>NC_040903.2:152178080-152817815 GCF_004126475.2 Phyllostomus discolor
CTCTTGGTCTGCCTAAGTTTAGTATTCCTCCCCTCTGCCACCTTTTCTTCACTTATTCTTATCATCTGAATGATACTCCCCTCCAGATTCATCTTTAGTTGTTTCTCCTAGCCAGTCATCCCAGAAATTCCCCGAAATCTCTATATTATTTTGCCTCCTTTTCACACACTATTCTCCCCATCTGTCTCTCCTACTGCCACTTCATCTTAGTACGTTTGATGATTGATCTGCATTTTGTATCCATTCTCATCTCCTCCCAGTGTAAGTTCCTTTCTATAGCAAAGCTCAGAAAGCTAAAACTCTCATTTCTCAGATTCTGGGTGTGAAAAAGTCTTCATCATTCAGATGTATTCACTCAGTGATCAGAAGGTGAAAACACCGGCTGTGGGTGTTTCCTGTGGACAAAGAAAGTTGTGCAGACAGAGACATTTCTGCACTCCAGCACACAGTCTCCAGCTTCCTGGGTGGTGTCGGCAGCAGTAGCTTCCTGCTTCCAGCTTCCTGGCTTCTGGATTTTAATCACAGCATCATGTTTTTGAAATCAACTAATCCAGGGGACCCTTTGATTCCCACCTCTGGAATGTAACAAAATAGTACTCCCATAGGTCCCACAATTCACAGAATGGCGGCATTCTGTGAATCATTACTGGAGACTCAGGTAGAGCTCATTTTTCTAGCTCTTCCAATAATTTCATAAGCATATAAATCCCTTTCTGCTTAAAACATTTAATGTGCCTTCTTTTTCCTATGCAAAAACTTATTTGGCCCACTCTCTAATGCCAAGTCATTCTATAGGCCCTAGCTGAAATGCCCCTTCATCTTGGAAACCTGAGTCATCCACAAGACTAAGCAACAAGCAGGTGGGTATTCTTAATGGAAGTTTACATTGTCTCCTAATACTTTCATAGCACCCTGTATATAAGAATATATACAGAATATAAGATTTTCCTAATATTTATCTTCCCTCCTTACTAAGCTTCCCTACTTCTCTTCCAGAAGGAGAGACTTTGTCATACTCATTTTTGTACCCAAGCTCCTAGCACAGTCCCTAGTACATGATAAACCTTCAATATATGTTAAGTAATTAATGACCACATGGAGGGGTGGAGGGGTGGATGGAGTATAAATAGACCCTTAAATTGAAACAAGTAACAATCTTTTGTGAATCACTATTTTTCTGTTTATACATAGCTTATAACTGAGTCAGGTTTTTTTTTCGGTCTTCATAATGAGAATATTTTTTAAAATATCTCCTACTAACTCATGGAAGTCAAAGAGTAGGACTTTCTCAATTTTCCTTTCTGAAGCAGTATTACAAAGAAGAAAGTATAAAATTGCATGAGTGTTTTCCCCAGACTTAGTTTCATAATGAGGGACCAGAAAAACAGAAGTATAGAAATGTTTTCCTCTTATCTTAATATAAAATATAACGATAGAATAAGGACTACATTGGAATAGCATTTAGTTGGAATAAAAGTGAGAAAACACTGTATCAAAAAAGATAGGTTATGCATCTGTTAAATACAATAGTTACTAGTAATAATAATTATTTTAATATATATTGTTTTTTATTCTGTAGTCTAGAAACTGAGCTTCAGCTAATAATGGGCAGAAGACCTGGGATTTAAACCTGACTCTGTCAAGAGACATATCTTAAATATAAAGACACAGAAAAGTTTAAAGTAAAAGGATAGAAAAGATATACCATGCCAACTTTACCCAAAAGATAATTGATATAGTATAATAGTATATAGTATAGTATCTTATAGTATAGTATAGTATATAGTATAGTATCAAATTAACAGAACTCAAAGCCAAGAAGTATGACTGAAAATAAAGAAGAATATTTTATATTCATAGAAATATCAATTCAACAGAAATCATAAATTTCAATGCATTTAATAACAGCTTTGAAATGCATAATTCAAATAATCAAATTCATAATAATAATGGAATTTTAACATATTTCTTTCAGTAACTCATAGACTACTCAGATAAGAAAATCAGTAAGGATATATGAAATTTTAACACAATAATTAAAAACTTGATATAATAATATACATAACACCATATATGTAAAACCGATGACTTTGTAATACATATTTTTATATTTGCATGTCGAACATTTACTAAAATAGATCTTGCACTGGGCCATAAAGAAAGTCTCAACTGGCCCATAAAGGACGTCTCAGAGGAGAGAATCACACAGAGTAAATTCTTGGACCACAGTGGAATTAACTTAGAAATTAATAACAGAAAAGTAACTAAAATAATCAGAAATCCCAATAGAAATTAGAAATGTTTTAAAAAATATTTTTAACATTTACTGAATTTTAGAAGTAGTGGAGGGGACGAAGGAAAGGAGGGAGAGAAACACCAATATGCGAGAGAAACATCCCTTGGCTACCTCTTGGGGACCTGGCCTGCAATCCAGGCATGTGCCCTGACCAGGCACCAGACTGGTGACCCTTGGATCTGTGGGTCGACTCCCAACACACTGAGCCACACCAATCAAGGCTAGAAACTATTTTTAACTATGTGTAAATGAAGACTTCACATATCAATACTTGTGGTATGCAGCTACAGCAGTGCTTAAAAAGAAATACATAACTTTAAATGCACATATTAGAAAGAAAAAAAGGCTAAATATCAAGGATATAAGCTTTTATCTCAAGAAACTAGGCTGAAAAAAAAAACCCAGCATATTAAACCCAAAGAAAATAAGAGCAGAAATCAATAAAATAGAAAGCAAACATACACTAGAGAAAATTAACAAAGGTAAAAGGTGGCTCTTTGAAAACAAATTAAATTTAAAAATTGATAAAACCCAAGAAAGGTTATTCAATAAAAATCAGAAAGAGCCCTGGCAAGTGTGGCTCAGTTGGTTAGAGTGTCAGTCGGTAGCTGAAGGGTTGCGGGTTCTATTCCCGATCAGAGCACATGCCTGGATTGCAGGTTCCATCCTTGGTCCAGGCGCATGTGACCCCCAGTCCAGGTGCCTATGGGAGACAACCAGTAGATGCTTCTCTCTCACATTCATGTTTCTCTCTCTTCCTGCCTCTCTCTTTAAAAAAATAGAAAGAAATACAACTTGCTAATATCATATATTAAAAGGGGGACTTCACTATAGATTCCATAGACAATAAAAGGATAATAAACAGATAATAAATGCATTTGAGTTTAAATAAAATGGAAAAATTTCTTGAAAAACACAACTTACCAAAAATGACTAAAAAAGTAAATAGAAAATCTTAGTTCTGTGGGTATCAAAGACTTTGAATACATACTTAAAACAATGAAAAACTTTAGGCCCAGATTCTTCACCAGTAAATTCTTCCAAATGTTTAAAGAAATAAGAACAATCTTATGTAAACTCTTTCTGATAATAAAAATGGAGTATTTCCCAACTCATTTTATAATACCAGTGTAACTTGATACCAAATTTGACAAACATTAAAAGGAAGAAAAATTACAGGCCAGTATCTCTCAGACACAATGCAAAAATCCCAAACAAGATATTAGCAAACTGAATCCATGGAGACATAATAAGGATAATTATATTTCAATCAAGTAGGCCTATTACAAGAATGCAAGGTTGGTAAATATTTCAAAATGAATAATAACAATAACTGGTAGAATAAAGGAGAAAATCCATATGATTATTTCAAGAGAAAAATAAGTCAGTCTCACCTAAAATTCGAGGCTTTAAAAGTAAACAACACTGTATGAAAAAGAAATGTATTCATCTAGAAGTAAAAGAAAATAATAAAACTGAGTAAAAGTAGCTTTAAGCAACTGGGACTCACGAAGTGTAGAGGTGGGCAGTTAAAGCTGTTTCAGTGTTTGATGAAGCCATACAGGATCCAGACTCTTTCTGTCCTTCTGCTCTGCCCCTTTTTGAAGCATCTATAATAGTGCCTGGCACCATAGTAAGTGTTCAGCAAATATCTATTAAATGAAATGATCAGTGCTTTAATATTCACCCTGAAGTTTATTACCTAATGTCCATAAGACTAGCCTAATGGCCTCCAGGTCCATATCCAGGCATGAAGAACAAAGCTGAAAGGATTATGGTGCCTATGTCCAGAAAACCAGAAACCCTCAGCTTTCATTTCCTTGTATAGAACTGACTCATTCAGCCACCTGACTGCAAGAGAATTTGGAGAGTAAGTATTTTTAGCTGGGCACATTATCACCCTGAAAAAAACAGAAGTTCTGTTACTCAGGACAAAGTAAGAATAGATACTGGGTCCCTCAATATAGAAGACACAATGATAAGCACCATTAAATCCACAGTACTGGTAAGAAAAGTCACAATCTCTGAGGAGACTGAAGTTTACCAAGAAAGTCAGAGAAGGAAAAAACTGACCACAACACCGGGAAGAGTGAGATAACAACAGTGCAATAGGTCCAAACAAAGTGCTCCAGGAAATCAAAGGCAGGAAAGACAACATCTGTTGGGGAGACCTGAATGGTTTCATAGACAAACCTTTGGAAAAGTTTTTTTCAATGGCTAAGATTCTCACAAGTAACAATGGGAAGTAGGATATTCTAGCAGTGGAAGTACCAGCAAAAGCAACTAGGCAGTATATTTGGTATCTGAGGAACAATACATGTATGCTACAGTATCAGATATTCCTAAGGATCTACTTGGAGATGAAGCTAGAAACACATGTGGACTATATCATAGGGGCACTGAATGCTGGGTAAAAAAATTTAAACTTCAATTGACAAAGGAGAAAATCAGGGATTTGGGGTAAGGAAAGGACAAAATAGATGTGATATTCCCCCCACTTGATTAAGATATAATTGTGAGATATTCTGATTTATAATAAGATATGTATACAATATTTGATTTTCATCTCTGCTTCTGGTATAGAGCTCCTCAAACCATTGTGATTAATGAGAAAGTGACAATGGTGTCTTTTGCTATGTTAATTAGGCAACTTTTGCATTACACCTAAGCATAAAGGCTGGTTGCCCAGGGAACCAACCTTGTGCTTAGAAAATTGGAACTTTCATTCCCATACCTCCCACCCCATCTGCTACCCCCCCACCCCAATTTCCTAGCCCCAACATCCTGGCAGGAGAGAAGAGCTGAAGATTGAGTTCAATCACCAATGGCTAATGATTTAATGAACACTGCCAACGTGATAAAGCCTTCATAAACACTGGAAAGGATAGGGTTTAGAGAGCATCAGGGTTGGTGAACAAGTAGAAATTTAGGGACAGTGGCCTACCTAGAGAAGGCTTGGAAGCTCCATGTCATGGAAGCACCATACCCTTTCTTCACACCTTGCCCTGTGCATCTCTTTCATCTGGCTATTCTGTTATGTCCTTTTACAAGAAACCAGTAATCCGGTACATAGAACGTTTCTCTGAGTTCTTAGTGCCTCTAGCAAATTAATCAAACCTGAGGGAGGGGAGTCATTGGAATCTCCTATAAATAGCTGGTCAGTCAGAAGCCCAGACGACCACCTGACTTGTAGTTGGCATCTGAAGTGGTGTGGGGACAATCTTGTAAGACTGAGCCCTTGATCTATGGGATATGTATAATGCTATCTGCAGATAGATAGTGTCAGAATTGAGTTGAATGGTAGGACACCCAGCCGGTGTCAGAGAATGACTTGATGGTATGGTGAACCACCTCTCGCCACCAAGTTGGAATTGGTAGTAAGACCCTTAAATTTTCATGTGACATCATATTAGTTTAAGGTGTACAATGTAATGATTTGATATAGATATATGCTGAGAAATTATTATAGATGTGGTACTTTTGAATGTAAAAAGTTTGCTTAAGAAACAAGTTTCTGGAATGCTGTAGTTGTTTAGAAGAGAGGTCCATGTTCCAGGCCTGAATAAGAACAAAGCAGAAAGTTCTTAGTGCTATAATGGCTTTAACTTAATGCTAGGGTGACAAGGAAAAGAAATGCAGAAAGAAAGGTTCTCCCTGAAGAGGAAGAACCATTTGGATGTGGCAATTGATCAGCTGCTAAGATTAGAGAAAAGGTGGTGACATCTTAAGCTTTACTGAAAAGGGGCGGTGATGTCATTAACAGAAGAAGAGGAGGTGTTAAGAGGGTATCTAAGTGCACCTCAGCCAACTCAAAGATGCAGCGTTAGAATGAATCCCCATGAACAAGAACTTCTCTGAAGGAGCAAGCCTAGGGAGAAGAAACTCAGGGCAAACTCTTGAAAGGGGTTGGAGATTGGAAAATTTAAGAGGAGCCAGTGAAAAAAGAAAAGAAATTAAAGAAGGAGGAGCTAGAAATATAAACATCAACAGGAAGGGGCCAGGGCCTTTCTGGCATCAAAAACTGAAGACAGAGATTTTTTTTGTGCAGTACTCACTTATCACCTACATACCTCATCCGATCCCAAATTCCTTTAAAACAAGACATGTCTAATTCATTCTCGTGTTCCAATGCATAGTCCCTTAGTAGTCAATGCCAGCCACTGACTAGTCAAATACAGCAGTGCTCCTTATCTGTAGTTTTGCTTTTCAAGGTTTCGGTTATCCACAGTCTGAAAATATTAAAATATTCTAGAAATAAACAATTCAGAAGTTTAAATTTTGTGCCATTCTAAGTAGCTTGATGAAATCTTGTGCCATCCGCCTCTGTCCTGCCTGGGATGTGCATCATCCCCTTGTCCAGTTGCCCATGCTGTACATGCTCCCCTCCTGTTAGTCTCTTTCTATTCTTCTTCCTTATCTTAGACTGTCACGGTATCACAGTGCTTGTGATCAAGTAACACTTATTTTACTTAATAATGCATCTGTGCAACTTTTATTACAGTATATTATTGTAATTATTCTTTTATTATTAGTTGTTATCATTCTCCTACTGTGCCTAATTTTTATTATACTTTATCATAGATGTGTATGTATATAGGTTCAGTGCTATTCGTGGTTTCAGATATTCAATGAGGGTCTTGGAATGTGTTCCCTGGTGATAGGAGAAACTACTTAATACAGAGGCAGAGAGGCAGGTTGGAAGAACAAAAAGGGCTAGGAAGAAAGGAAGAAGAAATTAAAAAGTTGAGTTGGTGATTCAGAGAGTGTTTTCAACAGAATGGTAGAAGTAAAAGACCCATTGCAAGTGGTGACAGGCGTGACTAACCCAGGAATAAGACAGTGGGTAGGGATTGCCTTTTCAACTAGATTAATGGTGAAGAGGATGGGGGCGCATGGAGAAAAATCTGGTTTTTCTTTGCTTTTATTTTGTCTACTGTGTTGGGAATACCATTCAAGAAATTACTTTGAGTTTTTCCTTCTGATATCTAAAGCATTCAGGTGGCTCTATCATTTACTCAAAAGTCTTCTCAGCCTCTTTTGTCATTATTCTCCCAAACTCTTTACCTCTTAGGAGAAATTAGGACATTTTTTGTTAAAGAACCAGTTTCTGGAAGAAAAATGAAGGGAAACATATTTCCCACAGCCAGAGCAGAAGGAGAAAAATAAAGAAAATGCTGTCTGAGGATTCCCAGCTCAGAGTGGCAGCCCTGCCTCCCAGCAGCCCCACAAAAGGAGGTAAGACCTACAGGGCAAGGGCTGTGTGACCTGCCTGAGGATACAGGACCCTGGGCAGGCTCAGCAAGATGCCCACATGCCACGGAGGGTGTTTGGAAACAGACTGCTCAACAGTGACACAGCAGACCAATGGCCAAGAGAATCCTCAGAACAGTTGCCATAGAACAGTTGCTGCCATCTTCATTCTATCCCCATTTTCAAGCCTTCCTACTGCAAAACTTCCACTGGGGGGGAGGGGGAGTAAACCCTAAAAAAAGAAAGAAGTTGAATATAAAAAGTATTACATTACATTTCAATCAAATGAAAAAAGAAAGACATTAATATTTTTTAACCACATCAGCAGAATGGGGCTTCGAGTTGGAACTTTTTCTAAGTCGCATTATAGAAAGGACAGAGACGTAGATTGTCCACTGAGTTTGTGTACTGAGCTCTGCTGGAGTATGTCTGTACACAGAGGAGCAGAGGGCTTGAGGACAGCCAAGCGCAAAGCTGAAAGCACCACACACATGCAGCATGATATGGGCAGTACCCAACTGAGCTGCCCTGAGAGAGAGGCCAAGTTGGGAGAGGGAGAAGTTAAGGAAAATCTTCTCAGATGGTTTCTGCAAAGTTTTTAAGTAAACTTTGGGGCCAAATCACTGAAAAAGGAGAACAGAAAAGGTTTGGAATAGCATTCCTGAGGAGCTGTATGAAAAGACAAATCAATTTGTATATTGGTTAACAACAACAAATACCAAGTGGCCTTTCAAGAACATGAAGTCTGCAAAAATGGAAATAAGTGTGTGTTTATGCATTGATTTATGTGTTTATATTCTGCCTTGTTCAACAAAGAACAGAGGTTGCTTACAGGGCATACACAAGAACAGTAAAATTAAAAAAAAAAACTCAGGAGCAGAGAAAATATATAAATAGAGAATAGAAGAAACTCCCATGCAGAATGTTAATAGCTGGGGTGTTCATGAATAATGAGGAAAGATGGAAATCAAGCCATTAGCTGCTCATGGTACTGAGCTTTGTCAAATAAGTGAAGTCAAAATGGGCTGAATAGACTGAAAGAACTGGGGAGAGTGAACTGCAAAATACAACTAAGACAAATAATAGGAAGAGACTGAAGAATAAACAGAAGCTTGTGATCCAAGATTCTATGGTACAAACCATATACTAAGATGCTAGCTAACAGAAGCACACTTAAGAGACCACTGTAGACTAGTTAGCAATGGCATACTCTACCCCTCAAATGCAACTATTCTAAGATAGGCAATGACAAAATACTCAAACCAATTCTGTGATTTGATTTGATTTTCAGATTTGAGAGAGAGAGAAAGACACATTGATTTGTTGTTCCATTTATGCATTCATTGGTTGATTCTTGCATGTGTTCTGATTCTGATCAGAGATTGAACCTACAACCTTGGTGTATGGGAATGGTGCTCTAACCAACTGGGCTACATGACCGGGTCCCAATTTTTTAGCCATTGAGTCAAGAAATACTTACTGATCATCAACTTCTAATAGGCTAAGAACTGAGGATATAAATAAATAAGACAAGATCCTTGAGGTTTCAATGGAGAAGTCAAGGAAAGCAAATAATCACTAGGCAAAGTGATTAGTGCCCTAGTGGGGACATGGGTGCAGCGCTGTGGGCCTGGGGCTTGGTGCCATGCGCAGCTGCTCTGCCTCCCCCTGGGACATCAGGAAAGCACCGCCAATGGGGCCTTTGCCTGGTGTCTTAAAACGTGAGTTGGAGTTTCAGAGAGAAAATGTGACAGAGTGATAATGTCTAAAGGCCTGGAGGCATGAATGCACATTGCATGTTTTTAAATTAAAGGACATTCTGCACTGCTTTATCAAAGCACATAGAAGCGAGTGGTCTGTGAGGCTAAAAAGGGAAGGGCCGTGTGTGTCATCATGTAACCTGCTGGGACTGAGGGAGCCTCAAGGTTTTTATCACAGAAGTAAGAAGCTTCGTGATGTGGAAAGACGCCTGTGACAGCAACACGGAGAATATGTTGGTGGTGGGAATGAGTAGCCAGGAAGACCCCTTAGGAGTCCTACAAATCGCTCATTGGAGAACTAAACTGCAGTGAACTAATCATAGGTCAGCTGTGCAGAGAGGTACTATAAAGGCTGATGGAATTCTCTGTAGAAATGGACCACCTTGGTCACTCCCAGGGGGACTGCAAAAAGCGTGACCTTGCAGGAGGCTGCTGCAATATACTTATATCTCCACATAAGTTTTAACATGTTTGTGGCCTTTGGCCTCATAATTCCATGTCTAGGATTATGCCTTAAGAAAATAATCAGATTTATGTTCAAGGATGTTTACCTAGTGTTATCTAAAACTTAAAGACGTCCAAATGTATAATAATGAGAGAACTGTTAAATAAATTATAGGATGATTTATATAACAGATGACTATATAGTCTTTAAAAATTTGTATTTTAAAGACTATGCAGTGGCATGGGAGAACCTCACAATGAAATATTAAATTAAAAAGTATATAAGGTGATAGTTCAATATACATTTTATAAGGAAAGATATGCATTAATTAAAATATTAAATATTAAAATTCACCAATATATTGTGTTCATCCCTGAGTGGTGAGATAATTTTTATTTTTTCTTCTTCCATTTTTTCCAAATTATATTCAGTGTATATGTATTATTTATAGAATCAGACAGTTTTAAAAATAAATGAATAATATAAAACAGATTCCCAAATATAAAAAGAATTTGAGCTACTGGAAAACACAAGTAGCTGAGAGAGAAATGAGTCTACTTTGCAGCAAAGATGAAGCCAGCCTATCTGGTCACACCCTCACCACCACGGGCATTGCCATTGCCAAAGATTCAGAATCTAATGATGGCATCTTGTCACCTCACTACCCCAGGAAAAGGCAATAGAGAGGGGAAAAAAGTGTCCCTTCAATGCTATCATAGGTACAACCAAGACATAATAGGTGGATCTCCATGAGGATATTCTTGTTACATTTAGTGGCATCCCTTTTCATTTTTATATTTTTAAAAGAACTTTTATTGTTGTTCAATTACAGTTGTCCCCATACTTTTTATATAATTCTCAGTATAATGTATCAAGATCTCAATGTTCCAGAAAACTCAGATAACCAGATTTTTCCCCGGGATATACAGTGGTTGCTACTTTTTGTAATAATGACACTGAGGTGCTTATTATTAGGTTTTTAGACACTTATTACTACCCCCAAACTCTTATGTGATGGTCAGAGTAGGGGGAGGTTTCATCTTCTAATTCTTTAAAAATCAGTTCATATATGATATAATGGAGTTAATTATCTAAAATATTCAATTAACCAGAGACCACCGCCCATTCTCTAAGGGTGCTAAATTAAGTAGAATTTACACAAATGCATCATTTCTTAGTTATTTTAATCACTGGTTGTTAGATCTGAGTAAACAACCTTATCCCCCTTGCAGAAATGTTACTCTCAACCAGAACCCATGCAGCTTAATGGAGCTAGAAAGACGCAACTATCCATGTCATGCATCTTTACATTCATGACATTCACAACTATTAATTTCAAGTGTGCCCTCCATGCTGCCCAGCCATCATAGAGCATTTTCCTAGTTCATTTACAATCCTAGGACTATGAGTCCCTATTCTCTCCAATCTCAAACTTCCAACACCTCCTCCCCCATCTTCACTCTCAGCTCTTGACCTTGATTGCTATTTCACTGAAAAAAATAGAAACAATCATAAAGAGAACTTCCACAAGTTCCCACCAACACCTCCACCCACCCACCAGCAGCTGGGCCCTATATGCTGCCTTTCTCCTGTTACCAGGGATGAACTGTCCATCTTCCTATCTGAGGCTAAACTCTCCACTTGTTCACTAGATCCCAATCCTTTTAAATACTCAAGAACGTTGCTCCAGATAGTCCTGCTTTTTCTTTGTCCTACATCATCTTTCCTCTTGACTGGATTATTCCATCAGCATACAAACTTGTTATTTCCCTCATCTGTTTTGCTCTCCCATTACAAGTTCATATTTCCATTCTTCTTTACCGCAATTCCTCTGAAGACTTGTCTATACTCATATCTCTAAACCCTATTCTATTTCCTCTAAAACCCCCTTAAATCAGGCTTTTGCTTCTTCCAAGCACCAAAATTGCTCTTTACCTACAGTGTCCACTTTTTGATCTACTGGTCAATTCTTTTATTTGACTCCTCAGGAATATTTGGCACCATTGTTCACTCCCTCCATCTGAAAATATTATATTGACTTGTCTTCCAGGACATCACTCTCACTTGGTTTTCTTCCTACTTCCCAGTCTTCTTTGCTTGTTTCTCCTTATTTTATCAATGTTATTTCATTATTTTGTTAACATTGGGTGTCCCAGGATTCAGTCATTGGCTCTCTTCTCTTTTTTATATTATGTTCACTCCTTTAGTGATTGCACTTATTATCATGGCTTAAAATTCTATCTATATACCAACTGCTCCTAAATTTACATCTCCAGCCCAGACCTCTCCCCTGACACCAGACATGGGTGTCCAACTGCCTACTCGACATATCCACTTGGATGTCTAACAGGCATTTCTAACTTGATGCTTGATCTCCCTTGTAATAGACTTGCTCCTCCTTCAGGCTTCCTCTTTTTGCTTAGACCAAAAAGTCAACCCCTGATTCCTCCTTTTGTTTTACACATTGGTCCATCAGCAACATCCTTAAGCTCCACCTTTAAAATGTATCCACAATCTGATTACCGGTAGCCTTTTCTACTGCTTCCTCTCTTATCCAAGTCATTATTAGCTCTCTCCTGAATTGTTTCCAAAACCACCTGACTGGGCTCCCCTGCTCCCTCCCCTGTGGTCTATTCTCATAGGAGCTAGAGAGACCCAAATCTTTACAATGCCCTACGAGGTCACTCACAATCTCATCCCAAACCTTACCACTCTGACCTCACTCTCCTCCAGTCACACGGGTTTTCCTGTCGCTTATCCAACACACTAGGCATACTCCCTCTCAAAGACCTTCCACTTGATGTTGGCTCCCTCTGTTCTTTCCCAGCTATCCCCATGAGTCACTCCCTTGCCTCCTTCAGATCTTTGCACAGATGTCACCTGTTCAGTGAGGCATTTCCTGACCATCCTATTTAAAACTGCAACCCGCCCTCTCCACCAACGCACCCTGTCCCTTTTACCTGCTTTATTTTTCTTCTCAGCACTTATCCTCATCCATTGTATTATTCCTTTTGTTTATCTGGCTCGGGGTTAAGCTGAGTTCACAGTTTACTGTAGCTGTAGGTGTCAGAGGTTAACTTTTCCCTGGTGTCCTCGTTTTTGCCTCCCTTGGTTTTTATAGCTTTCCCTAAAGAGTTCTTAACTACTGTTTGAGATGCACAGTTCTTTCAGCTGTTATTTAAAAAATAGGGTGGTGAGGCATGGGAGAAAGAGCAATAGTCTACAGTCCCTGTGAATAGGTCTCAGTCTGTTACCAAACCTGCACCCCTGCTCTGTGACCTTCACAAGTGCTTTTCAGTTTTGTTTTGTTTTGTTTTGTTTTGTTTGCTTTGTTTTGTTTTCCCCTTAGGACAGAGAAGAAGGCTGCAGGTTGCTTGAGTAGGGTATTTCAGTTCCCCTAGGCTAGTTAGTAGTTTCTGGTAAAGTAGTTTCTCCTGAGGACAGGTCTTGGTGAGCAGAACAGAATGCCCTGGGAATATTTCAAAATAGCCACTTTCCCCTGCCCTACCAGAAACACAAGGGGATTTTCTCCTCTGATCTTTGCTGTGAGAACCTGACAAAGCTCCCAGTCTCCGGAAGTGAAACATACAGAAGTGTTGGGGCCTCCCTGGGGTTTTATCTCTCAGCCTTGTCCACACTGATCTTTTAGCAATTTGTCATTTATACATTAGGTTTCCTACCCCCTGGGATGCTCTGTATCTGCCTGTTTGTGTCTCAGATTTCGTGAGCAACACTTTACCCTGTGACCTTAGTCGTCTGGTGCATCTAAGAAGAGTTGTTAATGTTCAGTGTGTTCAGTTGTTTCTTGTTGGGTGGAGGACACAATTTCCAAGCTCTTCGTATGCTGGACCAGAAACTGGATGTCTGTATTTCATCTTTTTATTCAATTTTTTATTAGCCTTCTCACCAGGATGTAAGTTCTATGAGGACCACGATTTCTGTTTGATTTGTTCACTACAACAGCACCAGGGCTTAGAACAGTGCCTGGCATACAGTAGGCACTCAGTGAACATTTCTTAAGAAACTGAATAAATGAAAAAACCATCTCCCAGTAGTTTCTAGCACAGAAATTTCTTAGTTGGCACCACTGAACAAGGGCCTTCACCTCTATTGTCCCTCTACTTGAAAAGCTCTTTCTCAGTCTTACTCCGTTTAACCTGGTCAACGCCTATGCATTCTCGGTCAGCCTTAGTGTCAGTTCCTCAGGAAAACCTTTCCTTACCTTCAGGTTAAGAATCAGAAGCATTGATAATCCAGTTATTCCATCTCACAGTTACTGTAATTAAATATATGATTACTTCTGCCTATTTAATATTTCTATCCAACATATGATTATAGGTTTTTTAAAGGGAAGAACTATATCTTTCCTACTCGCTTTAGTATACCTGGCACCTAACAGGCTGCTTGACATACATTGGATGCTCAGTAAATATTTGCTGTGTAAATAAAGGCAGGTTATCTAGTCTTGGCAAGATAACTATATTGTCATTACATAACAAATTGCCCCAAAACTTGGCGTCTTGAAAACAACAAATAATCATATATTATCTCTCAGAGTTTCTGTGGGTCACTAATTGAGTATGGCTTAGCTGAGTGATCTGGTGGTGGAGGGTGGGGAGGGAACAGGGGGACCGTGTGCCTCTCATGAAGTTCCAGTTAAGACATCAGTCAGGGCAGCAGCTTTCTGAAGGCTTGGCTGAGGCTGGAGGATGCATGCCTGTGGTGGATCTTTCAAATGGCTGGCAATTTTGTGCTGGCTGTTGACAGGTGGCCTCATATTCTGACCATAGGAGGATCTTTCAAGGCTATTTGAATATTCTCACAACATGACAGCTAGCCTCCCCCAGAGTGGGCAATCTCAGAGAGAGCAAAAGGAAATGGCGAGGTTTTGTTTGTGATCTAGCCTCGGAGGTCACAAATCAGGGCTTCTACCACATTCTGTTTATTAGAAGGAAGCCCCCACATCTGGTCCACATTTAGGTGGCAGAGAATTAGATTCTCCACCTTTGCAAGGAATTGCATCAAGAAATTTGTGGACATATTTTAAAACCAGCCCATAGCCATGGAATAAATTAATGTCTAAGGGGATGAGTAAGAATTTGATGTAGTGACTCAAAATCAAATACCCTAATTTTATAACAGAGAAGGAAAAATAACTCTATAGTAGTTTGAGAGCAATATAATAAAGAATCAAACAGTAGAGCCCTGACCAGTGTGGCTCAGTTGACTGGGTGCCATCCCGTGAAGTGAAAGTTCACCAGTTTGATTCTTGGTCACAGCACCTGCCTGGGTTGTGAGTTCAGTCCCCAGTCACAGTGCATGCCAGAGGCAACCAGTCAGTGTTTCTCTCTCACATTCATGTTTCTCTCCCTTTTTCTTCCCCCCTTCCCCTCTCTTTAAAAATAAATCTTAAAATTTTTTTAAAACAATCCAACAGTAGATTAACAGCTGGAAAGTTTATTTCTTTACTTTAATATCAATATAGGTGCAGAAGTATAATGTTCAAAAATGCTTCTCTACCTGAGAATATTCTAATGGAAAAAATAATACCTAATCCTAGAAGGTTAAGGCTAACAGCCTGCATAGATAGGTAGGTAGGTAGGTAGGTAGATAGATAGATAGAGATAGAGATAAATATAGATATATACATAGATATAGATATAAAGTATTTCAATATATAAAATATTGTATATACAAGGGAGATCCAAAAGGATGCAGAATTAATTATCTTCTGGAGGGTAGGCCCCTTGTAGTATAGGCTTCCCACCCAGGAGAGTGTTCTAGAAACCATTCTGTACCAGTGTACCAGCTGGCATTGTTGTGGGAAGTTGTGTTTGGCTTCAGTAAAGTTTTTTTTTAAGACTTTTTCAACATCTTTGCCCAATTCATGATGGGGGATCTAAGAGCGCACCTGCCCACACCACACTGAATATTCAACAATTTTTTACCAAAATCAGCATGACCCCTGTGCCCCACTCTCCCTATTCATCCAATCTCGCCTTCAGTAACTTTTTTTTTGTTTCCCCAAATGAAAAAAGACCTAAAAGAGAAGCGTTTAGTCAATGTGGAATAGTTGAAACAAAAAACGGCAGAAGCACAGAAAAGCATCAAAGTCGACGAGTTCAGAAATTGTTCTGAGCAGTGGAAAAAAATATCTCAATAGGGTACTGCATGAAATGGAGAGTACTTTGAAGATGACTGAAGTTTAAACATGTAAGAATAAATACACAATTTTTTATAAATAAATTCCATTTTTTGAGTCCTCTCTAATATGTATATATATATTTATGGCTAAGCTAATGAATGGAATAGGTGCAAAATAATTGCCCCTTCCATGCTTGCAGGATTGCAATACCCCTGTAAATATCTGAAAAAGAAACTCTTCAGTCCATTTACACATTGTTAGGATTGCTGGTGGAAAGTTGGGAATGCATTATTTTCTCAGCCTACTCATATCAGCCACATATCTGATCCTAAGATTGGAAAATTAAGTGGATAATGTACAAGGTTAGAATTTGAAAAGACATAAATTCTTTAGCAGAGGCCAAGGTCTCTAACCCACTTCTTGTGGAGAAGTTAGTCTCGGTGTCAGCTTTCTCTGGTTTGGGTACAAGCTGTCTGACTGTGAAAAATCTCTCTCTGGTTTTAACTGACTGCTGCTGTCTTCTTCCTTTCCTGAGCCATTTTGAGCTCAGAAGGATGGTTTGTAGATCAAATAAATAATAAATAGCTCACACCACATAAGAAATATGTGTACATAGAGATGGTAGTGATTTATGGTGGATAAAAAGTTCAGTTTAAAATATGTGTGTACCCCTGTGTCTGAGTGTACTCCTTTTTCATCTGACTTCCTACTAAAGGAACATTTCACTGAAGTGACTTTTTCATGTAACAAAAACTTGCTCCTTCAGGTACTCAAACATTGTTACTTTACTTTAATCACTGTTAATGGACATTTTTTTAAAAAACTACTATAGATTGTTCTACATTTTTAAACTAAGTATGCTAAATTTTAAACATAGCTTGGTGATTCCAGGTTATCGTTGTGATTATTAAAGGTTGTTCTACATTTTACTAGGTAACCGAGTACAACAGGAAGATTATGAGGTTAGGAATCAAAATGACTTTACCAAGTTCTTAAACCTCCCTCACTCACAGTTGCCTCATCTGTAAAAAGGGAAGAATATCCTCCCTGAATTTCTAAACAATTATGGTAAGTATTAAATTTATAACAGATATAAATGTTACCAATGAATTATTGACTATAAAAAAGTAAATACTAAAATAAAGGAGCATTTTAGCCCAAAAATGTTATGCAGCTTCGATTTTAAGGTTTTTGTGTTTATTGTATACAAGTCATGATTTCTTAAAGGAGTTAAAGTATGTTTAAAATTACAGCAAATAGCCTTGGCTGGGTAGCTCATCCATCTGGATGATGTTGGTTAGAACATCATCCAGATACAGAAAGATTGTGGGTTTGATCCCCAATCAGAATATATATAAGAATCAACCAATGAATGTGTAAATAAATGGAACAACAAATCAGTGTTTCTCTCTTTCTCTTCCTCCCTCTCTCTAAAATAAATTTTAAAACATTTTTTTGATTACAGTAAATAGAGTCTAAGCAAACTGCTTTTCCTACAGAAAAAAAATTTTACTTTTAATTATATGATTTTTATAATACCCACTTTTTGGCATGTGGAGTTCTCTTTTGGTTAGTTTTTCCTTTTTTGCTCTAGCTAGCTATCTGAGTTTGCTGGAAGAATGACCTCTGAATAACTGAAGTGGTATAATCTGTGCCTCTTCCTAGCATACATGCAAATGTCATGAATACTTTACATGATATAATATTTTCCATGTTGATTATCTGTGAGAAAGGACAAAGGCATGTGAAAATATGGCCAGCACTGACCACAGCCAAAATGGTTAAGCTTCCTAAGCATTTGGAAAAGGTGCTATCTGACTATATTTATTTCTAATATCATCATCAGATTTTCTACATTAATTTCTAAAAAGCCATAGTTTTGGCCAGTCACATTACTAAACAGAGTGAATGGTATTTGGGGCATTCTCTCTCCAGAGCAGTTGTATAAGCAGTGAGTATCTTTTCCAGAGGGAACCTTCAATCTTACCCTCCCAACTCCATCACAGAGCAAGAAGGACAACTGAGCTACAGAGGCTGTAGGCTCCAAATTTGACAGTGATTCTGAAAGTCATTTCAGGGCAATGCCTAAGAGTAGTTCCTAAACACTAGGCTGTGGCCCACAGCACCAGAATCAGCTGGCAACCTATTGCTTGTTCCGATCTTACACTATTGAAGCCAAATTTCTGAAAGATGAAGCATAGGTACTTGTACTTTCAAGCAAACATCCAAGTGGTTCTCATGAGGTCACATTTGAGAATCACTAGTCAAAACTGGATGAGTGAAGGTGCCCACTGCTCTGCATTATCTCATTGTTAACCAGAATGTTCCCCAGAGAGGTACAGGGCTCTGCCCTTCTCCCACCCCAATAAATACCCACCAAAAGTCAGTAGTACTCTGACTGTCATTCTTCAGCAAGTATTTGCTAAGCTCCTGCCCCACGCACTGTGATGAGGGCTAGCTTTACTACTGCGAATAAAGCAGATGTGGTCTTTTTATCACTAAGCTTAAAATGCTATGGTAGGAGGAGGGAAAGATGGTATATTAAGCAAATGATCACTCAAATTTCTATGTATCATGGGTGCTATAAGGAAAATAGTATGTTTGAAAAGGCATAAATAGTGCTTCAAATATTGATAGAATATGGAAGTAGTCAAAGAAGACTTCCGTCAAGAAAGAAAACTCAACTTGAGATTTGAAATAATGGGCACCAATTTGTAGGATAGGCAATCCAAGAGCTGTTAACAGTGGGTAGTGGGTGCACTAACCCTGAGGCAGCAAGGAGTTTCACTTTTGTGTATGCTTGTCCTCAAACCATACATTCAGGTCCATTGAGCAGTGTGTCTTAGGAAAAGGACAGAATCAGAAGGGAGTCCACAGGACCCATGGGGTCCATTAGGAAATCCCATTCCCAGTCATGGCACATGCCTGGGTTGCAGGCCACTGCCCCCAGCAACCGCACATTAATGTTTCTCTCTCTCTCTCTCTTTCTCCCTCCCTTCCCTCTCTAAAAATAAATAAATAAAATCTTTAAAAAAAAGAAAAAGAAATCCCATTCCTAGATGTTTACTTTATATTTATTATTGGTTTCCAACCTGGGGTTCTAGTAATCAGATTTTACATAGTTTGATCTGAAACAGTGGTTCCCAATCTTTGTTGTACATGGAGTATCCTGAGAAGGTTTTCTTAAAGAGAAAATACTGATGGCTTAGGTTCACTCCTGGAAATTCTAATGTAATTGTTTTGTGGTATAGTCTGGACATGAAGATTTTCTAAAGTTCCACAGATGATTCTAACATGTAAACAATTTTGAGAATCACTATTTAAAGAAAAAAAAAGAAAATTAACTCTGAACTGATCAATGAGGAAAGTCAATGAGCAGTTCAAATAATCTGTGTTTTGCATCCCTTTCTCGGAAAGCAAAGAACAGCTAGTAAAATTGACCCTTAAGTTCTCAGCACACCAACCAGTAAAGATGGACTCACTGGCTCTCTGTGTAGTGTGTACATGACCCTCTGTGACACTCGATCTGATTTCATGAGGGTCTAGTGTGCTGGGCTGAAGAATAAGATTAAGAATATCTTTTCCCTTAGAAAATGTGAAGTTTACTTGGGAAGAGAACTAACATCCACAAAGCAATACAAATAAATACAGCTAAGGTATTAACTGAGACAACAAAAGTGTGAGAGATGGGGAAAACACTTCACTGAAGGCAGGGTAGATGGAAAGAGACAAGAGGATACGGGTCTTAAATGACTGATCTTGGAAGAGGGAAAAGGAGTAAGCCCAGGCGACGAAGTAGGAATAACCGTGGTAGAAAAAGAGGGAACAGGGAAGAAATCTGCTCTGTTGCTAGCAGTGTGGGAGCTGGGAGTGGGAGGAGATCAGCTCTTTCTCCAGTTGATGTTGGCCAATAACCAACAGCCATTATTATATCTTGTTTGCAAGAGAACCATTTCTTGCGGCATCTCCCCTTATAGTGAAGAAGACTGATTCTGTTTTTTCATTTCCTCCATCAGAAGTGACTTACATTTGATTTTCAAGTACTTTGAGGTCAGCTGCCAGGTTTTACATTTTTTAGTTTCTTGAGGTCCTCCAGTCTTCTTGTCACAGGTAGATAAAATATCCTTTTGTATAGTAATGGTATATGAAATGGTATATGATTTATTGATTGCTCAGGTACAAGTTCTTTCAGATTACCTACCTAAAAAGAAATCAAATCATGGATATGTTATGTTACACATTTACTAAGTACCAGGCACTTTGGGAGGAAATGCATATATATTAGCTCATTTAATTTTTACAACATGTTACTAGGGAACTATTATCCCCATTTTTCAGATGCAAACTCTAAAGTTCAGAGAAGGTAAGTGATTTGCCCAAGTTTACACAGCAAGTGTGGTGGAGCCCTGTCTGTGCTCCAAGTCTACCTTATTTCAAAGTTTGACTTGTAGGTATTGCCTTTTACAAAGTTTATAATAGACAAGAAATTAAGATTATTGTTATTACTTTACTACATCTTAGACCTCATGATCACTGTGCAGGAGAACCATCTGTGGCACTTTTTTAAACTATAGAAGCCTCGATCCCACCTAGAACTACTAAATGAGAATGGCTTGGGCAAGGCCTGGAAATCTATAGTATTTTCTAAACTCCCAGGTGCTTATGATATGGAGCCTGGAAAGAGAACAAAGGTCCTGTTCAGTGGCAAGGGCTGGGGAATATTTGTGTGGACTAAATGCTACTTCCTATGCTTGTATACAGGTCTGAAAAAGGTTCCTCACCTGGAAATGTGTATAGCATCTTTCTATTTAAACTGCTGGAAACAACCATAGTAAGGAAAACAGTGATGATGCTAATTAAAAGAAGCAAGTTTGAAAGGACACCATGCTGGAGGACCTCCACCAATCCCAAATTTGGGGAACTTGTGAAATGTCACCATTTCCACTCAGCAATGGCCTATGGAATTGTTGCATTCTCCAAAAGGTGTCAAAACATACTACACTAGCCCTGTTGTTTGTGGTTTGCAATATGCTTCCGAAGCTGAAGCCTGCTTAAGATGAACCCACTTGCCAGCTTCACTTATTTTAGCATATATTTTTTGCATCCTTATAAATTATTTTATTTAAATACAGGCTGAGAGAGGTCAGATGCTCAACACTACTACAGAAAATGTGTATGGAACAGGCTTGGGCACCACTAAATAACAACAATCTTGTTAAGCATAATCTCAACAGCTTTAAATGGTTTTACAACTAGCAAGTGGCTATTGTAAGCAAAGGGGGATGGGAGAAAAACACAGTGGGGTGGGAAAACCAGAAGCTGGCCTTTAGAGTATTTGGAAATAAAGTGGGATAGGTAGGTTCAGGTCAATCCTTTATCCTTTATCCTTTTGGGGGCAATTAATATTCATTGAAAGAATGAATCATTCTCAATGTAATTCAGAGAATTGTTCTGAAATGATTATACTTAAAACTAAATTTTCTTGCATTTTGGGGCAGAATTCAAGGACTGTTAACGTAAAATGAGCCATAAAGGAAATTCAGGCATTTTTCCATTTCCTTAAGGACTGAGCCACTAAGCAGAAAGCAAAACTGAAATTAAGTTTTATGAAGCATCTATCAATCATTTGCAGGATTGTGGCTTATTTGAAGCTCTGTGCTAATTTGTTGTTTCATAAGTAATCGAAAATTACCAAGAAATGCATAAATATTGAGTTTGTTTGACATTTCCTAAATATAAATACAAAAGAATATAAATAAATCAACTTCTGGAGATATGAGGTATACCTATCATTGGATCTTATGTAACAACTCATAACTTCCCAGGCTTTCAAAAATAGACAAGGACATAGCAATTAAAGAACAGTTTTGGAACACATAAACTTAATCCAAGCGATAAAATTAAGGCCATAAATTTTTTTGCCTACCAGATCCTACACATTCATTTGTTGTTACAAATGGTTTAATATAGACAGGCAGGGCAACCTACCTAACATCTCCATATTCTATGATTCCCTGGGAAGTGGCAATTATCAAACACAGAGAGAAAGTGGAAGAGAGCAATTAACATCATAATTTCTTTTGCTTTATCAAGTCTGAATTGCAACAGGCTATTTTAGTGTTTTGTTTTATACAATTAGAACCTTCTGCCATTTGATGAGAACACACTATTGGGATTTATTCTTAGAGCAATCTCATCAAATAGAAATATTTCAAAAGCATCAACTGAAAAATGGGCATGTACTTAACAGAGGAAAACCTAGGATGTCACAGTATGGGAAATTACCTCTGTACATAAAGCAGTTTTACATAAATACCTTTGAAATCATAGGCTTACACAGATCTACCAATTACTGGTGGTAATTATGAAAGCACTACGCTACACAGAGGATCTGCTACCTATCCGTGCTTCAGAACGTGACTACACCAAGATCCACCCTCCCCAGTAATGCTTCTTTGCTCTCAGTGATTAAAAGACTCACTCTGCAAAGGTGAAAAAGGAAAAAGCTGAGTGATGTAACATCTTTTTAAAAAGTGAATTCCTCATTTTACATCTTAGTTCTATATTTATAGAATCATAAAGCATTTCATCTGGGAGAAACCTTGAAGATCATGAAGCAACTCTTTACAGATGAGGAAATTCAGACCCAAAAGACTTAAGTAGCAAATTCAAGGTCATCTCCCTAGCTCACTGCTGACCTACTAGGTATATCATTAGTGCTCCAGCTTATTAGAGAGAGACAGAGAGATTTCCCTCTCACATTCTACCAAATGGAAATTCTTTGAGGTTATCAACTAGCTCTTTTTTGGGGGGAAGGTGCTAAACCTATTGGTCATTCCCATATTAACACCTTGAATACTTTACACAGGCGTCTAGGTGATGTTTCTGTGGAAGTGTGAAAGGGAGGCTTGTTTGAAACTGTGGAGCGGGAAGCAGAGAGACAATCACACAGGAAGGTGGGGGTGCACTGAGCTTGCCATCCCACTCGGAAAGTCTACCTGTAGGTTCTAGCTTACTACTTGTATGACCGTAAGAAAGTTATTTGATGTCTTTGAGCCTCAATTTCCTCATCTCTATAACCAGGATAATAACAATTACTCCCAAGCTTATTATAAAGTTAGATTTCAGGTTTTTACATGAATTATGAAAATAAGCAAGTAAAATATCTGGCAATTAGTAGGCACTCATTAAATGTTAGTACTTCATTTTTCTTTTCATTCATCACTATCCCGACCAAAAAAGATCTAATAAAATCAAAGTGGTTTTTAGACCACTGGGCCTAAATTTTCTTATCCATGAAATAAAGATAAGACATCCTACTTCACAGGGCCACTGTGAAGGTTAAATGTGATAGTGTCTGTGCAAGTGTTGTACAAAGTGTTGGGCTGGCCAAAAAGTCTGCATGGTTTTTTGCATAAAATAAAAAACACGTTTTTCATCTTCACCAATAAAACTATTGATTTGGATATTTTGAGTATGCCAGCTATCTCCTGCATGGTATAATGTTGGTTGATCTCAATTAATGTCTAGATTAGATCACTGTCAACTTCAACTGGTCTATCTGACCGTGGAGCATCATCCAGTGAGAAATGTCCAGTACAAATCTTCACAAACCACTTTTGACACATTCGATCAGTCACATAACCTTCTCCATATACTGCACAGATCTTTTTCTGCATTTCAGTTGCATTTTTGCCTTTCTTGAAATAATAAAGCATAGTATGCTAAAAACATGTTATTTTTCTTTCATCTTCAATATTAAAATAGCTACACAAAAATTCACCTATTTTAATGTGTTTTTCTTAAATGCATGATGATATGACAGATGTCGCAATAGAATCTAACAAATTGTTTTGGATGAAGTTAAGACAACTAAGCACTACTAGAGCCATCCTACAGGGAGAAAAAACAAACTTACTTTTTGGCCAACCCCATACATACTGCTAGACACATAAGGGTTTAGTACTATTATTGCTATTATCCACATCCCAATACTCCAGACTCAATACTTTCTTTTCTAAGTACCTGACACTCTTCCTTCAATCCCTAACTTGTCCTCTTCTCAGGTCAAATGAATAGTCCCTTAGAATTTGCCATGGGCTGGGTGGGGGTGTGGTGCTCCATAGCAAAGCCTGGCCTCTCTTTATTACCCACTGTGATCTGTCCCTCCATCCAACTCTTGCACAGCACATGTTTATTACCTCACTTGACACTTACCACATATTGTTAAGATATTTTTGCACTTATATATTTGGATTCTTCTACTAAATTACTGGACTCTTCAAGGACAAAAAAATGTGTTTTTTGTTTGGGGTTGTTTCTTTTTCTTTAACATACAAACTCCACACGTCTAGCAGAGCACTTTGATCAGAGCAGGCTCACCATAGCTGTCTGCTGAGTGATCGAGCATTTACAGTATTGAATGTGGCCCACAGCTTTGTTTCAGTTACTCTGCTTACATTGAAAATTTCCAGAAGACTTAGTGGATTGAAACAACCATTGTTATGTTCATAGAATCTGTAGGTAGGAATTTGGACCGGGCCCAGTGGGAATGTTTTGTGTCTGGTCCTAAATGTCTCATACTGAAAGGCTTGAAGGCTGGAGGCTGAAATCACCTGAAGGCTCATTTGCTCACATTTAATGCCAGCTGTCAGCCAGGAACTTAATAGGAGCTGTCCACTGGAACATACATACATAGCCTCTTCATGTTGACCTGGGATTCTTCTACAATATTATGTCTGCAAAAAAGATATCTGAGCAGAAGCTGTGTCCTTTATATGCTCTAGCCTCAGAAGTCACACCGCATCACTTCTGTCCTATTTTACTGGTGGAGAGGAAGAAGTCATGACCTCACCCAAGTTCAAGGGAGGGGAAATAAAATCCATTTCTTGATGGCAAAAGAGGTTGGTTGTGAAGGACCATGTCACAATGGAAATAATGCTGTGGAAATTTTTCAAAAATATAATCTGACACAGCCTTTGCTGTTCTGATGAAATAACACCAAGTTTATCTGTGTTTTATTTTTGATGGGCTGTCTTACTCTTAAGTCTCTAAATATATGGCATGAAATCTAGAGGTCATTTGTTTTACAAATCCAGAGGCGTGGAAAAGACTCAGGCTTAGTAAGCATGGCTACTAAGTAAACACCCCTCTCCAGTGAATGGTCAACTGGATACTCAGTGACAGAACCATTGATTATTTTTAGGGAATAAGTGAGCAGTCCCATATTTAGCAGTTGGTTGAAACTTCTCTTTCCTCCCCCAAAGGTGTCTTATCTTTGATTCTACAGAGCTGGCTCCCTGGTTGGTTTTCCTGACTGAGAGCTGACTCCTTCTATAGCTCAACTAACAATCTGTCCAGGATGCTGTCATGCTTAATAGCTTGCTGATGGTTGCATGGCCCAGAGAGAGTAAAAGACTATTTTTCAAGTTTATATGTTCTCTACTTTTCTGTGAAAGATTCAGAATTCTTTCTGATCAGTACTTTCCCACACCTAACAACCAAAAAACAAACAAACAAAAGTGGATAAGATGACAAAAATATAGATATTACAGACCAAGAGTATGAAAAAATAATCTGCAGGCATGTATTATTTTAACAGGGAAGCAGGTTTCTCCAATAAAAGGCACACAGTAGAATTTCCACGTGGTCAGTTTAATACAAAATATTTGTTCCCTTCCAAGACATACAGCAAGCAAAACCATGGGGGAATAAAGTCTACACACCTGTACATACACACACACACACGCCTCCTTTTAGTGCTCTTTCCTGCTCTGTCCAACCTTAACAGCACTGGCTACCATGATAGCTAATCACCCAGGCCTTTTGGTCTGCTAAGAAAATTTCTTGAGCTACACACACACACACACACACACACACACACACGATTTTGCTACACCACTCACCCAGCTTCTCAGAGTCCTAAAGCCAATCTGCTCCACCAGTCCTGGTGAATTGATTGACTACTGAATTAATCATTCCTCCTAGGTACACTGTTTGTTTTTAGGACTAGACCTTTGGACTTTCAGAAACCAGTAGCAAGAATCAGCAATACGTAGTAAAAGCCTTAAAAAAGTGAAAATCTTTTGACCCACCAGTCAGACTGAAAATAATTGAACCCAAACATGTATGTGAGGTAGATGTAGTATAGATGTTTAACACTATGTTACTCATCATAATGGATAAATAAAGGGGAAATTTGGAATAATCATAATATCCAAAAATAGGAGAATAGTTAAATAATGACTAGAAAGCTACATAATGACATCATATGCAAACATTTAAAATAATACATTAAGTAATATTTATTGGCATGGAAATTCTTTGAGAACACATTATGAAATATGAAAAGTAGGTTACATAGCACAATATAGAGAATCATCTGGTCTTGGTAAGTATATTTTTATATGTATATATTTTTCCACGTATGTATCCACCCAGGAAAATTCTGGGAAAATACACACCAAAATATTGTGTTACAAAACCTATGGCAGGTGTTTTGAAATTACTTTCATTTTTATTACTTTGCTTATTTGAGTTTTTTATTTTTACCCAATGATGTGTATTACCTATATTCATTTTCTAGTTTAAGTAAGTTAAAAATAGTGGTAAGTCAGTAGAAACTATATTTCAACCACATACTTTTGCATTTCTCCTCAAATTTTATTCCATTACCGGCCATCCATTTTCTCCATGGATGGTCTAAGTTTTAAGAGATAGTAGTAGGTAATTATATTACTGAAGTATTACAAGTGCACAAATCTTACAGCTCAATATGCGCAGTACAATAGGTAATTATTTTAAAATGAAAATGGAGGTCAATGTCTGTACCTAAAACAAAAGATAAATAAGAAGTAGAAATTTTGGTGCCAAGACAATGTATCTTCATTGCCCGAATTCAATCAGAGCTAGAACAAGGGACTGCCAGCCGGGCTGTTTCATGGGGAGTCACCATACTGGGGAGCGATCCGCCTTTGCTGAGAATGTAATGCATTGGGCAGCATTGTACCTACCAAAAATTTTCTCAGGAAGAGTGAAACGTGTGGATTGAAGAAATACTTGGAAAAGGCAAATATTGGGATGGGATGGGAGACCTCCCAAGGGACATACATGCTTAGGCCCCATTTTCTAAAGAGGCGAGTCAGGTTAACGTCAGGGTTTCTGATTTGCTAAATGGTGTACATGAATTTCAGGACAGCACTTAAGCCTGAACTTAAGAAAAATAGGCAAGACTCAGCTTTCTGTGGTCTTCCTTTTACAACTTTCCCCTGCAGTGGTCAGACTCTCCTCTACTTAAATATTTAAAGTTGATTTGTCGGGGTGACAAATTTTTGGCCTGCCCAGAAACTCACGTGCTTCATTCAAACCTTGAATCTAGCCTGGAAACTCTCAAGGCTCAAAGTCTCACCAACAATACCAAGTACCAGAGCTTCTGCCTCCAAGTGGCATCTTCACGGGATTATGTTTACAACCATTAAGTAATCTGCTATCGAAATCCCTTAATAGTTCCCATTAATAAGACTTTGTTGCCAGAGTATAAGAGGATAGGCTATATTCTCCCTTTCTGTGAATTGTCCAAATTATCGGCCCTTAGTATTTTGGTTCTATGTAAATACAGTTTAGGTAACATTATTAGGATTTCTAGAAACATCACCCTTTGGAGATAGCGCAATACTCCACACAGTCATCTGTCAACCACCTTCTACATGAGCTTAAAGGAGCTGACAAGTCAATGGATGACAGACTGTCTGATGGATACGATGACAGAGAGATTCACAGCCTGTCTGGAAAGAGATTATCACCACCTAAAACCCTGGGGAGTGTGAACTTTGAAGGAAGAGAAAGATCGCTGGACCAAAGAGAGGGAAAGATAATTTCTCACAGCAGCATCGACATGTGCAATTTCCCGAAGTGTGTTCTATAGAACATAAGTTTAAAAAGATGTTAATAGGTGTTATCAATAAAAGACTCTGTGACAAAAAAAAGTGTGCAAAAACAATGGGTTAAATATCAGACAAACACAAAATTAAGAATGTTCTATTAAAGACAACAGGGAAGAAAGGCTTCTTCAAAAGTGTCAAAGCTATTAAAGACAAATAAAGGCGGTCACGGCAGTCATAGCAGTGGGCCTGTCCCAGCTCCTGTCAACAGAGAGCCTGCTGCGAGGAAAGCAGTTTGCCTATAGCCTCCAGCTGCGGCATCTTCTAATCTACTGCAGTGTTTGTACTGAGACCACTCTCCCCACAGGCTGCTCCCAACCAGGGACTGAGCATGGGAGGACAACCACCACTGGGCCATTCCTGCCCAAAGTAGGACTCTGCTAATGGGAAACTTTTGCTCTGGGGCTCCCAATGGACCTTGTGATGGATCTTGTATCTTATGTCTTCTGTATCTTGACTATGGTGGTGAGGATCTGCACATGTGACAATGTTGCACAGAACTAAACACATGTATATAAATAAGTATAGGTAAAACTGGAAATGTCTGAATAAGGTCTGTGGATTGCATCAATGCCAGTTTCCTGATTTTGCCATGGTATTATAGTTATGTAAGGGGGGGAACTGGATGAAGTATATTGGCAACTCCCTGTAGTATTTCTTCTAATTGCATGAATCTACGATTATCTTAAAATTAAGAATTCACACACACACACACACACACACACACTTTAATCTTTCCTAATGGGTTAACATTTACCTTCCCAAGGAATAGATGTATATTTTAATGGCACCTAAAGCAGACAATGCCTTTATCCAGAAGAGCAGTTCCAATAGCTGGCTGCCTTTCTATCTAGGATAGACCCAGGGGAAAGATATTTTTATGCAGGCAAGTCTCTTGGAAATGTTCACATCTCACGACATCAGCAGCTGCCTACTCCACCCACTCCATTTTCCTTCAGTGGATTGAAACTAAAAGTTCATTCTTATTCATGAAGAGCTGTGCTTAGCCTTGTCCAACTTGGTAACTGACTATTTGCACATTTCCCTGTGTTATAGAGAAAAACTTAAGAAAACTGTCTCATTCTAATTTTCTGAAGGTGAAAGAAAAGTTTTATTCTTGAAATGTATGTCTAGGATGTCAAAGCATGAGAAATAAAAAGGCTGAATTCAAGTGGGTTTGTAAAAGCTTCCTCCCTCACTCTCCTCTAGGCTACTATGGAGGAGTAAAAGGCTTTTTCTCAGTTGACAATCAATCAACAAATATTTACAACCTTTTCAACAAGCTTTTCAACCATTACTAGATCATTAGAGAAGACTTCGAGCTGCCTGGCCCCTTAAAGGCTTTAGGGATTTAGCAGCAGAAAGATGAAACCACACAGTTAATAGAGCTCCCACTCTGCTCCCCCACTTCAACCGCAGGTAGCTTTCAAGACTCAATTTGTGGTTCTGGACAAATGGGCTGGACTAGACTGGGAACCCAGAACAGCAGCAAATGAAAAAAGCGGTAAGCAATTAGAAAATTCTAGTTATTGTTAGAAACTACTTGATTATATTAGACCTGTTTTAACCCCTTCCCTCCAAAAGGCAGGTTAAACTACATAAAATAAACATTTTTTTACTATTTGTGCTCCTTATCTGGATAATTGAAAATATTCTGCAATTAGTACGTTTAGTAATTTGCCTTTATAAATAACCTGTGGGCCAATATAGTAAGCTATCTACTTAAAATGTTGATTTTATTTATTTCCTTGCACATCTCTCTGTGGTCAGCAGGCTGGAAATATCATATTTGCTTACAAGACAACAGTCCAGGAGTTCCATAGTGATCACTTAAAACCTCAGAGGGTGGGGAGAAGGGGTATATGGGAACTCTCTGTAATATCAGCTTAGTTTTCTGTAAACTAAAAACTATTCTAAAAAATAATTAAAAGTATTAATTAAGAACAAAAACCTCATAGGGAACCAGAGTTAAGGTGACAAACATATCTGAATAATTTCCTTACTTTATATTCTGATACCCTGGATTTCTCCCCTTTCAAGCAGGTATAACAAAAGCCACCTACACTTATTCCCCACCCCACCCCCAAAATCTGCTGGTTCTGTTTTGAAAGGAATCTACTAAAGGAGGTGGGAAGAAATAGCTGGAGGAAGAGACCCTAAAAGTGTTTGAAAGGAGAAAGGGGGCAGACCCGCATGGTTTTAAGGGACCTCACTCCTCAAGAGAGCAGCTGGATGGGACTGGCTAACACAAGAGGTAAGAAGAGAGGAAACCCTGAGAAAGAGAAAGATCCTTGAGCATTGAGGCCATCCTCCTCCTTGCCTTCCGTTACACAGACAATGGCCACACCCACTGGGAATAAGAGAAAGGCAACCTGCATTGGTATGTGGAAAGTTTAGGCATCTGACGGGGGCAGACAAGACTGGCACATAGTTGTATGGCCCATGGCTTGGTCACGAAGCACTGATGTTGCCAGGCAGAGCAATGAAGTATGTGGAAAAGACTGTATTTCCTAAGGCACTCGTTTCTCAGGGATTCCCCTCTCCTGACCGAGCAGAGGAAGGATTGGATTGAGTCAAAAGTTCCCACAGGGCCGAGGCAAGGGCAGCAGAAACATCAATTTGCTACAGTAGGACGTCCCAGCTCTGCCCCATGACTGGTATGGCCTGAGGGAAATCCCTGTTATGTAAGTAGCTTCTGAAATGACTCACCACATCATGCAGTGTAGTTAAAATGCTGCATCCTTTGTAATAAAAATCCCCATTAATTTTTGTAAAAAGTAAACTTACTTTCAGAGAGTCAGATGATGCGACCCATTTCAGAAAGAGTCAGAAAGGAAAGGCTCTGCCACGTTGCAGCATTCTCACTTTCCAATCCCGAAAAGACTCTCCAGGAACATCAAACCAATTGGATCTAAAACCCTGAGACTTCTGCCTCTACTATGTTCCCATTACACGGCCTTGGGCAAGAAGCTTCACTCCAAGGTCTCCTTTTCAACTGAATATAATACAAGGATCAGGTCTTCCCAGGAGCAGCCACCACATCCGTGTGCCACTGGTGACTATCATTGGTGTAAATATGGACAGAAAGCTAAACTGCATAGGGCAGAGCTTAAGATGTGAGATGCCAAAATCTAAACCAAAACCTCAGATTTTTAGAGTGATTCACGTGGACTTCTCAGAAATGTCAGTTAATTCCATTTCCCCAATCCTAAAAAGGTATGTAGCATCGTAATTTCCTATCCTGGGTCAACGTAGAGGAAGGAACATCTGGGAGTTTCCACAGTTCTTTTACAGTTCGAGGATGTGGAGATGACACTGGGATTCCCAGCAGCCACCTTGGTAACAGAGTACGAGGATTGTGTTTGGTGTATGAGATGTGCAGGATGGCCATAAACCTTCAAGGCTACAAGAAGTGTTTTCCCCATCCAGATATGGTGGGTGATTGCTGGTCCCTAGCCTACTTCCCCAGATAAAATTAGGATAAACAGGTAAGGCCGAAGTTGTAGACCAAACTCCAAGCCCTGCTCTTCTGGAAATTCCCGACTGTGCCCAGGCTTCCAATGGACCCTGTCCTGTTGCCTTTACACAGACCCAGCTCACATGCACAGATGCACAGGAGGCACCCACAGGCCATGGCATTCACCTCTGGAATTCGTCTAGACCGTTTCTCTTACAGAGATTGAGAAATGTGCCCAAGGTCATAGAGCTAGGAACTGGCAAACCAGGGATTCAAATCTAAGTTTCCCTGAAGTGCAGAGCCTGTGTGATGATGATGGCACTGTTAACTGCAGCTGGATGTGCTCCTTTAAAGGAAAAACAATGCTGCCGGTTTGGTTTGACAGGTGACCCGGTCCAGGCTAAGAGCACTAGTGTTCAAGAAGCATATGATAAAACACACAGAGACTCTCAAGCCCAGGTGGCTCTATAAATTTCAAGAATTGTCATAATTTAAGCTGCCAGAATATATCTCCTTTGCCTGTATCTCATACTGTGCAGGTGGCCAGTTACTAAACAGTAGTACTGAAGTCAGTTGATGTGTATTTTGTATTTGCTATGTTCACTGCAGTTAACTGAGTGCTGTGTAAGATTAAAAGAGTAATAAAACATATTTCCTGTCCTCCAGCAACTCAAATCTAAGGGGCTGGAGGTGGGAGTGAAGATATGAAAAGTAAAGCAAAAACACAAATGTTGAGGGTAAGATAAATGCCATGAGAGGAAAACCAAGGCCTGTGGAAGCATAGGCATTACCAAAATGACTTTTCTTCAAGTACATGAAGTTCGTTGTCATCGAGTTAACCCTAAACTCACCTACTAATAGCTTCCTCAGCTGACTTCACCTCAGTAGAAGTTGCCTGAAAAAGTCTTAACTTGCTGTTGCCATAAGCCCCTCCTTCTTCTACTTTTCTAACAGAGGAGCAAAATTCTCCACCGTTGTTGTTTTTTTCCCCTCCTGAGCATTCTTAACATGTTAGGACTCAGTCCGAATCATTTTGAGAACAGCATAATTGGTAGGAATGTGATCAAGGGCCCTATTCACTAGGAATGTACACACAATTTACGCAGCCAAGTTGTGTCGGTTTTGGTGGCAGAGTCTCAAGTCACGTAGAAGCAGCCTGAAGATTAATGCAGACAAAAAAAATTATTCACTTTTCTCTTCAGATTGTTACAGCAATATAGTGAGGCCATTCTCTCTGCTGGGCTTGTGTCAGCACTTCCCATCTAACCCTGTTTTTTCAAGTCTTGCAGACTTGGCTGTGAAACTGCCCTGTGGGTCTGTAATTCCGGAGACAGCTTTGTAAGGCCATTTTGATTAGATTTTTGTGAGTTTCCCTGTCTGAGCTGTCTCATTCCATGATAGACAAGGAAGGTTGTGCAATTCTTAAGCTGTTGTGTCTCTAAAGTGAAATGGAATTGCTAGTTAGGAATCAATTACAAATCCATTGCTTTAATCCTTTAGAATTATATCAAAAACACCTCTGAGCTATATAAAAATTTTAGATGTGAGATTTTAATGTCTCGTCTTATGAAATGTGAAGGTGTTATACATTTTGTCTCATTCTCTCCTTCATGCTTCTTCACATGCTTATTCTCACCTTCAAGTGATATGTTTCATTCTGGTGCTTGATAATTCAGAGGCAATTGGTACCACTAAGTTTGGTTCCAATGTAAAACACACAGATAGATTTCTCATTCCTCTCGGCAGTGCCAAGAGTTGGGGTGTGCTTTCAGAGATAAAGCAATAAGGGAAGTCCACAGATTGGAGTGTTTTCTTTCAATCATCTTGCCTATGGTTTCTGCAGGCTGCAAAGAAAGGCAGTTTGGTGTAGTGGGAAGTGCCTGAGCTCTGAGTCAACAAATCTAGCACTGAATATCAGTGTTACCACTGTGACCAAGGGCATGTTATACGAACCTTGGTCTCCTCAATTACTAACCAGTGAAAATAACATTTCCTTTTAAGGGACTCAAGTGCTTAGGACACTCATCTAATTATTCAATAAATATTTGGGGGGCATTTACTATGTGACAAGCACATAAACAATAGAACTACAGAGACAGTCCCTGGACGTCAGTCAGGGAGACACACTTGAATCTAATAATGACCCAAATAAATGTAAAAAGTTAGAGTTATGAAATGGTACATGCCACAAAGGAAAGACACGTGCTGCTCTGAGAGACTCTCATCCTCATCCAGGGAACCAAGTGCGTGATACTTGAGCCAGATCTGAGGATGAGGAAGCACTAGCTAGGCAGAGCTGGGGTGCCTGGGAAAGGGCTACTCCAGGCTGAGAGGTCAGCATGGACAAAGGCCTTGCAGCAGGAAGAAGCATGGCACCCAGCCGGGTGAGTGGAGGGAACGTGGAGCCAGAGGAGACGAAGGTTCAGAACAAGGTTTTACAGATAGGCTGATCTAGTTTATAGCACCTACTTGAACTCTCAGAAGTGTCCCCATTTGGATAATTATACGATCACGCTACTCACAGGCCCCGTTAATCATTTTGACCTTTTTCTTGAAAGCAGAAAAAAATTTTAAGCATAGTAATAACATGATGGTTTTAGAAAGCAAAAATACAGAGACTGTATCCCTCCCTGAGTCTCTCCATGACTGCATATTTTATATTAACCTCATATGGAACACTAGCCTGAAAAAAAGAAAATACTTCCAATTCATCAAGGTATAATGCAAATAACTATCTTCACAAATAGGCTCCTAATCAAGTTTTCATAATCAACTTTAAGGTATGTTCAGTGCCATATTAGTCAGTGTTCTCTAGAGGTGTGTTTTGTATGTGTGTGTGTGTGTGTGTGTGTGCGCGCACACACATGCTGGAGACCCAGGGAAGAGCTGCCATTCAAGTCCAAAGGCAATCTGCTGGCAGAATTTCCTCTTATTTGGGAGAGATCAGTTTTTTTTTCTTTGAAGGACCTCAACTGATTGAATGAGGCCCACCCACATTAAAGAGTATAATCTGCTTTATTCAACATTTATGGATTTAAATGTTGATTTCACCCAAAAAAACACATTTTCACAAAAACATTTATAATAATGTTTGAGCAAATATCAGGGTACCATGCCTAGCTAAGTTCATACGCAAAACTAAGCATCACAAACACCTATTGGTACAGGTGACTCTGTGAGTGAATGATCTGTGGAGAGCACTTTGCCTAATCCCAGTACCCTTGGGGTCTGCTCCCAAGTGAATCACCTCCCAAAGATTCTCATGTCATCTCTGTGCCAGGACAGCAGCTCAATCAAGACAGTTTCTAAACAGACAAAGCAAAGTTTTAGAAGAAACACAACCAGCCTTTGTGTTTCCCAGGATCCCCACCTGCCACAGGCCCCATAGGTCCCACATTCCAGGGTGGAGTGCTGAGATGTTCCAGGAAGAGGTGTGGCTGCAAGACCTCCCCTCCTTGAGAGTTTCCCACCTTGGAAGAATAAGGCAAGGACTGTTTAACTTGTCAAGGAAATTCCCTGAGGGAAACTAACTTTCGAACTTCCCAATTTCAACAAGGAAGTTATAAAGACCGACACCTAGGAGCTGAAACTCTTCTCCCACACTGTCGTTAAAAAAGAAAGGGGGAGAAAAAAAGAGACTTCTCACATAAGTAGCTTCCTTGTGATACTTTTGTGTTTGTGTAAAGAAATAGGAGCTATATATATTATAGTTTAACCAACCCAAGTGCATTTGTGATATCAAGTTATAATTTCCTCATGGTATTATATCTAACTTTTCAATTCTCCAAACCCCTCCCATATGCTCATGAAGAAAAAAAAATGGTTCTCTGTCCAAATATCTCTGTACTCAAGGGGATAAGCAAGAGGAAAAAGTCAGAACTCCAAGGGTATGAGGAACTTTCTGAAGACATTCACTCTAATACCACACTCACTATTTGTTTTCTTTTTTCTTTATCTTTTTATAACCCAAAGAGGGACAACATATTTAATACAGGGAAGAGAAGGATTTTAATGACAAGAATCTTTATGCAGACTAGCTGCTTTTCAGCTTCACTGTAGATAGAACAAGAAACGATGAGCTTAGACTTAGGGTAAATGATTGGGGTTATAGAGACCTGTGACACTGAGTGAACTACAAACTAAAAGGGGTGTCTGAGACAGCCAGTGGGCTCTGCTTCCTGAAAAGATCAGTCTAACAAATGAGGATTTTCCACACCAGCAATATTAGGGCACACTGGTGTACTAAATATATTATCAGTGTGTCTCAGCAAGGATTTTTGCCTCACATACCGCAGAAGCCAGCTGCCCCAGGCCTATAACTGTCCAGAGGCCCCAAACTCTTTCCTTCTTTCTATTGCTCTCAGTTCAAAACATACCCAGGACTTTGTGTTTGGATTGCCTGCTCTGAGGTGTGCCCCCGCCCCAATAGCCAGTATTCCTGGTGTTAATTAGATTTCCTTTCTAAAGTGTACGCAATACTAAACGAACATTAAGATTCATCTGTGTTGATATGACATACCATATACCTACACTTCCCAACTTAAAAATACATATAAAAGGCAAATCATTCTAAATAATGTTCTGCAACTTTTTCTCTATGTGTAAAACACACTTTTCCTGTTTCCAAATAAAGGAATACATTCCTATGTGGAAAGCTGTGCTATTTCTCCCAGATTATTTAAAATTTGAGACAAGGTAGAATTTAAAAATTCTTCATCAAAAATACTAACTTTAATTCAGGAACTAGCTAACTCCAACTTGGTTTACTATAGATAGTAAATCTATTTTCTTCTCTAGACACAGAATGAGCAGAAACAAACAAACAAACAAACTACTAATCAAGTCCTGGGTGGGTCATCGCCCCAATATGCCAAGGTTGTGGGTTCAATCCCTAGTCAGGGCACGCACAAGAATGAACCAATAAATGCATAGTTGGCTGGAGCAATAGGTTGCTATTTCTCTTTCTCTCTTCCACCACCTTCCTCTCTCTCTCTAAAAATCCATAATTTAAAAAGTAATATTTTTTAAAAACTACTAATGGGATTAAGACAAAGGAAAGATAGGAGAAGTAGGAAAAGGAGGTAAATTGTTTATGCGGCCATTTTTTTCATCCTATGACTTACCACACAAAAAAAATAGGTCGAAGGACAAATGTTTCATCAACCCCTTTGCTCTACCAGTGTGGCTTTTCTTTTTTTTTTTTCTTTCCTTAATTAAGCACCTTCAATCGATTTTTACTCCTGACCATTAGCTCTCATCTTCACACCCTTCTCACACTGTAGAAGCAAACCTGGCCATTTTAGAAATGTGTACATTCAACATAGAACGATTAGGCATTGACCACATCTTGCTAGGATAATGTAAGGCTGCTCTGCCTAAAGTTAGGATAGGATGCTCTAACTATAAATTTCTGTCAAAGTTCATCTGTGTATGGCTTAAACTGAGTTTGATTAATTGATATTTCCAAATCCTAGCATATTTTTAAAAATTGTACACTCATTTGTAAACATTTGGGAAGATAGTACCTTATAGGTAGGTATGAGGGAAAGGAAATTTTATTCTTACCGTAGAGGGTCTGATTTTTGTTTTGACATGATAGATCAAGAATCAATGCTAAGTCTAAGTTTCTAGGGAGAGAGACTTATTGAATTGTGTCCCCTCCAAAATTTGTATGTTGGAGCTCCAACCCAAAAGTGACTGCATTAGCAAATGTGGCCTTAAGGCCAATAATAAAGGTTAAGTGAAATCATAGGATGAGACCCTATTCCTGTAGAATCGGTGTCCTCATAGGAAGATGAATACAACAGGAATCTCTGTCTCTCTCTCTATGCATGTAAAGAAGAGGTCACATGAGCACATAGCAAACAGCGACCACCTACAAGCCAAGAGAACAGGCCTCTGAGTTAAACCTGTCTTGCCAGCACCTTACTGTTGGAATTCCCAGTCTCTAGAACTGTGAGGAATAATATCTGTTGTTTAAGCCACCCAGTTAAACTTCGTTACAGTAGCCCTAGCAGACTGAGACAGGGATTGAGTTCCCAATCGGGAGGAGCAGATGGGCCAGGTCTACAAGCCCAGTAAGCAATTTGACTAGCTAGACTATCCCATGGCTTAGGAAACACAAGGGAGGCACCAGTGTGTACAGAAACATGGCCTGTGATTACAGCGAGCTCCTAGAACTGAGCCAGAGGATCAGCTAGTGCACAGCTCAGTGGTTTAGAGCACAACACGACTTGAATCTCTGCTCTTTCTAGCTGTGTGGCCTTCAGCTTTTTCTGAGCTTCAGTTTTCTCATTTGTGCAATGAGGATAAAGATAGTACTCATCCAATACTTACTGTGAAGAATAAATAAAGTATACAGGTAAAGAGCTCACTATAGTACCTGCTTCCTAGGAAGCATGTACTTAAATTATCCAAAGCAAGAAAGAGAGCAGATAGGCCAAGGTTGCCACTGAACTGCTAGCATGGCCAGAGGGCAGAGGCAGAGCACAGCACAAAGTGACGATTCAAAATGGGAGCCTAAGAACAACGTCTCCAAAGATAGAACAGCTATCAGGAACCACAATACTACAAAGTAGGACTGTTGTGTCCAGGTCAGGGGCTGGCTGCTTGTTATCTGTTCCAAGCTGATGTGGAGAGATATGCATGTCATTATTCTAGCAGAAAGCTAGATGGGCCACTCAAAGAGTGTGGAAGCCAGAGTAATTATGGTTAAAGGATGTGGACAAAAGATACTGAACCAGCCCTGGAATAGCAAGAGAGAGATAGCACCAGAAGTCCTATGCCTGAATGTCAAGGGGAGAGAGAGAGTTGCTAGATCCCAGTGAGACCTGCTCTGTAAAAAAGAGCCCCAACAGGAGCTTTGGTCTTTTCTAGAAGAACACAGCCCTAATAACTTGAGGCCTAGCAGGAAGGACTGTGGTGGGCAAGAAGATTCATCTTGCTTTTCTGCTGCCTTCTGAATTCTTGCCAATCCCTCCCATCAGTCAAACCCAAAAAGAAGCCAAAGACAAGGGAACCAAACCCAGTTGATTCAGTCCATATACATCAGCCTCCTGAGACTCAGAGTAGACAAGAGTAGGGTGTCAATCTTTGAGGGCTCACAAAATACACAGCACAATGAGCAAAGGATCATAGGAGTATACTGTTTCTCAGAATGAGATGGGGCCTGAGGACATTGTTCTTCGAGGTGAGATTAGGTGTCTTTGTAGCCCTCCTCAGTCTTACTACAACTCAGCAGGCAGAAAGGAGCTGAGAAATCTCTGTCTCCCCAGGGGCCAAATGCCCCTCCCCTGCTCTCTCTTTCGACACACATCTTCTCCTCTGATTATACTCTCTCTCCTGTTTCAGAATCTTTAGCACCTGGTTTCTGCTTGGAGCTGGGGGCTGCAGGCTGGGGGCTGCCTGCTCTTTCCTCCTTTAGCTTTTGACAAACTTAAATTAATTTCTAAAAATTTTATTTCCAGATGAGCTCCAGTGACCCTATCCCATTATATCTAGGGACAAGTTTGAGTTGAAATGTTTTACAGTATGGTGCACGTATGAACACGATTCAGGGAGAAATAAATTAAGATCTTCTGCTTCATCTCTAACCTGTATCCTAAATGCTCTACTTTTTTAATCTTAGTCACTCAAGAGTAATAAGATTTTGATCATATTCATCTTGGAATGTATAGCAAAGATGTTGACTTTGGGACCTAGTCCCCTTGACTTCACCCCATCGGATACACACTCATGAGTCTCGTTGACATTAATGAATAGTTGTGTGTGCACAGTGTAAGGATACGAGACACAACTAAGGGGTCAAAGGGGCAATTTCTGTGCTAAAGCAAAAGCAATAAACTTTGTCCAACAAAGGAACCAGTGGAGTAGCAATGTAGGCTATTATTTTTCTTTACCCTATAGGGAGGCATTATAAGTTCTGCTAATTAATAGAATCTTTTATGCATCACGACCAGAAGAGCTTTTCCCTTTCAAAAAGAAATCCAACAGCACAGCAAACATATGCATTTTTGGCTGCTTTTCAAGGCCATATTTATTAACTAAGTGCTAGGGTGGAGGATGGTTTTCTTGCCAACAGGATTCATAGGACACAGCACTTGAAAGCACATCAAGGAATGGACCATTTCTGTGACAAGCACAATCACTGCCTGTAACTCCAACTTAGCTGGTGCTGTCAGCACTGACCACACAGACCACAGACTAACTGAAGGACTTTAGGCACCTAGGATTGAACACAGTCTCCCAGTATTATGAGGTGCTGGGACCAATCCCCAGAGCCACTTGAGTTTAGAAAAAATAGCAGCTGGTCAGACAGAGTCCATTTCCGACTTCTCCGTACCATTTTGGACACACGGATCTTCCTGGTGCTAAACTCTCCCATATCCTGTTGCTAGGAAGGAGTATCCTGTTCACCAGAGAGCCTACACTGCTCTGTACACCCATTGCAAAACAACAGTTCTGGAAGAAATCCAATGACCTGTGAAACTAAAGCAGGGAATCTGCCAGGTAATTAAGACACAGGCAGGGTTTTTTTTTGTTTGTTTTTTGGCGGGTTTTTTTTTTTTTGGTGCCTCCCCCTTGGGCATGCCCACCCTCCCTTTTCTCTCCCAACTTCCAAAGTCAGAAATTCTCCTTCCCTCAGAGGCAGCCTGTGAAATTGAGGTTGGAATAAAAGGTAGTTACAGGGTTCATGTAAGGTGACAAAGCTGGCACACACTAAACACTTAGCATTATACAGCCTCCCCTTAAGAGTGCTCCAAATCCATCAGTCATCATGGAAAAATTAGAAGCTTTACTGGATTCCTGCCTCTCCAAACAGATCTTTTGAACTTCTTAATGGACTCCATAATTCAGCATTTGAGAATAGAGCTTCAGACCAGCAAGACTGTCTCTATAACACACTGTCAGGCAACTTGGAACAGGCAGAGAGGAACAAGTCAAAACAATCAGCTATTTCATTAAGGGGATAAGATTAATCTTGAATGATGCCCAAGCCTGACTCACGTTGTCAAATATTATATATGATTCTATGAGCAGGCCATTTTCCCAATTCACTGAAACATCTGTGCATTTCAACAGGCTAAGTTTTACCCCGTCCACTGCCCTTTAGCCATTTTTGCTGTGGATTATGTAATCTAGTGAGTGATGCAATCAGAAGAAGAATGGGTTCTACCTGTGCTTTGTACACGATGTCTGATGATCCCTGCAACAAGCTAGATGGCACAGAACCTTGGATTTCAACACCCTAAATTGCTCTGTGACCTTGGGTCTACTACTTCCCCTCTCTTGGCACCCACTGTAAAAATGAGGAGGAGCAAAGAGTCTTGCCTCTTTCACTGCTAGATTTGAAAAGTGCATTGTAACTGCCATGAAAACAAGCACTGGTCCAAGAGACCAATGCCTATGAAAGTGAGACTGAGAATCCTGGAAAATGGGCAGCGGGCATAATTTAAAACAAAAAAAAATGTTTTGCCTTTATTTGCCTTTGTGGTTAACTGTGTGAGAAGCTATGTGTTTAAAGAGGGACTATGAGTTTAACTTAGATTTTCATTCAGTGATGTGAAGAGAAAAAGAAGTTAGAGAAGTCTAGGAAGTAAAAAGTTTCCATTTAATGTCAGAGGCAGAAAGGCTCACACTTTACCCTAAAATATATTCCACAAAGATCAATCATTTAAATGTAAAAAGAAAAGATGCCATAAAAACACTAGAATATCAGTGAATATTTTTAGAAACTTGGAGCATTTCTAAGGATGTCTTAAACCCAGATGTCACAAAGGGAAAACTGATAGACTTACTGCATTATAAAAATCTTTACAGGAAAAAAAAGATACAGATAAAGTCAATGTATCAAAGAAGAACTAAAGGCAATATTTCATTTTTGCCTATCAGAAAAAGGCAAACGTCCTTAACATACGATGTGCTCTTTAAAAATTAATATGAAAATCATGAATACAAAAATAAGCAAAGGAAACAAACAGGCAACTCAGAAAAAGATTCAAAAGATTAAAAAATATATGAAAAAATGTTCCTCCATGCTCATAATTTTAAAAAAACATAAACTAAAATAATGGAGACATAACAATTTTCTACCTACCACACTGACAAATATTTAGGTGCTTCTTAAATCCCCTGATTAGTAGAAGTGTAAGGAAATGGGCTTCCCACATTCTAATGGTTAGAGTGAAAACTGATTAAAAATTGGCAGGTTGGCGACATATATTAAAATTTTACTTGTGAATTGGAAGTGATTCTCCTTCTAGGAATTTATTCTGCAAATATTCTCCCCAAAGTGTACAAAGACTACATTAGCATTATTTGTCATAACAGAAATCTGGAAACAGCCGTATAGTATAATACTCTACTGATCCATATGGACTGACAATACAATCTGTCTCAGACATGTTCTTAACAAAACAAGTTTCAGAACAGTAAATATAGAGCATTTCCATTTGAGGTTAAGAAAGGATGTATAATATTTGGACCTGTGTATTGCACGTATATATATGTGTGTTTTGCTTAAATAGACTTCATGATTAATCAGAATCTGGGCTCAGGTTTCAATATTAATAATAGTGTGCTATATGTTCCCCATATTTTAAATAGAGGTACTATTAAATATATTACCCATTCGGGGCTTATTAAAAGGTAAACAACATCCTAAATTGTGACCCTCAGCTCATCACCCATCTTGAATCTCCATTGAAGAGAATGTTAGAGGATGATCAGAGTGAGGAAGAGAGCTTGGACAAGTGTTGCCCTGATAGCATTATAGTCCCATGGGTTCCCTTCCTCATGAAGGGGGCTGAGTGGAGTGCCTAGAGAGCAGAAATGAAAGGATGGTGGGGCCCGCCACAGGAAGAAAAACCATCTCACTACCAACTCATTGCTTGCCAATCTGCAAAAATTCAGAAGCCTCTCTCCATGCTGCTCTTACAACAGAATTCGTTGAGCGAGCTCTTAGGTGAACTTCTCTGTGTTCCCTAGAATCTGGGGGCACAGAATGAGGTGCCTGCCTCTTGCCTAGAAAAAGCTAAAGGCCAGAGATTGCCAAGTTTTCCCGTGAGCTAAGCGATCACCCTGGAAGGTAGCCAGGGTGGTGTCATTTTGAAAAGGTCTTACTCCAGAGCCCTGCCTGCTGGGGCAAGATAATCCCAGCAGAAATATTCTGAGAATAGGACAGGAATCATAAGACTGCACTTGAGGGAGAGTCATGAAAGCCTGGGCTGAGAGAGCACCACAGAGAGCAATTCAGAGGCCAGAGTGCAGTCTTCTACTGGGCAGAAGGAGTCTTTGAAAAACCCACAGCACCTTCCCATGTAAGACAATGTCAGCACTAGGTATCTACCACATAGAGGGCAAAGATATTGGGTAATATAACACCCACTGAGCCAGGTCTTGGCCCTTTGAAACTTCTGTGGGTTATGCAGCCCAGTCCTTGGAGGAGCCAGGGGCAGCAGGATTTTGTACAGGATCTAGAGGAGCAGAAAGGCAAGGCGGAGGAGAGTAAAAAGCCAATCCCACACTTCCCTTTCTCCATGCAGGCTTCTGAACCAGCATCAGGCCTCAGCTCAGAGGAAGAGGAGAAATGTTAACCTAGATGTAAGAAAGAACTTTTGATTTTGATCAGAGCACCCTTTTAAATATATTTGAAAATAAAAGACTGTTTTAACATCTAGATGTATTTGGAAAAGCCACAGGACCCACTCAAGATACTGTCCAAGGGTTGTGCAGGGAGACCTGTAGAGTGAGTTTGAAGCTCTTGGGTTAGAGAAAGAACAAAGATACTTTTTAAATTTCACCCCCATTTAGTCTTGTTGGTTCGATATATGGTGCTACATGCATTGCATGTTCCCAAAAACATAAACAAGAAGCTCTCTGCTGTGCTTACTCAAGGTGAGCGAATGGGGCATCACACAGGTGGGGCCCTTTATGTTCATTCATCATACTTTTTACATCTTCTACAATAAACATAAATCACTCTTAAAGTTTAAGATATTTTAAATATGGAAGACATTTTGTAGCCAGATGAATTTATGAACTCTGTGCCCAGGGCATTTGGAGTCTCTTTCTCAGAATCCTCCTCTCCTTCACCTTTAACACAGTTAACTACTGCCTACTTGGCCGGCTCGGCTAGGATTGGGTGGAGTTCCCTGGCCACCTAGTTGGCCCCATAGTGCACAGAACCTTCTGGCATCTATCCATCCACGTGTGCTAGAGAACAAATAGCTCTGAGAGGGAGGATCCCGACAACCAGTGGTATGGCCAGTCAGTCTCCTGGAACTAGGTGCATCCCCAGGTGCTTTCCTTGAGGCTTTAAAGATGCTGTCAGGGCTCCTGACACATATACAAGGTATCGCAGAGATCCAAAAGAGCTCAGGTCTAAAGAGGTCCACTTTTTTAGCTGAGGCTCATTCATCCACCTGTTCGTTTTTCGTTCAATGAATTCTGACACCTAGTATTATGATTGACTTCTATGTAGAAAACAAATTGCTGAAATGCTGAGAAAAGGAAAGAAAAATATCCTTCAATGGCCCCTTTTCCTGAGAATTATTTGTTTATGTCCCAGCAGTCCTTTCACATCAAGTCAATGGTTTGTTTGGTCTATATCCTCATAAACATGATGCTGGCAAGGTGGTTTCTTGCCTTCAGATTCAATGGTCTGAGAGAGGGCTGCTCGCCTGGTGGCTCCAATGAAGAGATAGAAGGAATCGGGGAAAGACCATGCTTCAAGGCCTAAGCCACGAATTTGGGTGACAGTAGCAAAAAAAGACAGCCCATCTCAGTTTGCAAATCTTTGTCCTCCCTTTCCACAGAAGGGAAGTTTATGTACCTCACTATATTTACTCTCCTAAAAACTGACTACAGAGCTCTATCCTCCAGTCTCATGGAGAAACAACCAAAGTCTTCCTTCTACCTGCACTGGGGAGTGCTGAGGAGGCTGTGAAGAAAAGGGGCAGAAGAGACAGAGGCTGAGCTGCCAGCTCGCCCAGCCCCAGCTCTGCCAAGGCCTCTTTACACACTAGCACCACTCTGGGGTGCCTGCTGTGTTGGCTCTTCTCAGCAACTGTCATTCATTCCTGTGAGTCCCAGGATAAGGACCTCTGAAATCCAAGACAAGGTGAGATCCAAGGATGAGGAGGGCCAGACATGGGGAACACATGAGTCTGGATTGCTGGAGGTAGAATCCAGCTCCATGGCTATGGGCCAGGATGACAGAGGTGATTGAAGTCAATGCAAGGCAGCAGAAGAAAAAGAGTAATGAGAGGGGAAAGAGTATGTCAAGAACTAGATTGTTTTTAAAAAGCAAAGGCAAAGAAGAAACTTGAACCAGAGGCAAATTCTATTTAGGATTGGAAGCCCGCTTCCTTTCAGTGTGGTCTCACTTTACCTAGGGAATGGAATCTGCTGGGCCATGCCACGTAGCCCCCACAGGTAGCTGTGCTAGGGAAGTGGCTAATGGGAGAATTAACTTGGATTTCAGAACCAGTGTATGAAGATGAAGGTGGATCCTAACATAGCTCTCTCTGGCTAGTTAAGTACTACCATAAGACTACTGGGAAAGGAAATTACACAAGGCTGAAATATAACAAATAATTAACAATGCAAAAGAACACGCTCTGAAAGGTAAGGACAGGAAGCACTCCATAATCCTATAAATTATTCCTGTTTATTGAGTGCTAAAAGCACAAGTTCCAGACATATATAAATAATATATTTGTATAAATAATTGAAAACACAAGGAAAATTACATAAGCAGGAACTGAATCTAAATTTAGCAAGACCTGCTTTAAGAACCCATATAAATGATGCTTCTCACTCAGCACCATCACTTCTTCCAGAGGAAATTCAAAATGAGAACCATTTTACTGTATTGTATGGAATTGGCCACAGCATTTCCTTTGGCTGGTTTTCAATTTCCACATCTAAAAAATGCGGGGGGTGAGGGGGAGGAATATGAATAAATGAGCTCTAAAATCCCTTTCAGCTCTCACAACCTATTACCTACTTAAAAATTGCTAGACTATTCATTAATTAGGATCCTGTTTATACTACTGTTGTTCAGGATAGTTACTTATTTTAGGCTTGATTTTCTATCTTCATTGCAAAATCCCCTATGTAAATGCTAATATCTCTGGGCATCCCACACATCTCTGAGTTTCAATTTTATAATTTAAGGCTGGACCTATCCTTAAGCAGCACTTTCTCTAGTAACATTGGTAATATTTGTTTAGTGTTAAGCTAACAAATTACCATCTTTGGCTAAAAGAATATACTGTCACTACAAACCTTGATTCATGAATTAGCTAATTGTTTCTCCCTACTTGGGACATTAGCTTCTTGTCTGTTTCTACCAGAGGAAGGCTTTACATGGTGTCAAAATCTCTGGTGTAAATTAAACAAATGGGCTTCACCCTGGCTGGTGTGGCTCAGTTGGTTGAAGTGTCATCATATGGACTGAATGGTTGCAGGTTCAATTCCTGGTCAGGACACATACCTAGGTTGAGGGTTCGGCCACTGCTCAAGGCACGTGTGAGAAGGCAGCAAATCAATGTTTCTCTTTCACATTGATGCTCCTCTCTTTCTCTCTTCCTCTCTGTCTAAAAGCAATGAAAAAAAAAATGTCCTCAGGTGAGGATGAAAAAAATGGGCTTCATTTTCTAAGTTGCGGGAAATGCAGGAGGCGTATGTACTTCCTGGTCTTCTTTCTTCTGGCAAGGGTGTCCCTTGATTCTAGGGACAAATAATCAGGTAGCCACCAGTAGCCCTGGTTAGTGAGAACTGAAAAAGTTTAGGTGCACTTTCAGTTTGGCATACTTTTTCCTCCATGACTCTGATTAGATGCAGAGATAACTGTTAAATCACAACAATTATCATTTATTGAAGAGCAACCACGTGGAAGGCACATATGTCATCTCTAATCTTGTGCCAATTTGGCAAAGTACATGTTATTATCTATACCACCAATTTTCAACTGGTGTGCTGTGGCACATGGATGTGCCACAAGAATGTTTGAAACATGCAATGCCGACTTCCGGCAAGATGGAGGAATAGGTGGATGCACCGTACCTCCTCGCACAACCAATATTAGAACAACAACAATTTACAGCTAGAATAACACTCAGAACTGATAGAGGATTTATCTGAATGGAAGTCGGACAGCCAAGACGTTGAAGTAGACCTGTACATCCAGACTGGTAGGAGAGGATGAGCCAGGCGGGCGCAGGTTGGTGGCGCGTGGAGGTCGGGGAAAACTTGGCGCGAATTGGCGTGAAAGCTATCTGGTACGCAAGAACGCAGCGGTGATCCCTGAGTGCGCAAGCTGTGGCTGGCAGACTCAGTGAGGCGGCAATTGTGGACCAGCGCAGAGCTCACAGCCCAGGATTCCAGAGAAGGGACTGAGATCCCAGGAGACCGGAACTACCGCCATTGTTTCCTCCCGTCCCCACTCCTGCCCCTGCCCCCACATATAATGTCACAATCTAGTGACTGGGATGCCCAGCCCCAGTGAACACCTAAGGCTCTGCCCCTCACTGTAACAAGAGCAACCAGACCAAAAAAAAACAAAAACAAAAACAAAAACATATTAGTGTCTATACCATTAACCTTTGAGTCTCAAAGGTTAAGTAACTTGCCTATGGTCACATAAGAGACAGAAATAACACTTCAACCTGGATCTTGTCTGACCTCAGAATTCTCACACAACTTCTGAGATCCTTTTCAAGAAACACGCTGCAGTGCTAAGGCTATGGACCCTGGAGACAAAATACCTGAGTTCCAACCCTTAATCCAGAATTCACTAGCTCTAGGGGTTTACACAAGTTTTCCACCCTCTTTAAGCCTTTATTTTCTCATCCGTCTGTAGTAATACTACTACTGTAATAATACTACTGACTTATAGGGTTAAATGATGCAATGTTACAATAATACTGCAATGCAAGTACAGGTACTTAGCACCTTCCTTGGGAAGTAATAAGCACTCAGGGTATGGTGGGAGTTCTGGTTTTTATTGTTGTTTTATATTGTACTCCCTGTAGAAGCAGAATTAATTCAAGTTCTGAAATGAAACAGAGGTCCTACCACAGTAGCTATTAACATTAGGTGCCAAATAAATTTTTGTTAATGATTTCTATAGTTTGCCTAATAAAGTACGTTCTGCCTGGGAAAAGCTTATGTGCGCTTTTATTTTTATTTACATTCCCTGGAGTCTCTTTTTCTCCCCTTATATATGTGCACGCACATGTACCCATATGTGTGTATTTTCAATAGTTTATATACAGGGTAACCATTTATTATTATTCACGTATCTTAATGATGCCACAATGTCAAAGAAATGTTTTATTTTAGAGTTTGTCATATGGTGTGAAGTAGCATTTCTGCATCTGAAATTGATATTAAATAGTTAGTATCAAAATAACACATAGAGGAGACTTCCGGCCAAGATGAAGGCATAGGTAGACACACTGTGCTGCCTTGAATAACCAAGATAGAGACAACAACAATTTAGAAACAGAATAACAACCAAAACTGACAGAAGATTGATCTGAATGGAATTCCCACAACCAAGAAAATAGACACATTCATCCAAACCAGTAGGAGGGGCGGAATTGGGCAGCCCGGTGTGGGTTGTGGCTCGGAGAGCAGAGAGCATTGGCACAAGGTGTATGAGGCATCCCAGGTGCTTGAGACTGCAGCGGGTGGACCCTGAATGTGCAAGCGGCAGCTGGCAGACCCCGGCTGAGGGGTGGCAACCAGTAGACCCAGTGAGGTGGTGATTGTGAAGCAAGGCACTGCGCACAACCCAGGATCACAGCTCTGGGAAATAGAGCCTTGGGTCACTGATTGAGGATACCTGTGGGGACTGAGGTGCAGGGAGGGACTCCCAGCCTCACAGGAGAGGTCCTTGAATGGTCCCACAATGTGCACAAGCCCACCCACATGGGAATTGGCACCAGAGGGGCCCAGTTTGCTTGGGGGAAGCGATGAAAGGGACTGAGGTCCCACAGAGAGCAGAGCAAGCGTCATTGCTCCCTCTCAGGCCCTGCCCCCACATATAACGTCACAACCCAGCAACTGTGATGCCCCGCTCTGGTGAACACCTAAGGCTCTGCCCCTCATATGTAACAGGCACAACCAGACCAAAGGGGGCGGGGGGGGGGGGAAGATGGTTCAAACAGAGCTGAAAGCCCCACAACCAGTTTTTTTTTAAGCGATCGAGAGATAGCCAACCTATCAGATACACAGTTCAAAGCACTGGTGATCAGGATGCTCACAGAATTGGTTGATTTTGGTCACAAATTAGATGAACAAATGAAGGCTACAATAACTGAAATGAAAAAAAAAAAGCAGAGGGAACCAATCGTGATGGAATGAAAGCTGGGTCTCACATCAGTGGAGTGAACCAGAAGGAAGAAAAAAACAAACAACCAGAAAAGAATGAAGAAATAAGAATTCAAAAAAAATGAGGAGAGGCTTAGGAACCTCCATGACATCTTTAAACGATCCAATATCCAAATTATAGGGGTACCAGAAGGAGAAGAGGAAGAGCAACCAGTGGAAAACTTATTTGAACAAATAATATAGGAGAACTCCCCCAATTTGGCAAAGGAAATAGACTTCCAGGAAGTCCAGGAAGCTCAGAGAGTCCTAAAGAAGTTGGACCCAAGAAGGAACACACCAAGGCACATCATAATTATATTGACCAAGGTAAAAATGAAGGAGAGAATCCTGGAAGCAGCAAAAAACAAGGAGACAGTCACCTACAAAGGAGTTCCCATCAGACTGTCAGCTGATTTCTCAAAAGAGACCTCACAGGCAAGAAGGGGCTGGAAAGAAGTATTCCAAGTCATGAAAGACAAGGACCTACATCCAAGATTGCTCTATTCAGCAAAGCTTTCATTTAGAATGGAAGGGCAGATAAAGTGCTTCTCAGGTAAGGTCAAGTTAAAGGAGTTCATCATCACCAAGCCCTTATTTTATGAAATGTTAAAGGGACTTATCTAAGAAAAAGAAGATAAAAAACATGTACAGTAAAATGACAGCAAACTCACAATTACTAACAACCACACCTAAAACAAAAATAAAAACAAACTAAGCAAACAACTAGAACAGGAACAGAACCTCAGAAATGGAGATCACATGGAGGGTTAGCAACAGGGGGGTGGAAGGAGGAGAGAGGGGGGAAAGGTACAGAGAATAGGTAGCATAGATGGTAGGTAGAATATAGACAGGGGACGGCAAGAATAGTATGGGAAATGTAGATGCTAAAGAACTTACGACACATGGACATGAATTAAGGGGGGGAATGTGGCTGGGAAAAAGTGTGCTGAGTGGAGGGGAATGAAGGGGGGAAATGGGACAACTGTAATAGCATAATCAATAAAATGTATTAAAAAATAAAAAACACATATAGTCTAAAGATTAATAAAGTATAAATTTTGGAGAAAATGTCACATCGAAAAGTTGTGTGTGTGTCCCATATCATTTATTTGTTATGCAGTTATGATGCTGCCAAGTTCATCATTTATATTTTGGAGAGACAACAATTATTCTTATAGTGTATACATCTTCTACTGATAAATATAGATGATGAACAACAATTGTTCCTTCCCAAACTGCTCTAACAGAAAAAAAAATTAATACCCCATAATCAAGTTGATTTCCTGTTGTATGCATGTTCAAGGAAGCAGGCAAGACCCACAACATATGGCCAAGACTGGCCACAGTTACTCTCTGAGCCAAAAAATCACAGATGTTTGAGGCATGAGGGGTTAGGAACCCTGGATAGAAGGTTGGGAAAAGGTGTATCTCTCTCTCAGTCCCTGTGAGTAGCCTGCTGTACTCCTTGAATAAAGAAGACAATGACCTCTAGGACCTTTGCACTGACGATTGTCTCTTCCTAGAAATGCTCTACCAAGGGACAGCCACGTGACTAGTTGTCTCACTTCCTTTAAGTCTTTCCTCATACGTTACCTTCTCAATGAAGCCTATCCTGATCACTGTTTAAAACTGCAACACTGGCCCCTCAACACTTTTGATTCCCTTTACCCTGCTATATTGTTTTATTTTCCATACTTTTTAATTTATTTATGTATTAGATTAATACTTATTGTCAATCACTCCACTCTAAAATGTAAATTCCATGAGGGCAGGCACTTTTGCCCATTTTGTTCTTTATTGTATCCTAAGACCCTAGAGCAGTCTCCCTAGAATATAATAGGTTCTCAATAAGTATTTGTCAACTGATGCTCCTGTCAATGATGCTGATGATAATAATAACCACAAAGAATAGACTTTGCTCAGTGCAGACGGGTACATTCCTAATAAAATGCAAAAATGTTCATCTTTAAACAATGAAAAACTATAAAAGCAAAATTCCTTTGCAAAAAAAGAAGAGTGAAAAATTAATCAATTATCTGTCTCAAATTGCACTGCAATTCTCCAGGCCTCTTTTAAAGGTTTTTAAAAATCTGCCTCATAAAGATCCCTAGGATTCTGTGTTAAGATGCAATGAGAGCATTTCACACCAAATACACACCAAATTGCAGTGTAAGACAGTTGTTCCCTTATACCAAATGTTTTAAGTTTATGTGAGGATATTGTTTCAGAATATAGTGCCTGTCTCCGTTCATTGTTACCCCCAGCACAGCAGTTCTACCCAACCACAGTTAAGGATGGTGCCTTTGGTGTTATTAGAATATTTCTACCTTGTTTGACCATGTAACTGACATGGAAAAGGAGAAGAAATAAGTTGTATTATAACTAACACAACTTCACATCCTTGTTCATCCTTCCCTAATTTTTTATAGGTTCCTTCCCCTGAATGTTGACCAATAGTTAGAAATCTCTATCTTTATTATCATTTCCATGCACATTTATAACTAATAACTAGATTGATAAATATAAAAATTAAGTGCTTGATCATTTTTTTACAAAGTATACATGTTGTGGACTTCAAAACATTCAATACTTCAGACTGAACATTTCTCTTGAAAGTTAATTGTTATCTTTACTAGAATGAATTGAATCTAGATCAGGGTTGATGTTAAAATCTAAGTGACTTCAAAAAGTAATATAATTCACCCTAGCTGGTGTGGATCAGTGGGTTGAGTGCAGGCACCAAAGGGCCACTGGTTCGATTCCCAGTGAGAGCACATGCCTGAGTTTTGGGCCAGGTCCACAGTAGGGGGTGTGCAGGAGGCAACCACACATTGATGTTTCTTTCTCTCCCTCTCTCTCTCCCTCCCTTCCCCTCTCTAAAAATAAATAAATAAATAAATGAATAAATAAATAAAATCTTTTTTAAAAAAGTAAACCAAACCTAATTCTAGTGAGAGGAAGTATACATGTCCTTATCAAGCCTGAACCTGAAATCACTAGAAATGTTGAATAGCTATTATAACATTTGGAGCTCTCCCTTAGTGTAGAATCACTTGTGTTGTTGAACAGAGTATTACTAGGACAAAAGTTTAAATCTCATGCAAAGGTAACAGAATTAAATGTGTCCTCGGTGGATGATATTTTTTTTAATTTTTCTTTAAAAAACACTCCATGCACATAAAACCCTCCAGCCCTAACTGACCATCGTCACTGTGATTTCCTGATCTAAGGCTTCTTTGTCTCCAAGTCCATGCTCTGACTGCAACTGTCACTGAGTCACACAGCCTGCTCCAGGCACGAAGCCAAGGTGATTACAACAACTGCTTGTGTGACAGCAAAAGGTGGTTTCAGGGCCCTGGCAAGTGGCTCGCCAAGCTTCTGACTCTAGGGCGTAAATTTTGACTGCCATTCACAAGATGGAAAATAAATATCTGCCTAACCTAGCAAAACTACACCTTGGAAAATACATATGAACACAGAGTTCTATGACCAGGACACAGCAGGAGTGATCAGATTTTATCACACTCTGGCCTTGTAATAAGTAAACGTGGGCACAACCACATTCCTCAAAAGCACCATTTCTGTGCACTGAGTACATTCGCAATCTTATTTTCTAGGGTTACAACTATAGCTTCATCAATTTTTAATCCCAGGTGCCTAGTACATGGTATACACATGTAAAAAATATTTATTTAGCTGAAGGGGAATGAAAATAACAAATCATTTACAGGCACAAAGGTACCTGCTGATTAGTCTCATACATGCAAAAAGCTAATTCAGGGATGGGGGACTCTAAGTACCCTTTCAATCTTTAAAACTGAACTGAATTGTTTAGTTTTAAAGTATTTTTTTTAGTTTGATGAAAACTAAACCCTGTTTTTTCACTCCTCAAATAATATGGTATTCTACTAATGTATTAAGACAATAGAAAATCATTTATGTAAATAAGATGTCTTGACCACTTAATGACAACTATGCAGGATATCACTCTGTATTTATTTTCATGTTTTCATGATTCTCTTTCTGGTTTCCATCTAAAACACAACCTAGAACATTAAAATTCTTCAAAATCCTGGAAAGAAGCAAGCCTTTTACAATAATGTATCTTTTGCCCTGGACTGATAGTACATCTTTGTTCCATTTATTTAGTTCACCTGACAAACCCTTATTAAACTGCGTGCATAGTTAGGCATTTGTGGGAGAGAAAAATAGACTGAAATAGCAATAGCTACCATACAGTGAATACTTCCTAGGCTCCATTCCTATGTTAGTGCTTTACACATATTATCTCACTCAAACAAGCTGACAGGGCTGCTACTGTTCTTATACCCACTTTTCAAAGGAAGAACATTAGAGGGGTAAAGTAATGTACTCAGGGTCACATGTCTAGTAAGTAGTGAGCTGATGTTCAACCCATGGTTTTTTGACCCCAAAGCCCAGTTCTTTCCTGTTCTCACACAGAGGTGAAACCAAAGGAAGAAGATACATTTTCTTATTCCAACCAGCAATTTGGATGGCAAATGAGACATGTGTGCCTGAGACCACCTAAATGATTCTAAGGCAATGCAAGAAGAAACATAAGATGGCATAGGCAAAGGATCACTTTCTAGTAAAGTAAATCAACTTTATATAAGCAAAGTAGAACTTGGGAAAGTCCATCCCAGCCCAGAAAGAATCTGCAATTTTTAGTCATCCCCACACTTCCTCCCTCTAGAATATTCATCTCCCAGCTCAGCCAGCTTTTTTGTGTTTTTGTGTTGCAGCTGGGTGTTCCCCAGGGCAGTCTGCTTTCCATAGTTTTCTGGTCTCAGTAGAAATGTATCCTCCTTCCCTCTTAGTGAAGTCAAAGCTGGAGGTTTTCAAAAAGAATTGTGTTAAGAAGTGAAAGAGGAAATGAACAAGGCAAAGGAAGAAAAGAGGGAGGAGGGGAGAAGGTAAAAAAGGAAAAAAAAGAAGAAAACAGTAAAAGAATATTTGAAATTATGAAACTTAATGGTTACAAAAGCCTGCTGGGTTCTTTTGTTTGTTTGTTTGTTTTGGTATTGTTGCTTTGTTTTGTTTTGTTTGCTGGTCCTTAGCAAAGTTTACTCGGAAATCTGTCTTTTCAATTTAGTAAATTCAAAGATCTCAAGTTTCTTTCTTTGCCTTTGATTGCAGGGGTAGGGGCAGGGGACAGCTGAGGTCTCTCTGTGCCTATTGTGCACATATTATTTTATTTCACTATGAGGACAGGATGAAAGTGCTGTTATTATCAGCTTCTACAAAATAGGAAACTGAGGTTCAGAAAAATAAAATTCCTTTTCCAAGGGCCTTAGCCAATCAGAGGCAAAGAAGAGCAAGATTTCTGACCAGGCTCCTACTTTCCTGGTTTTACTTTGCAACCTTCAGAACTCTTCCCGTTTTTGCCCTCAGGCACTTCCTTCTACCATCAGTCATTTACATTCTTTCCTCCACTCAGGCCTTCTCCAGTATTTGACGCAAAATTTGACCTTAGAATAGTATACCAAAGACTTTCAGAATATTTGTGTTCAAATCCTTATGGATCATTCATATGTATCTGTGTGATCTTTACCTTCCTGGTGAGATTTCCTCACTTGTGAAATGGGAATGAACAATGGTATTATCACCTTACAGGGTGAGAACTAAATATGTAAATACAAACCTCAGTGAAGTGATTAGAGAGCAGCGCGGGGCTCAGAGAAGCTCTAGGTAATTACAGTGCTGCTGCTAGGGGGGTTGTTGCCTGGGAAGGAATAAGAAATTAGGACTTTAACCCTGTTCCTAAAATATGACATATCAGTGCTCACTGAGTCACTCTGCTGCTGCTGGGTCAACTCCATGATTTTGGGGACAATAATGGTAGGCAGCAAGGAGGACCCAGAAGACAGAAATAACTTGGACTTTCCAGCATCAGTAAAACCTATTACACTGGTCTTTGAATGAACACTAATGGTTCATCTGGAAGAAAACAAAGCCTGTTGTTAAAAGATAGACTGAGGATATTAAAATTGTATTTCATTTAGGCAAAAATCAATTTAAATAGGGTAGAGACAAACCAGAAGTGCTTAAGAGTGCTTCACCGACAACAGCTAGAGAAGACTTTTGACCTTTCTTTTTTAACACAAGACACACAAGCAAAGCAAAGCAATCATTTAATTGGCTACAGTTTAGGCATTTGCCTTATTTGGAAAAACCTGGTTGGCTATTTGTGATTGGTTGTCTCTTCACCTTGAGGCATTTTAGGCTTAGGTTTGGGTTTGCTTATGTAGGTTCTTAAGGCATTGAAGCTATTTCAGTCAAATGGCGTCTTTGTTCAATTAGATACTTTGTTGGCCATTTCCTTAGTATGTATATTTCTTTGAGCAAAACAGAAACTGCAGATAAAATTATTTATCTTGAAGCTGGAACAAACTTCTGAGCTGATAATTCAGTGCTTTCAGTCTGCTCAGTCACAGCCTTCCAACTACCCTTGATTCCAACACAGATATTATGAGAACACAGAGAGAAGGCCATTCGAAAGCCTCAAATATGAAGTGTTTCCCCCAAATGGACTCCTTCTCTTAAAGGAGAATGTTATACGTTTATTATAGAGATATCTATCTATCCACATATAAAGACAATTACATAATTTGGAGATTGGGGAGAAGGCATTCTTTAGTAATGACCATTTAAAGAAAATTTCATTGAACAAGATTGCTTCAAGTGAGGTTTGTTTTCAATGACCTGAAGGATTTAAATGGGTCATTTTAAGATAGGTGGTTATTGGTGAGATAAACTGGTTAAGAACAGACACCAAGTCTTTGACATAAATAATAATCCTTTAAGCAAAATTAATATTCCTTCTATAATATATATTGAGTTTACATATGAATCCTAACTTCTCTCTTATTTTTAGAAACTTCCAGTTATTCATAGAGTATTTGGGAAATTTCATTTTTTAATAGGTTCCTCAGGCAATTCTGATGCACACCAAAATCTGGAAGCCACTGACATGCTTTTTAATGGTACCCCATGGTACCTTGTAAGGACATGATAATATTTATTTAATCAATATTGTTTTTCTGGGACATTTAGGTTTCATCTAAGTTTTCAACATTGTAGATTATGTTGTAATGATCATCTCTATAACAACGACTAACATTTATTGCCTGTTTTCTACATGCCAGCCACTATAATACACATTTATTTTCTTAAGACAAATTCTCAAGTGGTAGAATGACCACTTGATAAGTTTTGAGTGTTTTTAAGGTTTTTGATGCCCATTACCAAGGTGCTACTCCAGAGGGTTTGCTCTGCGGCCACTTCTGAGTGGGAAAACACTGATAGCCATGTAACATGAAGGATAGCATTCAGCTCTGAGCTCAGTAAGTACCCACAGCCAGAGCCTCATTCAAAACACTTAGAAAAGATACAGCACAATGTCCTGACTGGAGCATCATATCTTAGCTGCTATTGTTGCTAAAAGTAGCACTCCTGAGTGGCTGCTTCCAGGAATGCCTGTCCAGAATCCAGTCACAGAGACTGATGCTGTTTCTGGGAACAGGCACATTTCACATGCTGTCCCTTCTAGGACCCATCAAGACATAGCCATCTCCGGTAGTCAAGGGAACAAAGGGCAGTGTGGAAATGCTGGACCCAAGATGATTTTTTGTAGAATTCAATATGAAAGTGTTCTGATATCAGACAAAAAAAAATTGCACGGACCTGGGTACCCAGGTAGTTAATTCAAGCAGGCCTAAAAAAATTAATCAGGCAGGCATATTGGAGCCATCCAGGGAGCAAAAATGAAATGCCTTTCCCTCCCATTTGTCTTAGATTTTCATGGAATAAAGTACGTGAAGACTTCCAAATAATATGAATTACATGTTCATACTGTATCTTAGCCTTCTAATATGGGGAGAAAGGAATCATTTGGAATATGACATTTTTCCATGTAAAACCAGTGTGAGACTTTTTGGCTACCTAAATAGATACTGTAAAAATCACAGCAGCAACTCATTATAATGCTAGAACTGGGAGACAAAGCCACCTTGTTTTCAAAGAAATTTGGTTTGTTTAATGAACAGAATTAGATCAGTTAGGATTTATGTACAAATAGTGAAATGCTGGATTAATCACCCTTGCAGAAAGCATTGTGAAGCCACTTGCTGTTATGGAAATGTAGAATTTTGAAACTGAAATGGATTTTATATTTCATTGGCTTCTCTAATCCTTTCAAGAATAAGTAAAAGTGGGGATTATAAATAATTGTCTAGTCCCCACTTTTATTTTATTGATTAGGAAATTGAGGCACAGAGAAGTTAAGTGAACTTCTGAAGGTCACATAGCTAGCAAATGGAAAGAGCAATGTATGTTTGACCATACACCAATACTCAATTTAGTGTCCATTCCTTTATTTTCTTTCACTTTTGGCATTCCCAAAAAATTTCCAAAGAATTTGCAGCCATTATATATAAATGTCCCTCTCTTGATGCAAAGTAGTAAGTGAGGCATCACAGCTACTAAATAAATGGTGAAAACAACACTATTTTTTCCAAAGCTTGTGTGTATTAAATCTGTATCTTGTGACTAGGGATCTATCAGAGCAATTGATCACTCTTCATGTGGATTTTAGAAAAGCTAATGTAGGAATCAGTTGGCATGTGGGAAAGCAATGAAGAGGCAGAAAGAATGGGCTCTGGAGTTTTCTTTAAGAAGAATAGGGACAGTGATTTAAAAAAAAAAAAAAGAGCTGTTTAAGAGAAGGGAGATCAGAAGACAATCTGTTTGGTCTGAGTAGTGTAGTGAAGACAAAGAAAGCTTCTGTGGTTGCTGTTCACGGTTGTGACCAGCCTGAGCACCTGAGACCAGGTCTGGCGCATGGTGAAAGCTTAGCAAACTTCGGCTGAATAAAGAACGTGAATCTAGCACTCAGGAGACCCGAGATCCAGCTCTGGGTTTCTCACTAGACTGGTCCACCCGCTTTTCTGAGCCTAATTTCCATGATCTGTGACAAGAAAGGCTTGGACTAAATTATTTCTGCGGTAAATGCAGGTACTCTTTTCTGCCGGTCTCCCACTTAGTTGGGGCCTGCCCCCTCTTCAGCTCCATCATCTACGTGATTATAATGGGATCACACTAATCCCCAAATTAGTCAGATCTAGCCCTGCTGTTCCCATGACTGGCCCAAACATAGGTACTCCCAAGCTGGGCCAATATAATTTTTTTTCCAAAGAATTTCAGAACAGCAACCAAAAAAATTAATATCAGCCTCCTTCCAGTCGCTGAAACTTAGGAAATACAAACGGGCAGCAACTGGTTGGTGGCTGCCTTCCCCAGTTTGATCTGAGCAGTAGAAGTCTCCAATAGATGGACGGAAGAAACAGACACAAAGGTCGAGCAGGGAAACAGAAACAACGCGGAAATCCACACCCTAGCTGAACTTGGAGGCCCAATGCATTGCTCTCCTTTTGGTAATTAGATGCCTTAGGATCTTCACATTAAATCCCCCAATTAAAAAAATTAAATCATTCACTTAGCCATTTAATTATCTATTAATTGAGATGAAAATAGTTATATACAATATATTCTAATACCTCTTTTATTTCCAAAAGTTGAAGATTTTAAGAATTATGAAGGCTACAGGGTGGCCAGTTAACAGTATTATACTTTGATGGAAAGCAATTTAACTGGAGCAGACTGGAAAACAGAAGATGCTCTGCAGATGGGACATTTCCTAGAATGAGGATCAAAGAAATATTCTCACTCAGGCCATCAGGGAGTTAAATGAAGTATTATTATCCTGTCTAAATGTGAGGGTAAGTCATGGCGAAACAAGACAGAATGGAGGTTATTTCCAGTGTCAAGAAAGCTAAGAGACATTATTTCACATTTTTTATATTTTCTTCACTTCAGATTTGTTCCAGGTCTGATACAGTTCCATCTGTATTAAGTGAGGAAATGCAGATACTGGTAAAAAAGTGAAACAAGAGAATTATAGAAGCTTTACTGGCATCTTAAGTCAAATTAAATGAAGTAACTAAATGGTATGTTTAGATTTAGCCTTCCTGCATATGATTCATGTCCCTAAGATCTCCTCACTCTGTAGTATAATAGTTTTTCATTTTCACTGAGTAACCCCAGCATGCATTTTGTTAAGTAATTACTATAAAAGAAGTATTGGGGAGGAATGATAAGCCTAGTTCCTTGTGACTCTGAGATAAAGGCCTTTGTAATGAAATGCTCTGGAGCGTCAACCTCCTGCTGTGGATGTGCCTTGTCACCCTATATATTTACCTTAATGATGATAAGAGGCAGATGTCTCCCCCACCCCCACCCCCATATTTTTCATGCACCATTCTCATAGATGAGGGTCATACTCTCCTATTACTGTTGTGTCATTTGGTTTAAGTGTCGATCTGAACTGGGATTGGTGTCTAATACTGATCTTACAATAGCCATTTCTAATGGAGTTGCCAAAGAGGCACCAATAGGCCAGGTCTCCCAGTTTGACACACAGCACGGAATGAAACCTATCCCTCCAGTAGTCTACAAAGGGGTTGGGAGAATCCCAGGAATTACACAAGATGATGATTCATTAGATAATGATTATAATGAAATTATAATTTGTTATAAAATTATAACAAATTGCAATGCCACTATGTTAATATAGTAGTATATGTATATAATTTATATATGATTTTATCTGGTGCTGCATTTTAAAAACTACCAATAGGGATATATTCTGTTCTTTGAATCATCTTGGGAACAGAAATAATGAGATAAGCAGAATTCTATTATGTAAATAATGCTAGACCTGGTAAAAGTCAGAGAACATGAATTCGAATACTGATCTGCCTCTTCCTAGCTTATGTAAGCTTGAGCAAATAACTTCACCCTTTTGAGTCTTCAGTTTCCACATCTGCTAAATTGGTGTTATCAGCCTTACATGAGATAATATACATAGGACTGGTGCATAAAACCTAAAATAGTACCTAAAATAGTATATAAATCTCAAATATGTTATTATCATCAGTTTTTTGAGAATCTCTAAACATATCACATGTTATCATTAATAAACACATAAAAGGTAATATTCAAATTTGTAAAGAAAGTTTTCTTAAGGAAGATTCATCAAAGTATCTAATTCTAATTATTGGGTAATAAGTATTCCTTGGGCAGTTACGTCAGAATGAAGGTTTTCCTTTCTTTTGTCAGTATCTCAACACTTGGCTCAGTTTCATTTCAATCCCTGGCTTTACGAAGAAACACCTAAATGTCATTCACACATGACCAGAGGTAGAAAACGCTGGCAAGGAATCACACCCAAATATTTGGGCTTGGACCTTTACATGAGTTTTGTTCTGCACTTTTTTTTTTCTTTCATGAATAGCCTAGCCAGACAGGAAGGAGTTGGAATGAAAAAGTGGAATTTGGCTGGGAAAAAAGTTCCCGTTGTCTCTTTTATTAGAGAACAAATTCTCATGCCACTGGAGGGGAACTTTAACCAGAGCCTGGATAGCATTGTCTTACAGAGCAGGGCTTCTCAACCTTAGCACTATTGACGTTCTTCATTGTGAGGGGCTATCCTTAGTAGCATCCCTGGCCTCTACTTACCAGATGCCAGTGGTGCTCTCTTCCTCCCTGCCCCAGTTGTGACAACCACAAATATCTCCAGACACTAGCAAGGAAGGGTCTGAGAGCGGGGGCTGCAAAATCAACTCTGGTGGAGCACCACTGTCACATAATGCTTCCCTGTGACCTTTTCTACATGTTGAAGAGAAGGTGAGTCTAAGCAATTAGGGAGAACTTGAAATCCAAATTTTTCTCTTTCTTCTGGAATATTTGAAGGATGCATTTTGTAAACATTTAGCCTCCAGCTTATTTTGTCTGAAAGCTCAAATCAGATGATGAGTGTAGAGTCAATCTCATCCTTCTTTGTAAGAGTCCATGACTCTACAATTTTTGTGAATCTTAGAGGTAGAGCAAGGGAAGATGCCAGGACAGTGTCCCCAGGTTGGAAGAAATATACCTGAATGTGGGTGTGAAGGGGTGCTCAGGCCAAGGGCTTAGGAAACATGAGGAATGCACCCACAATGCAGTGCATTTCATTGGTGTTGATATGAGCGAGCTCCCTTAAGTGGCCACTGGTTTGGTGGCACAAGAGAGTCAGAAGGTGATTTTTCCCATTTCTTTCTTTCCTATCTTCTTTCTTTTCTTTTTCATCTATTTTTCTTCCTTTTTTTCCTCCTCTTATCTCCCACTTTTTTCTTTTTCCCCTTGTTCGTGTCCTTCTTACAGTTCCTTTCTCTTCTTTTATTTTTGTCAAACACTGGCCACGGTAGTTCAGCACTGACTGTGCGTGGGGCTCTGGAGCCAGATGGCCTGAGTTTTAATCTGGGATCTGCTACTTTCTTGCTATGAAACCTACTCAAGCAAGTTATTCATCAGTGTGTGCTTTCACTTCCTCGCCACTAAAATGGAGATGTAACTATCCTGTGGTGAGATTGGCAATATGTAGAGTATGTGGAGTACATATGTACAGTATGTGGAACAGTACTTAGTATCAGTAAGCAAGCAATAAATGTTAGCTATTATGATTATCTTCATGTCCTCCACCAGGGAAGAACATGTACCACATTTCTATATAAAAGAGCCCAGCAACAATTGCCCATTTGTATTCATGGAGTGGATTATTCTGTATTACTGCTCTGGGAAAGGAGCAAGTTAGGTATTGGTCTCATAACACTTTAAGGAATAATGCTGGTTTTATTTAACATCTCTGTGTTGGGGAAGCTGCGCTAGGGGAATACTATGGACAAATGTACATTTCATAGTAATAGCACTTAACTAGTTCCATTAAATTTCTCCCTGATGCATTGTTATTGCTAGTCTGAATACAATGTATACAGTGTTTCTGTGTGACTGGAGAAAGAGCAAAGTTTCAAATTACATAAATAAAAACAGAATCTCAAATACAGAGAAGATAATTGTGAAAAGCCTTTTAAAACAATACTTTTATTTTTATCTATTATTTTTCTTAGAAAACACAATAACCCACTGATAATAGTATTTAATATATGAGTATTTTGGTAACAGTTATTTCATGACAATATTTAGCTAAGGGTACAATAAATCTTGAGATTTCATCTTGATATTGCTTTGTGCTTTTTAAAATTATTGTTTTAAGGTGTAGAGGATGACCTATGTTCACATGAATTTCTCTCAAATGTTGAAGAGGCAAGAGGCAACTTCTGTCAAAATTGTTGAGGGTATAATAGTATATATACATTCGGGGAAGATGAAAAAAATCTTTAGAAACCAAGGCCCCTGTATTGTTAATTTGATATTCAAAACATACACAAGGAACCTAAGAAAACTTTTTGTAATCAAATAAACACAACAAAAATGTCCAGTGTAGAATCTGTACACGTGTCATTCAGAAAAGACAGAAGTGGAAGGCCCTGTGAAATGACACTGGGATGCGTGAGACGAGAGGGAAAACAGGTGAGCTTGGGCACTCAGCACATGGAAAGCAACCACAGAGAGTTCTTGAGTTGGGAATCAAAACAGGGTGCATTATGCTAAAGATCATTTCTCAGAGAACATAGGTACTAATTAGGAGGCTGTTCAAATACACCAAAAGGGCCTATACGTAACCACCAGAAACATAATTGAAAACAAATAAACCAGCTACATAAACATCCATTGGGTCACTGTATGGTAACATACTGTGGGGGGGAAATGAGACAGGTGTTGGTGAAAAGGGTAACATCTAAACAGGCTGAAGGGTAGGGAGTGGTGTGAAAGCCTTATCCTCATGGGTTGCATCTTCAGCACAATGGCCTTGTTGTTATATGAAAGTGTACAAAACAGAACCAAACATTTATTAAATCTCTCTTAGCTCCTATTGTCCCTTTGGAGTGTAAAGTTATACAACCATCAGCATTTTTTTTTTAATTACAATCTCCTTGAACACATGGGTAAAGCCATTTTCAAGAATGGCTTTTCATTTCATTGTTCTTGTTTATGTTTCACAATGATGTTTCAAGGTAACTCACCTACTGTTCATCTTCTGTTTTATGTGAAGCAAAATCAGTTGTTCCCACAGCACTTCATTCATAACTTGCATAGCACTTACCACGGTAATGGCAATTCACTGGTTTTCATCTTTCCTAGACATGAGTTCCTTGAACTCAAGGACTGCTTTAATTCCATCTCTGCTATTGAGTTTGGCATATAAAATTAATCCATGAGTTAATGTTTCTGATATAGACATCTTCTGTAAGTTTATTAAAGACAGATCCTTGTAGAGTTGATCTTAAACCAGTCTCCAGTGAATGCTAATGATGATTTCTGAAGGTTTTCTCTATCCTTTACTGACTACTATTGGTTTTATAAAACATCAATATCTGAAGTAAAAGCATTAAAAATCACCTTTGTTTTTTTTAAGGTTTATAAACTTTTCAGACTTTTTTTTAAAGATTTTATTTGTTTATTTTTAGAGGGGAAGGGAGGGAGATAGACAGAGAGAGAGAGAAACATCAATGTGCGGTTGCTGGGGGTTATGGCCTGCAACCCAGGCATGTACCCTGGCTGGGAATCGAACCTGGGATACTTTGGTTCCCAGTCCACGCTCAATCCACTGAGCTACGCCAGCCAGGGCTTAAAAATCACCTTTAAATTAACTACATTTCGAGTGATTTCCAAGGAAATTTGACATTGTAGATATAAGAAAAGTGAAAAAAAAAACTGGAATCATACATAAATAGAATTAATGAATTTGAACAAAAGCTTGGCAAAATCTCTAATGTCATTTATACATTTGAATAGGTAGGAGATCCAAAGACATAACTTGAAAATAGAAATTAAAAGTTGTTCTTTTGGAGTAATAAATTACTATCACCATATAAAATAACATTTGATATGCACCTACTGATATTCACTTTACAAGTTATTGTACAAAAATAATTGGATACATATGAATATTTTGGTTTAATAAAACCTTGGAAACAACAGATAACCATAGGCATTAAATAAATACATAGTTAAGAATAGTATCATGGAATATACCAAGAGTAACAGTTCTAAGATGCAGGCTAGATTAAATGCTGGAGAACTGTAAAAAGCAATTTTTCCTCCCAAATCAATTCTGAAAAGTTTTATGGGAAGTACCAGGAGATGTACTTAAAATAAGCAAAGGCAATAAGGCATGTAAAGGGAGACTGCTCGAAGTCCTTGGCACAGTCTGGCAGGAGCCCCAGAAGGAAGGCTGGCATGATCCGACAGAGGAAGGAAACTTGGAGTAAACAAAGACTGGCTCCAACCCAGAAGACAATAAGGGTGTGAAGTGTTTTAGGGCTTCCTGATAAAGAACTCTGGAGTTGAGGGTGGCATTCTTTAAGGCAGTGCTGTCTTAGGATTTTAAACTTTTTGGAGAATGAAAATGTTTCTTTCTGGGTAGGTCGGATGTCACTGGAACTTAAGGTTAAAATTAGTTTTAAACACAGAAATTTTCAGAGTGGTGTATGTTTTAGATTTTATCATACAAAGATATGAAAGCTATTATCATAGGGTTCCAAAACTGACATATTTGGGAATGCTAATGAGGTTAGCGTCATGAGAGGAAACAACAGCAGTTATTTTTATTACTTGTCATGGCATACATTTATGTGACATCTTGTATTTTCTAAATGTTCCCTTTTGGTTTTCCATGTCTCCCCAGCTACACTGCAGGTTTCCAGAGAGCAGAACTCCCAGCGGCTGAAGTAATCTTGAGAATTCTGGTATCTAATACAGTCGTGCCCTGGTACTTGCCACCTTCAGAGCTTGTCAAACCCTGTACTTGTCACATTTTGACAAGAAAAGAATGTTTCTACACTTGGCGCTTGCTGAGGACTCGTTGCACTTGTTAGAACTTGTGTGAGTCACCACACTGCCCAGCTTCAGCACTCATCAGTTGCTGGGTACTCCTTGGTTTTGGCATTCATTGCAAGTTCCAGAACAAAGTAACGATCAAGTCCAAGGTGCCAATGTATTGGTATTCCTCCTCTACTCTCTAGCACCTGACTAGTACCTAAACTGGTCTTTTATATAGACCACTGCAACAGCCTTTTTACTGGTCTCTAAAATTTTACCAAATATCTAGGAAAACATGGAAAACCAAAAGGAAACATTTATATAGCACAAGGTGTTATACAATACAGATATTAAAAATCATTTTCTTTTTCCTCTACTACTACCATTTCCTTTACAATGCATATAATACACATAGCCTCTATAACCTAAATGTCTGTATTCCTTCCATTATAACCCTTCAACTACATATTACATATACGCACACATTACCAACACAGATGGAGGGTCTGGAAGGGTCAATGCCATATGTAAAAGGCAGGCCTTAAGTTTTGTTTATTTTTTAAACTATAGTAGAGGAAACAGAAGTTACAACAAAATGCAGTTTTAATATACCCTGAGTGGGTTGTGTAGGACTACCAAGCTTTCCACATGCCTAATAACGTATAATAAAATCTGACCAAAGTGTGATGTTGCAGAGTGGGAAGAGGAGGGCCCCTTCAAAAAGTCAGAGAGAGTTAGTAAAACAAGGTGTTTTGTTGTTGTTGTTTTAGGAAAATAGGGATACTTGATAGAAAAGAGGGACATGGGAAGGGATGGGAAAGAAAGGGGCAGCCCTCAAGTCATCTGGGTTTAACCCAGGGAGGAGCAGAGAGGAAGTGCTGTTCAGTGGTCTAAATGATAGACCAGAAAGAAGAGGCTAAAAGCCAGTTGGAACAAACATCCTCTTGAGGGGAGCCAGGAAAAGAGCTGGAAATGATGGTAGGTCTATCTCACTTTTATACACTTGGGGGCTGGACAAACCTGAAGAAAAATAGACCTAGTCAAGATTAGGTAGGGTGGCTATTAGAGAGAAAGAGATTATTTCCAGCAGGGCTTCTTAAACTTTAATGTGCAGATGAATCACCTGGGGATCTTGTAAAAATGCGGATTATAACTGAGTAGGATTGTAGGGTTTTTGGGTTGGAGTCCAAGAGTCTGCATTTCTAACAAGCTCCCAGGTGAAACTTTGCTGCTTTCAGTAGGAAAGATTTACAGTACTCAACATGAGCATTTCAAGTATTTTTATAAAATAAATCAATGAATTAATGCTTACCAATATACATATCTTCCATAGGTTTAGCACAGTCTTTAATTATGAAATTATCCTTCCTTTTACCCTGAGTTGATGGCAATGAAGACAATCTGAGGTCAAAAGAGGGAATACAGTGTGTTCCAGTTCAAATCTGACATGTACGTATTTGGGAGCGTAATTGTTGTTAGATGTCTATATTAAGAACAAGACAGCTACCTGTGTTGTTTACAGCAACACATCTACACATCAAAGTGCCCACCAGAATATTCTGTGATAACAAAACCGTTCTAGATCTGAACTAACAGGGTTGCCGTGAGCCATCTGTAACTGCTCAGCACTTGAAATGTGGCTAGTACAACTGAGGGGTAAATTTTTAAAGGTTTTTTTAAAAAGAAATTTTATTTATTGATTAGAGGGAGAGAGTGAGAAAGAAACATCAATTTTTGTTGTTCCACTTATTTATGCATCCATTGGTTGATTCTTATATGTGTCCTGACCAGGGATTGAACCCATAACCTTGGTCTATAGGGATGATGCTCCCACTAACTGAGCTACCCACCCAGGGCAGGAGAAATTTTTTAATCTTATTTAACTGAAATCAAATTTAAATAGCCACAGTGTTGGCTAGTTGCTAACACGATCATCAAAGCTGCTAGTATTCCTCAACATGACCAGATGATTTTTGCCTCCTACTGGAAGTAGTCTTCCTATCAAGGCCCTAGAATTGGTTACCAATTCACAAAAGAGACACCAGAGGTTTTCATAAAGTGCTTGAGGACCACAGAAAGCAGCTAATAACTGCCAAGAATTTAATCTTCTCTTTATCTAAAGTATGGCTCTCCCGCCCTCCTGCCAAGTCGCCCTCCACAGTAATAATGACTTGAAGTGGACAACAATCCCATCTTAGACAGGTTTCATGTAATACTAACACACACACACACACACACACACACACAAGCTTTTGAAGGACAAAATTTGTGTGTGAGCTCTAGCCACATGCTTACTAATGTGTGAGCTTTGGTAAGTCACCTAAGCTCTCTGATCTTTAGTTCCTAATTCTTCTATTAATTGGAGTTGATAATAATACCTAGTGGGCAAGGGTGTTAGAAAGGTAAGTTCCTGAGGGGCATAAGTTTTATGGTCCTATAAAAAATGGCTAATTATTATTACTCACTAAAAGGGAAGGCAAATGCCATATTTAAAACAAAATCCAAGGAACTGCTTACTTTGTCATTGTTGTTGTCATTGTGTACTGAATCGGTGTTGCATGCACATGGTCTTGGAAATCTTGTTGTAATGGGATTGCACCTTCAAAGAACGAGCATGCCAAAGCTATTTGCCAGAACCACGGTAAGGGAGGAGGGCTTTATTTAGCAGTGTGGGGCCTAGTAAGCATCCTCCCTGCTAAGATTATACTGAAAATAAAGGAAATTGCAGACTGCTCATTTCCCTTGTACTGGTTGTAATCTTGTGGAAACTTCCTGTAAAAGGCAGTTATAGCATTAAAAGTAAACTGATTTCACACTCACCGGATACTACCAGACCGACAATTGTAGTCCTTTGGGAAAAAAATAAAATAGCATACTTCTCCTTTACACTCTATATTAGTTTAGAAGAACATGGAAACCCTAGTGATGGAGAAAAAGACTCATGCCAGAGGCAAGGAAACTATTTAGAAACATGGTTACCATTTAGTAATTCCACTGAGAGGCAGAGCTCATTAGCCAAGAGACTGGTTACATGAAAAAAAAACCATTCATTAAACAAAGTACAGCATGAAAATAGTGTTCTCTTTGATCTAGGCACATATTAACTACAGTTTTACAATATAAAATTTTAATAACATCTGCTAAGAGGGAATGTTAAAAGTAGACTTAGAAATGGAACTGTGTATATGTATTTTATATTCTGTGAGAACCTCAAATGTTGGCATGGCTGTTTCCTCTTGTGGCTTTTTCAAGTATACAAATATCTGCTTAGAGCTTATTAGTGCAAGGCACGGTGTGTGTGAAGTGCTGCACTGCAGTGGTGTCCAAGTCACAGTAGAAAGCCAGAGTGGACTCCTGACTTCCATCAGTGTCAGTCAATACAGCTTCATTTATATCTATATGCACAGAGCTTTGGCATCACATTGCACTTAAATAGCTTCCATTACTTAAAACCAACCAATGCTAATGAGAACACCAAAAAAATATGAAATGCTGCCTCTGCCTTCAAGCCACTTAAAATGTAACTGGGAAAACAAACAGAAACTCACAAAAATTTAAGTCGCACACACATAAGGAAAAGAGAATTATTAATACAGGTTTAAAATAGTCAAGACAAAAATAAAAGAATTAGACATGACAAATTCTGAGTTCATAAGAAAGATGATCGCTATGAACCAAGTGGTCTGGAAGGAAGAGAGCCTTCAGTTGGAGTGCTCCATGCCTCTCCCAGTGTCTCCATGAAAACAGGCTACTTTGCTGTCCTTGAGGCCTCTGGTCTGATACCTACCTGGAACTCAGAGCCCACTTGTACCTTCTTAACTTTGATGATTTCCTACAGTGACAATTACTTGGCAATTGTGCTCTTGGCCTATGGATGTTTGGATACTTCATCATCTATAACAAGTTAAGTGTTAAGTGGCTGTGTCTAATTCTTAAGCTCATGGCAGTAGTACTGTGAACCACCTATACACACCAGCTATTGTGGCCAGCTCCTTCTCACAAACCGTCCTGAGAATATACATGGGAGCAAATGCAAGGAAGGGTCCCTTACTCTTCTGACTCCTTCTTGACTACTGCTCAATCAACTGAATGGAGTTGGAACATAAGTTGAAACTGTGACCTATATATCTTCTCACATAGCTTTTCAAGACTTGTTGACTCCATCTTCCTTAGCTAAACCAGTTTTCTGGTCTTGACCAGTATGTACTTTAGCCTAAGATATACCTTTTTGTGTGTATGTTCTGTTGGAAGAGGCCTAAATTAGAGATGTTTTTGGAGGTGTGATGACACAAGAGGTTGCAAGGAAAGGGAGTAGTCTGTGAATGCTAAGAAGGACCTGGCATACTTCTGAAAAACAAACAAACAAACAAAAAACAAAAAAAAAACCCAAACCAGATTTATTAGTCCCATTACAGGTCTGTGATCACAATGTCTAGCATGGGGTCAGAGTCTACATTAAAGCCCTACTTGCAGTGTACAGCTGGTCCTCGAATAATATCACTTTACTCAATGTCATTTTGTTATAACATAGGAAATTAACTCTTTATATGAATTAGCCTTTGGTAAAACTGGCTTTGTTGTAAGTTGTTTCCCTTAAAGTCATAGAACCTACCAATGTTAAGTGAGAACTTATGGTACTTTAAAAAAGAACTGTTTGGGCGCTATGCCTTGGTCATGGGATTGGGAACAACATAAAAGCATTAATTCAGGCTGTTGATGATATCTTGCCCCTTCGGGTAGGCACTGTGTGTTAAAGTGGCCAGCATAATGCCGTGCAAATAACAACCAAAATGGTTTTCATATCTTCTCCCAAAGCCTGTTATTGATAATTTCCCTGATGCACCTGAATTTCAGATACAAATTTTTTTCAAAAGAAAATAGGGTTTTGCAAGGGACCCAATGTTCCTTTTACTTACTTAATCATAAGTCTGAGAACTATCATTTACTGATGACTTACTAAGGGCCAGGGTATGTGTCTAGCAAGAGTGGTACATAGAGAAAAAAGCCCCATTTATTTATTGAATGAACAAGGCTATTGAATGCTCTACATTAAACCTTCAGAGCAACTGCCACTGCCTGTTATGGAGTTTACTATTTCCATTTTAAAAAATCACAGTAAAAGCTAGGACTTACTGAGCTCTTAATCTGTTCTAAGTGCTAGGACTTACTGAGCTCTTAATCTGTTCTGAGCGCTCTCTCTCTCTCTATTATATATATATATATATATATACCTATATACCTACAACAACTCTGTGAATTAGGTACTGTTTTTACACAGGCGGAGTTTAAGTAACTTGCCTAGAACACAAATTTTAACTGATGGTACTTGAGTCAAATCTGAGCAGCTGAAGCAGTCAGCAGTAGTACTGGAAGGAGTGCAGGCCAGTGCCAACTGGCCTCCCAATTACAGGTTCTTAGCAAGAACAAGATTTAACGCCCCCCCGCCCCCCCCCAAAAAAAAATTCCCACCAAACCAAACTCAGGTTCAGAGGAAACAGAGATAAGATCTGATTATCCCAGGATCCTCTCACCCCTTCCTGTTACCAACATTACCCCTTCCTCACTTGGAGTAAGGACAATGCTGCTCCTGCTGAGGCAGGAAGCAAGAAAACTTAGAAATTAACAGAATGCTTTTTTTCCGGGGGCAGGGGTAAGCTGACTGGTTTAGCTCCTTTATTAACTTGTCACACATTTATTAAGCACTTACTATGGGCAAAACACTGTTAACAAGCTAGTGTGCGCGCTCCTGAGAACAGCAATGCTCCTGAGAACAGCAATCCTGAAACTTCCCGGGGACAGATGGCAGGAGTGCTGGCTTGTGTGGGAGGTTCTCCTACTTTCTTCTTCCTCGGGAATTGTTCTACTCTTCAACGTGGCAGGAGCAGAAGCCTTCATTCGCAGGTTGCACAAACCTGAGAATGAAGAAAAAAGCACTGCGCACAGAGCTAGATGGATTACCTAGGGAGATACGTCAGAAAATCTGGAGCCCGTTTAGGATTCAGTCCCTCAGGCCGGATCAAATGCAGACTGGCTTTCTAAGTAAAGAAGAGATAATAGAATTTGCGAAGCTAGGGGCTCAGAGTCCTCTGGTCCAGGAGCCCTTATACTCCAGCCCGCAACCTAAGCAGGTTTTTGTCCAAAAACCTTTTGAGATTACTGCATACATTGTCCTCTAACAAAGCAAATGTGACAGCTGCCTATTCAATTCTCGTTCCGCCTCCGTTCAGAGGAGTTCATGCCACAGAAGCATCTTCTGCGCTATAGTTATGCAACCTCTCTCGCCGCGGGAGTTATTTCCTGTGCTTCTGGCTGCGCCAGATTCATGTAACACGCCTACCCTGGGCTTCAATGGAAGTCGTTCTCCATTAACAACCATGCTAGCTTTCGGAGATGAATGCTCTGCACTGCATACCCCTTGCGCAGTAAGGATTCAAGGTATTAAAACCAACTCTTTCTCTAACACACACGCGCACACACACACCCGCCGGGCATGCAGCTAGGACACTGCAGCAATGCAAGCAGAGGACAGCAGGCGGAGCTCTCTTTGTACAGTCCCTCTTCTAACCCCCACCAACTAAAGATGAACTCATGCCAGTTCCATTCTTTGCAAGAAGACACACGCACACAACATATACACACATACACACGTCAGATCAGAGTAGCCTCCAATATTCTCTTTGAGCACACTGTCATGCCAACCTCTTCTTTCAGGCAACTTGGATATTCCAAAGCGAGGAACTGGGAGCACCGCGCCGCAACAATGCAGCCTCCCTAGCAGCTCCCAGTGCAGCTCACACCCCCGCCCCCTTTCGAAGCGTGCCAAGAGTTTGGAGCGCGCGCACGCACACCGAGTCCGTTGCCTAGCGTATCCCTCCGCCTCCCTCCTCCCTTTCCCCGTTCAGTGGCTCGACAACGATTTGGGAAATGAAGGGAGGAGGGAACTACTTTCCTGAAACTTGCTATGCTGCACACGACTTCAAGTTGCAGTGATTCGCCCCGAGACCGCAGCTCTTAGTCCTGCTACCCACACGCTCTCGATCCCCGGGCACCCTGCTCGGCAACCCCACCCCGTGGTCACTTTGGCCCTCGGGGGAAGCCAGAGGCCAGGAGAAGTCGCCAGGGACTACTTCGCCTCCTCCTGCGGGAGCCCCCGGTTCGGGCAGCAGCAGCCGCGGCGGCGGCGGCGGAAGGAGCGGGCGGCGTGAGCGCTTCCGCCGCCCCCCTCGCGACTCCCCTCTGGCGGGTGTGGGGAGGTGAGGTGCTGGCCCGCGGAGCTGCTGCTGGGCACCGGCTAGTGGGGGACTTGCGGCCGTTCTCCTCGCTCTCAAGCTGCTTCTCCGAGCCCTGCTCCCCGGGAGTGGCTGCTCTTCGTCGGCCCGGGTGGGAGCGATCGGCTTGGTTGCCACCGCCGCACACGCTCCCCGCCGCCCCCTCTTCCCCCTCTGGAGTCGTCCCGGCTGGAGCGTGTCTGGAGGAATCCGCCACCACAGGCCCCTCGCCCGGTTCCGCTGGTTCTTGAGGACCGCCCCACTTGCTGCCGGGGGCTGAGCGGGTAGCCTGCAGCGAGGCGGGAGATGGTGGGGTGGGCTCCGGTAGGACCGCGCCGCCGCTGCCTGGAGCCTGGGCTCGGCACCCTCCTGCCGGCCCCCACCAAGCCGAGCTCTGCTTCCTCCTCGCCGCATCCCTGAGGGAAGCGCCGCCTCTGCTCTGGGCTTCTTCGCTCGCCCGCCCGCTCGCCCGCTCCTTCCCTGCCGGACACCGCCGCACTCCACCCCAGTGGCGGGAGGAGCAGCTCTCCAGTCAGCCCTTGCAGCCCCCCTTTCTTTTTTCCTTTCCACGAACCCTCCCCGGCCTCCTCGGATCACTTGGCTGGGCACTGAGGCGAGGGAAGAAGAGGCTGGGGTCGCCACGGTGGAGGTTGTTACCGCCACCCCCCTGCGGGGGTGGCCAGGGTTCCCGGCTGGGGGGGCACCGTTCTGGGTGAGGCATCCACCATGGTGAGGCCCCTGAGCCGCTGCCCCCTCGCCCCCCCGGCCGTCTCTGCCTCCTGCCCCTCGGTGCTGCTGCTGCTCCTCCGCCTACTGTTGCTCCTCCATCTCCAGATCGGATCACGGTGAGGGAAAGATGAGCGAGGAGACGGCGACTTCTGACAACGAGTAAGCGCCTCATTGATCTTGATTACTAACCCCCCACCCCCGCCCATCCTTCCTCTCCTGTCCCCCAGACCCCTTGGAGACTTGGGTGCAGGAAAGCTTGCAACCCTAGAGAGTTCGGTGCATCTTGTTCTGCGGATAACATTTGATTTCTTTAGCCTTTTAATTTTACGGCAGCAACCCCTCCACCCCCCCCCCCCCCCCCCCCCCATTAAGTGGTTTCCTTTTGGGGAAGGGTATTGAGGGTTGGGGTTGGACGGTAATTTTATGTCCAGGAGATGGAGTAATGTGAATGGATGGATGGAGGCAGGATAGAAATTACCCGTTTGCCTGGAAGACCTTTGGCCTGTCCTTTTTCACCTTAACATGCCAGTCAACATACCCTGAATATCCAACCTGATTCCTTTATAGCTGTTTCACTTGCAAACTAATGTGTGGGAGCACCTCTTGCAGCAAACTGCTCTTGAATCTTAATTCGATGAGTCAGTGACTCTTAAATACCGATTAAGCCTCCACCCCCACCCCTCCTTTTGTAAACTTATGACCTGTAAGATTCTTGTAAAAAAGTGGGGCTAGGGGAACATTTTTAGAATGTAATAGGGTAAGGACACCTGGAGTGTGGGAGATGTTGAACTAATATATTTTACCTTTGCGAACATTGGACATGCCTTTATCAGGTGCATAGAAGAATTTTGAATGTTAATTTTCATCCCTTAGCTATATTAAAATACACCATTGACGTTGGCTTAACAGTATTTACATTGCTGAACATGCTGATGACTTCATTGATTAACTTATAGAGCATCCCATTTAAAGATTTTGTTTATTTTGGCAATTCTTATACTTTACAAACAAAATACTTTGCCTTTTTCATATTTTGATTTAACGTGACAGCTGCTTGGAGAAATAATGGTGCGGTGACAGTTTTCTGTTGAGACGCGATTTAATTTCATGCAGGATATTAGCATACGTTTCCTGTAACTCAGGTTTTGTTTATCTTTTGAGGGTTGGAAAGAGTTAAGTGAGTAAGGGCTAGTCCTAGGATGCATTCCTTTAAATAAAGTGCATTCCTGCAGTCAGACCTTTTTGAGAGAACTTTAAAGTCCAAAGCCTAGGCCTGTTTAACATAGAATAGCTTGAAAAAGGCCAAGCAGCGTGTCTCTTTCCCATTCCTCCCCCCGCCTCCCCCCCAACACACGCTTCTGATGAGCGGGTGTGGGAGAAGGTAGATTGCTGCAGTGTCAGTGCAGTCTAGAAGCAGAAGTGGCCGCCATGTTCTCTCTTTTTTTGTGAATCGCCTTCATTTGCATAGCACACTCTTCATTCATAAAAAAATAATTAAACATCCATCACCTTGGACATCTTGAAAGGATTTCCCAAGAAAAAAAAATTCGAAGCTTAATTGTATTCATGTGGATTTTTGAGTTCTGTAAGTAAGGAGAATTCGAAGTTACAAGTTAAAGTAAAGAAACATAAACACTCACAAATAACTACCCTTGTTCTCAGAATGTTGACACAGTTATGTGGGAAATATCAGTTCTGGGAGGTGCTGGGATCACGTGATCGCCTCCATTCATAAAATACCTGGCTGTCCATTCACAGTGCAGTACACTGTCTCACTGCCTTCTGCAGATTAGACCTACTTTGAGAGAGATCAAGAAGTACTGTATCTCAGATAACGCCTACTTAGAAAAAAGGCTGCGAAAAATTCTGAACGGAATGACGATAATTTTTATTAGTATCTTTTAAGAAAGTAGCTTGGATCAAAATGTCAAGTTTGTTTTAGAGATGGGAAAAATTAATTACCATATTTAAAGTAAAATACTGAGTACCTCTTTGTTGGATGTAGCTAACAGAAAAGCGAATGAGAAATGTGAATTGACACGCATGTAAAATATGGTTTCCAAATGGTCTGTGTTGGTAATACTTGCCATGGACAAATTCAGAGTGCAGGTTTTTGGTGTAGTGATGTCAGTGTGCTGTTACACGAAAAAATGAGTAAATATTCCCAGTGGTTTAATTCCAAAGTTGTTGATATCTGAAACACCAAATGGCCTTTTTTTTTTTGTTTGTTTTTTTGTTTTTTTAACTGGGAGAGCTGCTGCTTTGTCTTTCTTTTTTTAAATTTTAATTGTACTTAGTATGGGAATCACCCAGACTTTTAGAATTCTATTTTTACAAATTTATCCTGCTTTATTGATTCTCTTGGAGCTTTGTTATGCTAGTTTTTGTAGGACAAAAATAATGGTTAGCATGTAGTGTTTTGCTGTTAGATGTTAACTCTTCATGGAGACCAACTCTTGGGGTTTTACTTTTAAAAAAAAGCTAGAAAGTGATGTGTTCATCTGTTAATCACTTTTATTAAAGGCAACATTGTGCATTATCCAAACCACAGGGAACTTCTTTGGAATATAGCTATTTTTTTTTTATCTTGATTTTAGAAAGAGGAGGTGGGGGAGCAAAATAGAGAGGGAGAAGGTGAGAAAGAAAAAAAAATCTGATTTGCTGTCCCACTTATTTATGCATTGTTTGCAATAATTTATGTAAATTATTTATGCATAATTTATCCACTGGTTGATTCTTGTATGCGCCCTGACAAGGGATAGAACCAGCAACTTTGGCATATTGGGAGGACGCTCTAACCAACTGAGCTACCTGGCTAGGACTGGAATGTAGCTTTTATTCTGATAGTTTATGTATTTTATCTTTAATATATAAAGTAACATTTTGAAATGGCAATTTATTATTTATAATTATATATTATGAAGAAACCAGAGATTATTATGGCAGATACCCTTGAAGCCTTACCACAGTTTAAAGGTGTCCTGTGATGTGGATTTTACTTATAAAATCTTTATGTGTATTTTTTTCCTTTTTTCTTTTCTCATTGTTTTAAAAGCCAAAATTAATAGGAATTTAATTACAGTAGAAATTGTTCTTAACATTTGAATGTTTTTTCACCCGATTTCAAACTTCAGAGAAAAAGTGAAAATCACCAATATCTTGAGACACCTTAACTTCACCTTTTTTTAGCCATTATGGTAAAATCCAGTAAAGCCTTTAGAAGCCTCATTTTGAAATCCTCTTATTCTATACTGTATTATTTGAAATAAGAGTTCTTTGTAGAGAGAAAGCTTCCAGAAGTTGACTGTGAGTATATATTTAACCAAGAATTAGTGAAGGGTCTGTTACATGTAAGACTTTGTCTTATGCAATACCAGACTTGGTAAAATTCAGCTTTTCTTCTCCAACCTTCAGTAGGAACTGGAAAGGAATTAAAAGTGCAGTTTAAAAAAGATAATTTCCTCCACTCAGGAGTAATAGTTTATTTCAGGTAATGTACAAAATGGTCTTTAAAGTGAATACATAATAATTTGTTTGCATTTCTACTACTAAGATAGTGTCTTACTTAACATTTGATATATAAACATGCCTTTCCTTTCCTATGATGTTGATGAATCATACTCATTTATTGGATTTTTTACTATATGCCAAGCACTTTAATAAATGCTTTACCCATGAATTATGTGATTTATGTATATACATGATTTTCAACAGAATGGAATTGTGCATTAGATACTATTATAGCTTAATATTTTGTGAATCTTTTCCTATGTCACTTCTTTCTAGAATACTATAATTTTAATGGCTATATTATATTCAGTATATAGTGTACATTGGTTTAAAAAAATCTACTATTTTTTGGATATTTCCGAACATGCTACATTTGGTCTTGAGTTCTGTCTTCATCCAAATGTATTATGGTTTTTCCTTGAGATATTTTAGGAATGGAGTTAAAAGAGATGCAAAATTTTTATTTTATTCTCTCACCCAAATTGTTCTCTAGAAAAGAAAAACTGAATGTATGATAATGTTTATACCTTGAAATAGTCTCTCCAGTTCTAGAAAGAAATTTTTGCCAATTTTGAATGAGGAAATGAGACCTTGTGCCTATTTTAAAAAGGTGCTAGATGGTAAAATAGACATTAAATCTATATCTAAAATAGATATAGATTTTAAAAATTCTGAGGTTGTTTTTGGGTAACAACTATTTTAAAATACTCTGTTGTAAATAGAATTACATCATATGTGATCATACAAAAGTCATTTGCAGATAATTTATTTAACTTTTACCAACCTTTATGCAGTATGGTATAGTGTAAAGAACATTGGACTTGAGATTGGGAGATGCATTGCTGTCCTAGCTGTCATTAATTTATTCTGTGATTCTGGGCAAATGACAGCCTCTGTGGGCCTCAGTTTGCTCATTTGTAAATCAAGGTATTTGAACTAAAGCCGCAGTATTGGTGCTTCCTGTACTAACTTACCCTGAAGTAATATTGTGGTAGACATTTTGCAAGTCAATAGACTCATAACATACATATTTATTAATTTTTATGTGTTTTTTCTTTGTTTTTTTTTTAAAGATTTTATTTATTTATTTTTAGAGAAGGGGAGAGAGAGAGAGAGGGAGGGAGGGAGGGAGGGAGGGAGGGAGAGAGAGACACACACACATCAATGTGCGGTTGCTGGGGGTTATGGCCTGCAACCCAGGCATGTACCCTGGCTGGGAATCGAACCTGTGACACTTTGGTTCGCAGCCTGAGCTCAATCCACTGAGCTATGCCAGCCGGAGCCAATTTTATGTTGTTTTTGAAATATTTGAGCAAATGAAAGACTTCTGGTATAGATTTGGTAGGATGGTGCCTAAAATCATGAATTTTGAAGGACCAAGATAAAAAATTTAGAAACAATTGGTACATTAAGAATTTTTAAAGATTTTCTTATTTTATAGCCATGTGTCTTTGATAATATGTCATATATATATCACAGATGGAGAACTTTGTGGTTCTCTTTTTAAGCCTCTTTTAAGGCCTTTGGGTTTAAACACCAACTTGAGTGTTTCTAAAACGAATACTTATGTACTAACAAGATACCAGCCAAAAAGTGCCAAGAAAAGTCTTTTCATTTGGCTATTCATACAAATCTTGTTACTCTAACACTAATGGATAATTTAATAGATTAAGAAGTTAACTTAAATAATGTGTTTTTTTTAAATATTTTGATTTGGTTTGCTGCTTGTGACAAAAAAAAATTTTGTCATAGCAGCATCTCATTTTAGAGTCCAGATCCACAGTCATTACAAACTCCTAACATGTTGATTTTTGTGTTTTGTGGCACTCAAATGTTTTGAATGAGAAAAAAATACTGATGTATTTTTTGTTTAAACAGGTTATTGTTTTTGTTAAAACATAGTTCATCAGTAGTGGATCATAGACTAATGTGTTACATTGCTTGAGACATAGAGTTCTTGGAATTCAGACTACAAATTTCTGACTGAATTATGAATTGCATTCATAATCGAAGGAAATACCAAGAAACCATAACAGAATTAGAAGTCCTTGTGATAGCAATTGTATTAGTTCCTGAAAGTTGCCATAATAAGGAACCACAAATTAGGTGGCATAAAACAACAGAAATTTATTGTCTCATGGTTCTGGCGGTTAGAAGTTCAAAAGCAAGGTGTTGGCAGGGCCATGCTCCTAAATGAATAGGGGAATACTCCTTTGCCTCTTCCTAGCTCGTGGTGGTTGATGGCACTTTGGCATTGGTTTGCACCTGCCTAATTCCCTACTTCGTTTTCATGATCACATGGTGTTCTCTCTGTGTGTCTCTTTCTTCACATGGCCATTTTATAAGGACACCGTTCATTGGATTAGGAGCCCACCCTACTCCAGTATATCTTTCTCTTAACTAATATATCTGCAATGACTATTTCCAAACAAGTTCACTTTCTGAGATACTAGAGGTTTGGACTTCAACATTATTTATTTTTGGAAGGATAATTCACCCATAATAGCAGTAGAAATCAGGGTTTTTTGTTTTTTGGTTTTTTTTTTTAAACAATTACTGTCCAGGGGTTAATAGGTATATTGAAATAGCCATTATTGTAGTCTCTAGTATGAACTTACTGTAATTATTAAACTACTGCTAGAGCTTACATTTTAATGTTAGTGAAGAAGCACTTACATTTTGTATTACTGTTTCAAAATTAAAATATTTTGATAATTATGTCAGTATAATTGATTTCTTTTATAATCCCATGTATTTATTTTAAGCCTTTAAAATTGTTCTAAGAAGGGGGGCCATAGGCTTCATCAGACTAACAGAGAGGTCCATGGCATAAGAGGTTAAGGTCTCCTGCTGTAGAAGCCTGAACCCAAAGATATGTATGTAAATTGGAAGATTAAGAAAACATGAAGGATAAGATGAACAAGTTCAACATATAGCTAACAGTTCCAAAAGCAGAGATAGTGGAGGAGAGGAAATATTCAAAGATAATGGCTGAGATTTTTTAAGAAGTAGCAAATTAAATCCAATTTAGTGAACTAAACATAAAACAAAGCCTCACAGTCAAACTGGGTTTATCTTGAGATTGCAAGAATGGATCGATGTAAGAAAATCCATGTAGTTGATAACATTTGAAGATTAAAGGAGGGAAATGATACAATCTTAGTAAGTGCTAGAAATGCAGTATTGTCATTTAATCTTATGGACGTAAATGTTCATAATTTATAGATTTATAAGTGTTCATAAGTACAGATTTATGTTATTTCTACTCCCTAGAATTTTAGACTTTTTAATTTTTCTGACTTAAAATGAAAGTGTTAGATTTGATCAACTTTAGGATTTTTTAGTTCAAGAATTCTAGAATCCTAAGTGATTTTCTTTGTATTTCTGAACTGTATTTAATGTAGCATTCCTGTTACTCATAGTGTAGAATTTACTGCTGAAGGTTTCCTTGTATCTGAAATTTTTGAATTATCTTGGAAGGCATTTTCTTTCTACATTTAAAGTGCAAAGAATAAGCTTTAGTAAATTCAGTGATTGGAAGTAACATTTAATCTGATTTGTGTTATAATTTTATTTCTAAATTGTATTTGTATAACAGGGATTATAATTTAGGTAAAGGCCATTATGACTTGGAAATAGAATGTGATTGTTTTGCTGGTGTATTTAATGATACTATTGCATATGATTAAATACATCTCACTTGTTAATTCACCTGCTCAGGGATTACTTTTGCAAATGTATGATGTTCATTACTTGTTAATGGCTTCTCTGTATTTGTGTCCTAGGATTACAAGAAATTTAGAGAAATTTAGATGAAATTTAGTGAATCATGACTTTTCTGATGCCACTTTTTCAAAGTTATTGTACCTTTCATCAGATCAGAATGTTTTAGTAACTTGGGCATAAAGTCACCAATTTTTTTTTTAAGGTTTTGTTTATTTTTAGAGAGGGAAGGGGGCGGGGAGAGAGATAGAGAGAGAAACATCAATGTGCGGTTGCTGGGGGTCATGGCCTGCAACCCAGGAATGTACCCTGGCTGGGAATCGAACCTGAGACACTGTGGTTCCCAGCCCGAGCTCAATCCACTGAGCTACGCCAGCCAGGGCGTCACCAATGTTTTTAGTTTTATTTTTTACTGCTTTACTGTTAATTACATTGATATTTTAAGGTTGGAATTAGGGATCACTTTTGGGTTTGCCCCCATAATAATATGTGCAAGCATTTCACAATTTTATTGGCTAAATTATGTATATGGATTTCTTAGAAGTTTTTTCAGGACAAATACCATTAGTAAATTTTTCTTCAAGAATTTCAGTTTAATGACATATGAGAGCCTGCTAGACACTTGACTTTTCCTTAGCCTTGGAGATACAAAGATAAGCAAATCCTGATAACTGCTTTCACTATCCAACAAGGGAACTAGATCCTTCTGAAATGTGGTGAGTGCTCTGCTTACGAAGTTCTTCAAGGCTGTGGGAGAAAGTGATTCTCTCCAGGGGTGGATGGCAGGGTGTGAGTTAGTGTGTGAAGGAAGGCTTTAGAACAGAGGTGGCGTTTTAGGAGTCAGTCAGAGATTAGCTAGAAAGGAAAAAGTTATCCCAAAAAGAGAGGGGGGAAATAAAACAAAAACAATCATGGAAGGTTTGAAGAAAAGCAACCTATTTTTTGGCTAAACACGTTTGGAGGAGTGGTTGGAGATAAAAAAAAAAATGTGGGCCCAGTAAGTAGTCTGTGTATCAGCAGTCTTGGGGCAAAGAGTGATGGCTAGGCCCGGAGCCTGAGGTCCACAAGATAAATGTGACAGAAGCTCTTAGAAACTTTTTCAAAGCTTTTTTGAAAAGTTGAGGGAAATGTATTAGTAACATTAATTTTGAACATAATTCCCATATATTTTTCAAATAAAGCACTAACCATTCGAAGAAAATTTGTTCTTTGAGTTACCCTTCCTCGTTAATATAACTCTTAGGTCAGTAAGGGTAATAGTGAAAAGCACCAGCTTAAGTCTTTATCGTGTAGGCAGCAGGGAACCATTATTTTAAGTGAGGGGGAGATATTAAACTTTTGTAGAAAGCCAAATACTGGGGCTCTTTTGGACAAGTGACTAGAGGGAAAAGAAAGGAACAGAAAATGAACTCCATTTGAGGAGGAAGATATAATAATGATCGAGGTAAAGAACAGCTGGAAATAGTTCATTTGGAACTGTTGAGGATGAATTTGTAAGGCAATTCAGATTTCCAGTAAGTATGATTTTATGACTGGATATGAAGGAAGGAGTAGGAAGAGTGTGGGATGACTTCATTTTAAATTGGGGCTGCTGCAATGCTCTTAAAGTGGGAAGGGGAAGAGAAGGTTTTTAAGAGGAAAATAACTCCATTTTGATCTTTTTAAATTTGTGGGTGCCTCCTATGTATCAAGGTAGAAAATGTCTCATAAGGTGTTTTAATTATAGGTTTGGTGCCTAAAGAAGGTTAAGAGGGCAGAGTTAGAGGTGACAATTCAGCATATGTAGTAGTTGAAGCTGGTGGAAAATTGCCCAAGGAGAATATTAAGTAGAAATGGAAAGTTGAATAGTTAAAAATAGCAGTGTTTTTAAGGGAGAATAAGAAAGGACATCAAAAGAGTCTTGAGAGGTAGGAGAGTTCAGAGAGAAAGTGATTAAAACAAAATGAGAAGTGATAAAATGGAGACAGTGAAGAGCAATGTTATACTCTTCAGGGGGAAGTTAGGAGTTGAGATTTGTTGAATGTGGTGATGTCAGTTCTGGAGGGGAAGAAGAGAAAGAGATTTAAGGAAAGATGGGTAATTGAGAGCAAGACCCAGGAAAGAGGAGTCTATCAAGCTGTTTTACTGCTTGTCAGACACGGTGCTAGATTTAATCCTTCTAATAACCATGTGAGCTAAGTATTATCCATAGTTTACACATAGAGATATCTGAGACTTAAGAGAGGTTTAGTTAACTTGCCCACAGCCACACAAGGGAGTAAGAGTTAGAACTGAAATTCAAATTGCATATTATTTATACCACACTGTACTCAAACACTTAATGGCTAGACTTTATTGTAAACAAAAAATTAATCTTGAAGTGATAGGTAGACACACAGAATTGACAGCCCTTTTGAGGGACTGGAAATATTAATAAAGGACACATAGAGTGGAACTGGGAAAAACTGAAAGATTTTGATCAGACAACAGAACTCCACAGAGTGATGACACATGGGGGAAGATTAAAGTAGAAACAAATTGTTGGAGTGGAGAAGTCAGGATCTGCTAGTTTATTTTAAATGGTCAGTAAATAATGTGGCTGTTCAAGTTGCTGGGTAGGTATGAAGAGGTGAACTGGAGAGGAATCCTGAGCCAGCACCGCTGTATTTAATGCGCATGTGGGATGAGGGACTTAAAGTGGTAGTATGAATGCAGACTTCTGCCTCTACAATTTAAAGAGACAGGATCTTGGAATTGGAGGTTAAAGAGGAGGATGTCAGGAAGAAGGAGGATAAGAAAAGGGAGGGTTTCCCTGGGAGGAGTTGAGATTATTGGAAATGATAAGATCTCATGTAATGGCTCTATCAGGAATGAGAGATATTAAAAATTAGAAAGTAGAAAGAAAAATAGACCTTTGAATAAATTATCCAAATTTGGATTTTATTACGAACTTTAAGGTTTTTGAAAGACTAACCAACATGTTGACTTTATCCAAATAAATTATATTGTCTCTGACAGAAGATTTTATATTCTTTGGGTGCTCCATTCTTAATGGTTGGAAAGGCCTTTTCAAACAAAATTCACTAATTAAATTTCTGTAATTTGGTGTTCACAATTAATTAACATGATCCTGTGGCTACTGCTGTCATATTAAGACTTTGACATAAACTGTCTTCGTGCTTGATTCTCCATCTGTACAATCAGGATAATGTGTCCCTACTTCAGAGGGATGTTAAGATAAATGTAACCTCCCTCAAAAGCACTTTTTGATTAGAGATAAAAGAATATTAAAAAGAACCTTTAGTTCTTGAGAAGAAAGGTACTATGTTCATGAGATAATCAGTGCTTACTTTCACTTAGGTAGGGTTACTTTTTGAAAAAAATATTTAAGACCTTTATGCTTGCAGTTTGTTGACTTTTTTAAAGAATCAAGTTGTAAATTTTTATTACCAATTAAAAATGTGGTTCTTAAAATCTCAACTTGAGCAGATATGAAGCAATTTAAAAATCTTTATAGGTATATTATTAAAAACAGGCTTAAAAAAGAACACATTTGTCATTAACAAAAAAAAGATGTCTGTATGTCAATATAATAAAAATCCCATGCTGCATAGATAACGCAGATAGTTTTAGTTATCTGGTCAGTGGACAGAAAGCAAGCATTTATGATCTTCAGCTCCAATCTTGTTCATTTCTTATTGCTGGGATTTCATATTTGCTTGTTGAGTGACTAAACCAGATGATGGTAGAGTTAGTAAGCTGGCATTTACTCAGTCCTGCCCTGCTCAGCCTTAGCTGTGGATCTGCTATGTTTGTTTCTTTGCCATCTTGTGGTTTAGGGTTTTCTGAAGTTGCAGCAGTACTGACGTTGACCTGACCTTGGGTCTCAGCTCCTTGATTTTCCTTACCTTCTTTATCGCTGTCCTCTCTAGACTGACTTTGGTAAGGAGGGTCCCTATGGAATTGTGGTCTATAGCCCTGACACTTGTTCTGTCTCATTGGTCTACCTTGTTCTCCGGCATCCTGGTTGTTAGCACCCTCCATTACTTCGTGTACAGGAGAGTTGGAATACTGTGGTTGATGCCCATGGGGTCTCACATGTGGTGAGGGGGGAACTAGGGCTGTTGGGCCTAGACTTCAGGAGCACTCTCTGATCCCTCATTCTTTTCCTCACTTCCACTATTCTGGTAATTGTGTGGAGGGCCCCTGCAACGTGGATAGGGTCTATAATGGTTCCAGTCTGCTGCATATTTACTTCCTTGCCCTGGAACTCCACCAGGGCCTGCAACATTTGCTGCCTTTTCACCCTTTTGTCCTTCAACAACATCAGACTCCATAGCCTCTCCATCTCCTACACTGGTGAAGGTGCTTCCTGGGGTTATTCTACTTTGTGGCAGTCTGGTATACAAATATATTGTCCTCGGTGTCATTCCTATTGATGAAACCCTATTAATTTCTTACATTGAACAATTTTACTGTTCCTAAAACCTTCTTAGGGAAGCCCTTCTATACCTGTCAGCAGGTACCACCAATGTGGTGCCAGGCTTGGTGTTAGCAGCACTGAGGGTGGTGATGATGACAGACAGTGGGTGGCTGCTGGGCCTAGGCCTCACTGCTCATGGTTGTGGTAAATGGTGACTGGGGCTGACTGTAGCAGCTGTGGCTCCTCCTGGGATGTGATGGTAACTAGGCCAGCAGTAGCAGCAGTAAGGCTCATTGATGCTCTCTGGGGTCCACTGTCCTCTTGGTAGGGTTGCTTTTTGAATTTTTAAAAAATTGATTTTAGAGAGAGAGAGAGAAACATGGATTTATGTTTACTTATTGATACATTCATTGGTTGATTCTGGTATGTACTCTGACTAGGGATTGAACCTGTAACCTTGGTATATTGGGAGGATGCTCTAACCAACTGAGCTATCTGGTCAGGGCAGTAGGGCTATGGTTTTTTTTGTTTGTTTGTTGTTTTAATACTTACCTGAGGACATGCTTGTTGATTTTTAGAGAGAGATGAAGGTAAGGAGAGGAGAGAAACATTGTTGTGAGAAAGGAACATCCATCATTTGCCTCTCTTATGTGCCCCCATTTGATACCAAACTGACAACCTAGGCATGTGCCCTGAACCAGGAATGGAACCTGCAACCTTCCCATTTACAGGATGATTTTACAACCAACTGAGCCACACCAGCCAAGACAGGACAGGTTACTTTTGTAAAATGATGTGACCTGCTGGAAAATTTATATTTCAGTTTAAATGTTAAAATGTAGCTTTTTAGAAAAACTCAAAATTTAAAAATTCCAATAAGCAGAAAATACTATAAATCTATATTGTGAACATTTTTTCCATGTTCTGAGCATTTAAGTACCTAAGTATTTAGTATTACTTAGTATTTAGTATTTAGTATTACGAAATTAAGTATCTAAGTATTTAGATACTTAATTTTATGCAACTGTAATCAAATGTGGATCCTATTAATAGATCTATTGATATTAATAGGGATCCTCATGATAAGTAATAGGCTAAATCTGCTGGTTAGAAGCTCATTGCTCTTGATTTAATCTCTTATCTTTAATTGGGACAGCTAAAGGTCTGTAAGTTTATATTTTAGTTCATTTTATAGTCATCGACAGCTAAAGCAAAAACTTGTTTATATTTTAATTTAGCCTGATGTTTAGCCTCATTATTCCAAAAAGGTATAATTTGTTAATTCAAAAATAACTGTCTTAGATAATAATTACTGAAACTTGGGTTAGGAATGAATTTGAAGTTAACTCAATATCTTAAATGAACAAAAATCAGGAACTTAAAAAATATGGTGATTAAAAATTGTATGTATTTTTTTGGTGAGAGTTATTTGAGCCAAAGAGCAAACTTAATTAGTAAAAATGAACACGTAACAAAAAACTTTAATAATGTCAAATTAAGATATCCTTTAACTCTGTATTATGGTCATTTTTTAAAGTCAGGGAAGAGATAGATGAATGAGTGAGACAAGCTAACCTCTAACCACCTTAGTTTTCTATAGCAATTTTTCTTAGTCTTGATACTTCACGAGAACAAACTTAACTTCAAGGTGAGTCAAAAAGAAAAAGAAATGTACGTACCTTATGCTAAATAGACCTTATTGCCAATGAGTCTGAACTTGTATAATGTGTACTGTCTATCCATAGGCCTTAGCATACATCAAATAAAAGACTAGTTTGACTTACAATTACTGGCTAACTTCTAGTTGTGTCATTTGTTTATATACCCTTTCTCAAATAGATTTAGGTAGGTAGTGGTGGGAAAACTGAAACTGAGCTAAATCCTTTTAAAACTGACTGTTATAGTCTGAATGTTTGTGCCCCCAGACCCATCTCAAATTCCTTTCTTGAACTCCTAACCCCCAATTAATATTAGGAAGTGGAGCCTCTGGGAGGTATTTAAATCATGAGAGTGGAGCCTTCTTGAATGGGATGTGTCTTACATATAAAAAAGAGGCTCTAAGTAGCCCTGGCCAGGTGGCTTAGTTAGAGCATTGTCCCTGATATGCCAGATTTGTGGTTTGAACTGCGGTCAGAGCACATACAAGAGGCAACCAGTGAATGAATAGATAGGTGGAACAGCAAATTGATGTGTTCTCTCTCTCTCTTCCTCCCCCCCCCCCAAATCAATAAATCATAAAAAATGTAAAAAGAGAGACGTTCCAGGTAGGTCTCTAGCCCCTTCTATACAAGAGGGGAATGGTGAGGGAAATGAGAAGGCCTTGGCTGTGAACCAGGAAGAAGGCCTTAATCTGATTGTGCTGGCATCTTGATCTTTAACTCCCCAGCTTTCAGAACTGTAAGAGATACATTTCTGTTCTTTATAAGCTACACATCAGTATTTTGTTACAGCAGCTTCAATGGATTAGACACTGACTTTTTTATGTTTGTTTTGGAGAAGACAAGGAGCAATAATTACATCAAAGAAAGAAAGAAATCAGTTAAAACCCCAACACAATTGTCAGTTGTTTCTAGATCCATGTGTATATATTTTACTTGTTTTAGTAGGGTATGTACAAACACTTATTATTCATTTTTACCTTTTATACATAATATAAATAATTTCTGTGCTTATACATGGTTTTTTAGTAATCATAATTTAATGCCAGTAATGTTTCATCAAGTTGTACCATAAGTTTTCATAGCTATTATCTTCTTAGTGAATACTTTAGGTTTCTAGCTCTTTGCTATTATAAATAATGTTGCAGTGAGCATCAATTTGCATAGAATTATTTTCTTTTGTTCATTTAAATTCTTTGGATGAATTATAGGAGGGAGATAATTTTGTCAAAGAATATATGTGTTTTTTATTCTTGATATAAATTATTGCTTCCAAAAATTCACATTTTTTAATATGTGGGTTATTTATAAATGAAATTCATTTTCATATTTCTTGCATTCCATTTTTGTTCTTTAGTAACTTGTGCTTTTTGATATAGCTCCTAGTACATAATTAAATTGACAGCTAACAATCATTTTAAATACAGGGGTTGGAAGTATGTTTACAGTTTTGAGTCCACAAAACAGTTTATTTTTACATTACTTATTAATAATTATTAACCTACTTTTGCCCACGCCTGTAATACTACTGTTATTACCCTCACTCACAAACATGAGGAAACTTGAAGCTTAGCAAAGTTAAATAATTTGGCAAACATTACATATCTGGTAAAGACTCTGAGCCTTGCACTGAAACAGTGGCTTTGAACTTTTGGCTCTGACAATACCAAATACATTATACCTTTTGACAGTGTGTGTGTGTGTGTGTGTGCTCCACACACACACAAAACCTTTCCTAAAATAACTTAGACTTACTGTGTGATGACATAGGCTGACTCTTGTACTCCTATTCATTCTCAGTAAAAAAAAATAATGCTGGTCAAGACACTTAAAGTGAAAAATCCCCTGTCCTGAACTGCAGTGCAGTGTATGGGATGTTGTCTTCTAAGGATGTATCTCTATTGGTACTAAAGAGTACATTTTTGTTCAGCTTATTATTCCCTGAAATAAGAGATAATACTCAAAGTTATAGGATCCTCAAGAGAGTGCATTTCAAGGTCGAGGTCTGAGAGAATTGCAGGGAATTCAGATATGAACTACTATAGCAAGAATAAAGATAAGTATTACATCATTGCTTCTCAAATTTCTTCACTGAAGTGCCCTGATAGATAAGGGAATGCATTCCAAAAGCAGCCTTTAAAATAAAAAGTACAGAATTATTTTGAAAGCTAGAAAACTATCTCAGAGGTTAATGTGAATATGTCATTCTGATCAATAATGTGGTTGTAATTCTAATTTGAAATGTCTTAATATTATTTATGTTAGGAAAAATTGGAAAGCTCTTTATCCACAAAAATCTTTGTACATTTACATCCTGTGGCATTATGTGTCCCTGGCCCATGTGGCACATTAATGGGGGTGTACTCTCTTGAGAGAGGCAGCGTTTTGGGATATACCCAGAGTGTGTTTCTGAGACCAGAGAGTGATTGTGCACTGTAATTATAGTGGCTGTCATATTCAAAGAAAAAATAGGAATGTATTGATTCAGCCAAGATTAATATAAACATTTTGAAGTATAATAATATATAATCACACTGTAGGAAATTTGAAAGATGATGGGCAGTACCTATAGAAGAAATTTTCTTTTGTGGACACACTTATATTCAAAGTATTATAAAGGCAAAACTATATAGAGGTCTTAAATTTAAGATGTGTTGTTTTTGTAAAAGTTTCAGGTAGGTCATAGAGTTTATATAGACAGTGAATTACTTGTGTTGGAACATTAGCATAATTCTTGGAACAGTTACACTAATTGGCATTCTATAAGAAATCTGCATTGTTGTGTAGAAAAGGAAACTCAGATTCTCATCTCAATTTTACCATTTACCTATGTGACTGAGAGCAAATCTTTTCATATGTGAGAGCATTTCTGCTAATGAGCTCAGTAATCTTTTCCCACTTATAAATTACTTTTCATGAAAATTACATATAAATGGATTTATGTGTATGAGTTTTGATTTACTTACTTATAGGGGAAAAGGGGGTTTTCCAGAGGATTGGATAAAGAAGGCAGACAGGTATAGAAAAGGTTTTAGCAAAACCCAAGGGAGAGAAAAAAGCTGAGGAAAGTGAACCTAGACTTTAGATTTGAAATGTCTAGGTCTCTTTGGGAGATAAATGAGATCTGTATAAGGAGTAGTTATATTAAAGGTTATATAACATACATATTAGGAAGTTATATAAAATATCTACATGGTTAAAATCAGTCCTAGAATTTGGGTGGTGGTGTATCAAATGAGCTGGAAAATGCCCTTTTAATATGTTGGTTGTAACAAAACAAATTCATAGAGGATGTTGAGATCATGTAATAAGCAGGGGGAGACCCCCAAACATTTGTAAGTCATCAGGGGATGGAAAATTAGAGTTCATTATTCTAGACCCTTTACATTTTAAAAGCTAGGAATTACTGATATTCTGTGCATTATTTGGTCATGCTTTCATTATTGCTTATTAATGAAGGTAAGTAATTATGAGAGTTTTCATAGACTCCAATGTTGAAACTGTTTGATGCACAACAAGCACTAAATGTTGGCAGTATGCATTCAGATATGGCCTTGGTAACTTAACCTTATTTTCTAAGTTTTTATCTCTTCCTCAGTTGCAATAATAATTTTATTATCTTAGTTTGGGAGGTATTCCAGCCCTGTGTTAGTACATCTCCAGCCTTTGAAGTCATCAAAACTATAAGGAATTGTAGAAAAAAAACCTTATTTTTACTACTCTTTAATTCATTCTCTCACAGTTCTTTCAACTGTTTCTATTATTTTATGGAAGGGGTGCTTTTTTTTCTGTTAAAATTTTCTTATTTCCATTTGCTACTATTTGGGCTTTTGACAATCTAAAGCTGCACTTCCATTGGAATTTTCTGTGGTGATGGAAATCTTCTGTTTGTGCTGTCCAGTATGGTACATAGTATGTGGCTGTTTTGCTAATGAGTACTTGAAATGTAGCTTCAGGGAATGAAGAACTAAAATTGTAATTTTATTAAGTAGCCCACATGTGGCTAGTGATTTCTGTTTAGATAGTACTGATCTTGTGTGTTTCTAATTCTTGAGTCCCAGCAAATTTTTTAAAACAATGAATGACATCTTTTTTTATTCAGTCTTAGCCAGTTTTTGAAGAAAGCTAAAAAAATTTTTAACATGGAGTTATCTTGAGGTAGTACAGCTTTTTCCAAAGTGTGGAACTTACCCTGCTATATAAGACAATTTTAGTTTATTACAGACCTGGCATTAAATTAAATTGACAAGTTATTTCTTTGTTAAGACTTTTTGCATTTAATTAAGTTGTTTTTATTTGTGCATGTGCATTTTTCATAAGGAAGGAGTAATATCCTCAATCTCTGGGTAGATATAGCCAATATTTTTTTATTTTTACTGTATTAAAATGTTTTGATACTAGTATTTACAGCTTATTATAGTTCTGTTTTGTTTTGTTTTTAATGGCTGTAGTGATTAGGTCTTTCCTTTTAAGAACAACATTTTTGGGGGTAATATATATGGGTACACATATAAAGCAGAATGTTGATGAGGGTAGTAATGTCAAAACAAAAACAAGGTTGTTACATACCACCTAGTAGGAGGAGAGAATTGGATTGGGTAAGGAATTAGGAGCCCTGCGGGGCCACGAGTTTGCTGAGGCAGTCTGTCTATTTTAGGTAAGGTTTCTGCTATGGCAAAATGGGAAGAGGTTGGTTTAGAGTGAGAAGTGATTTTTAAGTTTTAAAGTGTGTTTTATTCTGTAGTAACTTCTGATAGATCATGTTTTATTAAAATTCTCACCCAAGGATGTTTCCTGATTTTGGGGGGAGGGGGGGATGTTGTGGAGAGAGAGAAATGGAGATGAGAGAGAGACATCCACTGGTTGCCTTCTGTACCGCCCTGGACTGGAGATCGAATGGTAAACTTTTGAAGTATGGGATGACATTCCATCCAACTGAGCGACCCAGCCTGGGCAAGATCATAACATTTTGGATGGTAGCTAACATATATTGAGTATTTCGCTGAATGTCAAACATGATTACCTTCTTTAAGTCCTTGACTCCAAAGTAGATTATACTTAACCCCCAATCCATTTTAAAGAACCTCTGATGCACCAGTTACAAGTTACAGAATGTAATGTAACAGTAATGGAATATAGTCAGTAATATTGTAATAACTATGTATGGTGGCAGAATTGTCATCACTTCATAGGCATATAAATGTGAATCAATATGATGCACACAATAAATATTATATGTCAACTATAATTAAATAAAATAAAATTTAAAAAGCCCTTAGTTGGCCCTGGACACATGGTTCAGTTGGTTGGAGCATCCTTAGGTGCACTGAAGTGTTGTAGGTTAGGTCCCCATTAGGGGTGCATGGGCTGGGGTGGGGTGGGGGGCATTGTGGGGCAGCCTCTGATGCTACTCTCATAGATGTTTCTCTCTCTGTCTCTTCTCTCCCTACCCTTTCTCTTTCTCCGCCCTCCCTCCTCCCTTCCTCTCTCTAAAAATCAGTGGGACCTGTCCTTAGGTGAGGATTAAAACAGAAAAACCCTCTTGTGCACAGAATTGGGTTAATCTTTATCTTGGTTCATGCTGTCATCATTGGTCTGTGTATGGACCTCTGAAGTCTATTATTTTAATGGTTTATTTACTTGACAAATACCCAGGCACAGTACAATCTAAGAATCAGAACCTTAGTGATAACACACATCTACCTAATGTGCATCTCTCATATTCCCTTGTCTTCTCAGAGGTCACTGTAAACTGAGTTGTATGTTTACTGTTTCCTTCCTATTAAAAAAAGTTTTATCACATAGATGTATGCCTAAACAGTGTCTCATTGTTTAAATATGTTTGAACTCTAGAAAAGGAATATATTTACTTATATGTGAACACCTGGGACTTGATTTCTTTTTCTCAATGCATTACTAAGATGTGTTGTTTTTCAGTGGGGGTTTTTTTTTGGTATACTTTTTAAAAAATCTATTTGCACTACCATATAATACTCAATTTTGTGAAGTTACTACTCTCTTGTGTAAGGGTATTTGGATTGTTTCTAGGTATTTGCTATTATGAACATTATTACATTACATAAACACTTTTACAACATGCTTCTGATACATACCTGCTAAATGTTTGCTTGAGTATGTATTTAGGAGTGAAATAGTTGGATTGCAAGATATGTTATGAATTTTCAAGTTTATAAGATAATGCCAAATTGCATCCCAATATAGTTTGGGAATTTTTACTTTTACTAGCAATGTAATAGAATGGGTGTAAAATTGTACTTAGTGGCCTTCTTGATTTGCATTTTCTATGAGAGATAATTAATTACCAAAATTTTTTTGAGTGTTTACTGTGTCCCAGACAGTGTTCTAAATACTTTATACTTTAATGTAATTTTAATTATTTCTTTAAACTAATTTTCACTTAATTAAAGTTAATGAATTTATTGATTTATTAAAATTAATGACTATTAAAAAATAGTAGATTCTTTTCATGCCACAACAACCATTTTGGTTAGATACAATTATGTCCATTTATAGATGAAGAAACTGAGGCTCTCTGAAGTTAAGCGAGTAAATAAATGAAAGTTGGGATTTATTTGTTTATTCTTATTTTTAAATATATTTTATTGATTACATTATTACAGTTGTTCCGTTTTTTTTCTCCCCTTTATTCTCCTCTGCTCTGTATCCTCACCCCCATCAGCATTCCCCCAACTTAGTTCGTGCCCATGGTTCATACATATAAATTCTTTGGCTTCTCCATTCCCTATACTATTTTTAACCTTCCCCTGTCTATTTTATACCTAAAATTTATGTTCCTTATTCCCTGTACCTTTTCCTCCATTCTCCCCACTCCCTGCTGATAACCCTCCATGTAATTTCCATTTCTGTGATTCTGTTCCTGTTCTAGTTGTTTGCTTGGTCATTTTTGTTTTTGTATTTTTTTTTAGGTTTGGTTGTTGATAGTTGTGCGTTTGTTGTCATTTTACTTTCATATTTTTGATCTTCTTTTCTTAGGTCCCTTTAACATTTCATATAATAAGGGCTTGGTGATGATGAACTCCTTTATCTTGGCTTTATCTGGGAAGCACTTTATCTGCCCTTTCATTCTAAATGATAGCTTTGCTGGACAGAGTAATCTTGGATGTAGGTCCTTGCCATCCATGACTTCAAATACTTCTTTCCAGCCCCTTCTTGCCTGCAAGGTTTCTTTTGAGAAATCAGCTGATAGACTAATGGGAACTCCTTTGTAGGTTACTGTCTCCTTGTCTCTTGCTGCTTTTAAGATTCTCTCTTTATGTGTAATCTTGGGTAACTTAATGATGATGTGCCCTGGTGTGTTCCTCTTTGGGTCCAACTTCTTTGGGACTCTCTGGGCTTCCTGGACTTCCTGGACATCTGTTTCCTTTGCCAGATTGGGGAAGTTTTCCTTCATTATCTCTTCAAATAAGTTTTCAATTTCTTGCTGTTGACTCTCTGGTACCCCTGTAATTTGGATATTGGAATGTTTCAGGTTGTCCCAGAGAGTCTTCAGCCTTTCATTTTTTTGGATTCTTGTTTCTTTGTTCTGATCCAGTTGGATGTTTATTTCTTCCTTTTGTTCCAAATCATGCTTTGAGCCCTGGTTTCCTTCCTGTCACTGTTAGTTCCCTGAATATTTTGCTTTATTTCACTCTGGGTATCTTTCATTTTGTAACCAAGCTTAATCAGTTCTGTGAACATTTTGATTACCAGGGCTTTGAACTCTCCATCAGATAGATTGGCTATCTCCTCATTGCTTACTCTCTTTCTGGAGTTTTGCTCTGGTCTTTCATTTGGGCCATATTTCTTTGTCTTGGTGTACCTGTTAAGTTGTAAGGGGGCAGGACCTTAGGTATTCACCCCAGTAAGGCAACTCTCCTTGCTGTGGCGCTGCCTGTGGGGGAGGGGCCAGAGAGGGAATAGAGCACCTTGCCTGTCCCGCTCTAAGCCCACTTTCTGACAGACTCTTGTGTGAGACTGAGTGTTTCTCCCACCACGGCAACCCCCACCCACCCGCACAGTAGTCCACCGCCAGCTCTGAATCTCAGTTTCCTCCTCAGCCAGCCCCACCTGTGTGGTCTGCTGCCTCACCACGGGTTTTCTTGGTCCGTATCAAGTAGTTTAAAAATTCTGGAGTGAATTTTAATGTATACTGGTTTACACATAAACTTTTGTACATAACATTGTGAACTAAATGAAATTTTTTCTTCAATATTTCTAAGTAATGTACTTGAAGTAGTTCATTATTGAGCCAATCGTCTTTGTTTATCAGCTGCTAGATGCTCAGTAGATGTTTTGAGTTTTACGCTGTAGGTACTGTTTTAAGGTAACATTACTTTAAAATTATAATTTTGGGGGGAGGTTAGGTGGTGAAGGGATTGAGCATAAAGGAAAAAGGACTCATGGACATGGACAACAGTGTTGATTGCTTGGGGGAGGCAGATATAAGGGGACTAAATGGTAATGGAAAAAATACGATAAAAAATAGAAAGTAAAATTATAATTCTAGTATAGGTGATAATTTATTTGCTTAATAATTGTGGAGTGACAAAGTGCTAGACCCAGTAGGCCACAGGTGGAAACACAGGCCTGCAGGCAGAATCCAGCCGTCTACCTTGTTTTATCTGGCCCAGCACCTTGTTTCTACCCTGCAGCAGCGCTGAGCTCTCACTTAACTGTTAAGGAGTAGTTACATTTATACAGTCCTAAAATTATTTCGGCCCTTTGAAGGCAACCGTGAGGCTGATGTGGCCCCTGGTGAAAATGAGTTTGACAGCCCTGCAGTAGGGTATTATCTAAACTCAGATGTTAAACTGTTAAGGTTCTCTGAAAACAGCGTCTAGGCCTTTTTTATAGACAGAAGTCTTCTGATTCATGTTTAAGTGTATGCTGCAAGGTTTAGTGGTAGATAAATGTTCCAGTGCACTGACCACAAAAGGATCAATCACACACGTGTGTTGGAATGGTTGGCTGATACAAGCAGCCAAACAGATGGAGATCAGGATGTTGCATCATTTATTATTAGTCAAATTTAGTCCATTTCCTGGATTTTACATTGTCCTTAGGTTTGGCAGTCATTAATGCTGATACTGAATGAAATAGCTGTGGCAAACATCTATTAAGCATTTATTATATGCCAGAGAAAGGATCGGAACTAGCATTTTTGAGGTTTACTGTGTTCCAGGTATTAAGAGGCTTTGGGGATGTAAATGAATAAAATCTGCATCTTTGCCCTCTAGGAGTTCTCAATCGGATATTAGAACCAAATGACATGTTCTTTGGTAATGAAGGACTTGGAAACATGGTTTCCTGCTAGGGGAAATATAGTTTTCCCAAGAAGAGGAGGAAAAGCTATTAAAAATAAAAATTACTACTTTTTAAAAAAAATCGTCACTGGAGGATATGTTCATTTTACAGAGAGAGGAAGACGAAGGGTGGGGAGGGTGGTGGCAGGGAAGAAAGAAGGGGGGGAGGAGGAGGAGGAAGAAATGTCGATGTTAGAGAGAAACATGAATTTGTTGCCTCCTGTACGCCCTGACTAGGACCTAACCCCAACCTAGGTATGCACCCAGACTGGAATTGAGCTTTGCCCTTTTGGTGTCTGAGATGGTGCTCCAACCAACTGAGTGACCTGGCCAGAGCAGAAAATTACTACATTTTGAAGAGGCATCTTTACAAATTATGCTTGACTTAATATATATAGGTCAGTAGTCTTATGATCTGACAAAATAGACAGAGTCTTAAGTGTCTGATTTACTTAACGTTTGTGTGGCAGGATAGATTGTGTAGGAGGGGTGGCAGGCTTAGTGTCAACAACTTAGAGCTAAGGATGAGGTGAATATTGTGAACCTCATCTTTTATAACTTTACCCATTATATGTGGTAAATAAAATTTTATATATAAATGATATTTTATTATTATGGCACGTGTGTCTTCAGTCTTCTTTTTAATTATTATTTTTTTTTACTAAGCAAGAGCTCCCCGAAATGAGTATAATTTGTAACATATTAGCCCAGTTGGGTTAGGCTGTAAATGTAAGAGCATGAGATGTGTCATTCTACATCACATAAATGATCCAAACAGCCTAGATTCTGATTGGAAGACCAAAGGGCATTTTAGGTGAAGGACACTGTTGTGGCTCCAAACTTCACAATTAAATTATCATAAACTTACTGAGCTATAATTTTTCTCCCTTTCTTCTCAGTTATTTGTACTAAAACTTGGGAGATTTTTATGGGTGAGAGGTCAAGGTAAGAGTAGTGAAGAGATTATGGAAATATGTGGCCTGTCATGGTCTTTTACCAGCCTAGGTAATCTTGAAATCTTTTCAGTATTAGAGTGGAACCTGGGTTCTCAAACTTAATTCATTCTAGAAGCAGGGTTCAGAAGCAGGTAATTCTGTTCGAAACAGGATTTGTTTGAACACAATCTCCTTTGTCGCCTGAGAGGTCTCATACAGATGTCAGCAAGAAAGGATTGTCAGGTCGAGAACCCAGGATTTTCAACAGCCAAGACATATTTCCGGTGAACAACTGGTCGAGAACCGAATTGTTTGAGATGGGAGATGTCTGAGAAGAGTTGTTCAGAGATAAGTGGCAGTTATTGATGAAATAAATATAAGGTAGTATTCCTTTAGAAAATTCATGTGTGTGTATATATTCATTTTCACTCTGAAATAATTTTAGACCTGTATAAAAGCAGGAAAAATATACAAAGAATATCCAGATTTTTCTTCAGCTGGCCTTCCAAAACATTCACCTCTAAATAACATGGGCAAATCAGTCAATTAACATTGATACAATATTATTGTCTGCTGACCTAAATTATTTAAGTTTCATCAATTATTCCACTGATGTTCTTTTGTAGTTCAGGATACAATCCAGTATCACATGTTGTATTTAGTATCTATGTCTCCTTAGTCTCCTTTAATCTAGAACAGTCTTTCTTTCATACCTATGAAAACTTTTGAAGATGGTCAGGTATTTTATAGAATGTTTCTCAGTTTGGGTTTGCCTGATGCTCACTTTTGATTAAATTCAAGTTAAGCAATACCCTCGCAGGGGTGTCCAACCCACGCCTCAGGATGGCTGTGAATGCGGCCCAACACAAAGATCTTAAATTTGCTTCAAACGTTATGAGATTTTTGTGTGTGTGATTATGTGCCACAATGTATTTAATGAGTGGCCCAAGACAACTCTTCTTTTGGTGTGGCCCAGAGACGCCAAAAGGTTGACCCACCCTTCCTAGAGTGAATGTGTCTTCGTCCTTCAAATCAGGAAGTCCATGATGTTGATATATCCCACCCTGATGATGAGAACTTGGATCATTTCGATAAGATGATTTCTCAGCTGGTAACTTTTCTTTGTAATAAGCATCTTCTAAGGAGAGATACTTTGAGACTATGTAAACACCCTATTTCCTGTTATACACTTGCCCGCTATTTTTAACATTTGTTAATGATTCTTGCCTGCAACAATTGTGATATTTGCCAAATGGTGATTTTCTACTTCCATCATTCCTCCACTTTATTAATTGGAATTCTATAGACAGGTTTTCTCCTCTCACATTTATTTATTTATTTCTGTGGTATGGATTATAATCTTTTGCTATCATTTTGATACTCTGTTGTCCCAGATTTGGCTATTGGGAGCCCATCAAGGTGACTTCTGCGCCCTTTTGTCATGTTGTTCATTTTTTGAGCACTTCTGTTTTGGCTTCACAAGGTGTTCCAGGCTCATCCCATATTTTTCCTGCCCCAGCTTTAGAGTCAATCTCATTTATCCAAGGAACTCTCTCTTTCCATTTGTTGGAAACTATATTTAGAAAACCATTATCCAGTGTTAGGTGTGCTCATTGTCATTGGGGTGAGGTTGATGGTACCAACCCTATTTTATAGATGAAGGAATCTAAACTGAAAGTTTGTCAGTTTCATAATCCTCAGATAAAAGTGATAGAGTTGGTATGTACGCTCTAAACCTGTCAGTCCAAAGTCCAGGGTTTCTACTTAGTCTCCATAGTATTCCTTCCTTACATTTGCCTTTTCCATCAATTTTGTTATTTGTTTTTTCTGGCAAGGACAGGGCATAATCTAATTTTAACATCAAAGATGATTATTTGCTAATAATAGGTATATAGCTATTCAAAACAGAAAAGTAATTGCAGTTCCAAAAACATTTATTATAGAATGCTATGGGTAATGCAGCGTGCTAGACATTGGTGGTACATGAATATATAATTTGGGGGGGGAGACATTTGTTGAGAATTTTTGTTTACTGTGGCTTCTCGTCCCTCTGTATAGTTAAGGGGTAGGGGTAGGTGGTATGGCTATTATAAGTTAATTCATTATCCATGAGTCCACATGGTTATTTATATACTTAAAGATATACTACATAAGTATATTGGTGTTTAGATTTACATATATTTATGTGTCACTTTTAAGTACTGTCACTTTACAATTTCAGTAATATATAACCATTAAATGATATATGCTGACTAAACATACTAAAGCACTTTGTCCCATATTCCATATGAGCAAAGAGACTTAAATGACTTGCCTAAAATCATAAGGTGGATTTAAATACAATTTTACACTTCCTACTATTTGAAGTACTGTTTCTGTTACATACTATCTTCAGGCTTTTAGAGTATTCCTTAGTTCTGATGTTTAGGATTGGTGAACAAGTTTATTGCGTACATCTTTGTGGGGGCTTTTGAATTCATTCTGTGAAGGTTGAAGGCCCAACTCTGTAACTTAACTAGTTTTTTGATCTTGGATTTGTGAAAAACTGCATCTGTAAAATGAGGATATTATACCTGCTTTGGAAGGTTGTTGTGATGATTAAATGTAATCCATGTGAAGCGTTGAACTGTGTCTGCACATAGCAAATGCTGAAGTATTGGCTACTTATCACTGTCAGTAGTAGAAGTCCCTACTTAATTGATTAAAAAGAAACATTAAAAGTTAATACTATAGAATGTGGAGGATACCGAGCCAGTGATATCCATCACGGCTGTGGATGCTCGTCGAAACATGAGAAAAAGATACACACGGACAACCAAGTCCTGTGGGGAAATAAGTACGAAACGGCCACTCTCTCCAGTGGCAAGCACCACCCAAGCAGGCTTTTATTGGGTTAGTTTACACAGGAATTAAGGTAAGCTCATTAATCATTACCAGGAAGTAAAGATCAAATAATAGATAACAAAGAACTCTGAGGGCCTATTTTGAGTCAGGGTCAGATAGCTAAAGAGCTGTAAAACTTTGAGGAACGAACTTACTCCTTGCTTGGACCCTTATCATTTCATTGAGAGCATTCTAAACAAAGCAGGTTTCACAGGATTTTACATATTCTTTCTTAGGTCTGATCGCCCCAGGGAACCTGCCCTTTCCAGCCACAGGGCTGCACCACCCTCTGTCATGTTTCAGGCTTAGGTGGAGCAAGGGAAGTGAGGCAGCCAAGAGATTAGGAGATTTTCCCGCAGACATGAGACTCGGGCATTGTCAAAGCCGAGGGGCGAGGTCCATCACCCGCTTCTGTAGCCCCCAAAGTCCTTCCTTCCTTTCATGATCGTGCCTGCCTTAGGTTGTTCCCCCCCTTGGGAATCTTAACCCGTCATTGGCTAACTGACCAAGCATTGGGGGCCAGGCAGGGTGAAGTAAAAGGAGCAGAAGGGGTGCTCCTGCCAGGGAGATAAGCTTTTGTCTCCTTGCTGGCTTAAGGTCCAAGGTCATTCCCTCAGCCTTAGCCTTGGCAGGGGTTACAGCTTCTGATATCAGGCAGGGTGGTTCCCAACAATAGAATAAATACTAAATAGTCATGTGACAGACATTTATGGTGAACTACCTGGGATAATTTTACAAGTCTTGGTATTTCATGGATCGAATTGAGTGAGAAAGAATTTGACCAGGTAGCATCTGGTCTCTAATTTTTTGGATGAGGGTACTAAGCCTAGAATGACCAAATAACTTGCCCAAAATACTGCACTTGCATATGTCAGTCTCAGGATACACTTCGCTTCATGACTGTTATTCAGTGTTCTCTTTACTATTGATTTTTCCCCCCCCACCATTTGTCCCTAGGAACCCCAATCTCTATTGAGAGCAGTAATTTATTGGGAATGTTGTCTTTATTTTAGGAATCATTGATGTCAGTGTCAACACTGATTTCTAAGCATAGCCAATGTAAGTCAGAAGAGAAATATATAATTTACCTTTTTAAAGGAGTATGATAAGCATATAATGCTTTTATCAGAATCCTTCAATATAGGCTACATACAGGTCAATGAAAAAGCTTAGGTAAAATCATTCAGATTCTGATGCTAGCCACTAGGTCTTAGCATAATGTAGGTTTTTTAGCTTTTGGGTGAGGTGCTTATTGGTTATTTTTTTAGAAATGTAAAACAGACAGAAAAATACAAAGAATATATCAGTCATCTGTATCTGTATTATCAAAAATTAATCATTTATCTATGTCCCAGGTTTCTAAAGAAAATATGTTGTTTTGTGGTGGTAATTATATCAATAATGGAATTAGGCTATTTATTTTACCTAAAATAGATAAAAAGTAAAAATATTGTGATATTTTATTCTCAGTTATTTAGGACATTTGGCTGGGCACTGTGCTTATTAAGTTATGAGTCTGTATTTGTACACTGCGAACTACAGTTACTTTTATAAGCAAGAATATAGTTTGCAAAACCAAATGAGTTAGAATGAATACGTGCAAATTGTTTAGTGTGTCTTATGACTAAGGAAATATATTTACATTGTGAACTCATTTGATCATGATTCAGGAGTATAATTGTAGAATGGATAGCATATTAAAGGGGAAGCAGTGAATCACTGCTATTAGTGAGCTTAGCTTGTCACCTAACATCTGTATGGAAAAGGTTATTTTTTCTCCATACATACATAACCATTGTGATAAATTCATAATATACCAGTATGATGAGATATTTAGAAAGTAAGGTAAGATGAGGAAAAGTCATAGGAACTTGTCAAGTTGTGCTTGGAGAACAGCTGATTAATGAAAAATATTAGCTATCTCAAATAATTGAAAGCACCATAAAATATTAGGAGTAGACTTACCTTGTCCCTGAGAATAAAGCTGGAATCAGTACATGCTGGCTTACAAAAGAAGGGATGTAATATTTTACATAAAAGACAGTTTCCTGATGATGTGATTTGACTGATAATGGAATGGACTGTGATGTGAAGTTGAGTTCTCAACTTGTTGGTTATTTTTAGTCTGAGACAGAAAGGATTAAGCATCTGTGTGTAGATCCTTTCAAGTGAATGCCGTGTTCTTTCAGGTTCTGTATAAGTGCCTAGGTCACATGCTTTTAATTTTAAAAGCATGCATAAGCATGCATTAATGCATGTATTACATGCATTAATTTTAAATGCATGTAATACACTATATATGTTTTGAAGTGTCCACTTTGTTAAAAAATGTACATTTTTGTGTAATATTAAAATACATGGATTTAGAGAAATACCTTTATACATTGAGATTTATGGATGAAGAAAAAATTGCAATAACCATTAGTTTCTTGGTTAAAGGAAAGTACACATACTCAGTTTATTATGTTCACACAATTCCTAAAATTTTTAAATGTAAAGTTGATACTTAGTTCTGCATATTTTCTTCTTTAATAGATACCATGAGCTCTTAGAGGGCAAAAAGAATATTTTGTGGCTGTTTTAAATTTATGGAATATCTCTATGAAAGCTACCTATGGAATGAAAAAGCTTTCACTTGTTTTAAGTGATTGACTATTGATGCTGCTTTCTGAATTGTCAGATTCCAGTGGACAGTAGCATTACTCCATACTGGTTCCATAATACAGTGGGAGAGTGCATGTGGATTTACTCTGTATGCATTAAGCATTCTTTTTTCTGCTCAAGAACCCATGGATACTGTCTTTGATTCATTCCAGCCATGTCCACATAAAAGCTACTGACTTACACAGATAAGCAGTGTTCCAATAGCTTGTGTTTTCAGACTTCGGATACTTGGAAGTTCTTATCTATGCCTATTTCTTAGTATCAATGGGAAATGAATCTATATCTTTACTGTAATCTGTTATTCATTACAACTTTTGAAATGAAAGTGTATTCATCTAGTTATGGTTGCTTTTATTTTGCCCCTCCCTCCTTCCCTCCCTCCCTTCCTCCCTCCCTCCCTTCCTTCCATTTTACTTATTTATTTTTAGAGAGAGGGGAAGGAAGGGAGAGAGGGAGAGAAACATTGATATGAAAGAAACATTGAACAGTTGCCTCTCGTATGCTCCAGGACCAGATTGAACCCTCAGTTCAGGCATGTGCCCTCACTGGAATGGAACTGGTGACCTTTCGCTTTGTGGACTGATGCCCAACCAACTGAGCATACTACTTGGGACTCAACTCTATTCTTCTCTTTCTCTCTTTCTCTTTTTCTCTCTTTCTCTCTCTCTTCTCTTTCTTTCCTCCCTCCCTCCCTTCCTTCTTTTTCAGTTTAGTATGCCTTGTAATTTTTTTTCTTTATACCCAGACTTGATGTACTGGGTAACAGGAACTGCTATAAATAGGCCTTTAATAATGTAGTAGGGGTATGGGGGTATGGGAAATGCTTTATAGGCATATTATTAGGCCTCAGTCTGCCCCTCACCTTTATTGAAGTAATGGTTGACAGAAATTATTTATACTTCAGTGTGTATAACATGATGTTTTGCAGTGTGAAATGATTGCCACAATCAGTCAAATTAACATATCCACCACAGCATGTAGTTGGCATTTTTTTCTTCTTTTTTTTTTTGTGCTGTAAGAACATTTAAGATGTATTCTGTTAGCAGATTTCAAGTATATAATAACAATATTGTTAATTACAATTTCACAACTGTACATTTGATCTCTAGAACTTACTTATTAGGTCTTAGTCTTTTTGTGCTCTTGTGTCTCTGGATTGTGTTGGCCTCCAACAGCATTCATGTGCTTTTTATTTCCCCCCAACCCTTTTTAGAAAGGTCAGGATAGTCGGAGGGGGCTGTAGTTGAGTATTTCCTTTCCCCTAGATTAGTTAGGTGCTGATAAAACTCCAAGACATTAGGCTGTAGTTAAATAAATGCTGTTGGAGGCCAGCTTTGTTAAGAACAGAGTGCTCTGATATATTGGGTTGGCCAAAAAGTTTGTGTGTTCTTTTCTGTAAGATGGCTTTAGTAGTGCATAGTTGTTTTTAACTTCATTTGAATCAATTTCATTAGATTTTATTGTGACAGCTGTCATATCAGTCAGTGTGCATTGAAAAACTAGTCAAAGTTGGTGAATTTTCATATAGCCATTTTAACATTCAAGATGGAAGAAAATACACAACATTTTCAGCATGTTATGCTTTTTATTTCAAGAAAGGTAAAAACACAACTGAAATGCAAAAATACATTTGTGCAGTGCAAGGAGAAGGTGCTGTGACTGATCACACATGTCAGAAGTGGTTTGTGAAGTTTCGTGCTAGAGATCTCTCACTGGACAATGCTCCATAGTCGAGCAGACCAGTTGAAGTTGTTAGCAATTTAGACATTAGGTGACAACAGTCAATGTTATACCACACAGGGGATAGCCAATAGACGCAAATATCCAAATCAATAAAGTTATTGGTGAAAATGAAAATATGTCTTATTTTATGAGAAAAACACTACGGACTTTTTGGCCAGCCCAGCATTTCAGAATGCTTCCTTTTCCCCTTTCCTTCTGGAAGCATGAAGGGATTTTCTCTGATATTTGCTGTAAGGACTTGGTAGATCTGCAAGAGGTAGAGCTCACAAAAGTGAAGGGCACTTCAAGGACAGAGTCTCCTTAGAGTTTTTATCTCATTGCTACCTCAAGTTTTCCTACCCACAGAGGTGTTTCCCACAGAAGTATATGCTCTCCAGTAAGTTGGTGGTTCTCTGTATTTCTTTACCTGTGTCTCCAATTTGGGGAGCAGCAGTTTGTCCTGTGATTTTATTTCTCTTATGAATCTGAGAAGAGTTACTGATTTTTTCAGTTAGTTCAGGTTTTTACTTCATAACCCAGGTTGGCAGCTTCCAAACTTCTTACAGGCTGGTCTAGAAACAAAAAGTCCTCCTTACTTTTCTAATAAATAATTTGCTTGTGTTTTCGTAGGTAAACAATAATATAATTTACAAATAGGGTACCTTTTAAATTGGTATTTATATTTGTTTCTCTTCTCCCTCATCTTTTAATCATAGTACCATAATTTTAATTTTTTAAAGCCTTCCTAGTAATATCTCACATCTGACTATAATAGAAATGCCTCAGGTGTTTCACTTTGAGGTATGGTAATATTTATGGTGACTTTAACAGCTTTTGCCATGTTTAGGAGTATCTTTCTAATATTTCTTTACCTGAAATGTTTTTAAGAATTAATATTGAATTTAAGGTTTTTTTGTTTGTTTTTTCAAGCATCATTCAAGGTAGTAAAATTTTTCTGAAATAGTGGCTCTGGGTTCCCAGTTTATTTCCCTTTTCAGCATTTGAATCTTGGTGCAAACTATATAAAAGTGATATGGTCTCAATTGTTTATCAAATTTATATTTAAGATTCTCCTCCTCTTCCTCTCTGTTTTCTCTATTTTTTTCATACTATGTATTGTTTTGTTGTTACTTGTGTTATCTGTAATGCTATTTAATAATGTTATTTAGATGGGGAACTCCTTGAGGAAATAGGAACTCTGCATAAAATAATCTGACAGGAAAATCATTCTGTCTCTTCCTTCACTTTTACCCTTATCTCTAATTTACCTCTGCTCATCCTTAGGATTCAGAGTGTACCTGGTTCCTAGAAGGCCAATCATTTTGAGTATAATAGAATTAGGGTGGAGGGAAGCTGGGTGTTGGAAGCAGTTTAGACTGGGTGTCCAGTTTGAGGAGTATTCTATTAGCTGACACTTAAGGAGGCAGCCAGTGGAATACCTGAGGGGAGCATGTGCACCGGAAGTGTGGAAGTCAGGGGATGGATAAACTGTTTAAGGAATAGAAAGAATACCATTGTGGTTGGAGATAGTATAAGTGAGTTAGGAGAGAGTCAAAGAGGTATAGTATTATAAGTTATGGTAAGGAGCTATTAATAGATTTTATATCCCTGACCTTCGTGGCTCAATTGGTTGAGTGTCATGCCACAAAGTGAGGGGTCACCTGTTTGATTCCCAATCAGGGTGCATGCCGGGGCTGCAGGCCAGTCCCTAGTTGGGGCCTGTGTGAGAGGCAACCAATTGATGTTGCTCTCATACATCCATGTTTCTCTCCTGCCCTTTCTCCCTCCCTTCTCCACTCTATAAAAATAAATGAGTAAATTTAAAAATGTATTTTATAAGCCCTGACTGGCGTAGCTCAGTGGATTGAGCACGGGCTGGGAACCAAAGTGTCCCAGGTTCGATTCCCAGCCAGGGTACATGCCTGGGTTGCTGGCCATAACCCCCAGCAACCACACATTGATGTTTCTCTCTCTCTCTCTCTCTCTCTCTCTCTCTCTCTCTCTCTCTCTCTCTCCCCCCTCCCTTCCCTCTCTAAAAATAAATAAATAAAATCTTTAAAAAAAAAAAGAATTTAAAAATGTATTTTATATTACCAAGCTGTCTTTAATCAATATTTTGCTTTGACTGTAGAGTTTTTGTGTAAGTGCTTTCCTTTGGAACTTAATTGTAAAGATTATCTGAAGTCCCAAGACTCGAGTATCTAGTTATATTGCTTGAAGTGATAGGAAAGAAATTATTCTGAATAGAATATTATAGTGACTACCTTTCTGTTAATTTATTCAAAATTAAGATCAGTTTTTACAGTTTGCTTATATTGCCAAATACAGCTACACATCAGAACTACTTCAGAAACTTAAAATACAGGTCTGCTAAGCCTCGTCCCTTAGGAATCAGGGAGTGGACCTTGGGAATCTGTTTTTAAAAAGTTCTCTAGATAATACTCACAGAGCTAATTCTCAGACATGAATTTAGGAACCTCTAAGCCAGTGGAACTTTTATCTAGAACATTTTGGCCATGATTCCTGGTCATTATTAAATGAATTTTCTGGGATTTTACAAGTTTTGTATTTCATGTTTAAGATCAAAGTGTATTCTGAAATGAAAAATGTATTGAAGTGACATTAAGGAATTGAGGATAAAGTACTAATTGGTTAATTGCTCTTTTTGCTTGCATTATTTGGAAGATCCTAAAATATGCTATGTTTATTTATCTAGTTTTCTAGTTAAAAAAATAGGTAAATGCAGTGGTAAAAATGGATAAAACCAACTTATGTTTTTGTTGAACTAAAAATACTATTATTTCCTTAAACAGGCTGTGAAACCAGTTCACATATAAATGAGCCAGTATTTAAAAAATCAAGAGATTTCATATAGGCAGAATTTCTAGCTTCTCTAAAAAGATCAAAACATTCTTATAATACTGAGCCTACATCCTTACAAGACAGCTGCTGGAGTGTAGAGGGTAAAGTGTTCCCTTTACATGGCCACAGTCTCCACCACTACAAGCGTCATAAACCCTGAAAACAGTAATCTTTGCTATTTATGTTTGTGTTTACCTCTGCTTTAAGATCTAAGATAGTAGCTAAGGTATCAGTATAGGCTGAATCTGAATCTTCTGTGAAGTGACTAGAGATAGAAAATAAAACATTTATTTATAAATAAACACTTATTTATAGCTATTAAATTCCTTTAGAAAAGGCAGACTATCCCACTTAAAATGATTTGGCTTAACAAATTGATATTAACAAAATGTGAACTGTTAGTTTATTCTCTATTATTAGAGAAATGAATATTCCACATTTATTGGTATGAATTGATTAGTACTTTTGCATTCAAATCATACTTCTAAATGATACTTTCAATAAATTAGTGTTCTCTTTTGCAATTTAAGACAAAACTGTTGTCTTGGCTTTTATTAAACTTTATTCTTCAGATTTTCTTGCCTATCTTGAGCCTCTGATCCCCATCATTGACTCCTCTCTTCTTCCTTAAAAGAATCATTTTTAAAGCTCAGTTTCAGTGGTATGGTCTACTTTTCTTTTACACAGGCTTCTGATTCACTCTTGAAGCTTTCTTTACCAGGATTAATCAGTTGTTCCTCTGAACGCTGATGGCAGTTTAAAAAAAATTATCACCCTTATTATTTATTCAAGTTACTTGTATAGAGAATTCTCAGAGTCCAGAAACTGTGTGTCTTATTCATCTTTGGATACTTTCTATTTAAAATACTTGGCTTGTAAGAGGCACCCAATCCATCCATTCATTTATCAAACATTTATTATATACTAGGTTCTGTTGAATTGCTTATGCTTTCCATGGCTTTTAAGTTATTTCCTTTGAGTGTTCTTATCACACTTGACATCTGAACTTTTATTCTATATTGACGGCAGCTTCTTTTCTACATCCTTTACACTGTGTAGAGCACTAACGGACTGAATCTTTACAAGCCCACAGTCTTGGAGTTTGTCTTTGACTCCTGTATTTTTTAGTACCCTCCTTTTCTTACTTCCTTAGTATTTGCTCTGAGTTTTGTTGAAAATAATAAATGTAGGATTCTGCCTGCTACTTCTATCTATAAAGACACTGCCTTATTCACAGGCTTCATTATTGAAATAGCATTTGGATTCAAATAGCATCTTCCTAGCTGCCTTTCTGTCTCTGTTTCTGACTATTCCAAGTTTTCCTGATCCTGTTTTTCGGTATAATTATTTTTAAATACCAATTTAATGGTATTCCCTCTACACAGAAGCCTGGACCAGTTCCCTTTTGAATACACAAGGCTTTCACCAGTAGATTCCTATTTAGTCTAAATCATCTTTGTTGTCTTCAGTAATCTCTCAACTCAAGCAAGAATAGCATATATATTGCATACTCTGTGTCCACTTTCATGATGTGCCACTCACTTTAAATGATTTTTTATCTTAAGTCCATTCCCATGTACCCTCCTTCAATATGGTAGTGGCCGCTGTTGTTTTAGTATGCCAAGAGTACCTTGAGTCTTTTTCTGTTAAGAGTGCCCTACTTTTCTTTGGTGAATCACCCCTTCTTCATTTTCAGGCCTCTTGATTTAGTTGGGTTGACCCTCTGTGGGATGATTGGTTCAAGAATTATCCAGTAACCCACACCAGACAAATCAGAGACAACGAGACTCAATTCCAGCACTTTTGAACTCTGAGTAGAGATACTGTGACCATAAGGATTTTGTGTACCTAGAGCTAATAGGGTGGGGAGATAAGTAAACTTAACCAGAACCAACTTTAAAATGAAGTCAGTTTTACTTAAAATTAAAAATCCTTTTTGGTTTGAAGCATTGTTAGTGCACTTGAAACAACGTCTAAGCAGGGATCCTGCTGAATTTCATATTGGCAGTTGAATGTTGTGTCCACTTGCAGGCAGAGGTGTGTGTGCATGCACAGGTACAAGAGAGGTTGCTTTTTAACTTACTCTGCAGGAGTCCACCAGCTTCTTCAAACCCTGAAGAATGAGGTCAAGTAATTTATTTTTTTAGTAGAAGAGTATATATAAATGTAAATCCTGTTTTTTGTCCGTGAATTACATAAACCATTCACTTGCTTGGTTGTAGTGATAAAAAGCATAGACTTTCTATTCAGACCTTTGTTTGATTCCTTATTCTATCACTTACTATCTGTCTGCACCATTGAGTATGGAAAAATTGAGGGGTTAAGGAAATCTCACTGAGAAAACCTAGCTCTGAAACTAAATCTGAGTTATTTTAGCCTAACTGGAGGAATATTATTGAGAGAGTGTTTTTATTTTGATTCTTAAATGGATCCCTGTTCTTTTGGTTAACTGGCATCTGCCAAGACTTACTTCTCAGAAGACTTGATTCAGAGGAGCATATGTCCTGCCTTTCCACTTTAAAATAAATCTACTTTGTGCCAGCACAAAAGTGACTGGCAGTAAACTTTCACCTGTGCTCTTTCCCTACTCTAGATACATATTTGATGTTCTTTCAAAATATTCTATCACAGTTCACTTTTTAAATAAAATGTTATTTGAATTTTGTCTGCCTCTGTGAGTGACATTTTAGGTGATGCTTTGTTGGAAGATATATGTTAAAAGCAGCAGTGTTTTTCAGATTTACAACTCAGATTATTGAAAAGTGACTAGTTATTTGTTACTGATTTTTATATAGTTAGAATATTATTTTAATGAATAAATTACATATAATCAGGCAAAATCAATACTTAGCTGATATTAATAAAGCGAATTACAATAAGAAAACAGGTCTTTAACTAAGGTATATATGTGAATGTGTTCTCATAAACTTAGCAGTTACTTAGCACCTTTTCATAGTAATAAATACTACCAAATCCATTTTTGTGGGAAAAGAATGACTTTTGGTTAACTTTTTAAGCTCTGGTTCTCTGGAATCTTGATAAAGAAAGATTTTCAATTGTATTAGCAGTGCTATAAAATGGTAAATACAACATGTACCTGAAGGATTATGAATGAACTACAGTAGTACCCCCCTCATCCATGAGGGATACTTCCAAGACCCCCAGTGGATTTCTGAAACTAAAGATAGTATCAAATCCTATGTCAGCTGTTTTTTTGTTTTTTAAGATTTTATTTATTTATTTTTAGAAAGGAAAGGGAAGGAGAGAGAGAGAAAGAGAGAAACATCAATGTATTTGCTGGGGGCCGTGGCCTGCAACCCAGGCATGTGCCCTGACTCAGAATCGAACCTGCGATGCTTTGGTTTGCAGCCTGTGCTCTATCCACTGAGCTACGTCAGCCAGGGCGTCAGCTGTTTTTTCATATACACATATACTCCCGATAAAGTTTAATTTATAAATTAGGCATAGTAAGAGATTATAACAATACTTAATAATAACCTAGAACAATTATGACAGTAAAAATAAGGGTTACTTGAACACAAACACTGCAATACCACGATTGTCTATTCCGATAACAGAGATGGCTATTAAGTGACTAAAGGGAGGGTAGCACATACAGTGTGGATATGTGGGGCAGAGGGTTGATTCACATCCTTGTGGGAGATGGAGCAAGGCAGCGTGATATTTCATCACACTAACAGCTGCACACAATTTAAAATTACGAGTTGTTTTTTCTGGACCTTTCCATTTAATATTTTCAGACCCCAATTGATTGCAGGTAACTGAAATCTTGGAAGTCAAAATTATGTATAAAAAGAGGGGACTACTGTATGTACCTGGTGGAAAACAAGAGCTTTGATCTGTCCTGAGTGTGGTGTATTCCTTTATCTGTGTATATCCCTTGCCAGGACCTAAAGAAATACATCCACAGGACTGTTATGGAATATTTTAGTCTCTGTATGGAGCATGGGTCTTTTAAGCCTGGAATGATTTTTACCCATGGGTTTTATTTTGTCATAATTGAACTATCAGTTAAGGAGCTAAAGAATAGTCCCTAAATTGCTATGAGGGCTCCTGTTGAGGAGAAGTCTTGAAGTAGTCCTTCTGTGTTTTCTGTTTTTGTTTTTGTTTTGAGTGAAGAATGCTAAGTAGCCTGATTCACGTTGTATGGACTTTGATTATTTAGTTCAGCTGAAAACCATCTGTTAAGGGTGGACATTGAGGATATCCTTTTGGTATCTGCATGTGAAATATTGTTTATTAGTTTTAGTAGCAAGAGAGTTGTGATGAAACAAGTAAATGTGGAATGTCAAGTTCTTGCTCTACGTGAGGTACTATGGGTGGTACAGGGCAGTTTAAGATGTGGTAAATAGGAGAAGTTTGAGGTTAAATAATAGAAGATTATGTTAGAGGAATCAAGGGTACTAACTGCTTAATGAAAAATGTACATGATAAATACATTGAATTCATCAGAAGGAGCATTCCTTATTGCCCCTAGAAGCCAAGACAAAAATTAAATGTGGGTTTTTAAATACAAAGGAGTAAAGAGCAATTTAGGGGAGAAAATGCAATCAAAGGTAATAATTGCATATATTTATTTTTTAGTTTATAAAAAGGGCAAAGGCAGTGGGGATTAGCTACAAGTGTATGCTAAAAAGTGAGGATTTCAGATAGAGTATCTTTCAATATAAACTTACCCAACAACTTCTTATTGTAAGCTTCCCTGTCCAGTATGGTTGCTGTTGGCCATATGGAACTATCAGGCACTACTCAGATTCAACATGTGCTGTATATGTAAAATGTGTACCAAATTATGAAGACTTGGCTGAAAAAATATATAAAATAGTTCATTAATTATATTAATTTTCTATTAAAATGATGTTATGTTGGATATATTGGATTAAGTAAAATATACTAATATTTCATCTGCTTTTAGTTTTTTTTTAATTGAGGTGAAATTAACTAACTTAACCATTTACCAACTAAAACCATTTTAAAGTGTATAATTTAGCGGCATGCAGTACATTCACAATGTTTTGCAACCACCATCTCTGTCTAGTACCAAAACATTTTATTCATTTTGGTCCCAGGTCCCTAAAGAATTGGCATTTTAGATGTGCAGGGTTGTCAGCTTACCCCTGTTACTCTTCTGTCCTTTGCCATTAAGTGCTAAGATGTTATATGCATGGTTATATGCATTCTCGGCATGGTTAAGCTGTAATCGAAATACTTGCTAGGTGCATTTAAAAAAGTCAGTGCTCTTCACTTCTGCTAAGGTCGCATGTACGGAACGATAGAAAGAGATGGCAGCATATTAAAAAATTGTGGGTACTAAATGTGAGGGAGGGATTCTGCTGAATTCCTTAATGAAAGTTGTCTTAATAATGTTGACAATGAAAGAATTACCTCCTTACTGTCAACAGAATCTCCCTGAGTATGTTCTCTGACCAGAGAGCATTAGTCTCTCAATGAATTCTTTTGCTGTTGCCTGGAAGTAGTCAGAAAAGTTATTACTTCATCTTTGTTACAAATCCGTATTTTTTCACATTTTAGTATTTTAATATTTCTGGTAGCACAGATAAGACTAAGGAATATAATTTTACTGAAGACACTGAGAAACAAGGGTAATAGACTACTATGCCTTCTTCCTATAGGGTGGAAAGGAACTTCTCATATAACTACACAGTGATACACTCAAGGATATCATGTACCTAATTTAAATAAGAAAAATGCAACAGTGTTTGCTTTTTGCTTTAAATAAGAGTTATTAACCACAGCTAACCATCAAGATATCAATTACTTGAGTCTCCTACTCACTCACACCTTACGTGATGAAAGCATTAATAGAAAATGCCTGACTCAATGATACTCGTCAGGGAAGACTTTCTGCAGAGTAAAAGATGTAACTAGATACTGCATTACACTTTAGAGGTTGTCCATACTCACTGTAGAGTCTGTAAGAATATGTCTCTGTTAAACCTGTGCCTGCTTTCAAAGGGGGAAAATCATTTTTCTTCTACCACCAGGAATCCCTATCAAGCATGGATATTTCTCTAAATATCCATCTAAGGTGCAAGAGGACTGTGGAATTCCCTCTTCTGCCTGTCTACCCCTTGAGTTCATATCCTCTTAGAACATGCCTATTTTTGTATACCCAATGTGAAATATCTAGTTTTCTTCAGGCAGGACCTTATTTGCTATCTCCTCTTTCACAGAGCAACCATTTTGTATAGTAAAATGAGCCAGCATGTCTTTAGAAGAAATACATGCATATGATGTGATTTGTGGGATGTTCCACATTCTCAGATTATGTGGGAATGTATGTGGGAAGTATGTGGAGAAGGCTGGGATGCCAGGCTATATTTGAACAAGTCTGCGTGTCTGGAGAAAACTACAATTTGTAAACTACTTCTATTAAATGCTTCCTTTTTCTTTTACACCTAGTCTCCGTAATAATATTTGATACTTGGATGATAATGTTTACTTAAAATATATTATAGACAACAAGATGTTTTGTTGCTGTAAATATTCCTCTATGGAAAAATGTTATAAATTCTTTTTTTACTGAACAAGTTTTAAGGGATTCTAAGTACCGTTTTCTTTTGAGGGTGTTACTTGGGGCTGTTTTGTTTTGGTACTATAGTAGTCTGGACATCAGAAGTCCTGATGATTTCACTGGGCTAAAATCAAGGTATTGGTAAGGCTGCCTTCCTTTTGGATGGGGGAGCCAGGGAAGAATCGGTATTCTTGCCTTTTCCAGCTTCTAAGAGGACTGCATTCTTTCTCTTACGACCCTCATCTGTGTTCAAAGCCAAGTAGTGTAGCATCTTCAAATCTCTCTGATTCTGACCTCCTCGTCTGCCTGTCTTTTCTACTTTAATTGACGTTATATTGGTTTTGCTTTCATTTTTGAATACTACTTAACATATTTTGTTCTCTTGGAAGTGTAATGATTTTATGGTTTACTTGAGAGAGGAGGATGTAACTTCACTCCACCAGCATTTAGGTAACTCGTGATAGGAAATATCATCTTGATAAATCTGTAAATTAGAGAACCTAAAAATTATCACAGAGCAACATTGACCTTTAGACCAAAATATTCTTAATCTTAGGTTTGTGAACCTCTTAGAATAGACTGAATCCCCAAAGTTGTATTCAAATATGAGTTTTTAGCTGTACATGTTTTTTGTTTTGCTTTGTTTTGTTTTTCAGGGAAATAGCCCATAGCTTTAATCACAATTTCAACAGCATCAGTCATTACCCTACTACCTCAATTTGAGAACCATTTCTGAAATGGTTCTTAAAATGACTTAAACAGATAACAAACAAAATGGCTTAAACAGATCTAGCTTTGTCTCAGATGTTTCCTAAATTTGTGTACATTTCTAATTGCTGACTGGCCATTTGTAATGTAATAACTGTTTTTAAACTTAACATTTCTAAAACACTTTCTTTCATTTATTTTTCTCTTCTCTCTGTTCCTCTCTCCCTTTCTTCTCTCTGGTGTCTCATCCCACTCCACCTCTGGACTCCATGCTGACAGCAGTTTGATTTCAGGATGTCAAGTTTAACTTGTAATTTTTTTCTATTACTTTTCTGCCAGAGAGTCTGCTTATATCTCTTCTCATTTTCTTTAGTTCCCAATTTTTACATGGGAAACTTCCTTTACAGATAGGTTTAGTATTGTGACAGTGTGTCTATATAAACATCTCTATTTATTAAGATAGGTAAAATTTGTTATAACAACTTCCTTGGTAATCTTTCTGCCTACAATCTGTCCATGTTTTAAATTTTTCTGTACTTTCAAGCTTTGTAAATCTTTATTTAATACCCTCTTTTGGTAGGAAACTTATTTAAGTAAGGATATGATTGATGTATATTGGCAATATCATTATAATACTTTGCCAGTTTCTTTGTGAAGATATAATTGAGCATATTTGAAGTAATGTTACATATATCAGTAAAGTTAAGGAAAACTTGGAAGTTTTAGAGCATGAAAGGGTAGGAAAGGTTTAGAAGTTGGGTTAAGCATAGAAATGGGATGGGGAAATTTTCTGGTGCAGTTTCATGCTAGACCAGAATGGGCCCTGGATATGAAAAAAAAAATTATGGAGGTAGGTCTCTTAATTCAGCAGCACTGTACAACAGTTATGAAAACCTGGTTTCCATGCCCAGGAGAACAGAGAATCATATGTAGCTGAGAAACAAAGACCAAAGTGGATTTAACTTCTGGGCAATGGAAAAGGACATGTGTGTTATAATTCAGTAAATAATGAGTACTAGCTGTGCCTGACATAGGTGATTTAGGGGCTTTCTTACTTTCACACAAACAAAAAAGAGTATTCTATTTGCTAAAGTGACTTCAAAAGAAAGAAAAAGGTTTTATTTCTTAATAAGGTGTAAAAGGTTTAAATAATAGGTATGTATGAGATCTTACAAAAAGTCAACAGCATAGATCATAAAGGAAAAGATATACATTTCACCATGGTAAAATAAAAACTTTGTGCTTTAAATGACAATGTTGCCCTGGCTGGTGTGGCTCAGTGGGTTGAGTACTGGCCTGCAAACCAAAGGGCCGCTGATTCAATTCCTAGTCAGAGCACATGCCTGGGTTGTTGGCCAGGACCCTCATTGGGCATGCAGAAGGGAACACACATTGATGTTTCTCTCACTCTCTTTCTGCCTCCTTCCCTGCTCTCCAAAAAGAAAATCTTTTTTTAAAAAGACAATATTAAAAAATAAAAGAAGCCACGGATTGGAATGAGGTATTTATAATTCACACAGCTGGCAAGAATTAGTATCTATAATATAAAGAATTTATGCAAATCAGCCCTGGCTAGTGTGGCTCAGTGGATTGAGTGCCAGCCTTCGAACCAAAGGATTGCCAGTTTGATTCCCAGTCAGGGCACATGCCTGGGTTGCGGGGCCAGGTCCCCAGTAGGGGGCGCGTGAGAGGCAAACACACATTGATGTTTCTCTCCCTGTCTTTCTTCCTCCCTTCCCCCTGTCTAAAATCAATAAAATTTAAAAAAAAAAATATGCAAGTCAATAGAACAAACATAGCCAACCCAGCTGAAAATTATGGATAGTATAAAAAGAATGAAAATAGCAGGAAGGCTGATGGGTAGATATATGATAAGCTTGGTAATAACACAGCAAGAGGTTTCTACAAGGGAGAAAAGGAAAAAAAAAAGAGACCATTTATCTTTGTGTTTGGTCCTCTTTTTACTTTAACTTTATTTAAATACCAGTTGGAAATTTTAGAAAATAAAGCTCATGGTTACTATTAAGAATTTTAGATAATTTAGAACTCTTACTGTGTAGTTTTAACTTCATCATCAAGCCCTTTTGGCTCTTAAGCCAAAGTAGACCCAAACCAGTCTATTCCTCTGTGTCCATTATTATCACCTTAGTCCAGTCCAACATTACCTCTCACCTGGACTTCTTCATTAGTTGTCTAAGTCCCCTTCTGTGGGTGAAAGGATATATTTGATATAATTGTTGAAATAAGATCACAGATTAACAGTTGAGATACAACTTAGATTTTGAATTAAATAAAGGAAATCAAGCAACATTTTACAATAAGAGCTTCATTTCATTAGAATTAAAACTAGGATGAAAAAGCGGTTGCTATGTAGTTCATTGTTAAAATGAAGAGTAGAGCTTTAGTTAGAAGTAATTTTAAAAATAATATTAAAGAACTAATTATTAAGCCCTGGCTGGCATAGCTCAGTGGATTGAGCGCGGGCTGGGAACCAAAGTGTCCCAGGTTCGATTCCCAGCCAGGGTACATTCCTGGGTTGCAGGCCATAACCCCCAGCAACCGCACATTGATGTTTCTCTCTCTCTCTCTATCTTCCTCCCTTCCCTCTCTAAAAATAAATAAATAAAATCTTTAAAAAAAACCCAAAAAACTAATTATTGTCAGAGTTGACGTTTTAGATAAATCACTGAGAACAGATGCCTTTCAACTGAGTAGTTTAAAGAAGGTCGAATGAAATTTCTTAGTTTTTGGCTGTAAGAATATGTTGTCATAAATGGCTGTTGTGTGAGAGACTGATAGATTGCAAATATGATACCCAGAGAATAAAAATCCAACAAACTTTTGAATTTTAATTTTGTGATGGTCAATATTTATATTTTTCTTTATTTTCCACACTTATTAGAATGGGCTTCTGTTGTTTACATGATCAGGAAAGAAAGTTTATTATTACTTTAAATAGAATATGATTTGGTTTCTTGCTCTTAAGTCATTTTTATCGAAGGAGGGAATGGCAAGTGCAGGTTTTATTGTGCTACAAGGAAGAGTGTGACAAAGTTTGTAAGAGCTGCCATTAGTCTTTGGGGGTGGGTACTTGTTTTAGACAAAGAATTACTGCTTTTATTTGGGAACAGGAAAGGACATTTGAAGGCAAGAAGGTTATGGGATTAAAAACAAGTAAAAAATTAACCTTGTCAAGAGTGAAGGTTCTGTCAAAAAAAATAACATGATATTGAACAACTTGAATTTTATGGTAAGTATTCTAGTTTTAGGTCTTGAAGTCGAAAGCTGAAAGTTGTTAAGTTATGAACTAATGAAGGCCACTGTCAGAGGAATACTAATTTACACAGGCTTCTGGAGTATTTTAAAGCTTGAAAGATCACCTTGAGTAAGAGAAAGTTATATATTTGGCATGGTTGAAAACATGAGATTCAAAAAGGTTAAATTAAATTACTGGCCAGCTTTAAAATCTCTTTTGTTGCATTAAAGTGAACAATGTATCAGGCAACTTTACTCTTCCAGTAAGGAAATCATGTTTTATTTGCTTTTTCTGGAAAGGACAGTGTATCTCTTTTAGGTGGCACTTATATAAAGTTAAAAAAAAAAAAAGGAAGGAAGGAAGGAAGGAATTGGGGGTATTAAGAGGAATTATGTTAGGGATACCTCTGTTTAAAGCATTTACATACTGTTAAAAATAACATTCTAAATGTTTATAATATCTTGCATAAAGCCAAAGAATGTTAAAATGTGGGTTTTTTAAAGTTTAAATTACTTACAGTTTATAAATATTAATTAAAATCATTATTTTTGGAGAAACTCAAAAATGAAGGGAAAATATCTAATTTCACCATTCTAAAATAACTATTAGGGTTTTCTCATGTTTTAAAATAATCTTATGTACATTTTTATATCTTTAAAATATAAAATATACCTGAGAATCATTATACAAATTACAAATAAGAGTTAGTAAGATTCAAAGATGATACAATAAGAGTCTGTGTCCTAAAGAGGATAACTACTCTCACACTCTGAAGTCAAGATATACCCTGAGTTTCTAAATTGGGTATTTTACTCATTAGGTCTTCCAAGTCTTAAAGAATCTAGTGTAAAATCCTTAAATTTCCTAGTTTATTACACAATTAGACAAGAAGGAAATCAAGATTCTATAATAAAATAGACACTTAAATGATTATTAGGAACTTGAATTTAGGTTTTAGCCTACTTCTACCTTTGTGACTTCAGAGCTTCGCTGAACTTAAAATATGTTGAGCTTCAGCTGTGTAAGTTTAGTTTACATACATTTAAATCTAACATGTCTAAGTTACGTGCTATGCTTTTAGTATATCCTTACACTTAAATTCTTGATAAACCAAGTGATCTTCATCTAGTATTAATTCTATTCCTATAAGTCAGTTCCCACTAAAATAAGTTTCCCTGTGTTCTTGGGATACATGTTATGTTTATAGTAGAGGCACTTGTACCAGCCCATCCCAGGAGGATTCCAATTTGATATTTATGTCAGTACAGTCTTTATGCACCACACTTCCACTGACCAGTTCTCTGAGTTGAAGACTGATAAGAATTCGGCCCAAACAAGAATTAGAGCCTCTGAAAAACTGCATAATAAAAAACCTTAGATAGAATGGTCACCTATAAAGCTGAAGATTTTTGGAGCTTCTATATAAAGAATTATTTTGACACCAAAAATAGAGAATTATGGTTGACCATGTAAATTTGATTTTTCCCTGCCTGGCTTTGAATTACCAGATGGCAGCTGTATCAGTTTAAAATTCTTTGTGTGGTAATAATAATAATTAGCACTTCTATAATGTTTAGTATATGTCAAGCATTATTTATATTTATTCAAGGTGGCTTCTGTAACTTCTTGAGGACACACAGCTAGTAAGCTGTTGAGCCAGGATCCAATTTGTGAAAGTTTGACTTCAGACTTTTGACTCAACCACAACACAGTACAGCTTTAGAAGCGTACAGCTCTTTGACAGGAAACTTGTTCCAGAACATATAAAGAACTAAAAAAAATTAGTGACAGAAGACAGTGTAATAAAAACATGATCAAAAGACTTGAAAAGAAGCGATACAAATGGCCAGCAAGCATATAAAAAGATGTTTAATATCATGAGTCATCAGGAAAATGAATATTAAAACAACAGTAGGTTACTACTGTATATTCACTACAGTCAATAAAATTTAAAAATCTGAAAACATCCAATGTTGGTACAAATGGGGAGCAACTGAAATTACCATACATTATTGATGGGAATGTATAAGGGTATAACCACTTTGGAAAACAGTTTAACTAGTTCATAGACAAACATATTACCCTATATGACCTATCAGTTCCATTCCTAGGTAATTAAGGGAGATGAAAGCATATGTCTCTACAAAAAGACTGGTAGTAGAATGGTTTTTAACAGCTTTATACATAATAGTTAATAACTAGGATCAATCCAAGTATCCATCAGTATAAGAACTAATGAATAAAATATGATGCATCTATTCAGTGAGAGGAGTACCTAGCAGTAAAAAAGAATGAACTACTAATGCAACAATGTAATCAGTGAAGAAATCAGACATAAAGGGTACAAGTGGTGATTTTATTTAATTACATTTATACACTGTCCCATTATTGGGGGGGCGGGGACTAATGTATACAAGAATGGTTTGCGTGACATTAGTGTAACCTGGCAGTCAGGGAAAGTGGACTGGAATGCACATGCATGATCATGACTGTCTTCATTATAGTAATAAGTGGCGGGGGGGTAGATGCTGTTGAGCGAGCATGTGTACTGTATAGCCATCACTTTCAAAATGACTGAGCAAGTAGAGCAACAAATCTACATTAAATTTTGCATTAAGCTTGAATATTCCTTCATGGAAACTATTTGGATCATTCTGAAGGCTGTATCTGTGGACAACTGATGATTGGCAGCATCATCACAACAGTGCTCCTGCTCATGTGTCGCATTTCACGCAGAGTTTTCTGGTGAGACATCAAATCATGCAGGTGATTTAGCTTCCCTCCAGATTTGATGTCCTGTAACTTCTGTCTTTTCCCAAAGCTAAAATCATCTTTTAAAGGGAAGCGATTTCAGACCATCAATGAGATACAGGAAAATACGATGGAGTAGCTGATAGTGACTGGATTAAGTGTGTGAGGTCCCACCTATTTTGAAGGGGATGGAGGCGTCATTGTCCTATGTACAGTGTTTGTTGCATCTTGTATATTCTTCAGTAAATGTCTCTATTTTTCATATTACATGGCTGGATAATTTCTGGACAGATCTTGTACTTTAGAATTCGGAATGATGGTTATCTCTGATGGGAAGGAGGTTTAAAGGATGCCTCTGGAGTCATGAAAATCTTTTATCATGATTATCATGTTGGTTATGCAGACATGTACATTTATCAGAATTTGTTGAATTATATATTTAAGATTGGTATGTTACTGTGTGTAAAGTATATTTCAGTAAAATACATGAAGTAAAAGAAAGGAAAGGGAGATTTCAGACAAGTACTGATGAGAGAAATGACAACTGGCAACCTAAGACTTAGAACATGCAGAGGCACTAAGTAGCATAGAACTGTTACATAGAACCTTAATTGATAATTTTCATAATAACCAAGACAAGTTTAAGTTATATTAAGTATATTTTTCATAGAAGTCAACAAGGTATACTATTTTTTTAGAAAGGATTTCATCGATAATTATTATATAAAAGTTTTAGAACTGTAAAGTGGTTAAATGTCAGTTGTCTAGAACATTAGTAGATGAAACACACTTTTTAGATTTTATGTAAAAAATAGTTGTGGTTAATATTGGCAAATGATTTTGAATGGAACTAGCATGTAGTCTCTTAAGAATAGAGTCTGCCAAAAAGAAGGCCTGAAAGGTTTCTATAGAAAAATTTGCTTGATAAGTTACTGAAACAGAACATTTGTTTATATAATTTGTGTGGTTTAGATTCCCAGTTGTTAAAAGAAATAAAAAGTGTGTCTGAGTTCAGAATTTTATTTATAATATATTCCAGAAATGTTAGAAACTTAGAGGTGTCACTATAAAATGTACCAAAATACAACAATAATTTGTCCTGGTTATATATTGCAGCAGGTGAATATATATATAGAGTGAGAGAGAGACAAGTTTGATGATGGCCTGTGTAATCTTACAGTGTGTGTCCCTGGGGTTTTTCTTAAGTTGTTCCAGAGCAGCCAAATGTGGTTGAACTATTCAAATAATGAATTGAAATAAGAGTTCTGTGTAGCCTTTTACTGTGAGGTTAGTCTTCAAAATAAAGGTTAACTTTTTAAGTTAGTTTGCGGTTTCTAACCTCTTTCAAGTAGGTTACTTTTTGTGGACTGTCATGAAAGTAGTGAATATTTCAGTTACTACATTTTAACTAATGTGGTCTTTGGTTTCTCAAATAAGACTGACAGCTTGGTGGGGTTTGTTTGTTTGTTTGTTTGTTTATGGGGAAGCTAATTTGTAATCTTTGCATCTATTTTAGTAATAGTTATGCACGAGTGCGAGCTGTGGTGATGACCCGGGATGACTCAAGTGGTGGCTGGTTACCGCTTGGAGGGAGTGGACTGAGCTGCGTCACTGTCTTCAAAGTCCCTCACCAGGAAGAGAATGGCTGTGCTGACTTTTTTATCCGTGGAGAGCGACTCAGGGACAAAATGGTAATTAATAATGCATTTATTGCTATAATTTTAAGATTTTGTAGAATGAATATCTACTTAAAATTCTGATTAGTGTACCACGGTTTATGAGAATTATTTTTACCCAGGATCAATGATGGTGTTTCTGGAGCTCTTTTAATATTAAGCACAGTGAACTATGCCTGTTTGTTGTTGTCATTTTGTTTGTTTGTTTGTGTTTGTTCTTGTTTTTTTTTTTTGCTTTTTTGCAATTGGAAGTACCATTAATATAAACATGTTAGGAAGGAGCTGCTTTTCTGAGTAGGTTTGATAGAAGAACATTCATGGATAGTCCCCCCAGTTACTAAACCAGCTGCACCCTGCCTCCCTTCCTCCCTACTATCTCCTAGATTAGAAGCTGGCAAACCATAGTTCACAGGCCAAATCCAGACCTGCCCCCCATTTTCATATGGTCTGTGAGTTAAGAATGGTTTTAGCATTTTTAAATAATTGAAAGTATTCAAAAAAGAGTAATAATTGTGTGACACATGAAAATTATATGAAATCCAAATTTCAATGTTTATATATAAAGTTCCATTAAGAGACCATAAATATCTGGTCCCTTAAACAGAAAAACTTTGCTGACCTCCACCCTAGACTTTTGTATTTTGTATTCTCAGGTACTTTCTCTTCATTTCCTATTAATTTAGTAATTCTAGCCTCATAAGACTGCCAGGTAGCCAGCTTAGTTTTTCAACACTACTATCTTCCACCCAGACAAGTGTTTTCTTTCATGTATGTATTTTAAAATATGACTCTTAACTTTTCATAATATTACATACTTTTTAATTAGTATAGAAAGCTTTCTCCTTTATTTCATTAATAAGCCATAGAACAACTCTAATCATGTCCGAAAAGCTGAGTAATGTTAGTGTCATTCCTGTATCAAGAAAAGGAAAACATACACTTAGAAGCAAAATGAGAATAAAGTACCACAAATTTCTAAGACCCTTGAAAATAACTATAGTTCCTTTAAATATATACTTGTGGATTGGTTTGTGAGCTCATCTAGTATCTATGATGTTATTTCTATTGAAAATTTATTTTAATTCCAAATAATACTTTCATATATGAACTTTTAAAAAAGATTTTACTTATTTATTTTTAGACATAGGGAAAGGGTGGGAGAAAGAGGGAGAGAAACATGAATGTTTGGTTGCTTCTTGCGTGTCCCCCGCTGGGGACCTGGCACACAACCCAGCTATGTGCCCTGACTGGGAATCGAACAGGCCAGCCTCAATGCACAGAACTACATCAGCCAGGGCTCATATATGAATATTTTTAATAAATTTGCTTTTAATTTTGGTTCTTGGCTTCTGGATAATTTTCGCTAATGAATTATTTTAATAGTTTAACTTGCCTTTTTAAACTAACTTTTCCTGTGTCCCAATTTCTGCCTCGGTGAAAGGGAAAGTTATCCTAAATCATCTTGAAAGCCTTCTAATTCCAGTTTTTTGTGAGTTTATAATTAATTCCTGACAGTGTATCTTAATGAACCAAAATGTAGTTTTAGGATTGTAGGAAACCCCAGTCAAATTTAGAAGTATACCTAATAAATTTAACATGTCATCTCTAAAAGTTTAAATATTTAAAGGTGATTCTGGTTTTTGATAAGATGGCGGCTGGCATATGCTAATGCTAATTTAAAATAAGGCTTGTAGGCTTCTAAGAAAGTTTCTTGTGACTTGCTCTGGAGTATGACGCTTCTCATCTGAGCTAATGGCAATTGGGAAATGTTTTGGAGGAAAAGTTGTAGATTTTAGAAACAGCGAAATAGTAAAGATCTAAATATATTGGCTATATTAATGGACAGTTTACTTTAGGGTAATTTAATAAGGGACATGATCGGCATAACCAGGAGTGCGGCTGGTCAGAGACAGCTCAGATTGATGGATTAGGTGCTTGCTCATTGTGACTTTGACATAGAGCTAGTGAGAATAAATTTGGGATTCAGAAAGGACACAAATGTGTTCCCTATGACAGAATTTAAAAAGAGCCCTTAGGGGCAGAATCATAACAGACTCAAAAAAAATACAATTTTCTGGTAGAAGCACTGACTTAGGAATAAGACCACCTGTTGTTTTACCTAATCATTTCTCCTTGAGGAAGCTTGTTACTTGTGTAACAGGAATAATAAATATGTCTCAGTGTAGACATAGAAGAAAAATTATTCATTTGGAGGGTTGCCATATTTCGTGTAGAGATTAGCTATATAATATAGCATTTTAGGTTATGGGAACTTGTATGATCAAAGTCAGAGTCAATAATGCATGCTTATAAATTGAAAACAGTCTTGTGGAGTGTCAGGACAAATGGGACAGTGACACAGTGACACTGCATTGAAATAAGCACATACATTGCCCCCCTCTCCTGACCATGATACTTCTGAAGTAATACAGAATTGAAGTGTATATTCTTTTTCATTATCACTGCATTTTGGAATTATTAATGTCCATTTCTATAAATATTTTTATTGATTGGTTTTATTTTAATGCAGTTTTCTAAGTTCTAGGTTTTTTAATTTATCCAAGAAAGAAATACTCTGTGACTGTTGAGTCTATAAATTTATAAAGTTCTTCCCAAGTTGGTAGTTTTCTTTAAAATTCTTCTTGGTGAGCCCTGGCTGGTGTGGCTGAGTGGATTGAGCACCAGCCTGTGAACCAAAGGGTCACTGGTTTGATTCCCAGTCAGGGCACATGCCTGGGTTGCAAGCCAGGTCCCCGGTTGGGGGTGTGTGAGAGGCAACCACACATTGATATTTCTCTCCCTTCATTTCTCCCTCCCTTTCTATAAAAATAAATAAATAATTAAAAAAAATATTCTTCTTGGTAAGTAAACTACATTTTAATAATATAAAAGATATTTGCTAAAAACTGCTCCTGACCCATTTTGTCTGTCAGTTACATCTTAGAATCTTCTACTTTAAATGAATTTTAGAAATGAAGTAGTGTGTCTGTCCTTCAAACCCCAAGAAAAACTTGTGTTCTTTAAGAAAGAATTGATATAGCAATTGATAATTAGCACTTGTATAGCTAATAAAAAACATTGATAGTATTTTATTTATTGATTTGAGAAAGAGACATTAATTTTGTTAATCCATTTATTTATGCATTCATTGGTTGATTCTTGTATGTCCCCTAACTAGGGATCAAACCCATAATCTTGGCATATAGGGACAACGTCCTAACCAACTGAGCTACCTGGCCAGGGCTTAAAGAGTGTTGATAAGTTAAAATACCGGTAAGAACAGTGAAGAAGAAAGTTGGCCTTCTCAAAGGTGAAAAAAGAGCCCCTTCAGTAGAAGAGTTTTCCAGCCTTTGATTTGCAATTACTTGTACTAAAAATAAGTCTTTTACACTTTCCAAAAGGTAATATTTACTTTTTTTTAATAAGAAAAGTAGCATAAATAAAGAACAGGCAGAATGGGGATTTTTTTTTTTTCCAGGAAGGCAGCATTGTGTGTAACTGGGGCAGTACTCATTCATTTATTGGCTTGTTCATTCAGTGTAATTAGAAAATATTTCCTGTGATGTTTACCTATAATTTCCTTGTTTTTATGATGCTTACACAGGAGGAGTTTATTTTATAGGTTACCCTTTTGATACTCTAAATTAGAGCTTCCCCAAGCTGTGTGCCATGAACAATAGTGACTGGAGTCTCTGGGCTTGTTGCCTCTTAACCAGCAGCAGCTCCTTTCATGGTTGCCTTATAAATGTTATTTTTTTAAGTGTGCCTGAGGAAAATGTTGGAAAGCACTGCTCTACATAGTTGGCTTTTCACGCTTTATTGATGATTGAGAAGGAATTCAAAAGGAACACCAGGCTTTGGTGTTATATTCTAAGGTAATCAAAGTACTGCCTTTCTCCCAGGCACTTGGGCATGGGAATGGTCTTTAACAAGAATAGAGCCTCAGAACAGCTTCTCTTGATCTGTATGAGTTGTATCCTCCATTTCCTTCTAAATCTTTATAACCTTGATTTATTTATTTAATTCTTGAGTATGTTAGTGTTATCCTGGATCACATATTTCTTAAGTGTTGGTTAAAATTTAACTGTCTTATGTATAGATTATATTTTTTTGCCTTTTTAGCTGAATTGTATGTGATATGTAAATTTAAAGCACTATTCCTAGAATCTTTAGAAGTAGCTGAATAAACTGTCCATAACAACATTAAAAGTTTGCTAAAATATTTAGTACTAAACAGTTTAAAATTACCACGGGGATATAAATTAGGTATTCCTATATTTATGTAGTAGGCAAAATATTGTAAAATTATAAATTTAATTATTCTATTAAAAGCATGTTATGTGCTAAGAGATGACAAAAAATGGAATAGACTTCATAGAAAGATACAGTAGGACTGAGAACATTTGGATTACTTAAGAATATTCTATGGAAACATGAAAAAAGCACAATGCTATGTTAGCAAAGTTAGGAGATAGCTGTCATTATAAACTTAAAGTGACAAAGATAATAATGGGTAAAGATAAAAGAATAAGTAAAGGTAAAAATGAAGAAAGAGGAAACAAGAAACATCTCAAGTTTAGGAGGCAGACAAAGAGATTAAGATAATGCTTTTTGGATTACTAAGTATAATTAGGTTACAGATAAAAAGTGGCTTATAAAAATAAAAAAATGCCATAAGATAATAGTTTTACTGTTTAAATTGACACATTTTAAAAAGGGAGTTTCTTTCCAGTTGTTAGAACTTGAAACAAAATTAGAGTAGTTGTTTTTTAGGAAGAAAATAGTTATAATATAGGAACAGTTTTATTAACAATGAGACTCACCCCCTTTCCACCATGGGAAGCTTTAAAAGACCAGAGGAACATCTTTCTGCCTTAGATTAGATTTTATAAAAGTACAGAACAACAGTTTCCTGCTTAGCCTCCCACTGTGCCTCTGTGAATTATTGCATTGTGAAACCTCAGTCTTCCACTAAAAACCAACTGCATTAACTAGTTTTTCCTTGAAGATTCAGCAGCTCTGTCTCTTGAAAGATACTGGTTCCCTTATTTACCATAATATTACAGGGAGGAAAATATCACAGGAGTGGGAGTAGAGGTGGTATCAGCATTTTAAATGTGCTTTATTTATTTGCCTTAACAAAGTGTTACCAAATCAATCATATATATAAATCCTTTTGTTGACACTGTACCATTCAGATCGCCATCCTCTAACTTTCATTTTCATCTACTGACCTTAGCTATTCCTTTCCGTAGCCAGCTTTCCCACATCTGAACCTCATCATTATTCTTGGCTAGTTCTCTTTGCATAGTCTTGACCTTTTGGTCTTCATTTCAGCAGGCTGCTTTCCTGGATCTGGTTGTTTTCCAGAACTGTTTCATTTGAGAAATTTTATAATTTCCTGTCATTTTGTCTTTATTCCCCTTCTGTTACTACAGTTACATGTTTACTCTATTACTTTGTGCCTCTGATTTTATTCTGATTTTAGTAGATTCCTCTGGCTTGAGTATTTTTTATTTTTTTCTTTCTAAATCCAATGTAGGTTTTTTGGTCAGTCATTGAAACTATTTCTTCATGTTTCAGTAGACAGTATGTTGCTGAGTTTTTACCTTACTTTACACTAAAATTTCATTGAATTCTACATTATTAAAAGAGAATATTCCCTTTTTATTTATTATTAGTATTTTTAATCCTCACCCAAGGTCATGCTTATTGATTTTAGAAAGAGGGCAAAGGAGGGAGAGGGGGAGAGAAACATTAATCAGTTGCCTCTCATATGCACCTGACAAGGAACTGAACCCACAACCTAGGTATCTGCCCCGACTGGAACTGAACCCACAACCTTTTGGCTTACAGGATGACACTCCAACCAACTGAGCCACACTGGCCAGGGTGAGAATACCCCTATTTTTAAAGGCGAGTCTTTCCTGCAACAAATATACAGTGAGAAGCTACTGTGTGTTTGACATTGTTCTAAGGATTGAGAATAACTAAACGGACAATGACAAAAATTCTAGTTTTTAAGATAATATATATTCTGGTGAAGGACAAAGAAATATAATAAATAAGGTTAGTAACATGCTAGTCAATTATAAGTGATAAGAGGAAGAACAAATCAGGACAGAAGTATAGGGAGTTTTTTTGTGGGGAAGAACTGTCATACTCAGGCCTTTCCTTCCTTTGTCTTAAATCGTCTGCCTATTCCCAAAGGCAGTCACTTCCATGATATTGCCTTACTTAGTTCCTGTTTACCAAGAGCAAGCATTTAACTTACGGAAATTATTTATGGCTTACGGAAATTATTTATGGAAATTTAGGGCATTTAACTTATGCCCTCCCGTCTTTTACATTAACTAAATAACTATAAACAGTATATTAAAAGTTTATGTAGAGTGGCGAATGTAGACAGATTGCTAGTCCTGAGGAAACAACAGTGGCAGGAACAATTTCCTTTTTGTTGTCACAGGGAGGTCATAGAAAACTAGGAAAATTGAGTTAGAGAAAGCACTTTCAACAAATCAATTTTGCTGTGGATTGGATTTAGAAGAAATGCTGATAATAATAGTAACAACAACATTCATCTACCCCAAAATTACCTACTCATTTTAGGGTCAGTCCATTGAAAAGATAGTAGATAAATTGTACTATCAATGACTTTTTTATATAACCATAAATTTTGTGACTTTCTTTTGGCACTTGTTTTTCAACAGTTTACTCTTTAATGTTTCCACTATTCCTGGAAGAGAGGGGGGAACCCCACCTGTTAGCATATCCGTTATCTTTCTTTGGACTCATGTGATAGCTGTTTCCTTAAAAATTAAGATTTGTTATATTCCTGTATTACCTTCCTACTTGCTTTTATTTTTTTTTCTCAGAAAACTTCAGCTTAACACTTAATTTCCTTTAGCACTCTACAGAATATACTAGCCTTTCTCTTTATTCAGTTGGCTTGCTTTGAGTTAATGTCATTCCATTCTTTAGTTACTAATTTATACTGATTGCTCTGGTCTATCAGGCTCATCAGGATTATTTTGACTTCATCTTTCTCCTTTGTACTTGATTGTAATGTATTTCACATTTCTTCCATTACATTTCAACTGTCATTAAATTGTTATAATAGTTACAGCTTCACTAATAGCTAAATTAAAATTCAAACTTTTTAATCTCACTTTTTAGGTCTAAATATTCCATCACTACTTTTGCTCTATTAGAATCTAACTTATATAACTGTATCATGCTTTTAATTGATTGGTTGATTGCTATTAGTCTTTTAATTAATCAACAACTGCTTGACTACCTTCACTTACTATATTAGTTTGCTTGGGCTGCCTTAAAAAAATACCAGGGAGTGGCTGGCTAAAACAGCAGAAATTTATTTTCTCACAGTTCTGGGGCCCGGGAAGTCCAAGATCTGGATGCTGATTGATTTGATTTCTGGTGAGAGCTGTCTTTCTAAATTTCAGAAGGGTGCAGTTCAATCCATATCACTTCCTATTTAATTCTACTTTTTTGTCTGTTGATTCTTATATGAATGTTATACTCTTAAAATTAGTTTTATGTAGAGTTTAATATCTGCTAATACTAATTTTCCCCTCATTAGTCTTCACCCTCTTTTTTGGATATATTTTTGCTCTTTTTTTTTTTCAGAACTCTATAAACATATAGATATTTTTGTGACTGTAGTGTATGATTTTGGGGTCATTTTTGATATCTTTTAAAGCTTATTCGTGCAGCTCATCTTTGTGTGTAGTAGCTAGCCAGTGATAATGTTGGCTTTTTTGTGTATGTGTGAATTTAATGGGATTTCTGGTGTTGCACAGATGTATGATGTTAGCTGTTGTTTTGAGGCACCATTTATCACAATAAGGAAGTGTCCTGGTATTGCTTATGTTTCCCCCTTCAGAATTTGATATTAATTTATCTGAAATTTGGTTTTACAAATATTCCATAGACTTTTTAAATTTATCTTTTTATTGAGATAATTATAGATTGTTAATTATTCTTGTAAGGAATAATGTTAAAAAGGTTCTGTTTCCCTTTTACCCAGTTTTCCCAGTGGTAACATTTTGCAAACTAGTATATCACAACCACAATAAATAGTCACATCTACACAATCTGCTATACTCAGACTTTCCCAGTTTTGTACTCATTTGGGTGCGTATATAGGTCTATGTAGTTTTATCACATGTATCCAGTACCATAGAAAAAATACAGAGTAGTTCAGTAATCATAAGAATCCTTTCCCCTGTTACTTACTCTTCAATAAAGACAGCTACCTCCCTCTTGGCCTGGAAATCACTCACCTGTTCTCTATTTCTATAAGTTTGTCATTTTGAAAGTATTATATAATTGGAATCAGATATATGTAACTTCAGGATTTTTTTTTTTTCATTTAGCATAGTTCCCTGAGGGTTTATCCAGGTCATTGGATATGTGTTCCTTTTTATTGTTGACTAGTATTCTATGACAACTATGTACTGAAGGTTAACTCCTTTGACTCACTAAAGGAAAAGCAGGCTGCTTACAGTTTGGGACTTGCAGATGTAGCTGCTGTGAACATTCAATACAAGTTCTTCTGTAAACATAAGCTTATTTCTCTGGGATGAATGACCCTAATGCAGTTGTTGGACTGTGTGGTAGATGCCATGTTTCGTTTTGCAAGAAACTGCCAAACTTTTCTCCAGAGTGGCTGCACCATATTACATTTCCACAAGCAGTGTGTCAGCAATCCAGTTTCTAGGCATTCTTGCCAGTGTTTTATGTAGTCGCTATTTTTAATTTTAGTTTTTCTGATGGGTGTGTAATGATAGCTCATTGTAGTTTTAATTTGCATTTCCTTAATGGCTAATCATATGTTTATGTGTACCTTCTTTGGTGAAATGGCTGTTTATGTCCTTTGCCATTTTTATCACTGGATTGCCTTTTTTTTTCCTGTTGAATATTGAGAGTTCTTTATACATTCTAGATACTAGTTCTTTGTTGGGATATGTGGTTTACAAGTATTTTCTTCCAATCTCTTTATCCCCTTCACAAGTTTTGCAGAACAAAATTTTTAATTTTAATGAAGTTCAGTTTATCAGTTTTGCCTTTCATCGTTCATGATTTTGTTGTCAAGTCTAAGAACTCTTTGTCTAACCCTAGGTCCTGAAGATTTATCCTATGTATTTTTTCCTAAAAGTTGTATAGTTGTTAATTTTTATATAAGGTATGATAATTATGTCAAGGTTAATTTCTTTTGCCTGTGAATGTCAAGTGTTTCCAGCACCATTTGTTGATAGGGTTGTTCTTCCTCCATTAACTTACTTTTATACTCTTGTTAAAAATCAGTTGAGCATTTTGTATATGTTCTCCATTTTGTTTCTTTGTGCTGTGTGTCTGTTCCTCTACAAATATCACACAGTGTATTGTTGTAGCTATATTGTAAGCCCTAGTATTGGGTAGAGTGATGTCTCTTATTATTTCTCAAGATTGTTTTAGTTATTCTGGGGTCTGTGCTTTTCACATAAATTTTAGAATAATCCCACCCATGTCTACAAAAATCCTTACTGGGATTTTGATAGGAATGGTGTTAATCCTATGGGTCAATTTGAAGAGAATTGACATCTTTACCGTGTTGAAACTTCCAGTCCATGAATGCAATATGTCTGTAGTTAGATCTTCTTTGTATTCTTTTATCAGCATTTTGTGATTTTCAGCATATAGATCCTATATACATTTAGTTAGGTGTATACCTCAGTGTTTCATTTTTCTTGGAGCACTTGTAATGAATGGTAGTGTGTTTATAATTTTGGTTAGTTCATGCTTATTGTATGTGTATGGAAATGCAATTAACTTTTGTTTATCCTGTTTCCTTGCTGAACTATATTTTTTGTTAGATTCTCTGGGATTGTTTAACATAGACATGCCATTACAAATATGAACAGTTTTATTTCTTCCTTTTCAATCTGTATGCCTTTTTTTTCTTTTTCTTTTTTTATTGCAGTTCTGTGTTGAGCAGGAATGGTAGTAGTGGACATCCTTGCCTTGATCAGATGTTAGTGGAAACACATTCACTTTCTTACCTTGAAGTATGATTTTGGCCATAGGGTTCTTAAAATGCAACCTTTATAGAATTGAGATAATTCCTCTCTCTTCCTAAATTACTGATAATTTTTATTATGAATGGGTATGTGAATTTGTCAAATGCCTTTTTTGTGTTAACAGAACATCTGTAGCTTGATGACATGATAGATTACACTGATTAACTTTCTATTTTTTAATGTTGACCCAGCTTTGTGTACCTGGTTAAATCCCACTTGGTCACGGTGTATATAATCTTTTCATACATTATTGGATTTGAATCGGTACTATTTTGTTAAGGAATTTTGTGTTTAATTTCATGAGGGAGATTGGTCTGTGGTTTTCTTTTTTGGTACTTGTCAGGTATTGGTATCAGGTAAATTAGTTTCATAAACTCAAGTGAGAACTGTCTTCTCCTCTTCTGTTTTCTGAGAGAGACTGTGTAAAATTGGTATTACCATGGTTCCTCTTTAAATGTTTGGTCAGGTTCTCCAGTGAAAACTTCTCAGTGTCGCGAGTTCTCTGCTTGAGAACTTTTAAACTAAAAGTACAATTTCTTCACCAGTTATAGGACTATTCATGTTAACATTTTTGTTTTGATAATATTTGCTTTGCATAGGTCCATTTTCTTTAAAAATTATCTAATTTATGAGTATAAGTCCTTAGTATCTTAATTATTCTTAAAGTCTGCAGGATCTTTAGCAATATCCTGTTTCATTCCTAAAATGGGTGATTTATGTCTTCATTTCTAATTTGTCAGTCTTGCTAGAAGTTTATCAGTTTTACTGTTTTTAAACTAGCTTTTTGTTTATTTTTCTTCATTTTCAATTTCACTGATTTCTGTTTTTTGTTCATTTCTTTCTGCTTGCTTTGAGTTTTTTTTTCTTCCTCTTTTTCTAATTTCTTAAGGTAGAAACGTCAGTTATTGATTTGAGACCTTTCTTCATTTCAACATCCACAGACTTTTTAAATTTCATTCAATTATTTAAATTTTACTTTTTTTTTGGTCTTCTATTCAGAGCTGAAAATCTCCAACCATCATTATGTCTTTGGATATTCTTAAGTTTCTAAATAATTTTTGTGTCATAGATATTGCTGTATAAATCCATAAATAAAGGTTTATGGCTGTTAAATCATTAAATTGAGAGTAGTTCTTTCAGAATTGTGTGGGCCTTTCTCCAAATTATGCAGACCCAGTTGAGGGAGAAGAGAATTGTTTAAGCTTTTCTTTTTTTTCCTGGCAATTCAGAGATCTTACAGGTTATGGGGACTTGGGAAAGAGTCAAATAAAGAAGCAAGAAATATTACGTGTGCCCAAGAATTTTATAGTGTTCTTTAGTGTGGCCACCAAGAGTTAGAACAGTGTCCTAATTGTGACAGTTCCCTCCTCTTTTTGCTGTTGGTAATCCCCTCAGTTCTCCACTGGGAATGGTCTTCCTGCTTAAGGCCCTCAGGGGTTGACCTGTTTCCTAGAGGTGCTGATGGGATCCCACTGTGTCTCACCTCTCATTCCCTCCTCCCCTTCCAGTCTCACTTCCTACTGATGCAGGTTCTTTAATGGTTGCAGGTCTCTGGTGGTTTTCTATTTTCTTCTCAATCAGTGAGTTACATTTTTTTTCTAGGAAATTGGTCATTTCACTTAGTTTTTCAAATTTGGGGTCATAAAATCCTTACATTGTATTTATTATTTTCTAAGTGTTTTGCTGTACCTTTAGTTTTGTCCCTGTTTTCATTTCTAATACTGTTTATTTGTACTTTTTGTCTGCCTTTGTCCATTTCCCTAGTCTTGGCAGAGAGTCAGCTTTCAGCAAGAATAGTACAAGAGCTCCTGTGTACCCATTGCCCAAATTCACCAATTTTTAACATTTTGTCACATTAGTTTTATCATTCTCTCTCCCCCCCAGTACACACACATTATACACATATACACACATTTTTTAACTCTTTGAAGTCACATATATCCTGCCTTCTACTCCTTAATACTTCAGTATATTTTTCTTAAGAGCAAAAATATTTTCTTACACAACCACAGTACAATTATTTTATTTAGGAAATTTAACATAAATATAGTACTTTAATGTATATTCCATATTCCAGTTTTGTAACTGTCATGATAATATTCTTATAACATTTTTGTTCCTTCAGTACAAAATCATGTGACATTCAGCTGTCATGTGTCTTTATTCTCCTTTAATCTGGAGCAGTTCTTCTGTCTTTCCTTTATGAGTTGGACATATTTAAAGTCTTTTTTTTATTACATAGACATATTTAAAGAATATTGGCTTCCTTTCTTCCCTGTTATGTGAGAACCATGCCATTGTTTCTTTTTTTTAAAGGTCTAAAATTCCACTCAACTCAGAACAATGTTAAACAAAAATTTTATTAATAGTTAGTAAAAATATATATATAATAACAATATAGTTTCATATATCATAGGATGCCTTGGTATCCTTCATAAAGGATACAGTTTTTATATCGTCTAGAAGACTGAAGTTCATGAGGCAACTATTTGAGATACCAGTTATTGATTTTGGTTATCACATAATTTGAATTTGAAATTTTTATTTCAAAAATGAAGTTTTTCCTGGGATTCAAAAGTATTTCAGAAAGTCACTACTAAAATTGTTTAGGTTTGGTTACAGACTATATTACTTTTTAGATAATACTATTTGTAAACATGTAATTATCTACTCGTGAGGTAGCAACTATAATAAACAACATAGTAGTTTGAAAGTACATATTTAATTTTGCTCTGCCCTCCCAAATTACTATTTGTTGTTAGTGAAACAAAAATGCATTTATTGACATTTTTGGCTTGGTTTGTTTTATTTTATTTTATTTTATTTTATTTTATTTATTTTATTTTTGGCTTGGACTATTTTAAATGCTTATGGAAAACAAGTGTAGTAATTTTATGACAGGAGTTTTGCTATATATTTCCCAAAATAATGTATCTTCAGAAGTTTTAGTTATTCAATGACCATGGTGTTTCCTCCTCTGCCCCCCTCTCCCCAAATAATACCCTAGAATTTCTTTTAGAAGAAGGAAAAAGACTGGGTGATTGAAATGTTTTCACTGTCTTTAGAATCCATTAACTTAAGCTCTTTAGAATCTATTCACAAGCTCTTTGATATCCTAAAGTACCTTTATCATTCAAACTCTTTCCCCTCCCATTCTGTAAAAAAGGTCTCCCCCTCATAGATAATGATCTCCCAGCCTTCTCATGGCAACTGTTCTATTCTGGCCTAGTGATATCACCTACAGACCAACCCCTTCATTGCTACTTGTCATTCAGTAATATTTATTGAAGTTTTATTTCATCTCGGGCAGATTTGAGTATTCTGTATTACCTCATTTAATTCTTAAAAGTCAGATGGATAATGAGTGGTGGAAACTGGATGGGACCCAGCTGATTTTAGCTGCAAAGCCCACAAGCTTCATTAGTTACTGTTCCAAATTCCTGTTACACAATACTAACATTTTGGGAGGGGGGAAGAGGAATGCAGTGTGCCCAGTTCCTGCACCTTCTATTATTCATACTTTAAATCATTTTATTTTGGACACTTTTTACTCAAGTAACCACCTTTCTTATTTGCCTTTCTCTTTTAACTCCTAGCCTGATACCTTAGGGAAATCACTTATTCTCCCTCTCTCCCTTCATCTATATCAGACTTTTAATATATTTATGCTGATACTCAATTCACTTTTCTTAAATTTTGACTTCACCTGTTCAAGTGTATTTTTGTCATAATTAACATCTATTTAACCTTAATAAAGGAAAGAAAAAAATTTCTTTTTGTTACCAGTAGGTTAAAAGACTTTATGACCTCATTAAAATATTCATGGTTCCAAAAGTATTTAGCCAGAAAAGTATTTAGATGTGTATGTCTTAGCCAACTTAGATCTGTTTAGATCTGTATTAGAATGCAAAGCTGTTCTTTCAAATACCCCTACATAGTTGTATTTTTCCTCCATCGTCATTATCCTCACCTTCCTAAGGCTGGCTCCAGCCAGTCAATTTGCAGCAGTTACATCCTCCTCAAACCTGGTCATGTCTGTTAGGGTGTCAGAGTCTGAAAAAAAATTTTTTTGATGCAGTCGTTATTAACATTTAAGTGCATTTGGATCTGTTGTTGCTTTTTTCTAGTTTTAAAATCCTTCATCATACATTACATTGTTTATAATAAATAATACTTCATTTCTAATCTCAACACACTGGTAGATCAGAAGTTATAGTTAGATCTAGTACAGTGTTGATTGTGAAACATGACAATTTGTTCTCATTTGTTAACAAGCCACATTCCTAATGGATCTTAAAGTTCATTGATGTCAAATTATTTGGACAACATATATTCTTTCATAGTTACTCTTTTGATTCAGTCTTATTAAACATTCATTTTACAACAGCTGTTTCCACTATGGATATCTTTATATTAACTCGATATAAAATGTCTTTTTTGGGTAGAGATGAGGGTAGGGCCCCTGATCCTTTAATTTATCTTTATTCTATAATTTATAAATGTTATTCATTGTTAAACATGGAGGTTTGATGAAATTTATATACTTCCAGAACTCCTTAACCCTGGAAAGAGATATATTCAGCTATCAATTAAGATTAATTAGAAATGTGTTTCATTTAACTGTACACAGAATATTTTTCATATTTGTAATGGCAATGGCATTTGTCCTTAGGATAGTCTTAACAGAATTTAGAATTATTTATTTTGTGCCAGATATATGTAAAGAAGCCCTTAAGAGTAAGTGTAGGTCATATATTCTAGGAGAGTTGTAACCACTTCAGGACTATATGTACCTTTTCCTGTGTTTGTAATTAGTAGGTACAACTCCTTATTGGCCAGAAATCATTTATCTCATTACCTATTTTTCCAGCAAAGTAAGTATATCACCTGCTGATGTTATTGGTTGATTATAATTGCTTGGCAGAAATGTAGCTGCCATTTTGTACAGTTTACTTGCTTGCTAATTATATACCAATCATGAATATGGTAAAAATTGAACTCTGCTTTAGTATGCCTGTTATTAACATTACTATTATCTTAACATACATAATTGGGGTACTGAATACCAGTGGACTAAAGTCAGAACACATTGATTTGATATAGTTTAGGGGCAATGGAAGGAGGGAGGCAGCAGAATGCACAATTTTTAAGAATCCTTCTAGCCCTTAAAACTTTTTTGTTTTTCAGGAATGCAGATAATAGTATTGATCACACGATGAGTATAAGTCTTTTGAAGACCTTTTTTACTTACTCTTTTTAATATAACTTTGATTGTGTTGTCGGTTTTCTTTTTCTTTCTTTTTTTCTTTTTTTTTTTTTTTTTTTCACTTTGAGGACAGTTATCCTTGTTACTTAAAGTGTGCGGTAAGTTATCCTTAATGTCATGAGAGTGCATTTATTTATTTATTTATTTTTTAAAATATATTTTATTGATTATGCTATTACAGTTGTCCCATTTTTCCCCCTTCACTCCCCTCCACCTTGTACACCCTCTCCCATCCATATCCCCCCCTTTAGTCATGTCCATGAGTCATACTTATAACTTCTTTAGCTTCTAGATTTCCCGTACTATTCTTACCCTCCCCCTGTCTATTTTCAACCTACAATCTATGCTACTTATTCTCTGTACCTTTTCCCCCTCTCTCCTCCTCCCATTCCCCTGTTGGTAACCCTCCATGTGATCTTTATTTCTCTGGTTCTGTTCCTGTTCTAGTTGTTTGCTTAGTTTCTTTTGGTTTTGCTTTAGGTGTGGTTGTTAATAATTGTGAGTTTGCTGTCCTTTTACTATACATGTTTTTTCTTTATCTTCTTTTCTTAAATTTAAGTCCCTTGAACATTTCATAAAATAAGGGCTTGGTGATGATGAACTCCTTTAACTTGACCTTATCTGAGAAGCACTTTATCTGCCCTTCCATTCTAAAGGAAAGCTTTGCTAGATAGAGTAATCTGGGATATAGGTCCTTGTCTTTTATGACTTGGAATACTTCTTTCCAGCCCCTTCCTCCCTGTAAGGTCTCTTTTGAGAAATCACCTGCCAGTCTGATGGGAACTCCTTTGTAGGTTACTGTCCCCTTATCTCTTGCTGCTTCTAGGATTCTCTCCTTTATTTTTACCTTGGCTAATGTAATGATGATGTGCCTTGGTGTGTTTCTTCTTGGGTCCAACTTCTTTGGGGCTCTCTGAGCTTCCTGGATTTCTGGAAGTCTATTTCCTTTGCCAGAGTGGGGAAGTTCTCCTTTATTATTTATTCAAATATGTGCTCAATCTGTTGCTTTTCCTCTTCCCCTTCTGGTACCCCTATAATTCAGATGTTGGAACGTTTAAAGATGTCCTCCTGGAGGTTCCTAAGCTTCTCCTCATTTTTTTTGAATTCTTATTTTTTCATTCTTTCCTATTTGGGTTTTTTTTTTTCTTCCTTCTGGTCCAGTCTATTGTTTTGAGTCCCAGTTTCCTTCCCATCCCTATTGGTTCTCCGTGCATCTTCCTTCATCTCTTTTATGGTAACCTGCATTTTTTTCATGTAATTTGCGCCCAAAATCAACCAACTCTGTGAGCTTCCTGATCACCAGTGTTTTGAACTGTGCATCTGATAGATTGGCAATCTCTTGGTTGCTCAAAAGGATGAGCCCTGGGGCATTGATCTGTTTTTCTGTTTGAGACATGTCTCTGTCTCTGTCTCTGTCTCTGTCTCTCTCTCTCTCTCTTTCTCTCTTTCTTTTTGGGGGTGGGAGGATCTGGTTGCTCCTGTTACGGTGAGGGGCGGAGCCTTAGGTGTTCACCGGGGTTGGGCACCCCAGTTGCTAGATTGTGATGTTGTATGTGGGGGTGGGGGCGGGAGGGAACAATGGTGGTAGCTCCATTCTTCTGGGATCTCAGTCACTTCTCTGGGATCCTGGGTTGTGCACTCTGCCCTGGTTCACAATCGCAGCCTCGCTGAGTCCGCCAGTTGCCGCTTGTGTACTCAGGGTCCACCTGCTGTGATCCTGTGTGCCCCGGATGGCTTATGCGCTCCCGGTTGCCTTAAGCGCCCAGTTCTCCCTGTTCTCCTCGTGCTGCGACCGGCGCCCCTTAATTGTTGTTGTGCTAATCTTGGTTGTGTGTGGAGGTATGGTGCATCCACCTATGTCTCCATCTTGCCGGAAGTGAGAGTGCATTTATTTTTTAATGTTACTTAAAGTTAGAAGCAAAACAACTTTCTATTATACTGTGTGACTTAGATGAGAAATTGTTATATTTCAGACATGGAGGCTTTGAGATTATGTAAGATTTGAGTGGTGTAGAATGTTTTAGGAAGCATATAAGTATTTTTTAAATTACATAAAGAACAATGGTGGGTAGTTGTGCCAATAGATTACCTGCTTTTTTAAAAATCTCACTTCTTGTTCCTAAATTCTGAATGGTTACTACCATAATAGCCTTTCCCTAAGGAATAATTATTTTATGCTAATTTAAATATATAACATGAACAATAACATAATTTTGTTACCTAATATCATTTTATAGATAAAAGTTAATACAAATTGATGTGTAGTTTATAATTAATTGGTATACTTTTTTTGTACAAGGTGATATGGCATGTAATCTCAGTGTTTGCATGACTTTTAGGAGTAACATTCTTCCATAGGTATTTGTGTGAGTCAGAGAGCTAGTTCATTATCCTTCCCATTTCCTCAATGTATTTTAAAGCTTATTTTTTAAGAAGTCATTTTTAGAAAAGTTGCTAAAACTAGATGCTATTTGTAAATAAGTGGTAGAGATGAGTGTAGATCATGTTGAGAGTGAAGTTATTATTTATGCTTTTATAGGCGGTCGCTAAAGAGAGGAGCGACCTTAGGAAGAAACAGAAACTGTTTCCCTGGAATCCAACTCATCCTACGACCTACCCGAGAAAGAATACGGGGTCGTTGGCCCTTAGCTGGGCTAATTTACACGTAAATTCACCAGAGTTGATGCGTTGTCCACAGCGGTGGCTTGTAGCCTCTGGGTCGAAATGGTCCCAATTCCTCGGGCCCCACGTTGGGCACCAGCTGACACGACCACTGGCCTGCAGTGACTGCGGAACCCTGTGGATGGCTCGTCAAAACACAAGAAAAACATACACAGAGACAACCAGGTCCTGTGGGGAAATAGGGACTGAACAGCCACTCTCTCTAGTAGGGAGCACCTCGGTCACCCTGCTTAGGGGAAAGCACCTGGTTCTCCCGCCTGAGCAGGCTTTTATTGGATTTGTTTACATAGGAACTCAGGTAAAGCTCATTAATCATTACCAGGAAGTAAGGATCAAACAATAGATAACAAAGAACTCTGAGGGCCTATTTTGAGTCAGGGTCAGATAGCTAAAGAGATGTAAAACTTTGAGGAACAAACCTACTTCTTGCTTGGACCCTTATCATTTCATTGAGAGCATTCTAAACAAAGCAGGTTTCACAGGATTTTACATATTCTTTCTTAGGTCTGATCGCCCCAGGGAACCTGCCCTTTCCAGCCACAGGGCTGCACCACCCTCTGTCATTGTTTCAGGCTTAGGTGGAGCAAGGGAAGTGAGGCAGCCAAGAAATTAGGAGATTTTCCCGCAGACAGTGAGGACTCAGGCATTGTCAAAGCCCAGGGGCGAGGTTCCATCACCCGCTTCTATAGCCCCCAAAGTCCTTCCCTCCTTCCATGATCGTGCCTGTCTTATGTTGTTCCCCCCTTTGGGAATCTTACCCGTCATTGGCTAACTGACCAAGCATTGGGGGCCAGGCAGGATGAAGTAAAAGGAGCAGAAGGGGTGCTCCTGCCAGGGAGATAAGCTTTGTCTCCTTGCTGGCTTATGGTCCAAGGTCATTCCCTCAGCCTTAGCCTTGGCAGGGGTTACAGCTTCTGATACCAGGCAGGGTGGTTCCCAACATCATGTTGAAATTATATTTTCTGAAAGAAAAATATTTGGAAAACAACCTAGGAAAATTTAAGATGGGTTAATTCAGTAATATTTTCATTATTAAATGTTAATTTAGTGATATTTTTATGTAATAGTTATAAGACCAAATTCACTTTTTTATGTCCTCTTTTTTAACAATTTTAATTTAGCTTTGTTTTCTAAAATACATATTGTTTTTTTTTACTGTTTATGAATACAGTAGCACTGTTGCAGTAATCCATATGGCAATTTTAACCTCTTTATTCCAGAATTTAATTTTATTATGAATTTTATTATTTATATTGCAGAATCATTGTGACAAATAGTAAATCTCTTCAAAAATGCCCTAACAAAGACCTAAAACATAAAAGCCCTAGATAAGTATGAATTCTTATGTTATACAAATAGAATCATCAAAGTATAGGAAAGAAAACTTGAGGCAATCTCATTATGTTGTCTCTAACAGACAAGACAGAATCTAGTCACCTTCTTGGTTATTTCAGAATTAGGACTTATAAAAAATCATTAATTCAGTGATAGGTAAGTAAAGGTTTAACAATCAGCACTCCAGGAGGGAGGAAAAGGCAGTGATTTACAGCATTTACATACCCTACCATGGCCGATTTTAGTTAATATGACATCATTGCATATGGAGTTGGGAAGAGAACAGTAGTATACTATTGTTTTTTCTTTTGTTACTTGTGCCTTTGGTGTCATATCCAAGAAATTATTGCCAAATGCAATGTCCTGAAGCTTTTGTCCTGTGTTTTCTTGTATTTTATTTTTTAATTTTTTATTTAGGCCCTTGATCCCTTTGAGTTAATTGTTGTGTATGGCTTAAGAAAGAGTCCAACTTCATTCTTTTGCATGTGAATATCCAGTTTTTGTAGTACCATTTATTGAAAAGACTGACCTAGGGAATATTATGCTAAGTAAAATAAGCCAGTCAGAGAAAGACAGTTACCATATGATTTCACTCATATGGAATCTAACATACAAAGTGAACTAGCAAGCAAAATAGACAGAATCATAGAGAGTAGGCTGACACCTGGGAATGGGGTTTGGGGGTGGAGATACCGAGCTAAAAACAAAAAGGACTTATGGACATGGACAACAGTGTGGTGATTTTATGGGGGTGGGTGGGTAGGTGAAGGTGGAAGAGGATATAAGGGTGATAAATGGTGATGGGAAAAAATACAGTAAAAGACTGTCTTTCTCCCACTGAGTGGTCTTGACATTGTTGTCAAATATGTTGAGGTATATTCATTCTAGTTCTAGTTTGTTGAGTGTTTTTTATCATGAAAAGAGTTTTAATTTTGTCAAATACCTTTTCTGCATTAGTTGAGATAATCACGTGGTTTTTTCATTCGTCCTGTTCACGTGACATTATGTTGATTAGTTTTCATATGTTGAACAATCTTTGTATTCAAGGAATCAATCCCTTATATAATCCTTTTAATATGCTACTGAATTTGGCTTGCTAGTATTCATTGAGGAATTTTGCATCAGTGTTCAAAAGGAATATTGGGTTACAGTTTTCTTATAGTGTCTTTGTATAACTTTGGTATCAGGGTAATGCTGGCCTCACAGAATGACTTTGGAAGTGTGACCTTCTCTTTGTTTTTTTCTGGAAAGTTTAAGAATATTGGTATTAGTTCTTTAAATGTTTAGTATAATTGACCAATGAAGCCATCAGTTTCAGAGTTTTTCTTTATTGATTGAGAGATTTGTTATTACTCTTCAATCTCTAGTAATTATAGGTCTGTTGAGATTTTTAAATTTATTTCTGACTTAGTCTTGGTCTGTTTTGTTTCTGGTAATTTGTCCATTTCATCTAGGTTATCCAATTTGTTGCCATACTATTGTTCATAGTATTCTTATTATCCAGTTTATTTCTGTAGAATCGGCAGTGATGTCTATACTTCCATTTCTAATATTTGTAATTTACATCTTCTCTCCTAGTTCATCTAGCTAAAGGTTTGCCAATGTTTTTATCTTTTTGTAATAGAACAGCATTTGGTTTCATTGATTTTTCTCTATTCTATTTTCTATTTTGCTGTTGTCTGTATTTCCTTTTTTCTGCTAGTTTAGGGTTTAGGTTTTCTTTTTTCTAGTTAAGTTGGGAAGTTACATTATTGATTTGAGATTTTTCTTTTTTTTTTTTTTTAAGGCGAGTGTTCATAGCTATGCATTATTAGCACAGCATACCATAAGTTTTGGAATGCTGTGTTTTTGTTTTAGTTCTCTTAAGTGTTTCTAATTTCCCTTGTGATTTTTCTTTGCTCAGGTGGTTGTTTAAAAGTGCAAGGTTTAATTTCCAAAATTAAATGGCACAGTTAGGAATTCTCCAGTTTTCCTTTTGTTAATGATTTCTGAATTCATCCAGTTGTGGTCAGAGAAGATACTTCATGTAATACATATATTTTAAAATATATTGAGATTTAATTTGTGGCCTAACATATGGTCTCTCCTGAAAAATGACCCATGTCCACTTCAGAAGACTATGTATTCTTAAATTTAAATGTTGTTGGGCAGAGTGTTCTTTATATGTCTATAAGGTTTAGTTGGTTTATTGTGCTAAGTCCTCAATTTCCTTAACTTCTGTCTGGTTGTTCTGCTGGTTATTGTGAGTGGGTATTGCACTTTCCAGTTATTACCTCAGAACGATCTATTTCTCCCTTCAGTGATGCCACTTTTTGCTTCAGGTGTTTTGATGGTATACATAAATGCATAAATAATTTTTATATCCTCTTGCTTTCTTGTAACCTTTTTGATTTTATTTTTTATTTGCATGGAATGTCTTTTTCTGTCTTTCATTTTGAACCTACTCGTTTCTGGATTTAAAGTGAGTTCATTGTTGGCAGCATATAGTTGGATCACATGCATTGATCCATTCTGCTAATCTTTCATTTGGTTGGAAAGCTTAGTTCATTTACATTTAAAGTAATTACTAATAAGGAGAGACTTATGCTGTTAAGCTGTTTGTTTTCTATATGCCTTATAGCTTTTCAATTCCTCATTTCCTTTATTCCTATCTTTTGTATTTAGTCCATTGTTTGTAGTGAAATGCTTAAATTCCTTTCTCATTTCCTTTTGCTTATATCTCTAGCTTTTTTGTGTGATTATGGAGATTACGGTAATATTTTAAAGTTAAAACACTAATTGAATTTATACTAGTTTAATTTTAATAACATACAGAAACTACTTCTTTACAGCTTCATCCCCACCCCTATCAGTTGTTAATGTCACAAATTTATGTCTTCATACATTGTATGCCCAGAATCATAAAGTAATAATTCTTTTAAATATACTAGTCTCTTAAATTTTATAGATACCAATATTAGGGGTTAAAATTATTTACACTAATAACTGGCTTTTACTTCAGTAATTTTTTTTTCTTTAAATGTGTTAGTCTCTTAAATTGTACAGAAACAAAATTGACTGTCACAAACCATTGTTACAATGATACTGCTATTATGGTCGCCTGTGCATTTATTTTTATTGAGGTTTTTATATCTTTTATATAGCATTAAAGTTACTATCTACTGTCATTTCATCTTGTAGGAACGATTCCCTTGACCATGTTTTGCAGAGCAGATCTAGTGGTAGCAAACTCATCCTTTGTCTATCTGGGAATGTCTTAATTTTTCTTTCTCTTTTGAATGACAGTTTTCCCAGGTATAGGATTCTTGGTTGACAGTTTTTTGTTTGTTTGTTTGTTTGTTTTTTGTTTAGAACTTTGACGATATTAATCTGCCCATTATCTTCTGGCCTCCAAAGTTTCTAAAGAGAAGTCTGTGGATATCCTTATTTAGGATCTCTTGTTTGTAATGATTAACTTCTCTCTCTTCTTTCAGGATTCTCTGTGAATTCCTTTGAGTTCATCTCATTTACAGTTTGTTGAGCTTCTTGCATGTTCATATTAATGTTTTTTATCAAATTTGGAAAGTTTTCACCCTGGCTAAATAGCTCAGTTGATTAGAGCATTGTCTCCATGCGCCGAAGTTTCAGGTTTGATCCCCAGTCAGGGCACATACAAGAAGCAACCAATGAATACATCAATACGGTGAACAACAAAATTGATGTTCTCCCCTTCCCCCCAATCAGTAAATGAAATTTTTAAAAATTAGGAAGTTTTCAACCATTGTTTCTGTAAATATTCTCTCTGCTCCTTTCTCCCACAGTATGTATTTTGCATCTCTTCATGGTGTTTCATGGGTCCTTTAGACTCTGCTTACTTTTCTCCTGTTTGTTTTCTTTTCCTCAGACCTAATAATTTCTGTTGTTCTGTTTTCAAGTCCACCAATTTTCTTTTCTTCCTGTTCATATGATTTTTTAATTCCTCTAGTGAATTTTTTGTTGTGGTTATTGTACTTTTCAGCTCCAGAATTTCTTTTTAAGTTTTTTCTTTTTATTGATATTTCTGTTTTGTTTATACATTATTTTCTTGATTTTCTCCATATCTTCATTTAGTTCTTTGAGCATCTTTAAAACAGTTTTTTTAAATTTTTTAAATTACAGTTGACATTCAGTATTATATTAGTTTCAGTTGTACAACTGAGTGGTTAAAAACTTAAGTAACTTACAAAGTGAACACCCCAATAAGTCTAGTATCTACCTGATGCCATACATATTTATTGCAATATTGACTGTATTCTCTATGTTATACTTTACACTCCTGTGACTATTATGAAATTGCCAATTTGTACTTTTTAAGACAATTTTTAAAAAGCCTTTGTCTATTCTGCTGGGGGGATCTTTTTCAGGAGCAGTTTCTGTTGATTCCTCCCCCTTCCCCCTGCCCCTTTTAGCCAGCCTTACTTTACTTTTTCTTTGTATGCTTTGGTATTTTTTTGTTGTTGTTGTTGAACACTGCGTATCTGCATCTAATAGTGTGATAACTCTGGAAATCAGATTTTCTCCTTTCCGAAGTTCTTGCTGTTTTTGTTACATCATCATTATTACCGTCATTGGTATCATCAGTCTCTGTGCCAAGGAAAAGAATAAGATACAAATTTAATGTCTTCTCATGTCTTTTCTGAGCCTTTCCCTGGGTATACATAGTCACTTTCTAATTTTTTCTGTATATGCTGTTTCTGCACATTCTGGTCTTTAATGTCTGGCTTCTGAAATGGAAAAAGTGAAAAATGATAGATAAAAAATGGAGCTGCCCTTTTAAATATCCTGGATGTTACTTCATTCTGACAAGGAAGGACTTGTAACGATGAGAGAAGGTACAACAGCAGTAGTGCAAGTATAGTATAAGACAGTACTAGTGCAAGAAAGTACAACAATACTACCCTCTTCTTTCTCTTTACCTCTGTGACCAGAAGCAGCAGTCAGTGATCAGAACAGCACAGATACCTGATAATTTGGAGGACAGGATCCTTTTACCCATCCTGGCTCCCATGATTTGTGTGCATACTGCTCCAGGAACACATGTACAACTCCTAGCCATGTCAACTGGATGGATTGCTGCTACTGTGCTAATAATTGAAACTGATGGAAATTAACCACAGTTTACTATCTATGCCTTCCCCTGGAAGTTTCAAGCCTTCAGCAGACTGCAGACTTCCAGCACCGTTAACATTAGACAGGTTCTGCCAATGCAATTGTTGTCTAGGTAGGAGGACAGATTCTTAGCAATCCTTTGCCATCTTCCAGAATCCTCTTTAATTCCATCTTAATTTCTGTATTGAGCAACCCTGTAAAATAGATTCCGTAGCAAGACCTCTGTATTAATATAGGGATGAAATACTCTTATTAAAATATAGTAGCTCTTTTTCCCACTTCAGTTTGTATTTAAGAGATGCATTGGACCATCTGTATAGTAATTTCTGGCATTTAACTTTTGACAGGTGGTTTTGGAATGTATGCTTAAAAAGGATCTCATTTACAATAAGGTCACTCCAACATTTCACCACTGGAAGATTGATGACAAGAAATTTGGCCTTACCTTTCAAAGTCCTGCTGATGCGAGGGCTTTTGATAGAGGTATTCGAAGAGCTATAGAGGACATTTCTCAAGGTAACTTTTCTTGACTATTTTCTTAATTTGTTCAGCCATTATACATAGTAAAGTAGAGTTACTTTAAGCAAGTCAGGTTTTGTGATATGTGATCAGACTCTGAAAGTTCACTGTAGGTGAAGGTAAAATAATGGGCTCTTGAGTCTGTTTTATATTCGTTACATCATAATCTATACCAATTACATTTATTACCTTAAAGAGCCCAGCAGCAGCATCCTTCAGGTAATTCAGGTGTTTTCAGATAAGAGCTTAAAGAAGAAGGGAGCAGTCAGGTACAGTTTTCAAAGTCCTTGTGTATATGTCAGTCATATTCTTGTTTTGGTAATGATAGAGATAAAGTTTCTAACTTTATATACAGGTAGACTTCAGTTATTCTATGGCAGAACACCTTTTTTTTTACCTGATCTCATTGTTGAGCGCTGGCAGATGCCACAACCCCCATCTATCCCTTCGTAATATCTTTCTAGTCTGTTAAGATGATTAACCCTAAAGTTTGCAGGTTTTAAAAGAGAGGAAGAGCGTATTTACATATAAAACTGGCTTCTGCATAATTGAACAAAAGAAATCACATTCAAACCCATTTCTTCCCCGAAAACAAGTCAAAACTTGATTTGTTTTTCTAATTAAGAAGGAATATTATCTCTCTTCACAGCAATGACTTCTATATAAAGTGACCAAATAAAGATATTAGAAAACATTATGATTTGTATATTTTGAATATACTGTAAGAAGAGAATTAGAAGAAATGATCTAATTATGAGACAGACTATATGCAAGAACATGGAAATACTTAGTATAGATTTGTATTGATAGTACTTGAAACAGTGGTTAAATAATCTGTTTGGCTACTTTAAAAGATCAGAGTTTGCTAAATAAATAATCTTTGACTTCTAGTTCAGAAAAATTTCTATGAAATTGGGAGTAAAAGGGAGAAAACTGTATTTGAACAATGATTAAAATAAAATTTAAAAAATAAAGTTGTTAAAGACATAAAAAAATTTTCTATGAAATGATAGCAGTCATTTTATTTTTATTACCAGTACCCATACATTCTTTTTATGTCAGTGTTCTTAATGTTGGCTGCATGTATGAATTAACTGGGAGGCATTTGAGGAATAGAATAGTTGGTTCCCACTCCAGGTCAGTTGACTCAAACTATTTGGGGAGTGGAGCTGATTTCATTTTTTTTTTAAAGTTCTAGACATTTCAAATGTGATGAGGAATTGTTCTGCTAGTTGAATGATTATATTATGAATTTAGAAAAACAAATAAATATGTATCCTCAGATTCTTTAACAGAGGTTGTGGTTCTCAAACTCCTGAAAAAAACTTTAAAGTAAAAAATGCATGATTATCTATGCCTCGCCTCACAGAGATTTCTGATACTACTGATTTGGTACTAGACTCTAGCATCAGTATGTTTTTTAGTTTCCCAGTTAATTTTACTATTTAGCTAGTGGTTAAGAACCAGTACTTTAAAGAGAAAATTATTATCCAAACTCCTAGCCATGTAGAATAGACTGCTGTATTCAACTTGTCTTGTTATTTTTAAACATTATTTTAAACATACTGGTTAGCATTATTATTGGTCACCATATAGACTGATAATTTCTCTTACTTATTAGCCTTCTGTGACAGTAAGGAAAGTCTATACAACCCTTTTCAAAGGACTGATCTCCATGCTAGCTATGTCTGTCAAGGGTAGCATAAACTCAGAATTTATTGCTACAAAAAATTCATCTTTTATTAATTTGTTGGAACTAAAGGTGCTCTTGAACATAATGAAAATGCATATAGAGACATTGATGCACAGTTGTTTAGTACATTGGCCATTGACTATAATAGTGGAATAAGGCTCTTTTGTTTATTTTTCTTACTATAGCAACTAAAATCCCACTTCTTGCTACTAAATACTGTTTCCTGAGTCAGAATATTTCAAAAATTTGAAAAAATCATGCATGAGCATCGCCTAAACACCAGGGGAGTGTGTGGTGCATGTACTCTAACTAGCAGTTTGAGTGTTTCAGAGAAATCAGTAGCAGGGCTTTCTACAAATAGTACACTTTCACACATACACATACACACAAGTAGTAAACATCTTTTTAGTAAGTAACTGGGAATTGACCTGCAGAAGAGGAAAACATCAGTTTATTTTCTGTTCTTCTAATAAAGGGGCAAGTATGAGTGACCAACATCTGACTGGTTGCCAGATAGCCCAGAATGATCTCTGATTAGTCTCCTGTAGTATTTTAGTGATATAATCAATTAGTCAATAATACTAAAATCTAAGACAAAAATTCTGTGTTTAATTAAACTTTTACCTGTTTTCTTAGGATGCCCAGCATTAAAAAATGAAACTGAAGGAGCAGAAGATGACTTACAAGTAAGTAGTTGGCTTGAAAGAAGTTTTTTAAACATAAAGGATGTAGAGGAAATGACTTGGCTTAATAAAAAACAACTCATAAATTTTAAAGAAAATTTCTGAGACACTGTACTTGTCAGGAAATATGGAGAAACAGAACCAATATATGTATGTATGTATATACATATAGAAAGTTTTGATTTGGAGATATATATGTATATATATAATGTGGTGTGTGTGTGTTTAAAGGAATCGGCTTGTGATTGTCAAGTCCTAAATCCACAGGGTAGGCAGGTGTGCTGAAAGTTCTGGTACTAGTTGATGTTTTGGTCTTGAGTCAAAAGGCAATCTTGAGGCAGATTTTCTTCTCTGGAGTCCTCGGTCTTTTCTTTGAGTGTTTTTATTACGAGATCTACCAACTTTATGGAAGGTAATCTTTACTCACATTCTACTGTTTAAATGTTAGGCACCTCTGAAAATTATCTTCACAACAACATTTAGGCTGGTGTTTGACCAAAGAGCTTGTCATCATAGATTAGACAAATTGACACATAAAATTAACTATCACAGCTACCTCACCCCTTAGGCAGGATACTTTCCTAAAAAATTTATAGAAAAAGAATTGTAGATTTTTAATAAGCATATGGACACCCATTTGTTTTATCTTACTGATAATCAACAAGTAGTGTCAGTTAACATATTTTAGTTACCAAGTGATCAAAGGTTTAAAAATTGGTATTACCCAACACTGTGTCTGTCCATAAAATTGAAAATGATGCCTTGCTGGAGAAAATGTAGAAAGCTGTTTGGTAATTTGTATTAAAAAGTCTTTAAATTAGAAACATTTATGCCTGTTCATCCAGTGCATCAATTTCCAATAATCTATACTAAGGAAATAGAGATGCACAAAAAAATTTTATACACAGATTTTTGAGGGTGTGTGTATAAAACATTGATAATAAAAATAAGCTATCTAAATAGAATAGGAATGATTGAATTAACTAAGGTGTATTTTATACAACTTAAAATTTTATTATTTATGAACTTGCAATATATTGAGTAATAAAAACAAAAAATATATGGTGTTATTACTCAGCTAAAATGTTAATATTTTTATTACTTTTGGATTGTGGGATTCTGACTACATGGCTTTTTTATTAGTACTTCTCTGTATTTTTAAGTGTGCTACAATAACTGAATATTTTTAGAATGACACTAAAAGAGCCCAAATTTGTATGAATATGTCATATTAATAATCAGTTATTTATATTGTAAAAATAGTTGTGACCTAAAGATATGGAAAAATGTTTTATGTACATTTGCAGTCAGAATATAGAAATGTTTTCATTTTATCTGAGAAATACAGTAAAGTTTAAAGTAAAAAACAAATTGTGATCCATGATAACCATCATACATATTTTTAAATATAGTCTTTGGGTTTTTTCCTGTACACATAAATGTATACATACATGTATTATTATATTATTATACTGTAATCTGTTTTTTCCACTTAAATAACATTTTATGTTTTTCTAAATATGTTTTCAAGCTTATAATTTCTAATGATCTGTTTTTGTTCATAATTGATATATTCTAATTACTAGTCCCCTATTGTATATTTAAGAGTTTGTGTGTTTAAATATTTGAATGTGTTTATTTTATTGATAGTTAATTATTATTTTAAAAATATAGTGAGTGGGATTTAAAATTAAATATAAGAAATAAGTAAAAATGTAAAATAAATACTTTTTTTTTAGTTAGGCTTTTTCAAGGTTCCATTTTGTTCTGGTATCAATCAAAATATGGGACTAGAAAAGGGGGGACATGTTTTGAATTGCTCCCTATGAAGAAAGTAAATTTGGTTAAAATTCATTTTTAAAAGGTGGACCAAAAAATATGGACATCACTCACTCCATAGTGTTGCCAGGAGTTGGGAGCCAACTAAATGACATGTGACACACATACACAAAAAGATGGGGGGAGGCACTAAGAGGCTAGCAAACATGTAGGTAAATTTTTCTGAGCACCCTGTTTGAAAATTTTTTAAAAGCATCAAATGTCCTGCCCTTGCTGGTATGACTCAGGTGTTTGGAGCATTGTTAACCGAAAGGTTGCAGGTTTGATTCCCGTGAGGGCACAAACCTAAGTTGCAGATCCAGTTCCTGGTCTCGGCATACGTACGGAAGGCAACCAATGGATGTCTCTCTCACATCGATCTTTCCCCCTTCCTGTCCCTCTAAAAGCAATGAAAAAAAAAAGTCCTTGGGTGAGGAGTAAAAAAAAATAAATGAATCAACATCTAGAATTAAACTACCAAAGAAAACTTTTAAAGTTGCCTTATTTCATGATATGCCAAAGTCTTTGCCATGTTCTTGTTTTGCAATAATATATTAGAGGCATAAAGTATTCTAATTTATTTAACTATTTTATTAGGGTAAAGTAAATCCTGTTTCATAACTCACCTGTGGACTTGGGATAAATATTTTGAAATTATTTTGAGTACAGGTTGACTGATTTTATGGTAGCGGTTATGTTAGGTTTACTTTATTGGTGATTATTTGCAAAGACAACTAAAATGGTTTTAAAAGAGTAACCAACCCATTATCTAATTTTTTAAGCCCAGAGGAGGTAATGATTGTTTTATTTAGATCATAAATGTAACCCATTATTTAATTTTTTAAAGCCCAGAGGAGGTAATGATTGTTATATTTAGATTAATCTGATGGCATTAAGCATCAGATTGTAGATTCTGTCTATTTTGAGTATTTATTAATTCACCTAGCAAATATTTGAGCACCCTTTCTGTTTCAATAACTATGCTAGACATTGATTGTTTACTGAAGGACAACTTTCTCCTTTCAACATAACCAGTATCCTCATCAGTTATCATAAATCAACAGGAAAACATTTACCTTCCTATTTCTTATCTGTCTTTAAAGGGTTTCATAACACATTGTTACTTGGATTTAAAATTTTATCTTGCACATCTTTCCCAATGTTTAGTATAGTACCAATCAGATACATAGTTGGTACTCAAGAAAGGTTTATTGGAGAAAAATCTTCAAAATTAGGACTTTTTTTTTAACCTAAGCAATAATAAGGTAGGAATCTTGTTTTTATTTGGTTTCTTTCTTTGACTAATTTAATGAGCCCATTAAGGGTTTCTTCTTCATTTTTTAATGTTAGCTTATATTTGTTTTAAGGTCAGTTTTATACTGTCTCTTTTTTTAAATTAAATATTTATTTATTTATATTTATTTTTAGAGAGGGAAGGGAGGGAGAAAGAGAAACATCAGTGTGCAGTTGCTGGGGGCTGTGGCCTGCAACCCAGGCATGTGCCCTGACTGGCCTGCGATGCTTTGGTTTACAGCCCGCGCTCAATCCACTGAGCTATGCCACCCAGGGCTATACTGTCTCTTTAACTGGAATTTTCAGTTACAATAGCTCTACATGCTCAGATATGCTAGATTGGTAACAAAACCCATAAAGTTCACCTCATGACAGACTTGAGGTTGCAAGAGGAAAAGAGCTCAGATTTCATGCTTTGGGGCAGCAGAAAGGATGACACCTACTTGATCAAAAGTGAAAAGTTTTCATATCTTTTCTTTTGGCTGAGAAGTACTTGACTGACTTAACCTTTTTTAGAATTGGGTAATGTCATTTCTGAGCCAAAATGATTAAAGGCTTGCGATTTATATTTATTGTTCACAGCAGTGATTGTTAATCTTTTTCATCTCATGGCACATGTAAAGTACAATTCTGCAGCACACCAGAAAAATACATATTTTGCCAATGTGACCAAAAAGTAATATAGTTTTGATTCATTTACACTGGGCAGCTAATGTTATATTGGCTGTTGTCATTTTTTAATTTGATAATCTAAGGGAAAAGAGGTCAGTGCTCCTAACTAAATAGTCAGCTATTGCATGTTTAAAAAATTGTTGTGGCACACTGGTTGAAAATTGCTTGTTTAAAGTAATTTTGCTATGGACTAGGAGGATATAAGTTGTTTGTGTACTAATTTTCAAAGGTGGCAATATTTTAGTGGTGCTGTATATCCGAAAACTAAGTTAATGGATAGGTTTTATTTACCTAGCAAAATGGGTTTTATATTACTGTGACTTATCACCATTCTGTATTGAGTGCTATCTTATATAGTTAAGTTCCCCCAATCTTAGTGTATTTTAGAGTTTTATCTATTATTAATAAGGGAGAAAAAAGTATATAATCTTTTGTGTAATGTTTTCTCATTGTTCAGTTTTTTTCTTGACTCTTAGACTAGTACATCTCCATGTAGAGTATCTGGATAGTTAGACAATTATAAAGAAGAAATCAGGAATTATTTATTCCCAACCAGAGATAATTGCTATTAATATTTTAGGTACTCCTGCCTAGTTTTTAAATTTTTTAAATTTTTGCATGTTTTACTTAAATACATACTTCTCCATTAAAGCCCCATCAGGATCAATCTCTTCTATTTTTATTGTGTTTTTGTTAAGATTTTTGTTTGTGTTGGTGATGGTGGTGGTGGTGGTGGTTGAATTTCGATAGCATAAATCATAAAATTTGAACCCACATGGTTCAAATTTAGCCATTTTGTCTTATAATACTACTATACTGATATTTAACCAATCACATTTCATTCAACATTTATTTTCCATATCTTTTTACATTTATTTATTTATTTTTTGGGGGGGGTATTTCTGAATGTGACCTGAAGATAAAATTTTAGAAATAGATTTGCAAGTTAAAGGATTATATAGAGATTTGTATAGTTATCAGGGACTGTATAATTAATGTCTATTAATTCAGATTTACAGGCAATGAACAATCTCTGAAAATCTAATACTGAATTTAAGTCAAACTAAAGTTTCATTAGAAAGGTAGTTCAGTTTTTCTGTTGCTTAATCTTGGGGCACAGGACTTGCTTTCCCCTTTTTTTTTATTTTTAGGCTGGACATTATATCTTGGTACATTTCTCTTATTCCTTTTATATTGTCCCATCACCAATTATTGTATTGTTTGCTTAAACAGCATACTTGTATGCTATTAATGTTTTCAGACAAAGCTCATAGACAAATGCAAAATTAAAAACTCAAAGGTAATTATCTTAAACTAATCAAAAGTAACTAAAGATATTTAATGAACTAACAGGAGACAGGGTCAAATCTAAAATAAATTGGTACTGGATTGTTCATAGAATAGTTAGTCATTTTTTCCTTCTCTTTGCTAAGTTTGCATAATTTGAGTATACGATTTTAAATGCCAAAAATAACTTTGTTAGCATTTTCAACCTGTGCAGTACTAAAATACAACATTTCTTCATTGAAGAACATTTTAAAATTCTTCAATCATGCTAAAATAAACTAATAGTATAATTATTAAAAACTTCTGTTGTTGGATATGATGCAGCCACATATTTTGAAACCTGTGATTTGTGATGATGCAACTACAAGAATGAATTTTTTGAGCATTAAGTAGACTCTGATACTACTTTTCACACTTGATTATTGGGAAATATCCACTCAAAAAGGCTTGCAGAACAACACTTAGTTTTTCTCTGCTTCAGAATTAATAAAGGAAGAAGGGACAAAAGGAGGAAAGAAGCAAAAATTTTTTTCCTGCACAGCTGTCATCTAGCCTCATATTCTGGCACAGAGCTATAGTCCAAATTATTTTATTGTTTTACCCAGCATCCTTTTGCCTCTACATGCAAAATTTCTATAGTAGTTTTGCAAAAAGAAAAGGCTAAACAATCTCTTAGCAACCATGGGAGAGTATTGTTATACCAGCCTCTGAGAGTGAAACAGATTTCTGCTGTACATTAAAAATGGCGTGGGTTACTTTATAGATAATGCAGATGACCTTATGCCAGCACAACACTAAAAACATTGAATATGGGTATATATAATTGTGATATATAATTTTTTAAAAGCTGAACATCATGCACATATATGTATAGTCTTTACATATTATATGCATTTTATATATAATGTATATTATATACTAACTTATATTATATATTAAATTTTCTGCTCTTGAGGAAGATTTTTGCCATTTCCCACCACCTAACTTTAGATTATGTCCATATTCCTATAGTAATTATTTTTTAAGGGTTATAATCCAGTAAAAACATTCAAACTTAGCCTGAATACTTTTTATCCATTCATACCCAAATTAAGAAGGTACTTTGGTTATTGTTAATTTTACCTATGGAAATGGTACAGGTGATCATTTGGGAAATACAATACAAATGTTTTTCTTAATTAGACTGGCAGTGATTGGCAATAACACCCACTATAGGCAACGATGTGAAGAAATGGTCCCTGTCGTATACTCCTGATGGATTTTCAGATGATATATAAGTTTGCTAGAGGGTGGCTTTGTAATATAATTGGAATATATGCATGTTGTTTTTCAGTAATTTTATTTATAGGAATTAATCCTAAAGAAATGATATTACCAGTGCACCAAGACATATTTATAAGGAGTTGTGCATTGCTGTACAAAACAATGTTTTTGTGTATATAACAAAACATTGAAAGTGATCTAATGCCCATATGTAGAATATTGCCTATATAATACATGTTGAAAAATACTGGACTTTGCAACCATTTCAAATCACATGCATGTCTTTACATATTGACATGGGGAGAGGTGCATTATAAATTATGAAGTAAAAAAGGCACTGTATGGATCTAAAATATAAATGGAATCACAATATACCTCGGGAGTAAACATAGATGCCTGCATTAAGAAGTCCAGAAAAGATATATCAGGTAATAATAGGTGTTATTTCAAGGGAATTGGGTTATGGAAACATTTTTTAAAGTATATTTTATTGATTATGCTATTACAGTTGTCCCAGTTTTCCCCTTTTGCCCCCCTCCACGTGGTACCCCCTTCCCTCCAGCAGTGCTGTCCCTTAGTTCATGTCCATGGGTCGTGCATATACGTTCTTTGGCTTCTCCATTCCCTATACTGTTATTAACATCTCCCTATTTTGTACCTAGTGATTATATTTCTTAATATCTTTATCTTTTCCCCTGTTCTTCCTCTTCCATCTCTCAGCTGATAACCCTCCAAATGATCTCCATATCTATGATTCTGTGTTCTGGTTGTTTGCTTAGTTTAGTTCTTAGATTCTGTTGTTTAGTTAGTTGTGAATTTATTGCCATTTTAATGTTCATAGTTTTGATCTTTTTCTTAAATAAGTCCCTTTAACATTTCATATAATAAGGGCTTGGTGATGATGAACTTGTTCAGCTTTACGCTGTCTGGAAAGCACTTTATCTGTCCTTCCATTCTAAATGATAGCTTTGCTGGATAGAGTAATCTTGATCATAGGTTCTTGCTTTTCATCACTTTGAATACTTCTTGCCAGTCCTTCTTGCCTGCAAAGTTTCTTTTGAGAAATCAGCTAACAGTCTTATGGGAACTCCTTTGTAGGTAACTCTCTGCTTTTGTCTTGCTGGTTTTGGATTCTCTCTTTATCTTTCACCTTTGGCTTTTGATTATGATGTGTCTTGCTGTGGTCCTTTTCGGGTAACAACTTCTTTGGGACTCTCTGGGCTTCCTGGACTAGTATGTCTATTTCCTTCACCAAATTAGGGAAGTTTTCTTTCATTATTTTTCAAATAAGTTTTCAATTTCTTGCTCTTCCTCTTCTCCTTCTGGCATCCTTATGATTTGGCTGTTCGCAATCTTGGAAATGCCCCAGAGTCTTCTATTCTCTCCTCACTTTTTTGAATTCTTGTTTCTTCGTTCTGTTCTGGTTGACTGTTGATCTATTCCTTATGTTCCAAATCACTGATTTGAACCCCAGCTTCCTTCCCTTTGAATTTGGTTCCCTATGGATTTTTCTGTATTTCACTTATTGTAACCTTCATTTCTTCGTTAGTGCTTTTGCTGTACTCAGTGAGTTCTCTGAGCATCCTTACCACCAGTGTTTTGAACTCCGCATGTCTCTGTTTCATTTAGTTCTTTTTGAGGGGTCTTGTTCTGTTCTTTCATTTGAGCCATATTTTTTTGTCTCCTGAATTTGGCAGCCTCCTTGAGATTGTTTCTGTGTATTAGGTAGAGCTGCTTTGACTCTGTCTTGGACTCTGTCTTGGCTTCTCTGTTACACTGTATGGGGCAGAGCTTTAGGTAATCACCAGGGCAGGCAACCGCTGCACTGCTGTGTTGCTCTGTATGTGTGGAAGGGGTCAGAGGGGACAGTGCTGCTGCCTGGCTGCTGGAGGCTTACTCAGTACTTGCCCCATTTCCTGTTACTTCCCTGACTTCCCATGTGCAATTGGCACCCATCTGGTGGTTCCTAGAGTGGGCGGGTTTGCAGACATTCTAGGACTGTGTTGGGCCCTTTAAATGGACTCTCCTATGAGACTGGCAGTTGCTTCCACCACCCCAGCTATGCCTGGTTTTCTACAGCCATAAGTTTTGAGGCTTTACATTTTCAGTGCTGGAACCCCGGGCTGCAGGGTCTGGCCTGGGGCTGGGATTGCTCACTCCCCAGGTATTGCCAGATTTTTATCCACCTCACATGAATGTGTGACCGCCTGCTGTGCACTGCCACACGGTGTCCCCTTTACCCCGGCTCCCAATCTCCCTGTCTCCCTGTCTCTGCTCCTCCTACTTGTGTGGATGAACATGGCTTCTTTAAATCCTTGGTTGTGGGACTTTCACACAGTTTGATTTTCTGGTAGTTCTGGATGTTTTTTGTTTTGAGGTTTCACAGGAAGGCAAAGCGTGCCTACCTACACTTCCATCTTGACCAGAAGTTCACACTGAACTGGGAAGTATTGTTTTTGTGTAATTTGAACTTTTAACAGTTACTGAAATTAATTATTTTGTGAGTGAAGGTTTTGTGTTGTTGTTGTTGTTGTTTTCCTGTATTTTTTGTATTGTATCAAATTTGCTCTCAGGGGTCTATGTTAATATAATGTGATCCAATTTGTGGATTTTTGCACATCACACATTATTTATAGGGTATTCACTATGTGCCAGGCATAGTTTAAGGTCTAGGAATAAAACACACAGTTGTTACTGGTTTATAGGAGAAATATAAATAAAAGAACACTTAGAATATAGGATAACAGGTACAAGCATGTTTCAGGAAGTTCAGAGGAGAGACTGGATAATTTGGGAGTGTATCAACAAGGACTTTGAGGAGTTCATGGCTGAGGTTATAAAGGAATTTTGCTAGTGGAATATTGAAGATAGTTATTGTGGGCAGAGGAAATGACATGTAAGGATCAGAAGTGTGAAATGTCAGATGGTACTAGAAAGAAACAAGTACATCGGTATTAATGAAGCAAAAACAGGTGAAGATGAAACAGTAGTAGGATCCATGGTAAGAAGTAAAACCTTACGCATTTATTTGTTTGAACAGTTGCCAGTGTTCTTTTGTTCATTCTCAAAATTTGTTGTTTGTGTAAAAAAAATTTCTTATGCACTAAAAATTGAGAATGATTCATTATCTTAGAACTTAAAACAGCATATAGATATATAAGAGTGTACGTTGGGAAAATGTGTAGTCTGTGAAAATATGGAATGCTGCCTAAGGATTCCGTATGTGAAAAATCACCTTAGAAAATAATTTTTATTGTGTAAACTGGAACATATGTGTATTCTGTAATCCAGCATTTCCACTCTTGGATATGTTAACACTTGTAGCTATGTCCTATGAGGCCTGTACAAGAATGTTCTTAGCAATATTGCTTGAAATAGCAAAAAAGTAACTTTTATTTTAGGTAAATTACTTAATCTGTGAGTTTTAGTTTCTACAGACAGAATAGAGAGGTAACAATATTATACTCTCTACTTCCAAGGGTTGTGGGATTAAATGAGTTAACCCTTGTAAAGTGCTCAGTACAATGTCTGATACATAGAAAATGCTTGATATATGTTAGTTACCATTGCTACAAAGAAGTGAAAATGAATGAGTTGTTGCTCCATGTGTCAACATGATTGAATTTCACCAAAAAGAGTTGAGCAAAAGAAGCAAGTTCCATAGTGTCCCAAATAGCATGATATCAGTCAAATAAAATTTAAAAGAATTTATAACTAAATATTCTTTAAGGGTAATACTTGTGTGGTAACACTGTAAGGAAGAATTAAAAAATGAGAAAAAAAAAAACAACTTCAAGATGATGTTTACCGGTTTGTAGAGATGGGGTTTGCAAACATGGAGAAAAACATAGGAGCTATTTGTTGTATTGGCTATATTCTCTTTCTCAAGTTGTATGACAAATAGTTACCTTCCTATCAATTAGACAGATAGAATCATGTCATATTGACAGTTCTGCACCTAGCTTTTTTTCATTTAACAGTGTCTCATGAGTGCTGCATACAGATCTTTTTAATGTCAGCAGAGAATTGTCATATATTTATATAGTAATTTTTAAACCAATTCCCTGCTGGTAATAGCCGTAGGATGATTTTCCTTTTACCTTTTTTGTTGAAAATAGTGCCACCATGATAATTTCTACACGTATCTCTATAGTTGCCCTCCCAAAGTAGAACTGCACTTCCCCAGCAGTGCACGAGCATTCCTGTTCCTCCATACTCTTGGCAACATTGCGTATTATTTATCTTTTCCATCTCTCGAATCTGTATAAAAACCGACATTATATTTTTGTCTTTAACTGAATGAAATTCAACATCTTTTTCTGTATTCATTGTCTATTTTTGCCCCTATGGAGTAAAATTGGACTTATATCTTGCGTTTTCAGGGGGACAGGTTTTCACAGGGACAGGTTTTGTGTCTGTGAAGCTTTCATGTATTTTATGAAATTGTTCCTAAGACAAGACTAATTGTCTTTTATCACTAGTGTGTGCAATGTCTCCTAATACAGCCTTATAATTGGAAATTGTAGAAGGGTTCTTCTATATAGAAAAACCAATCTTTTATACTTTTATGCTTATGGTAAAATAACATACTATATAATATTTAACACTAAATATTTCCCCACATAGTAAATACTATTCATAATCCTGATTTCAAGTGACCGCTCAGTATTCTGTTAAGTAGGCATAGCATAATTTACTTAACTAAGTCTTAGTTGGGGGCATTAGATTATTTCTTTAACTATCAAAAATAATTGAGAAGCTGTTGGCTTTTGGCATGCATCAGGTGGTGTCTTTCCACAAAATGTCCCCTCATATCATCCGGAATTGTCCTTGTAGCTAGAACAGTGAGCAGAATGAGTATCTCACAGGACAAGAATGGGACCAATAAGAGAGAACCCCTTTTGAGGTGTTGGGTGCACAGAGAGATTTGGAGCCTGCTATTGGTGGAGTTCTCCAGGCTGAATGGCAAATAAAGCTAATTTGCAAGAAATCAAAGCCCACATTCACAGCTGCAAAAAGCCCATCACTTGGAATGCCTTCAAAGCCATGAGGTTGTGTGAACAAATAGATCTCATCTATCAGCTTGAAGAGGAGACACTTCAGCAGCAGGTCCAACAGCTCTGCCTGTTACTAGGCCAGTTCAGTTATCTTATTCTTCAAGTGGAGTGCACCCAAAACAAGCACCTGGACAATCAGCTGGGCAGCTTGTCTCTCAAACCTGAAGATTAGACTCTCTTACTCTTTGAAGCAGACACAACTGCTCTGCACCAGGCCATTACTGCATTTGGGTCCCTCAAGACCATCTACATTCCTGAACAGTTGATGGCTCATACTAGTTCATGAAATATTGGATCATTCATGGAGCAAAAGTTAGCATTTAGTACCGCAGGTGTCCTTTTTAGTGAATGGCTCCTTGGAAGCAAACATGCCAGTGGTCATCAGGCTTCTTACACACCCTGCACCAATCTCCAGGACTGGCTCACCCAAAATCAGACCTTTGAGAATAGTTAGACTTCTGCCAGAGCCTGTGATTTCTTTCATAATGTCTGGAGCAACCTTTCAAGGGCTTGGAAAACTGGTTCCAGAAGAGGCAGCAATAAGAAGTTTCTGAAAAACCAAGTTACCAAAAGGGTAACAGTTATTCTACCACCAGTTCTTACTCCATAGATACCTAAAAGGTTGAAAATCTAGAGCTTCTCGATCAAGGTGAGATGGATTTTTCTGATTGGCTGGTGAATTCCCCAGGAATCAAAAAAACTGGGAAAGCCTGGGAATGGCAGCTGTGAAACCAGTGAGAACTTGAAGCCCTTGTTCTAGGTGTTCCAGGAGTCTTACAGAGTGAATGATTGGATTGTCGAGCCTGGTTCCTGTACCAGTTGTTGGGGCAACCAGCCCTAAGGAGTTGGAGACTGAAAACTTGGGTGATCTGAAGTGCTTGAATGACCCTATGGAGGTCAAGAACCCCTTACCTGCTCCTAGCATGATAATTGAGGATTGACTTGTACATAACCATCAGGACACAATATGAAGTAAAGGAAGTCTGTCTGCAAAGCCAAGGAGCCCTGTACAAACTTTGCAGTGTATTGTGATGAAAATTGTGAGAGGGAAGCTGTTTGTAAATGGCTGCTGGAGAAAGAAGCAAAAGAAAAAAAAATGGTATGCCTGTGGAGCCTAACCTGAATCTGAGAAGTATATAGATTTCCTTCATATGGATGTGGCTCTGTCCTTTGAGAAAAGAGGCAACGGAACAAGCTAAGATGCCAAAGGCAATGGCTCTTTCAAGAATTGCAAATTCCTTTAAAGTGATAATGAACAGTACTTTGTCAGTGGCTCATCACATCCTAATGCAAAGAAGGATATACCAAGAAAGTGCCTAGTGTTGAGGACAGAACTGGCAAACAAAAGCTTATGAACCCTGTGGCCACTTCCTGGTGTCCCTTTAACACAGCTGACTGGGTCTTGCCAAGAAAGAAGACAGGAAACCTCAGCCAGTTATCCTCAGGAGAAGATAAGTAGCTACTTCCAAAGAAGGCCAAGAAAGTGTTACTTAATTCACCCCTGCAGGAGAAATACAGCTTTCCCCAGGCTGTTAATAGCCTCCCAGCAGCTTGTGATCTCTTTGCCTCTGTGCAGCTTAAAGATGACAAAGAAAAGTGGTTGTATCGAACTCCTCTACAGATGTGAAGAAATGGAGTACTAGAATCAAGCACCTTTTCTGCAAATTACCACACTTCCCATGATGAGCCAAGTGACTACAACTTGCCAAAAAGTATTGTTTCTGGGTGTGACCAGAAACAGAGAAATAAGTCATCAAATTATGAGTTACTGTGTAAAAGAAAAGGGCTATTTATTGATGCTGAGGTGATTCATTTTCTTCTTACAAAGTACTAACTTAATTCACCCCTAGTCTAGAAATACAGCATCTTGGTGAATATTTCTTTCATAAGCCTCTATGGCTCCTTAGATTAGGTTGTTACTAGTACATTAAAGCACTGTAGTTTTTTTTAAATATATTTTATTGATTATGCTATTAGAGTTGTCCCATTTCCCCCGTCACTCCTCTCCACCCTGTACACCCTCTCCCACCCACATCCCCCACTTTAGTCATGTCTATGTGTCATACTTAAAATTTCTTTAGCTTCTACATTTACTATACTATTCTTACCCTCCCCCTGCCTATTTTCAACCTACATTCTATGCTACTTATTCTCTGTACCTTTTCCCCCTCTCTCCTCCTCCCACTCCCCTGTTGCTAACCCTCCATGTGATCTTTATTTCTCTGGTTCTGTTCCTGTTCTAGTTGTTTGCTTAGTTCCTTTTGGTTTTGCTTTAGGTGTGGTTGTTAATAATTGTGAGTTTGCTGTCCTTTTACTATACATGTTTTTTCTTTATCTTCTTTTCTTATATAAGTCCCTTGAACATTTCATAAAATAAGGGCTTGGTGATGATGAACTCCTTTAACTTAACCTTATCTGAGAAGCTCTTTATCTGTCCTTCCATTCTAAAGGAAAGCTTTGCTAGATAGAGTAATCTGGGATATAGGTCCATGTCTTTTATGACTTGGAATACTTTCCAGCCACTTCTTGCCTGTAAGGTCTCTTTTGAAAAATCAGCTGACAGTCTAATGGGAACTTCTTTGTAGGTTACTGTCTCCTTATCTCTTGCTGCTTCTAGGATTCTCTCCTTTATTTTTACCTTGGCTAATGTAATGATGATGTGCCTTGGTGTGTTTCTTCTTGGGTCCAACTTCTTTGGGGCTCTCTGAGCTTCCTGGATTTCTGGAAGTCTATTTCCTTTGCCAGAGTGGGGAAGTTCTCCTTTATTATTTGTTCAAATACGTGCTCAATCTGTTGCTTTTCCTCTTCCCCTTCTGGTACCCCTATAATTCGGATGTTGGAATGTTTAAAGATGTCCTGGAGGTTCCTAAGTTTCTCCTCGTGTTTTTGAATTCTTATTTCTCCATTCTTTCCTGTTTGTTTTTTTCTTCCTTCTGGTGCACTTTATTGTTTTGAGTCCCAGTTTCCTTCCCATCACTATTGGTTCTCTGTGTATTTTCCTTCATTTCAGTTATTGTAGCCTTAATTTGTTCACCTAATTTGTGCCCCAAATCAACCAATTCTGTGAGCTTCCTGATCACCAGTGTTTTGAACTGTGCATCTGATAGATTGGCTATCTCTCTGTCGCTCAAAAGGATGAGTCCTGGGGGCCTGATCTGTTCTTCTGTTTGAGACATGTTTCTCTCTCTCTCTCTATTATTTATTTATTTTGGGGGGGGGTCTGGTCACTCCTGTTATGGTGAGGGGCGGAGCCTTAGGTATTCACCAGGGCTGGGCACCCCAGTTGCTAGATTGTGACTTTGTATGTCGGGGTGGAGCCCGGGGGGGTGGGAACAATGGCGGTAGCTCCATTCTCCTGGCACCTTAGTCCCTTTTCTGGGATCCTGGGTTGCACTCTGCCCTGGTCCACAATTGCTGCCTCACTGGGTCTGCCAGCTGCCACTGGAGTACTCAGGGTCCACCCGCTGCAATCTTGTGTGCCCCAGATGCCTTACGTGCTCCCAGTTGCCTTTTGTGCCCAGTTCTCCCTGTTCTCTGCGCCGCGACCTGCACCTGGCTGCTCCTCTCTGCCCCTCCTGCGCGTCTGGACGAATGGGTCTATTTCAACTTCTTGGCTGTCCGACTTCCATTCAGATAAATTCTCTGTCAGTTCTGGGTGTTATTCTGCCTCTAAATTGTTGATGTTCTAATCTTGGTTGTGGTGGAGGTACCGTGTGTCCACTTATGCCTCCATCTTGCCAGAAGTCCCCAAGCACTGTAGTTTTAAAAATAAAATAGTTCTATAATCAAGATGTTGATTAAAGCTACTAAAACTTCCTTGAAAAATAATAATTCTGAGAAAAATATATTGTTCCTAAATCTTTTTTGATGTAGTACGGTTTTTTTTTTTTCCCTTAACACTAGATTCAAGGAGTGGTCAAAATATGTGAATGTTTTAAGTTTTTGATACATTTTATTAAAACAGTTTTTCAGAAGTGGTTATTGCAGATTTTACTCTTGTGTATAGAATTAGCAACAGATAAGAATGACCATGTTTCTCTATCACCACTTTTTTAAAAAGTTTTGAGCCCTGGCTGGTGTAGCTCAGTGGATTGAGTGCGGGCTGCGAACCGAAGTGTCGCAGGTTCGATTCCCAGCCAGGGTACATTACTGGGTTGCAGGCCATAACCCCCAGCAACCACACATTGATGTTTCTCTCTCTCTCTGTCTCCCTCCCTTCTCTCTAAAAATACATAAATAAAAACTTTTAAAAAATAGTTAAAAAAAAGTTTTGTTAATTTAATATATATCTGAACTTATAACTTACTGAGAGATAATTAAGTAGTAGGAAAATACTCTTTTCCAGTTTAGAATTGTCTAAAAAATGTTAATTCGTTTCCCAAAATTTATGCATAACATGTGTTTTATAAATTGTAGCTCTGCATTTTCAAACAGTGAAAGTTTTTGTTTCTTGTTTTCATTGTGTCAGATACCTGAAATATGTTTTAGTTATTTTATATGCTGAGACCCATTTAGGTGAGTAGTTGAATTCACTGTGATAAGAAATATTTTGAGTTAGTTAATAGGTTAATTTTCGCTATTTTGGTGAAAAATTTTAAACTACTTTTGATACCCAAATACACATATTTTTGTTTAATAACAAAACAGGAAACACTTGGGATATTTCTCTTTAAAAAAATACATGTGTTTAGTCTTAATCAAAATGAAATGCATTGCAGTTTAATATATGGAATATAAGTAGAATTAACCCAATTCAGTACAGTAAAACACTGAATTATAAAACTGTTACAGAACACAACGAGGGGTGGCAATAATAGTATATCACCTGGGACAATATACTATTATTGAAAGAAGGCCCCGGGTCCGTTATGTCCGCCGCCCTAGGAAAGATGTCTCTCAATGCCAGAGATTCGTGAAAAGGAAAGGAAATGTTTATTTAATGCTATACTAACTTAAAGTAGTGACCTAATGTCTTTATCAAAAAATCCTGAAGTCCCTAAAAACACCCACAAACACACAGTCCTTCCTTCCTTCCCCCTTTGCCCAGTCCAGAGTACCGTATCTCAGGAAAGGAAATAGAAGTCCATGGCTCAGGCAGTCCTCCGGTTCTTCTCAGTTAGTAATCCCTCTCGACTGGGAGACCTCCCTGGGTTCCCGGCACCCTCGGCTGAGTCGCCAGGATCTCTGCTAAAACCAGGTGGTGGTTCCTCCTTCTAAAGCTGTGGTGGTCCCCACTCTGGCACAGGCACGTGGTCCTCTCTCTCAGGGCCACAGGAGTCCCCACTCTGCCAAAACTGCATGGTTCTCTCCAGGGCTGCAGGAGTCTCCACTCTGGCAAGTCCGCGTGGTTCTCTCCTCCAGGGCTGCCGCGTGGTTCCCTCTCTCTGGGATGCGGGAGTCTCCACTCTGCTAAAGACGCGTGGTTCTCCCCCAATGGCTGCCGTGTCTGGGTTTAAATCCCCTGCGCCAATCTTCTTCTGCAGCCCCATTTCTGACTCCACCTACACTTGGGCACACTTGCCCTCAATCTGCTGTCTTCTCCAGCTTTTCTGGTCGCCATCGTGGGTCTGGGCAGGTGTCACCCCATGTCATGGAGCCAATCTTCTCCCAGCTCCCACACAGGCGCTGTAACTCAGGGGACCTGCCTCCCAGGTCCCATCTTGGGGGGGAAGGTCCCTTTCCATCCCCCTAGCCTTGAGCATGGCCATAGCTATTTAGCATATCTAAGTGACCAGCCAAAGGCTATAGGTATGCTAAAGGACCATGCCATGTATTAGCTGCAAAGCTGCCCTGTATGTTCTTGCTCTGTGTGCCCCTTCCCCCAACTCACACCTGTGGGGGAAGGGGTGAAGACACCTTAAAATCTCCTGGACACCTTGAGTTCTGGACCCCATTTCAAATGCCTATTTGGGGTCCCCTCTCTTGGCTGCACCCTGTAACATAACCACTTTATGTTTGTTTAGGTACAGATTTTAAAGTAAGCTTTATTTATATCTTATAATTCTTAATTGAATTTTCAATTAGATTAAAATTCATTTAAGACAACCTGATCCAAATAGTTGTCACCATTAAAAGCATAGTTACTTTATAATTACTACTGATACAAGTATTGCAATTCATGCTTTTTTGTAGTTTTTAATCTCTTGGATATCTTTTTTTTAATCCTCACCTGAGGACATGTGTATTGGTTTGGAGGGGTGGGTAGAAAGAAACATTGATGTGAGAGAAAAACATCCATCAATTGCCTGTTTGTTGTACACTCTCCCACCACGGATTGAGCCCACAGCCTTTTGGTTTCCAGGACGATGCTCCAACTAATGGTGCCACCCTGCCAAGGCTCTCTTGAATACCTTAACTAACCCCAAGATTTTTAGTACAAATTGTACACCCAATTTATAATAATAAATTGTGATTCAGAGAAGTGCATTGCTTAAATTTTATACCCTAATTGGATGAGGTTTCAACCTAAGCTTTTTTTCCCAGGGGTGTCCAATTTGTGGGACTGAAGGCTGCATGAGGCTCAGAATGGCTATGAATGCAATCTAGCACAAAATTGTAAATTTTAAAACATTATGAGATTTTTTTATTACGTGTTGCAATGTATTTAATATGTGGCTCAAGAGAACTCTTCTTCCAGTGTGGTGCAGAGATGCCAAAAGATTGGACACCCTTAAACTTTTTCTCCCCGAGTGTTTTCTGCTATTTAGTTTGCTTAATTTTGTTCAGTTACTTGAGTTATTTATTTTAAGAATTCTCTGGAATAAATAAATATGTTTTTGCTCTTTCAAATTTTAATCATGTGTTTTGAAAGAGTATTTGCTGGATACCAGTATTTAGCCAACTCCTTTCCAATAATTTTGTATTAATTGTTGCGACACATTTGGACAACTGCTATGAAAATTAGCTAAATAGCAATTAACTGCCTTCAACCTATTTAGTTTTAAAGAACAGATTCTTATATATTTTAAGTTTAATTTTGCTCTCCCTGATAAAATAACAACTTTTAGTTTTCAGAACATTTTCATATGTATTATCCTCTCACTAAGTTCTTGTAATCCATGTCATGAAACAGTATAGGAATTACAATTATTTGAAAATTGAGGCACTTGGGTTCCGAAGAATTAAATAACACAAGGTTACTTTGTTCCAGAAGAAAGACTAGAACTTGCATTTGTAAACTTAAAATATCGTAGCCATTTAATGAATTTTATGACTTAATTTTAGAAGTAATACCAAAATTTTTAAATGTGTTTTTTTAATTTAGCAAAAGCTTATAAAGTTTGTACCTTCAAAATAGCCCCTAATTCTAAATTGGTTTAGAATGAGCCAGTGAAAGTGTTTTTGTCATTTTTAATTGGCTGTCACTGCTTCTTCCCAAATAATTATATAGTAATGGGAAGAGTTACAGCAAGTAGTCATCTCACTTCTTTTTTTAAAAAAGAAACAATTAAAACTCTTTTAGGACTTTTTGTTTTGTAGTATGCTAAGCATCACTTATTTAACATTTATTTAACATTTATATTTCTCAGAAATTAGTCTTTATTAAATTTTAAAAGCAGGTTTTTGACTGAGCTCATTTCCTTCCTCTAAGCTTCATGTGATTTTAATCTTTTGAAATAATCAACAAGTTCAGGCTACTTAGTTCATTCACTACTCAACAAGGTCATGACTGCTATCTTTCTTCTTTTGACTTCCTGTTCCTACATAGTACAGAACAGTTCCTAGTGTACATACCTTTCTTTTAACTTGCAAAAGAACACTTGTTTATTTGTATGTTCTTCCTAATATTTTCTTCATTTTCTGTGTACAGTATCATTTTTAATTACAACTTAAAGGCTTCATTATAAATAGATATCTCTCATACATGACATGGTTAGTCTTCCAGTTCTTCCCAAGTTGTTTTCTGTAAGAAAGCCCAGTTTGCTCATGAAGTTGTTGTGTGTGTGTGTGTGTGTGTGTGTGTATATACACACACACACACACACATATATATATATTGACATGGCTCCCTAATCATGTACATTTGAGTTTTGGGAATTGCTATTCATAGTGGTGGTAGTGGTACATTCTTACGGATTTGTTGAATACATTCTTACTGATTTGTTAGAGTGAAAGTATATTAATTTTTTATATCCTGGTAACTAATGAGTTGGGGATTGTTCCCATTAGGCAACTGAAGAGGATACTCCCAGTTCTCTAGTGAAAGATCATCTTTTCCAGCAAGAGACAGTTGTTACCAGTGAGCCTTATAGAATCTCAAGACCTTCTCCCTTTGAAGATTTGAATGCTAGAAGAGTCTACTTGCAAAGCCAAGCCAATCAGGTGAGAAGCTAAATATTTTCCAGTGTGTTACTCACATGCATAGATGTTGGATGTGTTAGACAAGGATGTTAAGGCCATCTACCCTTTATCAGAAAAAATTAACAAACAACAACAGAAACCCAGGAGAATATGATTTATAATGAATCAAATCCAGAAGGAGACAATAAATATATAGGTCATAAAGTTCCCTAGAGCTGTAATAATTGAGCCATAAATTTTACTTTAAATTTTTCAGTGACAAAGGTGACAAGGAGGAATGTATCAGTTACAATGCTTGTCCACTATCTGAATTCATGTAGTTAAAATCCTACCCATTCTGTCTACAAAATCAAAGGCCAATCAAAATGGTTTTTTAAAAAGTTTTAAAATATCTGCTGCTGCTTAATAGATAGTATCTGTAACATGTATTAGTGTCCAATGACATATAGTAGCTATACCTCAAGCCCAGCACATTTTTATTGAATGATTCTCATTTGACCTGAGGACTTCAAACATGTAATTTGTTAGGAAAGAAATTTAGGTACACTATAGATAGTGAGACAAATGAACAATATGATAAAGCATTTAGTTTAACAAATTATTAATGTTAATTATTTTATACCATATGTAAGACCCTGTGCTTTAGAATTGACGGATAGAAAGGAAAATAAACCATGGTTTCTGTTCTGAGTGTTTCTGATGAGGTAATAGATACATGCTCATAGTGTTACGGGAGCACAAGATAGGGGCATTGGACTCATTGTGGAAGGTAAGTAATTCTAGGTATGCCTAAACTTTTCAAGGATAGGTACAATTAACCAATTAAAGAGGGTGGGGCTGGTGATGAGGACTGGGGGAAAAGGACACCAGGAGTGAGGGGATAAAGGTTTTAAAGCAAGTGTGTTAGTCAGCTTGTTCTGCCATAACAAGATAGCATAAAAAAGGTGTCTTAACAGAAATATCTTGAGAGTTCTGAAGGCTGGCAGTCCGAGATTAGGGTGCTAGCATGGTTGGTTTCCTAGAGAGGGCGGTCTTTCTGGATTACAGACAGCTGCCTTCTCTCTGTGTCCTCACCTGGCAGAGACAGAGAGAGAAAACATTAAAGTGAACAAGCTGTTCCGTCTCTCTTCCTGTAAGGGCACTAATCTCATCAGACCAGGACCACACCCTTCATGAACTATTTTAAATAAAGGCCCCATTTCCAAGTACTAACATCTTGGGCATTAGAGTTTCATATGAATTTTGTTGGGACATGAACATTTAGTTCCAAATGGGGAGCAACATAAAGCAAAAGCATGAATGATCGAGGGCAGGGGTGTCAAACTCACGTGCACCAAGGGCTACAGTCAGCCTCGAGGTTGCCTTCAAAGGGCCGAATGTAATTTTAGGACTGGATAAATGTAACTACCCCTTAACTAGGGGCAAGAAGCACAGTGCTGCAGCCAGTAGAAAAAAGGTGCTGGGCTGGATAAAACAAGGTGGAGGGCAGGATTTGGCCTGCGGGCTTCCACCTGTGGTGTTTGCCACCTGTGGTCTAGGGGACAACCAGCGTGGAGAATAAAAAAGAGAGGCAGATGAGACAAGGTTGTGTTGTGTTTTTATGTTCTGCAAAACACTTTGGGCTCTATTTTATTTGTTACTTCACAAGCCTTGGTACACAGTCCTGTGCCAGAAGACAAGAAACCATAGGTTAAATTAAACATGGTGCAGTTTTATGGAGTATGGATGTTTTTACTCAAAAACATCCCCAAGTGGTACCAGTTTGCATTTCCACCAGTGGTGGGAATTTTTCTGAACACTTATTGTTGCCCATTTTTCCTCCAAGTTAGTCACTTGGTGAAGTAAAGTAATATTTTATTGTGACTTTAATTTATAGTTTCCTGATTGATACTGATGTTGAACACATTTTTCCATTGCCTCTTGACCATTTAGAGATTGTTTGGTGAAGTTTCTGAGATTCTTACACATCTTATTTTGAGCTATCTTTCTTTTTCTCATTGATTTATAGGCATTATTTTATTTATTTTAGAAATCAGGGTTTTTTTTGTTGGATATACGTATTGTAGGTATGTGTACTTCTACCTTGTGGTTTGCCTTTTCACTCTCTTAATAGTTTCTTTTGCTTAATAAAAATTCTTTATGATTAATAATTATTTAAGTAGTTTATTCCATTATTTATTGTATTTTTTTCATTACCGTTTATGCCCCTTATGCCCTCTTCCACCTCCACCCACCCTATCCCCCACAAATACCACACTGTCATTCATGTCTATGAGTTCTTTTTCTTTTTTGCTCAGTTCCCCTGAACACCCCCACCCTGAGCTGTCAGCCTGCTCTATCTATATATGTCTGTCTCTATTTTGCTTGTTAGTTCAGTTTGTTCATTAGATTCTACAAATGAGGGAAATCATATGGTATCTGTCTTTCTCTGACTGCCCAGGTCCATCCATGCTGTCACAAAGGGTAAATTTTTTCTTGTTTATAGCTGAGTACTGTTCCATTGTGTAAATGTATCATAGTTGTTTTAGCCACTCAGCTACTGATGGACACTTGGGTTGCTTCCATATCTTGACTATTGTAAATATGCTGCAATGAACACAGGGATGCATATATTCTTTTGAATTAGTGTTTCAGTTTTCTTTGGATAAATTCCCAGAAGTGGAATCACCGGTCATAAGGCAGATCCATTTTTAATTTTTTCAGGTATTTCCATACTGCTCTCCACAGTAGCTATACCAATCTGTATTCCCACCAAGAGTGCAAAAGGGTTCCCCTTTCTCCACATTCTGGCCAGCACTCATTTGTTGATTTATTGATGATTGCCATTCTGACAGATGTGAGATGATATTTCATTGTGGTTTTAATTTGCATTTCTTTGATGATTAGTGACATTGAGCATCTTTTCATGTGTCTATTAGCCATCTGAATGTCCTCTTTGGATAAGTGAGCACCTTTGCCCATTTTTTAATGGAATTGTTTGTTTTGGGGAGGTATTGAGTTTTGTAAGTTCTTCATAGCACCATTTTGAGCTGATTCTGCAGTTATACCCTAGTATTGTTTAGCCAGTAATATGTTTTTTCAAGGAGGAAGATGAATGAGTCAGCCCAGGGTAGGTTATTATAGCATTAACAGCTGTCCATTCCAGAGTTACAGGATGGACAGATTAGGCAGAGACTAGATAAAATGATGTGCACTTTATCCAACAGTACTGCTTTTAGACTGAGCTCTTGTTCTAGTCTATCTCACAAGCTTATGGCTTCCTTTTCTGTTCAGTGCCAGAGCCTAGTTTTATCATAGTTATGACAGTTTCAGAGGAGAGTTACTTGGCTAATCATCACAACCTTTGAGTAAGGAGATGCTTCTTGCTGCTTTGTGTAAATTGGAGTTGTGAGTTTTGCATTTCCTGCATAGACTTACTATTCTATTTTTCTTAAGGTCTGTTTACTTATTAGATTCAAACTAGGCATTAGGGAGAAATTTTTTCCTAGATAGACATTTTTGCAGCAATGAGTAAGATTTTGGATTTTAGTCACAGGCAGATATAACTGTAGTTCTTGGCTTTTTAACTTAACTCAAAATTACAAAGCTATTAATGCTCTCTGTCTTCCTATTTCCCAATGTAAATAGCAATAATAATAAAACTTCTACAGTGTTATTTTAGGGGTCTAAAAGTTCATTCATAGGGGTTAAACCCAGAATTTATAAAGAACATACAAAACTCAACACCGAAAAACAGTCCAATTAAAAAATGGTCAAAGGACCTCAATAGACACTTCTCCAAAGAGGACATACAGATGGCCAACATTCATATGAAAAGATACTCAGTGTCACTAATCATCAGGGAAATGCAAATTAAAACCACAATGAGATATCGCCTCACATCTGTCAGAAGGCTATCATCATAAATCAATAAATAAGTGCTGGTGAGGATGTGGGGAAAGGGGAACCCTTTTGCACTGTTGGTGGGAATGCAGATTGGTGTAGCCACTGTGGAGAGTAGTATACAGATACCTCAAAAAATTAAAAATGGTTCTGCCTTTCGACCTAGTGATCCTACTTTTGGGAATTTATCCAAAGAAACCCAAAACACTAATTCAAAAGAATATATGCACCCTATGTTCATTGCAGCACTATTTACAATAGTCAAGATATGGAAGGAACTCAAGTTTCCATCAGTAGCTGAGTGGCTAAAACAACTAGGATACATTTGCACATTTTACTCAGCCGTAAAAAAGAGAATTGTGCCCTTTGTGACAGCATGGATGGACCTGGAGAACATTATGCTAAGTGAAATAAGCCTATCAGAGAAAGACAAATACTATATGATTTCCCTCATATGTGAAATCCAATGAACAAACTGAACTAACAAACGAAACAGAAACAGACTCATAGATGGAGAGCAGGATTACAGCTGCAGGGATGGAGGTAGGGAGTATAGGGATTGAGCAAAAAGGAAAAAGGATACATGGACAACAGTGTGGTGGTTGCTGGGTGGTGGAGGGATGGTATGAGGGGACTAAATGTATTGGAAAAAATACAATAAAGGTTAAATCAAAAAAATAAATGTAGAAATTTAGAAAGTAAAAAGAGCTAAATGCCTGCCAGTACTATTTCATTGCAAATCTACAGTAATTCTCTGTCTGCTATGTTAATTAGTGGGATGAAATCCAAACAGGAATGACACTGGAAATCCAGACTCTGTGCAGGGAAGAATAGCCATTTACAAAATCACTTTAGAGCATTGACCTTTCTTTCTTATAAAAAATATAAAGCATACATTGTAGTTCTCCTAGTGTCTAATTCGTTGGCTTTCTGTGGTTGTAGGAAAACTGTAATTTTATCACACTGTTAAAAATTTATTTCTGGTCCTGGTCGGTGTAGCTCTGTTGTTTAGAGCATCATCCCATAACCAAAAGTTTGCAGGTTTGATCCCCAGTTCATGCACAAGCGTGGCTTGTGCAGCCCCTGGTCCTGCCTCAAACAAAACCTGGTCCCAGCAAATCAGGAGGCAACCAATCCATGGTTCTCTCTTGCATAGATGTTTCTCTCTCTCTCTTCCTCTCTATCTCTTGAAAAGAAATTTAAAAAAATCCTTGGGTGAGGATAAAAAAAGAAAATCTAAAAAAAAGTTTATTTCTGTTGTTTAAAAAGAAAGCTCATTCATATTCATGCACACATTGATATGTATGTCATATATATGCATGTGACGAATGTTAGAACACCTGTGTGCCAGGCTTCTATTCTAAGCCCTGGCAATAGCTATGAGCAAAACTGAGATGAGCCTCACAAAGGATATAAAGGATATAAAGGAATATATCCTTTGGAGCTGTGAGGGAGATAGATAAATAATTTTTATAACTAGTATTATTTCAGAGGGTAATAAGTGCTAAGAAACAAAGTAATTGGAAATGGAATAGAACACAAAGGCCTATGTGGCTATAGTTTAGTGAATTAAGGTGATAATAAATACTACAAGTTACAATTAGAGAACCTGGTGGTGTTTGGATAGTGTAGGTTGTTGGGAGGGTTTGGAATGTTGTTTTGGTTTTAATGGAAGTTTTTCGAAGCTTTTTAGTTCCTAATAAAGGCCTCATTTGCATTTTTAAAACATAGCTGCTATGTGGAGAATGGACAGTTAGAATATGGTCATGGGTGGAATTAAGACCAGTTCGTCTAGTTAAACGATCTTGGTAATTTGAACTAGGTAGAGATGATGAGAAATGGTTGAATTGAGAATGACTTCTTAGGAAGGGGGAAAAAAACCACTTCATACTGGATTAGACCTGGAATATGAGGGAAAGAGGAGTCGATGATAACTTTCAAGTTTGAGGTCCAAGCAGTCGAGTGGATGAGAATGCTATTACCTGGGATGGAAAAGTTTGGGGAAGACTATCTCTGTCACCACCAATATTATACCACTGCCACTTCCTGCTTTTGTCAGGGAACATAAGGTGATTTGCCTGATCTCAAAGGGCTATGTGTTAGAGACCACAGGCATTTTAGAACGTGTCGCCACTTATATTCTGAATAATGTATGTCACAATTCAGTACACTATCATGAATATTAGTGGCTGTAAAAGACATGACTTGTTCTGACAGCCAATCCAAATGATACAAAATTTTAAAAGTCAAGAAAAAGTAAATAAAAGCAGGACTTCAAGTAATAAAAATTTTAACATTTTAAACTAAATTTAAACCAAAAACTGAGAAATTGAAGGTAAAAGTATGACAAAGAATAGGTAGAGTGGAGTATAAAGACAAATTTCCGAAACTCGTGTGGAGTAGGAAATTAAAAGTGTAAAATCTTAAAGAAAAACAGCTTAAAAAGGAAAACAATAAAACAATTATTTAAAAAACAAAAATTTTAAGAAGTAGAGCAGTAAGAGGGATAAATGATAAATTTAAGAACAATGAAAAGAAAAATATTTTCTAAACATTATGATGATTTGAAATAGTCTGAAAACAGCCCTGGCTGGTGTTGCTCAGTAGATTGAGTGCTGGCCTGAGAATCAAAGGGTCACCAATTCAATTCCCAGTCAGGGCACATGCCTGGGTTGCTGGTCAGGTTCCCACTAAGGGACGTGCAAGAGGCAACCACACATTGATGCTTCTCTTCCTCCCTCCCCCTCTGTCTAAAAATAAATAAATATATATATTTTTTAATTTTAAAAAATGAAATAGCCTGAAAATATAAGTTGAAGAAATTATATACACCCTAAGATACTGTTTCTAATTTTGTTGTGGTTACTGTTGCTGCTTGTTTTAATGTAAAATAGGTAGGACAGAGCAAATAGTTAATATGTTTTATTGTCGTTGCCATTTATGTAAAACAAGCCATAGATTGGTATGGAATTTGACCTCTTAAATCTTTAGGGTTCCTTGAAAAGGATGATACGACAGGGTGAATTGTGCTCAAGTAGAGAGCTAAAGGAACCCAGCAAGTCAGATCAGAACACTTGGTATTTCAGCCTCTGCCTCAGGTTAGGTCCAGTAGTTGGCTAGCTCTCGGGTTGTTGGGAGGGGGGTGCACATGCTTGCGAGCATGTAGATATGTTTGTGAACATGTGTGTTGGTTTTGGTGGAAGGGGCATGGTAATTGATATGATTGATGGGCTGCTGTGTTGATCTGGCATAAAGACAAGCCTAATTCCAGGGGTAGCACTGCTAGTTCTCTTCTGAGAACTTTCATCATGATCTTACTGGATTCATGACTTAGTAAAACAGGTTAAATTCTAGCAAACTTGAATGCTGTTATGGCCATGGTATCCCCCTTGTTTTCTGAGTAAAGTTTTTAACCCTCCAGGAACTTTGGTCACTCCAAGAAAGTGGGTCTCAGCAAGAGTCACAGTAACAGCGTGAATCCTGTTATCTAAATTTTTGTGATGATTATCCTAAGTATTTCTCATGATAAGATAGTTTTAAATTATTTTTACTTAACTAAAATTTCACTTTTTCTACTCACATCACATTTTATAGCCCCTTTCACTTTTGTATTGGCCATTTTGAAACACAGTAGTTTTGTCATCAATTCTCAGGATGAATTTTTTCTTCTCAAAAGACAAGTGAATGCTCCTGTTTCTTTGATAGTATTTGATTGTCTTATTTCTTGTTCTGTCAAACACATGAGTGTTTCTGTTCCCCACCACTTTGGAACTGCAATATATACTGATATTCTTGATGTTTTTTCCTCTAATGTATTGCAGAAGAAATGGCATATGAAGTAGCATAATGAAACCTGTTAGTATTCCTGCCAGTTGTTTTCCATTAACTTCTACTGAAAATAAAAATATCACTGAAAGCAACACTCGGATTTCTGAGAATCATTCTACTTTTACTTTGGGGAGGGTGACTCTCATTTTCAGACTAGCTGTTAAAGTGTTCTGTGTTTTTATGTTTAATGATTTATTCCACCTTTATAATTGTCTCAGGAAATGGAGAAGATTGTTAAAAATAAGAATGAAATTTTATAGTCCTTTGGTGCTTTACTAAATGCTTTTGAGTCCAATATTTTATTTGATCAAAGCCAAAATCTTTAGCTTTTACCAGTGAAGAAATTCATGCATAGAATCATCAAGTGCCTGAACAAAGTCACTAGATTAGTAATTGTTGAATTACTGAAATTCTGATGTTATTTAGAAATGGTAAGTAAGCTTCCTCCTCCTTTTTATTTTAGCTCAGATTAAAATGTTTCCCTTTATGGCATATAGGCAGCTTTATATTTCATTAAATCTGATGATTATAGTTTTTAATCTTTATCATAGCTGGTGCCCACTCTGTGCTGAGTACTGTTTAAAGCACTTACGTAGTTCATTTTAATTCTCACGACAACCACTATGACAAACTGCCTCATTTTGGGGGTAGAAATTATCTATAGTTTATTCATTTTTGTCTAAGCTTATTACGAAATATTACAAGAAATGCAGGAAAAATTTATATTAAGATATTGGCACCAGAAGAGGGAAAAAAAAGGTAATTCTAAACCCATTTTACTTTGAGCAATATCATAGCAAGAATAAAAGCAAAAAGTAATCTGTATATCGTTTTCAAGAATTGGGGACATCAGAACATTATGTGTAGTTATATTTGTTCATAACCTTCAAGAATTCTTAGGAATAAGGCATTTTAAGTCTTGGGATACCCACTTGAACACTTTTAAATACTGTACAAAATATGTTTTAACATCTTGAGGAATGGGCAGAAAAACTCATCCTCTGGGAAGAGAGAATTGAAATACACACATCCTAAACTAAGTCATTGATTGATACAGTTGAGTGAGAAGAGAAAACCTAGTGAATGTAACACAAATTTACAGTAGACTAATATTCATCATCCAGATCCTGGGAGTTTGCTTGTCCTACCTTCTTTAGCTGAGGGAACTATAAACTTATAGTTTTTTTTTTGTTGTTGTTTATTTGTTTGTCTGATTGATGGGAAGGAAAAAGAACTGAACTCTTCTTCCAAAATGGCGGTGATGGTAGTGGTGCGGTGGTTGAGGTAGTCGCCATGTGGGAAAGTACACAACGACGCTAGAAAACTGCAGGGAGGGAAGTGAACAGTGTTTGGCAGGGAGCCCTTAGCATGGGAATTTTGACCATGGCTTCAAAATTCCCATGAGCCAGCCAGACTGTCTGAATCTGAATTCCAGCTTCCTTTCTACTGATACTTTTCTTTACCTCCAAGATTGATGAAACAGAGAAACAAGGGTTACATTGTATGAGTTTGTATAACTAGATGTTTAAACATTTGCTGATGTCAAAATAAGTGAACTTAGTTGTTTAGGAATTAGAATGGAATAGGTTTTCCATTCTAATTCCTAATAAATATAGATTTAATAAATAAGTATTGCAGGAGTTTTCTTGACAGGAATAATGCACAGTTGCATTTAGCACAGTACTGTTAGCATTGTGTACCGGTTGTTCATTTGGATGTCACCCAGCAGGTCTCACAGGACAAATTTTCCTTAGTACAGAATCTGGCCTTCAACTCACAGATCAGAAACCTTATTTTGTCATGATATCAAGGCTGGAGTCATCTTTCAAATATTAAAACAACCAAGTTTAAGAAAGCGATATGTAAAAGTCATAATGTGAAATTTAATTTAAGCACTGACTAGTGTGGTTCAGTTGTTTGGGCGTCATGCTGCAAAATGAAAGGTTGCAGATTTGGTCCTCAATCCGGACACGTATGAGAGGCAACCAGTTGATGTTTCTCTCTCACATTGATGTTTCCTTCTCCTCCTCCCTCCCTTCCCTTCTCTCTAAAAATAAATAAGTAAAAATCTCTAAAAAATTGTAATTTAAGCCCATCATGTGGATTGTAATACTCATAGCAGCTTGTTTGGTACATTGTCTGCATAAAGTAGATCTTCATGAGACACTGTATGGTTGCCTAAAGGTAGCTTTGTCTGTGTGTACTCTCAGCAGAAGAATTAAATGCTCTGAATGTTTAATTGCATTTGACTGGAATAGCTCTGCAGACCCTTCTCCACAAGAGAGGAACAGCCTTACCAAAAGAACTAGACTACCTCAATGTCAAGAAATATGACGAATCTAAGATTTTATTTAAAATCTTCTAAGTTAAAAGCTAACTTAAAAGCTATGAAGTTAACTCGCGGGCTGTATGGATGCTGCCAGAAGGCTAGTAGATCAGGGACAAAGGACTTCATTGCCCATAGTACAACAAAGAACCTTGAGCTTCAGGTTTGTGTTGGTTCCCCTTGCCTCCCGAGGCCCACGGGAATGGTGCTGAGCTGCTCAGGTGGATGTGACACACACAGTGTGAAGGCCTGAGCCTCGGGAACCCAAGTCTTTCCTGATGGGCGGGCAGTAAACCTGCCTGGCTTTAATCATGGAGGGAGACTGCTTTTGTTATACTGGACACTAAACAACCTAACTTCAAAGGGGAGACACTATGTCTTTCAAGGGTTTCTCTAAACACACATCTTTGAAAAGACGGCCTGAAACAAATGCTCACTAGATCTGCAGGAGACCCATGGAGAATTGTCACTAAGACTAGCTTTAGGTGTCTTTTTACTTCAGTGTTTGTTTTTGACTCTATGGGCTATTTAAATCTTTTCAATGGATAGGTACATTCTTTTAAAATGCTAATGCTCTCATTCAGTTTTTAGTTCAGTCTAATAGGCCTAGAAGCTATTATGGCTCCTTTACTAAATTTTGCTTACTTTCAAGTTCCTGGAGGTCATTTCACTGTAGAGAAATAAGAACACATGTATCAATGAGCTTATGATCAAAGATTTATGACATATTTAATACATAGAAAATAAGACATGTAATAAACACCCCCATTCCTATCTACTTGACTTCATCCCTAGAAGTTACCATTACCTTGGATTTTGTTTGCTTAGATTTCCTCTGCTTTTTAATACTTCTCCGACAGAATTTATTTTTTTTCTGCCAGTGGATATTTCAGTTGTTTCCATAATTTTGCTGTTAGGCATACTGCTAGTACAAACTTTCTTGTCCCCAGCTATTCATGCGTGAGTTTTTTTAAGGCTGTATAGGAATGGGCTTTTGAGGTTGATGTGCTACAAAAGTCTCTGGGGTAAATTAGTCTACAGCAGTGGTCCCCAGCCGTTTTGGCACCAGGGACCAGTTTCGTGGAAGACATTTTTCCCCAGGGGTGGAGGGGATGGTTTTGGGATAATTCAAGCACATTACATTAAAGCTCACCTCCTGCTGTATGGCCCAGTTCCTAACAGGCCTGGACTGGTGCTGGTCCACAGCCGGGAGTTTGGGGACCTCTGGTCTATAGGATTCATGTGTTCCGTGAGTACAAGAGATGTATATTGAGGATTTGAAAGACTATAGAAATAGCTGTGGTTGTTCCTTTGCAAACTGATTTTAACTACATGTTCTTATATTTTATAATAACCTTGTTACTAATAAAATTTTCAGTGTCACTTGTCCTTTTTCAGTTTTATTTGTGGCAATATTTCTGAGTTCATGGTTGGTTGCTTTTCACTCCCTGTAGGGGTTTGGTGAACAGACATTCTCAATTTTAATGGAATTGAATTTATCATTCTTTTCCTGGTGGTGGTTTATAAATGCCTCCCTATCCTCATTTCAAAGATTTTCTCTCTATTTTGGTCTAAAAGTTTTAGTTTTGCCTATAACCCAGTTTAAAATGATTTCTCTTCTGTGAGAGGAATCCAGTTTAATTTTTACCATGTGTATAATTAATTGCTTCAGCACCATTTATTGGAATCTTTCCACCACTGGTACAGAGTGCTGTGTCTCTGTCGTGTATCGGGTTTCCACATTTGTTGAGACCCGTTTCTGGTCTCTCTGGTCTGATCTGTTGGTCTGCTTTCCTGCCATCAGCGTCACCTTGTCGTCTTCTCCTTTTTAGAATTACTTTAGCTCTATAAGTCTTAATATCTGTAGAGTAAGCACTCCTACCTTCTTGTTCCTTTAGATTTAAAACAGTATTTGGCTGTTTTGGAGAAAATTTAGAATCAGCTTATCAAATTTGGTGAGAAAGCCATTTGCAGCCTGCATTTTAATTGCACTGAATCTCTGTATTAGTTTGGGGGGAAATTTAGCCTTATTCATGAGTATAATCTGTCCCTCTGTTTAGCTCTTCTATAGCTCTCAATAAAGCCTTGCACTTTCTTCATGGAAAAAAATCTTTTATGAGATTTATTTTTTTGTGCCATTTTGTTGTTGTTACCATTATAAACATACTCTTTTTAAAATTTCATATGACCAACTTTGAAGAAGCATCTCCCCATGTTTTTTTCTGCTAATAAATCCTTCTGAAGACCTAGAGCAATAGCATCACACTCCTGGGGTATTTAAAGCAGTGATGAATTAAGGGTGTGTCTTACAACATCTGTGCTTAATCAGAGTAGAGAGTCAGCATGGTCTGTCTTTTCACATAAAGATTGGATGAGAGGATTAATATTATACTATTAACTCAGTTTCAAAGTGTGTTTTGGTGCTGTTTGTGACTTTTTGTCTGAGAAGTCAAATTGGAGTAATAAGTCTAAAAGGGGACAATTTTACTTTTAAAAATAAAGCTCAGAAATATATTTAATACATAGCTTATATTTGTTTTGAGAAATGCTTCTGTTAGGGAAAAACAAAATTTCTCTCTACATCTTTTTCTATAATGCTCTTCCATTTTTTTTTTTAAAGCTAAACAAATGCTTGCTTTATTCAGGGTTTACTTTAAGTTTCTTTTTCTTCATGAAGCTTTCCCAGACCATTTAGTCATAGTAATTTCTTCCTCCATTAATTCCTGAATTCTTACATATCTCAGCTTAAGTTTTAGTTACATAACTTTGAAGTTTATGCCTTATCATCCTACCTGTGAGGATAAGGGCCATTTTTCTACTTCATTGTGCCTTTCATAGAGATGATGCCTCCCTGTGTACTTGTTAGGAAATCAAAATATAGTTGAATATTGAAACTAAAAGTAAAACTGAGTGGGAAGTGTCAGCTCATAATTTTTCATACTGGGTAGAAGTAACTGGATGTAGAAGAGTGGATAATAAAGATGAGTTAGAGAAAATCTCCATGATCCACTTCATCCCACGTCAGTCCTTTAGTTCTACAGCATAATTAAAATTGAAATGCTTTTGTTTCTTTTTATGGCTTATGTAATTCAAGTACTAGTGAAAGTAACATTTCAAAACTATAGGGAACAAGGTTGGGAATGAGATAACCTCTTTAGTTTTTAACCAATTTTATTAAACTTCCTTCAGTATGTAAGACACTGAATAACTAGTTCACAAGTTGGATATATCCATTTCAATTCCTCTTTGAATTGAAGCACACAGACTTTTTAATTCAGAATTTTATTTTTAGGGATTTGTGGTACAGATATACTTGGGCATGTGTACTAAAGGTAAATGTATAAGGATCTTTGTTGCAATACTGTTTATAACATCTGAAGACTGGGAAAAGTATGTATATTAATCAGACTAGTTAAATTAACTGAAAGGCATTCACTCAATGAAATATTGAGCTGCTATTAAAAAATAAGGTTAGAAAAAAGACAAAACCAAAAAAGAAAAAAGAAAAATTTAATTTAAAAAAAGAATAAAGTTATAATAATTAACAGAAAAGTATCTGTGATGTATCATTAAGCATAAAAAAACAAAGCACAGTACAAAGGGTCCTATTTAAAATTTTAAAGATCCACATATATGCAGGCATGCATCTGTGTATGTAAATTAATACATAGCCATAAAGCAGAAGTTACCACTAGAGCAGTACATTTGTTTTAATTGCATACATTGACACATCATAATCATTCACAGCTATAATTTACATTACAGTTCACTCTTAGGGTTGTGTATTCTCCAGATTTAGATAAATGTATAAGGACATGCATCTGTCATTATAGCTCATAAAAATTTTATTTTACTGCCCTAAAAATCTGTGCTCCACCTGTTCATCTCCTCCCCACACATGCTCCTGTAACCCCTGATAACCACTAATATTTTTTACTGTTTCCATGGTTTTGCCTTTAGCAGTATATCATACAGTTAGAATCCAACAGTATGTAGCCTGCCGATTGGTTCCTTTTACTTAGTAACATGTGAGGTTCTTCTTTGTCTTTTCTTTTTAACACTGAATAATATTCCATTGTCTGGATGTAGCACAGTTTATTCATTCACCCCACAAATCTTGGTCGCTTCCAAGTTTTTTTACAATTATGAATAAACTTAATACAAACATTTATGTACAGGTTTTTGTGTGGACATAAGTTTTCTAATTCTTTGGGTAAATACCACGTAGTGCAGTTTCTGGGCCATGTGAAAAGAGTATCTTTCATTTTTGTAAGAAAATGCTGAATTGTCTTCCAGAGTGGCTGTTCCATTTTGTGTTTCTACCAGCAGAGTAAGGTTTTGTTGCTCCACATTCTCACCAGGATTTGGTATTGTCATCGTTCTAGATATTGGCCATTCTAACACCTTAGGTCCTCACGGTTGTTTCATTGTAACCTGGATGAAATTCCTACGAACTTAACTCTTGTTTGTATGTTAGCCTATGGGAAAACTGGTTTTGTTATGTCATGTAGCTGCAGCTCAAGAACCTATCAATGATGTTAAGTGAGGACATACAGTGGCTGCGTAATGGTATCTTGTTTTAATTTGCATTTCCCTAATGATTTACAGCGTAGAGCATCTTTTCAAGTTGTCTGTATATCTTCCTTGGTGATGTGTCTGATGAGATCTTTGGCCCATTTTTGAATCAGATTGATTGATTTCTTGTTGGATTTTTTAAGAGTTCTTTGTATATTTTGGATAAAAGTCCTTTATTGGATATATTTTACAAATATTTTCTCCCATTGTGTGTCTTGTCATCTGATTCTCTTGACATATTTTACAGAACAGAAATTTTTAATTTTAGTGAAATCCATTTTATTTTTTTCCACCGAATAGTATGTTTTTTTATTTTAATCTTTACTGTATTTTTTCCATTACCATTGTTTTTATATCCCTTGTTGTCCATGTCCATGGGCCCCTTTTCCTTCCTGCTCAATCCCTCCAGCCCCTAATATCCCCATCCCCACTAGCCATCATCTGCTCTCTGTGAGTCTGTCTCTATTTTCCTTGTCAGTTCAGTTTGTTTATTAGACTCCACATATGAGTGAAATCATATGGAATTTGTCTTCCTGTGACTGGCTTATCCATTTTATCATTTATTTCTTTCGTGTATCAACATTATTGACCTTGTATTCTACAACTTTGCTATAATCACTTACTAGTTTCAGGAGTTATTTTGTTGATTCTTTTGTATTTTTTACATAAGCGATCATGTTACTTATGAATAAAAGCAGTTTTATTTCTTTCCTAAAACTATATCTTTATTTTCTTACTGCATTAGCTAGAAATTTACTATGATGTTTGAAAGAGTGATGAGAAGGGACATTCAAGTTTCTCACTGTTAATTTTGATGTTAGTAATTTTTTGGTAGATATTCTGTATAAGCCAAGGAAATTCTCTACTATCCCTGGATTACTGGGAGTTGTTATCATGAATGGGTGTTGGATTTTGTCCCATTCTTTTTCTCTTATCTGCTGATAAGATCATGTGATTTATTTTTTTTACTTTGTTGATGGATTACATTAATTGGGTTTTTTTTCTTTAATATTGAACCGGCCTTGTATAGACTAGGATAAATCCCATGTTGTCGTGGTGCATAATTCTTTTTATACACTGTTGGATTTAACTTGCTAATATTTTGTTGAGGATTTTTTGCATCAATGCTTATTTGAGGTACTGGTCTGTAGTATTGTGGCTTTTGTTTTGTTTTGTTTTTGTCTGGTTTTAGTATTAGGGTAATGTTGGCTCATAGAATGAGTTAGGAAGTATTGGAAAGTATTTGGATCCTGTTTGGATCTTCTGTAGGAGACTGTAGAAAATTGGTATAATTTATTTTCTTAACTGTTTGGTAGAATTCACCAGTGAATCCATCTGGATCTGGTGCAATTTTGAAAGGGTATTGCTTCAACTTCTTTAATAGATACAGACCTATTTATATTGTCTGTTGAGTTTTGGCACATAGTGCCTTTCAAGGGATCAATTTCACCTAGGCTATCAAATTTGTGGGTATAGTGTTGTTCATTATATTCTTTTATTATCCTTTTAATTTCTGTGGGATCTGTAGTGATATTTCCTCTTTCATTACTGATATTAGTAATCTGTCCTCTTTTTCTTAGGTAGCCAGACTGGATAAAGGCTTTTCAATTTTGTTGATCTTTTCAAAGAACTAGCTTTTTAGTTCATTAGTACTCTTTTGATTTCTATTCTAATTCTTATTCTTTTCCTTTTATTTTGGATTTAATCTTCTTCTGCTTTGCTAAGGTGGGAACTTAACATTACTAATTTTAGATGTTTCTTCTTTTCTAATTATATGCATTCAGTACTGTCAGTTGCTCTCGAAGCATTTTTTTCACCATATCCTACAAAATTTGATAAGTTTTTACTCCATTTAGTTAAAAAATACCTTTTAATTTCTTTTGAGATTTCTTCTTGACCCATGTGTTATTCAGAAGCATGTTATTTAATCTACACATATATTGGGATTTTAAAATCCCTTTCTGTTAGTCATTTCTAGATTAATTGCTTTGTAGTCTGAGAGCAAACATTGTATGAATTCATTTTTTAAAAAATTTTCTTAAAAGTCTGGGTTTTGGCCCAGAATGGGATCTGTCTGGGTTAATGTTCCATGTGAGTTTGAGAATAATGTATATTTTGCTGTTGCTGGATGAAGTAGTCATAGATGTCAGCTACATCCACTTGATTGATGGTGTTGAGTTCAGCTTTGTCCTTAGTGATTTTCTGCCTGTTGGACATCCAACTTCTGATACAGGGGTGTTGAAGTCTCCATTGTGATAGTGGGTGCATCTTTGCCTCGGTAATTTGTCACAGTTTTGTTAAGCACATAAAAGGATTGTTTTGTCTTCTTGGAGAATTAACCCCTTTATCCTTATGTAATGTCCTTCTTTATTATCATTGTTAACTTCCCTTGCTTTGATGTCTATTCAGAAGTTAATACAACTACACCTGCTTTCTTTTGATTAGTGTTAGTATGGTATATTCTCCATCCATAACTTTTATTTTATATATTTCTTTCTATTTATAGTGTGTCTCATATAGAGAACATATAGTTGGATATTTTTTATTCACTCTGACAGTCTTTTAATTAGTATATCTAGGCCATTAATGTTCAAAGTGATTATTGATATTATTGATATAATTGATATAATCTCTATCAAATTTTCTACAGTTTTCTATTTGTTACCCTTAGTCTTATTCTACTTTTGTATTCCACTTTTCCCAAAGTATTTGGTGGATTTATAAAACATTTTATATGATTCCATTTTCTCTTCTTTTTCACATATCAGTTATACTTTTTAAAAACTTGTTAGTGGTTGGTCAACAGTTTACAATATACATTTATGATTAATTCATGTCCTTTTCAAGTAACACCAAACCACTTTACAGGTATGCAAGTTACCTTATTATAACAAAATAATCCTCATCCCTCCTTCCCATCCCTTGTACCCTTGCTGTCATTTATTTTACTGTGTATAAGCACATATGTATAAAACCATACATTATCAAATTACACTGTTACTATATTTTAGAAAAACTTTGTTAGATTAAGAAAAAGAAAAGGTTTTATTTTCAATTCTTTTTTATGCTCTTCCATTCTTATCTGGATTTGAGTTTCTGGCCTATATTACTTTCCTTCTCTTTAAATTTAACATTTCTTGTATGGCAGGTCTATTGGCAACAAATTTCCTCCATTTTTATTTGCTTGAGAAAATCTTTATATCTTTCTCTTTTACTTTAAGAAATTTTTAAAAAGATTTTATGTATTTACTTTTGTAGAAGGGGAGAGGAAGGGAGGGAGAAATACAGGGAGAGAAACATCAGTGTGGTAGAGATATATTGATCAATTGCTTCTCATTTGCCCCCAATGAGGGACATGGCCTACAACCCAGGCATGTGCCCTGACAGGGAATTGAACCAGTGGCCCCTTTGTTCACAGGCCACTGTTCACTACACAGAGCCACAGCGCCCATAGTATTCTCTCCTTTACTTTTGAAGGATAATTTCACAGGTAATAGAATTCTAGGTTGGTGGCCTTTTTCTCTCAACACTTTATAATAATGTTTCATTCCACTGCCTTCTTACTTGCATGGTTTCTGAAGAGAAATCAGATGTAATTTTCATCTTTGTTCCTTTATGACTAAGGTATTTTTTTTCCTGACGACTTTCAAGATTTTTCCTTTATGTTTGATTTTTTTTGTATAGTTTGAAAATATTATGCTTAGGTGCACTTATGGGGGCATTTATACTGCTTGGTCTTCCCTGAGCTTCCTGGATCTGTGGTTAACATTAACTTAGGTAAATTACCAGATATTATTATTGCAAATATTTCTTCAGTTCCATTCTTCTTCTGATACTTCTTTTTCACATGTTATACCTCTGTAGTCGTCCCACAGTTCATTAATATTTTGTTCATTTCTTTCTATCTTTGTTCTCTTTGCCTTTCAGTTTTGGAGATACATATTGATATATTCTCAAGCTTAGAGATTCTTTTCTCAGCCATGTCCACTCTCCTAAGCTAATCAAAGACATTCTTCATTTCTCTTAGTATTTTTGATCTTGAGCATTTCTCTTTGGTTCCTTGTTAGGATGTCCATCTCTGTTTTCTTTGCTCATTTGTTCTTTTTTTTTTTTTTTAATTTTATTTACTGACTTGAGAGAGAGAAAGAAAAACATTGATTTGCTGTTCTGCCCATTTATGCATTTATTGGTTGACTCTTATATGTGCCCTGCCTGGAGATCAAACTCACCACCTTGGCCTATCAGGATGGCACTCTAACCAACTGAGCTACCTGTTCATTTGTTCTTTCATGCTGTTTACTTTATCCATTAGAGCCCTTTTAGCATATTAATGATAGTTTTAAATTCCTGGTCTGACAATTCCAACATCCCTGTCATGTCTGGTGTTGATGTTTGCTCTGTCACTTCAAATTCAGCTTTCTTTTCCTTTTTTTAAATAGCTTGACATGATGTACTGGATAAAAGGAACTCTTGTAAATAGTAATGTAGTTACTCATTTTAGTAATTTAGGGCCAAATGTAGAGCTCCTTACCCCTAGTTAAGGAGTAGTTACATTCACACAGTCCTAAAATTACATTTGGCCTTTGGAAGGCAACTGAGAGGCTGATATGGCCCCCGATGAAAATGAGTTTGACACCCCTGCCATATAGCATTTAACTCTCGAAGTTTTCCACATTTAGCCTCCAGCAATTCATCAATTACAATTCAGCTTTTCCTACCCCAGCACTGGTTTCCATGGCATTTATCACTCATGAGTCTGCTCTGTTAAGCTGTTACTACCCTTACTCTCCTGTCTGTCTCTCCTATGTGGAAGCAATGGTTAGCCCTGCCTATGGACCCAAGAAAAGAAAAGTTGTTTTGTTTTTCCTGTTCAGCTTTTTTTTTTTAACTTGTTAGAACAGAGTGGCAACTTTCAAGTTCCTTACATGCAGAACCAGAAAACAGAATTCTGTATTACTTTTTAAATTAAATTTTAAATATATAAGGAAAGACCTAAGTTTATGTAATAAATAGGATGACTCAACATTTTGAAAAACTCCACTACTAATAGGTAATATAATTTTGGAATATATACTATATATAGTTTTATTAAACATAGATATATGCATTCTTTTGTCACTTAAGTAGAAATTGTTTTATTTTAGATAACGTTCAGTCATCCAAGCCTAGATATTCAGGGCAGAAGTATAGAATATGTACAGCGACAAATATCCAAGGAATGTGGAAGCCTAAAGTCCCAAAATAGGGTAAGTAATCTTAGTTTATCATCTGATAAGGAATATAACTAATGAACATATAAGTGAAATTGTTTAGTCCTTCTAATTTGTCACCAGATAAAACCAATAAGAATTATATATTGTTAATTTAACTGACTGCATTAATCTCTTCACCTTTAGCCCAGACCTGGAATTTTTCAGCCCCAATACCAAGTATCTGGGGAATAGATGTTTGCTCCGACCTGGGTCAGGTACTTGCTCATAGAGTAGTCACTGTGTCCAGGGACTGGGGCTAGGAGACACAAATGCGACTTCTAGAAGGCCATATGATTTATCTTTAAAAGATTTACTTTGCTTCTTGGCCTCTAGGAGGTAGTCTGTCCAAAAGGAGGGCCAAGGGGGGTTGTGTAAATTTGTTGTGTACATATTTGATGTGGTGCATTTTAAGTCATTTTCAGAGACTACATAGCCAAGATTTAAAAAGTATATGTCTTTGTATTAGTTTGCTAGGGCTACCATAACAGAGTGTAACAAACCAGGTGGCTGAAACTACAGAAATGTATTTTCTTATGATGCTGGAAACTGGAAGTCTGTGATCAGGGTGTTCGCAGTTTGGTTTCTTCTGAGGCCTTGCTCTCCTTGGCTTGCAAGTGGCCACCTTCTTGTTGTATCCTACCATTGCCTCGGTCCTTCCAAGCACATCCCAGTGTCTCTATGTGTCCAATTTCCTCTTCTTAAAAGTGCATCAGTCAGATTGAATTAGAGTTTATCCTAAGAGCCTTATCTGAATTTAATCACCTTTTTAAAGGCCCTATATCTAAATGTAGTCTCTTTTTGAAGCAGTGTAAGTTGGGGTCTCAACATGGGGATTTAGGGAGGACACAAATTCAATCCATAACATTTTGCCCTCTGGTCCCTCTAAATTCATGACTTTCTCATATGCAGAATTCCCTCCATCACAGCAGCTCCAAAATTTAACCCATACCAGCGTCAACACTCAGTCCCAAAGAGTAGATGAGACTCAAGTGTCATCCTGAGACAAAATAGCTGTCTACCTGGGAACCTTTGAAACCAAAGAAGTTATCTGCTTCCAAAATATGATAGTGAGAAAGGAGTCACAGGTGTCTCAAGAAAGTCCGAAACCTAGCATAGCAAATTTTATTTGTTTTTATGGCTCGAAAATAACCCTCTTGGGCTTAATGGTTTGTTCTCCAGGAAGATGTCTCCACACCCTTGGCCCTGGGCTTCTGGGCCAATAAGAAGTGGCTCCATCCTATTGATCTGAGGAGACAGCCCCAACATTCCCAGTGCTTCCCTTAAAAGATAATGCATGTTAGTCCTGGCCGGTGTGGCTCAGTTGGTTGGAACGTTGTCCTGTGACCAAAAGATTGTGGGTTTGGTACCCTGTTGGTGCACATACCTGGGTTGCGGGTTCAATCTCCCATCAAGGCGCGTACAGGAGGCAATCAGTCGATGCTTCTCTCTCACATCAATGTTTCTCTCTTTAAAAGCCATGAAAAAGGTCCTTGGGTGAGGATTTAAAAAAAAATGATAATGCATGTTCTCAGCCAGATAGCTCTTATTTGCCAATTCTTGTAAGTTATAAAAACTATAATTTTGACAGCTTTGATTCACTTCCTCTCAACTGTGGTCCTGTTTAGATCCAACCTGCAGCGTTTCAGCCAAGATGGTTGGTAGGATCTGTGATTCCACATCTTTGGTATTCTCTTCAGAACATACTTACTTACAAGTTCTGCCTTCCACAAAACACTACAATACATCTACATCATTTACACCTTTTACTGCTTATAACAAGGATCATCTTTCCTCCTCTGTCCAGTGTTATGTTCCTCATCTCCATTTGGGGTCTCACCCAGAAGTACCTTTAATGTCCATATTTATACCAACAGTCTCTTTAAGGCTTTCTGGGCTTTTTACAACATGTACCTCAAAACTCTTTCAGCCTCTACCCATTACCCAGTTCCAAAGCCATTTCAACATCTTTAGGTGTTTGTTACAGCAACACATTTTTTTGATACCAAAATATGAGTCAGGGTTCTCCAGAGAAACAGAATCAATAAGATGTGTATATATACAGATTCGTGTAAGGCATTGGCTCATGTGATGCTGAAGGTAGAGGTACATACCCAAATCTACAGAGGGTAAGATGTGAGGCTTGAGATGCAGATGCAGAGAAAAATTGCAGTCAGTCTTTGTTCTGTTAATTTGGATGAGGTTCACCTATGTCATGGAAGATAATTTTCATTCATCGTAGTCCACCAATTTAAATGTTAATCTCATCCAAGAAATATCTTTACATAAAACATTCAGAATAATGTTTGACCAAATAATGTGGACACTGTGACCCAGCCAAGTAGATACATAAAATTCGCATTTACAGTTCTTATTGCATTTTTTCATTTCTTTCCTTTTCAGGTCCCTGTGAAATCAATCCGACATGTCAGCTTTCAAGATGAGGATGAGATTGTCAGAATAAACCCTCGAGATATCTTAATACGTCGCTATGCAGACTACAGACATCCTGACATGTGGAAAAATGACTTGGAGAGAGATGATACTGACTCCAATATTCAGTTTTCTAAACCAGACAATAAAAAATCAGACTATCTATACTCTTGTGAGGATGAGACTAAGTTAAGTTCACTCAAAGACTCTGTGGCACTTAAGACACAGCCCTCCTCTTTAAAATCTAAGAAGTCAAAACGAAGAAAAGAAGATGGTGAACGTTCTCGCTGCGTATACTGCCAGGAAAGGTTTAATCATGAAGAAAATGGCAGGGGAAAATGTCAGGATGCTCCAGACCCTATTAAAAGATGCATATATCAAGTTAGTTGCATGCTCTGTGCTGAGAGCATGCTGTATCATTGTATGTCAGACTCAGAGGGAGATTTTTCTGATCCATGTTCATGTGACACTAGTGATGACAAGTTCTGCTTACGATGGTTAGCCCTAGTAGCTTTGTCTTTCATTGTACCATGTATGTGCTGCTACGTCCCTTTGAGAATGTGCCATCGTTGTGGTGAGGCATGTGGGTGTTGTGGTGGGAAACATAAAGCTGCTGGATGAAAGGATCCAGTGCCGAAATGAGCTTAAAATCTTTGTTTCCAGGAACTAGCTAACTTGGATTTGTGGACGCTTTTGGCAAGCAATATGAAATCTTGCCTGGTGTCGTAGGGGCCACACGTGCAGGAAGCAGAACTCATCAGTTCTTGGCATTTCACACATGCTAGCCATGCCTAACTTTTCCCTTGAGCGCATGGCACGTTTTGTTACAGGTTGTAAAAAGTATTTGTGAAGGGAAACCATTTCTGGTTATTGGCTATTAAAAGTGAGCCTAAAATATGATGCAACTAAGCGGGATTGATTTTTGGCATTTTTGTATATTTATGCATTAGGTGATGGGACTTTTAAAGGTTTGAATTCATTAAGATACGAACTAAAAGTGCACTAGGGGACAGCTGATTTCAGTCTAAGAAAAGTTAACATTTGGGAATTATAAGAAGTTAAACAAGTGCAACTAAACATTTATTGTTTTTTTGAAAGCAGTTTTATGTATAAATAACAAATGTTTATATTTAACTAAATATAAGGTACGAATTATGACATATTAAACTTTTCTTCCCTTCCTAGTTCGGAAGTAGATGTACATATATCTACTGTCACATTCCATTATATTTTGGATATTTTACTCATCTAGTTAATAATGTTTTTATTCCATGTGAATGATTTGATATTTTCACCCTCATTTTCCCTTTGGCTATGGTTCATATTGAGTTATGTCTGTACATTCTGGTAATCTAAAATTCTTAAAAATATTCTAATAGCCTTGAGTGACCAACTTTTTTTTAAAGCACAGATGTAATTGTCTAATGTTCTGATGGGAACATAACACTTATTTTTATATAAAAAGAGACTGAGTAAACATAGAAAAAAGGTTTTGGGGTTGTTGTTTTGTTTTTTGTGGTATTCAACCAGCAAGTTGTTTTCTTTCAGATTTTCCTCCTTCAAAAAAAATTATATTGCATTTACAAATATTTTACAAGGCAAAAAAGTGTAACTGGATAGTTTAGTGTAAGAGTTTTCTCCTAAGATCTCCATTTATCATTCCAGTAAACCAGAATTTGTTCAGCTGTGTTACTAATTTTTTGTCTTAATCCTCAGTCCTTATTATTTACATAATAATAATAGCTTTTATGTTAAAGTGTGTGCTAAGCTATCCCAATATAATCCAACTTAGTGAATGAAATATCCTGTGCATACAAATTTATTTCTTTTTCAGAGTATTGTATTAATGGATGTTTTATTTACAAAGTTGTTGGATAAATGTTCCAACAAATTGTTTGAAGTACTTTGGGATCAAATTCTCTCTCTTTTGTTTTTAAGTGTTAACATTTAAACTCTAATTAGGTAAGGGGTTCTTTAAAAACATTCCCTTAGAGGGATAAAGATGAGAACCATGCCTTTTTTTTTTTTTTTTAATGGCTTGTAGTTTCAGAAGTGATAAGCATTAAAATCACACTACCATTTGAAGCTCATGTTCTACACAAGTGTTTAAGTGTCATTCATGTATCATTCCTTTCACACTCACAGTTAAGCTTGTTACCTGTCTTTTGCCCTAGATCGAACCGAACAATGTATATAACACTGTCTGTAAAATACTTTTTTTAAGAAAGCATTTATATTTATATGACAGCTTGAACTGACAACATTGTGTGTATAGATCATCTTGAAGTATTATTTCACATTGAAAAGAAGAAAAATATATTGATAACTATAGATGTTATGAAGAAGAGGTTATTTCTAGTTTTGTACTAAAAATCAATTGGATGAACTAAATCCAAACGTGACACATGACACAGTAGTAGCAGTTTTAAGTCTTATTTTTACTGTTTATATATCGGGGACACTGCTACACCAGATGATCTTCATCCCTGAAGTTTTCAGCTAAACTTGGTTACCTAGGATAGACTGTTAACTTTCAAATTAATTTTTATTGGTGGAATGGAAATAATTGGTTTTCCTTGTGAATAAATTTTCATATTTGTAAGTGTGGAGCTTATAATTCAGGTTTGAGCAAGGTGTGAATAACTGAAGAAAATAACTTGCTGGCTATATAGGAAAATGCTGTGGAAGTGAACTATGTACATACTTCTAGGAAGAACAAATATAATAATCATTTCTCTGTTAAGCACTAATCGGTATAGTGCAACTCCTGGTTCTGTACTGTATTTTATATGCAACATATATGCTTTAATATTTTAATGTTTGTGCATTAATATTTTCAAATTGTTTTAACCACTTTGCTGCTAAGACTTTGCCGTCCTATCCCCATTTTTTCCTTTACAATTTTAAACAAGTTTCTTCATTAAAAACTATGGTGATAAAGTGGTTTTTATTTTACCTTGGATCTTTATAATTAACACACCCAGTTTCCAAATTGGTCCAGAAGACTAACTAGTTAATATAATGTTATCTGAATCCCTATGTGGAAAGTTTTCTCTTGAGTAAATTACAATTATAATGTGAAAACTAATGGGTGGTTTAAATTTCTTGTTTTAAATGTATATAGGTATGTTCAAGGACGTTTTCTCATTCTGCATACAGATTTGGCACTACTTAGTTGGCTTTTCCTTTAAAACCTTTCTCTGTTTTTAATCTGGTAGTATAAGCAAATGGCTAAACAAAATGGCCTAAGTAATAAATACTGAAAATGAAATCATCTTGATGGCATGATAAGAAACACCTTGGTCTGATGGCTTATTGTGTTCAGACCTGATCATTTGTAAATGATTTTTCTCCTGCCTTGAAGGTGGTGGGGGCCTGAGGCGAGGGAATCTTGATTTCTGAAGAAATGTGACGTATGGGACTTCAGCACCACCTACTGGATGATTTATAGGCCAAACGTGAGGTGGCTGTTGGGATCTGACAGGGTTCATCACCAGTAAAGGGCAATTTAAGTGGTGGCCACCGCCAAATGGAGAAAGCAGGAGCCGGAAATATCTTAAAAAACAAAAAAAACTGTAAAAGGAATCTTTTCTCTAATGTGTCTTGGTTGCTGAAAGATTTCAAGCACTTTTTTTCTTACATATTCTGTATTAAAATATTTATTGATATTTGAAACTGGCAATCAAACTTAATTAATGGATATGCCGAAGCATTTATAGAACCAATTCTTTTAACTTGCTAAAGCCATTACCAAAATGGTATTTTTATTTTTCCTCCCATTGCTAGTCAGGGAGAACTTTTTAAAAAAAATAAACATCACCTGTATTACATCAAGACAATGTCAGAGGGAGTGTGTGTTTATGTCTCTGGGATGCTGGGGCAGGGGTTAAAATATAAAGGGGAAAACTTGGAACTACCTATTTTCATTGGCTATTCAGCAGTGCCTAATATGAACTTAATTCACAATGCACTTTCAATTCTTGTTATAGTGCCATCTGATAGGTAAGTCTTGCCTTTTATTTTTCTCCCTCATTCAACTCCTATTGCCATTTAATTGAACACCACAAAGATATTTCTTAATATCCGTGTAAGTCATTGAAGTACAGGAAACAGTACTTTCCTCCAGATTCAAAGAACCTTAAGGATGTTTCTTATGTTGACATTGGTTTTCAGTCTTGTGATTGCACTTTAAGGTATGTGTTTAAGATTGGATTTTTAATTTTAGCCCAAAAAAGCATTACGCAGGTATAACATTTTTCTACATAAAACTTGAAACCTTAGTTACCTGAAAAACAAAATCTTGACTAAATATTCTCTTATTTGGGCCTTCAGAATCACATTTCTAAATATAAAACAAAGCACTAGAAATTGCATCATTGTTGCACCTAAAAAAATGGTGTGTAAACCACGATAATCATGGCACCATAAGGTGTTTGCAGTAAATCAAAACATTTTAAAAAATCACAACCTGAGGTGATTTATATAAACCAAAAAAAAGGGCTTTAAGGTATTAAGGTACTGTTTGCCTAGCAGCCAGGTGGTTATAAAACTTTCATATGCTTTCATTTACTGATGATGTTAGCCATTGTTTCTAAAAGCTCCTTAAATTGCGTAGGTTGCTAGTTTTGAACTTTTTCAGAAGTAATCTAGTTGAAAAGCTTTTGTATTAAAGATACACGTAGATTTTTGTGAACATTGCCAGTGTGTAGTGTCATTTGCTTTACTCTTGACCTCAAAAGTGCCTCACTTGTATATTGCTTCCATTAAAAGCTTGACTGCATTCTTTCTAATAAGCAGTGAAGTATTGTTTAACTCATGTCATGATGTATCTCCGTAGATATAGTTGACTAGCTTGGTAGTTTTTGGGTATATAATGTAAATATGCATATATAAGTTTGTAACTGTTTTTGTTACATCATACCCATGTAATTGGACATATCAGATGATATCAAAGAACTTGTTTTAATTACCTGATTAAACCTATCATGAAATATAAAAGGACTTTCTCTGACTCTTCTAGACGATAACAAACTACCACATAAGAAATAATAATTGCCAGAGGAGAAAGCAATAGTAGAAATGGAAGCTTTTGATTATAATTTTAAAGGTATATTGTTAACTGAAAGTTCCAAATATAGTGATTCACATATTCATTCTTGATTGTATCCAGATTTTTTTTAAATAGTCTGTTACCTAATACATTATCAGCTTGGGAATAGGTTACAACTAAGTCTAGATTAATCAATTTAATTGATAGGCGGGAAATTTTTTAACCTAACATTGCTACCAATTTGTGTGTGTGTCTCTGAGGAAGTTCCAAAGTGTGGTTTAACTTGTAAACAAAGGTAGCCAGTGATCTAAATGAAAAATTATTGGGACAATACTCTCAAACCATAGTGTATTTCAACAACAGAAATGGATTACTATATTACATTTGTTTGAAAATCAAGAATTAACTGTTTATACATTAACTGTGAACTATGAAATGTAATTTTGTGTTTATTCACAGGTTTTCAGAAATTTGCTTTATATTTACATCAAGTTAATACCCACAAGGAAGCAGGGCAGTTTTTACATCACAGAAATTGAAACTAGGGTTCCTGCTTGCTCATCAATATAGTTCATGAGCACAATGGTCCTTTAAAAAGTAAGTTTTAACAACAAGAGCTAAAGTCAACTCATTTAAAATTAATTGCTCCTAAGATTTGTAGTTTTACAGCCTTAAAATGATGCTCAAAAATGTAATTCATAGAAAAGTCTAACTGCAAAGTCATAATTGAGATATTTTGTCCAGCAGTCTTTATTAATGTGCTTTAAATTATCACTGTCAATCCTCAAGTAACCCTGTAATGTATTATCCTCATTTTACTAAAGAGATTTAGGCTTCAAGAGGTTAATTAAAAAATATTTCCAAGATCATGTAAGAGCCACCAGGATTTGAGCCATAGTCTGCCCACTCCAAAGCTCATGTTATTAGTCACAATGCAGTTTTGCTTTTTGTTACAAAAGTTACAGATGTACTAAATAGAATAAATGTTTTGTTAAAATGCAGTTTTTTTAATGAATAATTTTTAAGGGAATAATTTCTTAATTTGCACTCACATTTGTTTCAGTTCTGGCCCCACTTTTTATCTGTCTCACTAAGTTGGGCACCGTCCACTGTATGGCATGTGGAGATCCTTAACACTGGGAGAATAAAATTGGGATAATGCTTCAGTAGGTATCAGTTGTGTGCCGATCCAACAGAAAGCACTAAAGACATACACATAGTCCGATGTGTGGTATTGGTCAGTTTGCCCAACTTGTATTTTCCTGAATATTCTGAGTCAGAGGGATTCTTTTTCACCCAAGGGATGATACACCCTCTCGAGGCAGTAGGAAAAAAAGTGTTCTCAAATGAGTCTTCTTGTTTGGCACTTTTCTTTTCAAACAGTCAGCCATTTGCATGTCAGTTACTCCACAAAGGCTGCATTTGAACCAGAGTTGGCATTTAGCATCCGGGCTACCTGCACATGTGTCAGAATGACTATGTTTGTGCCCCCTCTTCCCTCAAACTTTACCTGAAGATAATTCTCTGTAGCCTAGAGGTTGTATGCATAAGGAAAGAAGTTAGACAGAATTTACAACATTGAAATTCGTTCTGAATGGTAAAACTTAAGGAGACCTGTGCAAATTGTATGCCCATTGCTTCTTAATCCTGCATTTTAAAATAGCAAGAGATACTTATTTAAATGTTTTTTTAACTTTTGAAATTATTATAATACAAAAGATCTTATAACCCCCCTCTGTGCCCTCTATATTTTCCTCCCTCCTTCCCCTGTTACAGCAGTACTGTCTCCAGTTTCTCTAAAACTCTGAGGGGAAGAATTCAGGGAGAAGAAATGTCAACAATTTGTTATAATTATTTTTTTAAATGGAAGGTTAATATAGAAGGCCAATTTTTAAAAAAGATTTATTTATTTTTAGAGAGGGAAGGGAGGGAGAAAGAAAAACATGAATGTGCGGTTGCTGGCGGTCATGGCCTGCAACCCAGGCATGTGCCCTGACTGGGAATCGAACCTGCAATACTTTGGTTCACAGCCCGTGCTCAATCCACTGAGCTACACCAGCCAGGGCTTATAATTATTTTTTAAATTCTCATATTCTCCTCAAGAAATGCCAGCAAGCTTAAATCTGTCTTTCATCAGTAGGGAAAGCCAGAGTTTCACCATCTTAAAATTTAAGAGAAAACAAAGTTTTACGAATTCATTAGCTTCTGGGTAGTTTAATAGTGCTTGTTAAATTGTCAAAGTAAAATCCACACAGCAACCTGAATTACTTTAGATTAGCGATAAAGTTGAGTTCGTTGATGTTTTATGGCTGGGAGACATCTTAAAGATTAAGAAGTCCAACACCCTTATTTTACAAATGTAGAAATAGGCCCAAGGAAGCTAAGGTATTAGTGCAAATGCATTCACTCATTTAACACAGTATGCCCCAAACTGATTTTCCCTATTCTTTTTTTAAGATTTTTTTAAATTATTTCTGGAGAGAGGGGAAGGGACTGAGAAAGAAAGGGAGAGAAACATCAATGTGTGGTTGCCTCTGGTGTTCCCCCAACTGGGGACCTGGCCAGAAACCCAGGCATGTGCCCTGACTGGGAATCGAACCAGCAACTCTGGTTTGTAGGCCTGCACTCAGTCCACTGAGCTATGACAGCCAGGGATGATTTCCCCTAGTCTTGAAAGTTTTTCTCTTCTCTGTCTTGGAGAATGACACCACTGGCCTTCCAGTAGACTAAACCAGAAACTAGGTCATCATCCTTAATTTCTCATTTTCCCTCAGTTTTTCAACATCAATTCTTGATTCTCTACAGTTCTATTTCCTAAGTGTCCCTCTAATCCAGTCACGTTCCTCTTTGTCCTCACTGCCACTGCCCTGGGAGAAGTTATCTCACACTGCTGACATTGGTGATTTGGCACTGAATCCCTTGAACATCTTTATTTTTTAAAAGATGGTCTATATTTTAAATTAACTGGAAGGTTAAAAATAAGACTGCAACAAAATGATAACTAGTTGAGATATCCCCAGATTTAGACAAAAATTATTTGTGGCCGGATTGAGGAATCAAGTGGTGGTGACTAAAGACTAGTTCAGCACCTAGAACCATCTAGAGTATGGGATCCCAGCCACCAGACCAAGGGCCTGTCAGGGCCTGTTAGGAACCGGGCTGCACAGCAGGAGGTGGGCTGCACAGCAGGAGGTGAGCTTGAATGTAATACGCTGGAATCATCCTGAAACCACCCCCCAACTCAACCAAGGAAGAATTTTCTTCCACAAAACTGGTCCCTGGTGCCAAAAAGGTGGGAGACCACCGATCTAGAGAATTAAGAGTAACTCGAACTATAAAGTAGAAACTTAAAGAACTGATAAACTATGTATATTCACTTTCCTAAAGCCATTTCCCTTTTTTAAGGTAAAAACTTGTTTGTTTTTGTGGTGGTGGTGGTGGTGGTGGTGGTTTTCTGAGAGCTTGGGTGAAGAAAGGAGTCCATTACTGGAAACCTTTGAAATCTTACTGCTGATAGCATTTTAAGTAAATCAATAGTTCCGTAAGCAGAAGAGCCTGTATTTCAAAGATTTTTTTTTTTTGCTTTTTACAAATCATTTTCCCTAAAGCAACATCAAAAATTGCTTAATATAGATTTTCCCTTTTGAAGGTCACATCTCCAGGCAAAGCTGACTACTTACTTGAAAGATGCTGGGCAGGTGCCATTTTAGAAAGAGTGGTCAAGGAAGGCTATGCAAATAAGTGGGAAAAGAATCATACAGGTTAAAGGAAGAGCAAAAAAAAATATGAAGGCTGTGATTGGAAAGAAGCTTGGATTGCTTAAGGAGCAGCAAGAAGGCTAGTATGAGTAGAGGGCAGAGTGAGGCAGCCTGTGAAAGGAGGGAAAATCACAGAGACACGGGTACCAGATCTTGTGGGGACTTGTGTGTCATGGAAAGGAGTCCAGATTTTATTCTGAAGGTAATAGGAATCTACTGAAAGCTTTTGAACACATCATGCTCAAGCTTCCCTCTGGCCTTTTTTTTTTTTTTTTTTTTTAGTAGAAAACCCAATTCTGGTTTCAGATGTTGGGCTGCTATTGTATTTTCCGGGCTTTTCTACTGAAATGTTCTCCCCCACCACTTCCATGTTTCTAAATCCAATGAGTGTTTCAGAGACATCACTCCACTGAGCAGCTTTTGACACAGTCTTTACTTCCTTAGTGCGACAGTCTTCTGGTTTTCTTCTATTGCACTGGTTTCTCCTCTGCTAGGTCCTTCTCTTTCCTCAGGACACCGTACTCAGTTCTCTCTAATCTAGCAATACCCGCCTCTCAGAGGATCCCACCCAGTCCTCTTTACCTGTCATACTATCCTGGTGGTAAGCTCATTTAGATCTGCTTGACCTCATCTTGGTTGTCTTGCACTTCAATTGCAATAAAGCCAAAACAGAACTCGATTTTCCCATTCAAACCTGTTCCACCCAGTCACATGAAGAAATGATCATAATTGGGGTGTATAGCTTGTTTTGGGTTGGTGTTTCAGGGTTCTTAGGATATAATCCTAGCAGTGGAATTGCCAGGTCAAAGGGCAGTTCCATTTTTAGTTTTCTGAGGAAATTCCATACTGTTTTCCATAGTGGCTGCACCAGCCTGCATTCCCACCAACATATAGCAGCACAATTTACAATAGCCAAGTGCTGGAAGCAACCTAAGCGCCCATCAGTAAATGAGTGGATCAAAAAACTGGTACATCTACACAATGGAATACTACACAACAGAAAAAAAGGAGCTCCTAACCTTTGCAATAGCACGGATAGAGCCAGAGAGCACTACTCTAAGTGAAATAAGCCAGGTGGTGAAAGACAAATACCATATGATCTCACCTTTTAGTGGAAACCTAATCAACAAAGCAAGCAAGCAAAATATAACCAGAGACATTAAAATTAAGAACAAATGGACAGTAGCCAGAGGGGAGATGGGAGGGAATAATGGAGGGGGAGGGCAAAGGGTTTTCAGGAATCAGGAGGGGGTGGGGAAGGCTGGGGTTGTGGGGGAAGGCAGAAAACTACGTCAACAACAATAAATTTTTTAAAAAAAATCATAATTGCCCTGGGAGGTGTGGCTCAGTGGGTTGAGTGCGGCCTGTGAACCCAGGGGTCATTAGTTGGGGTCAGAGCACATGCCAGGGTTGCTGTCTGGGTCCCCAGTGGGGGCATGTGAAAGGCAACCACACATTAATGTTTCCCTCTCTTTCTCTCTCCCTTCCCCTATCTCTGAAAATAAATAAAATCCTTTAAGAATAAGTTATAATTTACAAAGTTGCTTAAGGAATTACTATCTGTCCTCATCAAGAGACTCAAATATTGATTGTAAAACTAAGCAATTCTCACCATGTAAATCTCTGCCATCTCAGTCCAAGCCTCATCCTACAGCTTCCTGCTTCCACTCTGAGGTCTTTTATTTTTAGAATTGATTTATTACCTTATGGTCATGGAATATTTGTTTTTCCTTATTATAGTTTCAGAATTATATATATTTTTAATTTGACCCATTTATCCTACTTGATAAGGATAAATCCTACACAGTTCCTTTCCTTCTCACTTGAATAATACTTTGTGAACAGGTAATGAGGAATGAGAGCTTAATATTTATATGCCCAGTACTACTATGCACTGTGTTGGACATATTTATATACATTATTTAATTCCTCAGTAACATTGTGAAATAGGTATGATTACTTCTGCTTCACAGATGAGGAAACTGAGTGCATGCAGATATTAAGAATTTACCTACATCCTTCATAAAGTGTGGGAACTGAAATTCCAACTCTGTTCTTCCTCACTGCCACTCTTCCCTGGCTACCATTCTGCCCTTGTGGGGTTTTCCTCTATTGTGTCCTCCTTATATCCCTGGCCAGTCCTTGGCTTTGGTTTCTATTGTTTTATTGCTTCAACTCAATCTTTTTTTTCCCCACTCTAATTCCTGCCTTTGTATTTTGTGTCATTACTCTATGCTTTCTCTTATTGTACTCACTGACCTATTGTTACCCACCAACGACACTCAAGTAATAGTTTTCCAAGGACAGGCTGTAGGACTAGCTTCACGACTGCCCACCAATATCAAAGCCACTTACGGCTCTGAACTTACAAAGAAAATGACTAACTGGATGGCCAGGCTGAGCCTTTGTAACGTGCCTTGCATTCTGACTAAAAAGTCTTCATTTGCTTCCTGGTAATGGGACACATTAAATCCACTGTGGTTAGTAAATGCTGGCACCCATCTATTCCTTTCTGTGGTTTGATATGCAGTTGATTAAAATCTCTACTTCTGATGACAATGTAGGTTTAATCTGTGTATATCCTGATAGAGGATTTCTCCTCTTCAGCATTAACCATCATTTTCTTCTATATTAATGCTATTTTTTCTTAGGCTTTTAATTTCTCTCTCTCAATTTTGAATATGGGTAAACCTAATACAGCATGATATGGTTTTTAACCAGAATTAAATTTTTATTAGTTGTATTAGTATATAATTTTCAAACTCCTCTTTGTTCTTGAAGAAGTCATCTGATTCATAAAATTATACAAGAAAACTGAATTAAGAACAAGAACTCTAGAAAAGTGATATATATGACTAAACAGTCCTTGGGCCACTGGATTTTCACCAGCAGGAAGCGAGCTGAGAAAACTGAGGCCTCCAAAGGCCCACTTCAGATGCAGTCTAATGAAAAAGTAACAACTTTTTGTGTTAGGCCAAAGAATGGCCCTAAAAATAACAGATTCTAATCCCTGGAACCCATAAATGTTAAACTTTATATATAAAAAAAATGCTGTCCAGGTATGACTAGTTTAAGGATCTTGAGACTGATTGTCCTTGATTATTCTAGTGGACTCTAAACACTATTACAAGTATTTTTATAAGAAAGAAAGCATTGACATAGAAAAAGACAAGGAGCAGGGAGAGATCTGAGGGCTGGAAGGATGTAGCCTGAAGCCAAGGAATGCTCTTGGCCACCAGAAGCTAAAAGTGGAGAAAAAGACTCCCTCCCACCTAGAGCCTCTGGAAGGGAGCACAGCCCTGCCATCACACTGGTGTCAGTTCACTGATTCTAATGGAAAACTCTGGGCCTCCAGAACTGTGAGACTATATATTTATGTTGTCTTGAGCCATCAAGATTGTGGTGATTTTTTGTGACAGCCACAGAAAATTATTTTTCTCAGCAGAATGGGGCTAATCAATTTCTTTCCCACTTCTAGGGTAGGAGGTCTCCCTGGTTTCTCCCAAGTGGGAGAATTGCTGTGGACTATTGACTGCTTTATTTTTGCTTTTCTCCTCTTTTTAATCAAAAAATTGTATTGTACTTACTCTGTTCTTGCTTCAGCATTGCATGTTGGATGTATTGAAGGAAGGGACAGGTAAGTGGACACTTGGCTACAGATCTATGGAGAACAAACTCGTCTCAAACAAGAGAAATACATAGATGACGCGGACATCCAGGACATTAAACTGGGTGCAACAATAGGATAGTACTTTAGTTGCATCACTTGGGAATGGATTGATTGTGTTCTTTGTGTGGATAGAAAGGATTAAAGGAATATAATCGATGAAGGCAGAGATTGTTAGTGCTTATCCAGTATCCATGTGTTTCTCTACATTCTGGAGCTTCCCCTCATATGTCAGGCCAGAGAGTTCAAACTTTATCCTGAAGATTATAAAAATTCATTAATGGGAGGAGGATGCCATGATGAGATTTGCATTGTTTGGTGATTATTTCATTTGTTCAACAATTACTTACTAAGAGGATTCCAGGGTGATCAAAACAAAAAAGTTACATGCTTTCAGGGGGTTATAGAGTTGTTCAATAAACGACTGAATCAGTGCGTTTAAAGTTACACACAGAGAAGGAATGTGTGGTTGCCATGTAGCGTACCCGAGTGGCCAACAGCAGCCTAAGAAAATGACTCTTGTGATAAAACCCAAATGTCAGTAGGGAGCCAGCCTTGTGAAAGTTAGAGGAAAGTACATTCCAGAAATAGAGAACAGTTCTGTGGTAAAGACTTTTGGTACTCATATCTGACCTGCTTCTCCTTGGCATACAAGAGGATCTTACTTCCCCAGTATCTTGCACATAGGTGGGACAATGGGTTAGTTCTGGAAAGTGGACTTGGAGAAGATGTGGTAGAAATGATTTCCAGGCTGATATAAGGCCCTCTAGTATTCTCTTCCTGTACCCCAACAATTACGGATGAAGCAACATACTGAAATGGTGGAACCTCAAGATTGAGGCAGCCTGAATTACTGAGTCCCCTTAGAGAAAACAGATGCCCTAAAGATTGTCCTAACCCTATTGGATACTTGTGAGATTTGGGGATTGTGTATTACCAAAGCATCACCTACCCTCTCCTATCTAATGTAGGCCCTGAGGTGGGAGCAAGTTTTATGGGTTGCAGGAAAAGCTAGAAGACAAGAATAGGGGCATAGTGAGCAAGGGAAGATGGTAGTCAGATCATACTGGCTTTGTAAACCCAGGGAAGGAGTTTTTATTCTGAGGGGAAATAATAGAAGGGTTTTAAGTGGGGTATGACATTTTGTAATGAACACTTCTAAAAGATGGTTCTTGCAACTATATAGAAAACCAGATGGAGAGGAAGGAGGCAAAACAGAAAGCAGGAAGGCCGATTAGGATGCTTTTATAGTAGTGTTGGTGGATTATTGTTTGGATCATGGTGGTGGTATGAGGATGAAAAGAAGTGGACAGATCCTACGTAAGTTTTGGAGGAAGTATCAAAAGGGCTTAATAGTGGATTAAATCGGATGGACAGGAGGAGGGAATCAGTGAAAGGGAACAATCTCTGGGCTTACATCTGGAGAGGTGTTGATGTGGGTGAGCTTGAAAAAGGAGCGGGTCTTGGCAGGGGTGTGAAGAAAGGCCCTGGCACATTTGAGGGGACTGTTAGACAGCCAAGTGGAGAAGTTGAATAGGGGCTTAAGGATGTGAATATAGTTTTGAGGACTAGGTTTAAAGATGTGAAGTTACTATGTTAATGTTTTTGCTTTGATGTTCAGGTTTCATTTTGTGGGACTCATGGATTAGTGATTTCATAGTCAATAAGCTTGAATTATGAAAACATTGTACCCCAACATTTTGGACTATGCTTTACTTTCAAACACACTTAGGAATTTTATAAAACTTGACTATGTGCTGTGCCATAAAACAAATTTTAATACATTTAAAAGGTTGGTTATAGCCACTTCTCTCATTTTAATGAAGTTAGGAAACAAAATCAGAAAAAATATATATTGAGAACCTTAGAATCACAGGGCTATATAACTCGTCCAAAGAGGGACTTAATAAGATTTAAGATTCTTTAGTCCAGTCATAAAAATAACATATCAAATACGAAAACATGTAAGATACAGGTAAAGCAGTACTTGGAGAAATTCTAATATTAGAAAAGAAAAAAGTCTTTAATGAGCTACTAAAGAGCCAATATGAAAAGTTAGATAGAGAAAAATAAAGTTGAAGAAAATCTATAAAGAAGAAAATAAGAAAAGATTGAACTTTAATAAACTAGAAAACACAATATAGAAAAGACCAACAGGGCCTACAGTTGGTCTGGAAAAAATCAATAAAATTAATAAACCAACAACAAGATTGGATCAAATAAACAATGGACAATTAGAGAAAATCTGGGTTCTATAGCCAACAGCAATACATTTCAAAAACAATAGTGAAATGAAAAAACTTGTTCAGATATATGAAAGCTGAAAGAGTTCATTACCAGCAGACCCACACCCGCAATACATGTAAAAAGAAGTCTTTCGGCTGAAACGAAATGATACCAGATGGAAATCTGGATCTGAACAGAGCAATGAAGAGCACCAGAAGTAGTAACTAGATGATTAAATAAATGCTTTACTCATATTCAGTTCTTTTCAAAACAATACTATTTAGCCAACAGTAAAAAACAATGTAGTATGTGGTTTAAAGCAGATGGAGGAATAAAATGTATGACAATAGCACAAAAGCTGGGAGGGGAGGCATGGCATTATAAGGTTCTTAGAATGTAAGTGAAATGTTATCACTTGAAGGCAGACTGGTAAATATTTACACTATAAATTCCAAAGAAACATCTAAAATAGCAAACAGACTCACAGGGAGATTTCCGTGGTCCATAAAGGCAATAGCCCCTTACTCCACTAGATCGGAAAGCTTTAGTGCTCCAGACTGGGCCCCAGCACCTAACTTGTATAACACAAAAACACTCATTAAGGTGTTTTCATAAACGTGCCACCGCTGATCCTTGGCTCTCAGCACCACAGACAAACTGGATTTTGAAATTACAGTTTCCTTAGTCAGGGCTTCTACCTCCACTAATTTCAGTCATTGCAATGGAGGTCAGTAGAAAATTTTATGTTCCCAGTCCAGTGCAATCCTTTCATGTACAAATGAATCTTCCCTAACAAAGTGTAATTTCACTTGGGCAGGAACTGAATTGTTATTTAAATGTTGTTTATCCTTCTGCCCCACAGCGAACTCTTCATTTTGATTGTATCTCAACTCAGAAGTTCACTAAATGTTTGCTGAATGCATGAATGATTGGCAACATATTATTGCCTATTATACCCCACCCCTTAATGGGTGAATAAAAAGTACATTCTTTACTTCAGTTATTTACTCACTGTTAGGGTCCCTTCTCTGAAGAAGTTCTGAACACATTCTTAAAGGAGTAAAGAATTGGGGAAAATATAGTTAAGCAACTTTCATTCTCTCACCAAAAGGCTTCAGTTTAATGCCTCCTCTAGACAAATGTATTTTACTTCTTAATAAGGTGCAAATAATAATGTTTTCGAATACTAATTTGTACAGTTAAATTTGTTGGTCTGTTTCTGTATCTGGTAAATCATTATGGTTTATAAATCTGTATTATGACAGCTTTCTTTTTTTAGAGATTTTATTTATTTTTAATTATAATATATTTTATTGATTATGCTACTACAATTGTCCCATTTTTTTTCTCCCCTTTATTTTCCTCCACCCTGTACCCCCTCCCACCATCATTCACCTACCTTAGTTCACATCCATGGGTCATACATATAAGTTCTTTGGCTTCTCCATTTCCATTATTATTCTTAGCCTCCCCCTGTCTATTTTGTACCTACCATTTATGATTCTTATTCCCTGCACCTTCTCCCCCATTGTCCCCCCACCCCCACCCCACAGATAACCCCCCATGTGATCTCCATTTCTGTGATTCTGTTCCTGTTCTAGTTGTTTGCTTAGTTCATTTTTGTTTTTGTTTTTTTAGGTTCAGTTATTGATAGTTGTGTGTTTGGTGTCATTTTACTGTTTGTATTTTTGATCTTCGTCTTTTTCTTAGTTAAGTCCCTTTTACATTTCATATAATAAGGGCTTGGTGATTATGAACTCCTTTAACTTGACCTTATCTGGGAAGCACTTTATCTGTCCTTCCATTCTAAATGAAAGCTTTGCTGGATAGAGCAATCTTGGATGTAGGGCCTTGCCTTTCATAATTTCAAATACTTATTTCCAGCCCCTTCTTGCCTGCAATGTCTCTTTTGAGAAATCAGCTGACAGTCTGATGGGAACTCCTTTATAGGGAACTCTCTCCTTTCCTCTTGCTGCTTTTAAGATTCTCTCCTTATCTTTAATCTTGGGCAATGTAATTATGATGTGTCTTGGTGTGTGCTTCCTTCGGTCCAACTTCTTTGGGATTCTCTGAGCTTCCCGGAAGACTTTCCTAGAAGTCTATTTCCTTTGCCATATTGGGGAAGTCCTCCTTCACTATGTTTTCAAATAAGTTTTCAATTTCTTACTCTTCCTCTTCTCCTTCTGGCACCCCTATGATTCAGATGTTGGAATGTTTAAAGTTGTCCTGGAGGTTCCTAAGTCTCTCCTCATTTTTTTGAATTCTTGTTCTGGTTGGATGTTTCTTTCTTCCTTCTGCTCCAAACCATTGATTTAAGTCCTGGTTTCCTTCCTGTCACTTTTGGTTCCCTGTACGTTTTCCTTTATTTCACTTTTCATAGCCTTCACTTTTTTTCTATTTTGAAACCATATTCAACCAATTCTGTGAGCATCCTGATTACCAGTGTTTTCAACTGTGCATCTGATAGGTTGGCTATCTCTTCATCACTTAGTTGTTTTTTTTCTGGAGCTTTGATCTGTTCTTTCATTTGGGCTATATTTTTTGGTCTCGATGCAGGGCAACCCACATCGCTGTATGCGATGCACTATATGTTGGGGAGGGGTCCGAGAGGGAACAGTGCCAATTTCTCAGCTCTCACTCTGCTTTCAGTCACTTTTCCTGCTACCCATAAGCAAACTGGGCCCTTATGGTGCTGATTCTTGGGTGGGTGGGCTTGTGTATGTTCTAGCACTCTTTGGTTCTCTCCCATGGATTCTCTTGTGAAACTGGGAGTTTCTCCCATGCCTCAACCTCAACAGGTGTTTTCTGTCAGAGGTTTGAGACTTTATTTCCCCTGCACCGAAACTCTGGGTTGCTTGGTTTGCCTCACTCCCCAGTTGTTCTTCCTGGTTTATCTGCACGTGAATGTGGGACCACACGCTCTGCCAGCCACCACCTGCCTGCCCGAGTTGCCAGCTGCTGCCCTGCTGTGAATTCTCTCCACCCAGGCTGCCAGACTCTGCCCCTCCTACCAGTCTGGATGAATGTTTTTTCTCTAATTCCTTGGATGTCAGACTTCCATACAGTTGGATTTTCTGGTAGTTCTGGTTATTTTTTTATTTTAAATTTATTGTCCTTCTTTTGGTTGTGCAAGGAGGCACAGTATGTCTACCTATACCTCCATTTTGGCTGGAAGTAGTCTATTTATTTATTTTTAGAGAGAAGGGAAAAGAGGGAGAATGAGAGAGAGAGAGACATCAATGTGTGGTTGTCTCTCATGTGTCTCCTGCTGGGGACCTGGCCCACAACCCAGAAATGTGCCCTGACTGGGAATTAAACCAATGACCCTTTGGTTCGAAGGCCGGCACTACACCCACTGAGCCACACCAGCTGGGGCATGAGAGCTCTCTTTAAGGAAACCTTCCACATGTAGTAATGCCACCTCCTATTTAAATAACCTGGTTTCACAAATGAAGGTATGATGGAACAGGAAGAGATGTGAAGAACATCTCCAAATTTCAGGTGTTATAGGCCTTGTTCTCTACCTCCAGCTTTATAAATAGTGCCCAGCAGTGGGAGGTTGAAGTTGGGGACAAGGGAAGAAAGGGAAGATGGAAAGATTAAAATTTAGAGTTGAAAAAAAGGTGAGGTGGGGTGGGACACACAGAACCATGGTCTTCTGACCTTTCTCCATTGGCTCCCCATCTCTAATTACCCTTGGATGTTGCAATCACAAACTTTCCACCCCAGGGTATCTTTGCTTCCCACTCAACGCACACTTGCTGGGGAAATCTCACTGGGCTGGGGGGCTTCAGCTGCCACCCATATGCACATGACAGTCCACTCTGTATTCTGGCCCAGATATTGCTCACAAGTATAAAATTTCCATTTGCCAGTGGAGATACCATATTGGATATCTGAACAGAGGAGCAGGGATTGGCAGACTCTAGTCTTTGGCCCATGTCTGGCCCAATGTCGCTTCTTATACAACTTGCAAGCTAAGAATGGATTTTACATTCTAGGTATAGCCGTGTTCCAGGAACACAAATTACAGACAATGAAATTTGAATTTCACATCATTTTCACACATCATGAAATAGTATTATTTGGGTTTTTGTCAACCACTTAAAAACGATAACACAGTGTGCTACCATTGGACTGAGAAGAGGAAAGGAGGGGCCTGTTGTGAAAAGGGGAAGTCAGTGCTCCTCTTACCTGTTGAGGTAATACTAATCACCCCACAATGCAGTGGCTTAAGCAACAACAGTCATCTTATTATTTGCTCAGGGTGTCTGTGGGGCTAGAATTCAGGAAGGGTTCAGCTGGGTATTTCTGGCTTGGCAATTTACAAAGCACCTGGAGTGGAGGTTTGGGAGTGCTGGGACAGGGGGACTGTCCATGTCAGCTGGTTTGCACACTTACAACACGGTGACTCCAGAGCAGTCAGATTGCTAATGAGGTGGCTGAAGGCTACAAAGTTGAGTACCACTGTCAACAGAGCAGAAGCTGCACCACCTTTTATGATCTCACCTGGGGAGTTACATAAGACGCTTCCATGTGCTCTAGAGCAAGGATGCAGGAACCTTTTTTTTAAAGATTTTATTTATTTATTTATTTATTTATTTATTTATTTATTTTAGAGAGGGAAGGGAGGGAGAAACATCAATGTGCGGTTGCTGGGGGTCATGGCTTGCAACCCAGGCATGTACCCTGACTGGGAATGGAACCTGCGACACTTTGGTTCGCAGCCTGCGCTCAATCCACTGAGCTACGCCAGCCAAGGCTCAGAAAACTTTTCTATAAAATCCCAGATAGTAAATGGTTTAGGCTTTGTAACTCATGCAGTCTCTGTCACAAGTACTCACTCTGCCATTGTAGGGGGAAAGCCTGAATGGGAAGACACGGGGTTGGCACACGGTACACCTGCAGCCTAGAGCAGAACCTCAGAGTCACATAGCTGCTGAACCTTGGCTGTAACATGAGTGTCAAATACTTTGTTAACCACTAAGGTTGCGGAGTTACTTCTTTCTTAGCATGACTGTAGCAAGATGAGCATCTGCCATGTGCTGAGACCCTGAGCATGTAGAGAACACATCACAGCCGATTGCTTCTATTCTTCATGTGGCCTAGTTCGTTGTGATCTGATCTCTCATCTTCTGCCATTACCTGGCAATCTCCTCCCCGTGGCTCTGTGTTTCTGTGCCTTTGCACACACTCCTGCCGTTGTCTGCTTGCCAAATTATATGTGCTCTTCGAAACTCACTGAAATGCCATCTCCTTTATGAAGCACTCTGCAAAAGTCTCTCTCTCCTAATACCCGCATTTTTGGACCATAAGACGCACCTAGGTTTTAGAGGAAAATAGGAAAAAAAAACTTCGAAGCAAAAAAGTGGTAAAATATTTAATAACACAAATAATATAATATTTCACCCATGTAAATGTAAACAGAACTCAACAGCAGCATTAACAACCATTATTCCTCTCAAATTTGGGGGGAAATGTGCATCTTACAGCCTGAAAAATACGGTACCTTCTCCAGCACTTGTTCTCAACCAATGAGCTCTTGTCTTTGTATGAAATGTGTTTACTAGTCTAAGCCCCCTGCTAGATGGTAGTCCCCTTGAAACCAGGGAGAGTGACTTTGCCATGTTTGCATCAAGTCCCCAGACCTTAGGACAAAGCCGTGTACTCAGGAGGACTCAAGGAATGTTGTTGAGCTAGTGACCCAAGGTGGAGGGAGACCTGAGGGTGAGGGACAGGTTTTAAGTTTGAAGCAAATCTCTGTTTGGGATTCTCTCATTTCTTTCCTCCATCATTTTTCTGCAGAACATGTCAGATTCAAATAAACTTTAAGGGCAAGTTTGAAGAGTAAAGGAGTCACAAAAATTCATCCCGAAGGCTGTTGTGGTCTTAGAAGTTTTGGGTTGATGTTATATTTATAAAGCTTGCTGTGTTGGTTTATTTTAGCATCACCACACGACCCATCATTTCCTCCTCTCCCTTCAGTGATTTGTCCTCAAATTCCCTAACCAGTAAGTTCCAGGCAACCACCCAATTTACGATACTCTAGCACACCTTCAAAGAACAGCCCTGGGTCCCTGCCAGAGCAGACAGTTCTGATCTCCCTCCTTGCTTTTTAGGGGTCTCCATCTAAGGGAGGGCAGTTGAGAATGCCTAGTGCCGATCAACTCCCACCCAGAAGGCGTAGAGGCAAGGAGACTGATGAGCCTTTTCTATCTTCTGGTGCTCACAGCATGTGGTGTGGAGCCACACGCCATTTGCTGACTGAGGTGGATCGCTTGTCAGCAGAATAGGATTTTCATGTAGCACGATGGGGACGTGCTTAGGCAAGCCTTAAACTGTTCATGCATTTCTTTAAAAACCGTCTGTGAAAGTAATGTAGTAACTATCAGGTTGTGAGTATTAATTGGATATGTACTTGTTTTATTTGACTATAATCCTGGCTCGGTCTCTGGCTAGTTCCTTGGGCCTCAGCAAAATGAATGGTTTGGAAGTAACTGAGAGCTAATGTTCCCTTAAACCTCGGAGATTCTAAGATTTCATAATGGATTTAGCAGCTGCAGGCTTTTGATGATGTGCCCAGAAATACACACCACAATTCAACTGAGATTGTGAACACGCCGATCTTTAAATAAGGACGGGTAGGGGGACTGATGAAGTTTTGGTGAGGGTAAAATAAGATGCTGGATGTGAACGTGCTTTAGGAAATGCTGGGTGTGGAACTGTTTACGCATGAATGTGAAGTCCTGCCCACAGTGAAGAGTGAAGCACAGCATTTGAGAGCTTGTTATCTCCTTAACAAAACTGGTGATTATTTTGTACTAACAGTGGCCTACAAAGGAAAGAGTGGCCAGGAGCAGGTTCTATCAAGAGACAATATAAAGAAGAGAGCATTCTTCACTTCATTAATGGTCTTCCGCCCTGTCCTTGCTCTGTGAATCAGTGACTGCCATCACTGTGGGACTGTCTGCAAGCCAGAATCCCAGCATTCCTTCTGGACCCACCCTCCCCTGGGAGACCGGGGGCCACGTTTATTTTTTTTCATCATTTGAATCCCTAGCACCTAGCAGAGTAGGGACTCAATAAGTACGTTTTAAAATAAATGAATAGTGTTAAACATTGCCCTCTTCCCCTGATCCTCCCTGGAGGCACAAGCTCCCTGGGACCAGAATGCTCTAAGGTATCATCAGATCAGCTTTCCTCAGTGATAGTAACCACCTGGAGAACACTAAGATCACTTTGTCCTTGGTACTGCAGGTAACTCAGAGAGCAGCGTGAACACTGAGAGGGGCAGTGGGAAGTGCTGGAGATCAGGTCAGGCTCACCTGCTTCCCCTGGTACCTTGGACTGACTGGTTCTGCACGTTGATTTGTCTGCTTGGAGATGCTGCATGGACACAGGGCATCCACCACTGGTCTCTGAGCTCAAAGGACCTTTCCAGTTCTGAAAACCAAAGGGAAAAAAATTCAAGTATCATGAATAATTAAAGTAACTATGTCTGAGAGTGATCAAAAAATCATGTGTCTGGCCTAAATTTGATCTGTGTGGGTGAGGCAGAATTAACCCACTCACCAGTACTAGAAAGGCAGTTGTGAGGAAGGGAGCAAAGTGGTTTTGTTGTACCTCAGAAAGCCGACGTGTTCAATGGAAGGGTTCGTTGGTGCACAGCATTTCCTCTTACACAGTCGGTCTAAGTGAAAGACACCCCTAGTCAACCTTTCAGCTTCTTTCAGAACAGTGCACCAACCCTTCCTTCTTTCCGGAAATGTCCTTCTTTTAGCTCTGGGGGATACCACTTTCCGGGTTTCCTTAAACACGGGGGCAGCTCCTTTTCAGGCCCCTTTGCCCCGTCTGCAACCAGGCTAAACTGTGCCCCAGGCCTGGGCCCTTCTATCTTCTCTGAGTGCTCTCATCCAGAAATGTGACTTTAATTACCGTCTATTAACTGAAGAGCTCCCAAATTTATATCTCTGATTTTGACCTTTCCCCTGACTCCTAGGCTTCCATAGTCAAAAAACAAAACAACAACAATAACAAAAAAACAAACAAAACCAAAAAACTTTCTTAAAGTCTTCCTTTGGATGTGGTGTTGGATATTTTCCATTTTCCTCTCCAGATCTGCTTTCCTCCTGTCTCCTCCCAGCCCCATGCTTTATGAGGCTGACCACTATGTGCTACAGCACCAAGCTGTCTTGTCTCTGGCCTCTGGCTGGGTTTGTCCAAGGGGACCCATTGGCCGCTGCTGGGAAAGCAGGAGGAGAGTGAGGTCAGGGTATGCGTCCCTTTCCCGTCCTCTTTGCCTGCTCACTATGGCTGAGGCGTTTCCCTCTTCCGAGGTCAGCTCTTCCCGATGGCCACAGCTATTCTCTCTGGTTTCTGGTCCAACTACCCTTCCTCCCTTTCCCTTTTAGGCCTAAAGCTGGTCACCATTCTGTGCTGTGGCTTTAATGTGGCCCAAACTGGACTCCTGTTTGTCCTAAACCTCCCAGTTCCCCCATCACCCAAAGGCTGGGGCAGTTCCTGTTCAGCCCCCTTTGCCAGGTCCCGCTCCTCTGTGCACAGGTCAGAGGCACCAGCATGCACCCCCTCGCTCAAGCCAAGAACCTAAGACTTGATTCTGTTACAAAATGTCGATATTTTGCTGGTTCTTCATGGTTTTTACATGAAGGGTACTCATTTGTGACCCCCCATTTATAACAACTACAGAATTAGAAGACGGGTTTCTCCTGAATACTGTTTAGTGCTCCTGCAATGAGAATTTCCTAACAGGTCTCATGCACTATGAGCCCTTCCATGGCATAACCTTATTCACTTTTGTGTCATTACCTAGCACAGTATTTGAAATATAATAGATGCCAAAAATTTGTATGTTGGATTTATGAGTTAATTAAGGTTTGCTACATATTGGTGTAGTTAACAGCATCTTTTTTTTTTTTGGTTCTTGCATATTTCAACTCTTAATAACAGTGTAAGACTTCTATCCGATTGGTATGGTCTCAACTTACCTAGTGAATCTTTCTCAGCCTTAGTATTCTACAACTTTTAGTTTGAGTTCTTCCAAAGTACAAGGGATGAGAATTAAGCAGGAATGTTTTTGGCTTTTGAGTTGTTTTTGAGCTGAATGAAGTTCACAAAAGTACTGGGAGACTTTTACATGGACAGCTGTTGTGTGACCCTGTAAAAGGAAATGTGCATTTTTTAAAAAGGCAGAGTATAAACAATAAACATGTTGGGAGGTCAGACTGAGAAGGGGGAAAGGAAGGCTGGGAATGGGAGACATGGGAATATTTCACACTAGTGCTGAAATCGCTAAGCTTTTTTCCCGATGTCTTTAAAAAAAGTTTTAGCCATTTTTGGAGAAGAGATGATTATGGCTATTTATGAACATCATGTTGCTAGGTGACACCATGGGATGAGCACCATGCTAACCTATCACTCCCTGATTTCCAGCACTAGCAGTGAAGGGGACACGCGGGGGCGGGGAACAGAATCCAGGAAGGAATGCAGAGACATTGGGACAAGACTGTCTGCAGTAAATGGATCAGCTTTAGAAAAGCCTTCATTTTTATCTCTCCATTCCAGTAAAATGATCTGTTCAGGATCTTAGGTCCAACCTTTCCCCTGTTCTCTTATTCAGGGCCCCTTTGTTGCTAGCAGCCTTTTCCTCTATTATGACATTTGGCCTCCTCTGGGACAAAAGCAGATCTGCTTCCTGTAGAAGCCAAGTCGGGAAATCACCAGGGAGGAAACCGAGGAGTCAGGCTCCCCATGCAGCGAGTCTGAGAACCACGTTTTCTTCTGTCTGTACACACATGGCCTGGGAATAAGTGGTTGGCCGCGGGCGGCCAGGCTTAAGTGCAAGTCTGGGCTTGGAGAACGATGCTGAGTGTGCTGCAGTGTGAGGAGGCCGATTTGCAATCAACTGACCACCTGCAAGTTCGATACATCTGAAATAATAGCAACCGGAGGCAGAGCCAATCACCAATTTGAAATGCACCTATTGGAAGCTAGGCTGCTAATGTTTAGTTACCTAATAAGCATGGATTTAGGAGGGGAATATACCAGTTCACACAGCTGGCTGGAATCAGTGGATAGCCACCTGTGAGATATTAGCCAGCATCCTGGGGGTATCAAGAATTTATAAATGTTTTTGGACAGGGTGGTATGTGTACACGCATTAGGTAAACCAGTGTTTCCTGAGGCTATCCCCACCTTAGGGATTGGCGGCCTTGAGTATAATTGCAAGGTGGATGCTTTGAATCTCATCCAAAGCACTTACTGGAACGGAGAATGCCTTTTATCCCCGCCTACCACTGAGGCTACAGTGAGTCTCATGCACCTCCTAGTGGCCACAGCTTGTGTGAACCAGTTCCCCTTCTGGGGCTGCTGTTGCTGCTTGGAGAAATGGGACAGGTTCTGACCTTACGGGGTCTCAGCTGGCTTCTGCTGCAGGCTCCATTGCAGGTTTGCAGATTGAGAAAAGGTTGTCCTCAGTGATACCAGCTCTTGAATGCCAGCCCCCTCTAAGCCCCTGATAAGTCACCTTTATGCACATTTTAAAAGGAAAATATCCCACTATGAATAGCAAAAAGTAAGCCCTCTAAGGGAACCATTAAAAAACAAGTATTTCTTCTACCTGCGGACACCACTGCCCTCCCAGGCCAATGGCGTGGCTAGACGAGCCGGCGCAGGGCTTCCTTCCCCGCATTCCTCTCACTCTGGTGGGTGCGCTGTGAATGACACGTGTGGGGGCTTTGTGTTGGAGCCTGCACGCTGATTTAAAAAAAAAGTTTTACTCAGAAATTTCAAACCTACGCAAAACAGATGGAACAAGAAGAGCAAGATAAGGTGCTCAGTGTCAACATCACCCACCTGCCACAATGATCAGGTCATGGGCAGTCTTATTTATATATACACCTTAACTTTCTCCCACACCTAAAATGTTCTCAAGAAAATTCTAAAGGGATTGCATTTAACTGATATCATTTCATCTGCAAATATTTCAGTATGTATCCTTAAATAACAAGGACTCCTATAAAAATATAAGCAATGCCATTATTGAAAAACAGTTACAAAAACACCTGAAACCTATATAATTTTATTAACAATGTTGCCCCAATAAATTCAATTAAAAACCAGCTATAGATAGTTCATAGTAATTCCTAATGTCAACAAATAATCTAAGTTGATGTTCATATCTCCTTGTTCATCTCATAATATTTTTTTACAGTTCATTTGTTTAAATCAAGACCCAAATAAGGTCTATATGTTGTGGTTTGTTGGTATGTCTCTTAAGTCTCTCTTAATTTCTTTTCTATTCTCTGCCTTTCCAATTTTTGTTGAAGAAATGAGGCCATTTGTTCTGTAGTTCCCCACAATCTGGATTTCAATGGTCGCATCTCCGTGGTGATGTAACATCTCTCAGTACATTAGTCTCCCTTATTCCAGGTTTTGCTTTCCATGGTTTCAGTTGCTCATGGTCAACCCTGGTCCAAAATGTTAAATGAAAACCTCCAGAATAAAACAATTCTTTTTAAATTGCATGTCACTCTGACCAGTGCGATGAAATCCTATGCTGTCCTGCTCCATCCTCCCTGGGATGTGACTCACCCCTTTGTCCAGTGTCCCCACACTGTATGTCCAATGTCTCCACACTGTCCCTGTCACTCAGCAGCCATCTTGGTTATCAGGTCCATTGTCAGGGTATCGTGCAGTGCTTGTGTTCAAGTAACCCTTAATTTATTTAATGCCACATTCACATTAACCTTTATTAGTGTATTATCATTGTTTTGTTTTACCGTGTTATTGTTATTAATCTCTTCATGTACCTACCTTATCAATTAAACTTTGTTATAGGTAGGTATGTACAAGAAAAAACAAGCATATATAGGATTTGGTACTATCCATGGTTTCAGGCATCCACTGGGGGGCTGGGAGCATATCCCCTGTGGATAAAGGGGACTACTGTATGTACTTGGTATTTTCTGTAAATTGGAAATTGCACCAAAAGTCTTGGCCAGAAGCCTTGTCTGCTGTGGCTTAGTAGGTTGAACACTAGGTGTGAATGGAAAGGTCGCTGGTTTGACTCCCAGTCAGGGCACATGCCTGGGTTTGGGCCAGGTCTCCAGTTGGGAGTGTGCAAGAGGCAACTGACTGATGTTTCTCTTCCTCTTTTTCTCCTTTCCTCCCTTCCTTCCCCCTCTCTAAAAAAATATAAATAAAATCTTAAACAAACACAGAGTCTTGGCCAGATGTAGTTTCATTTTTTCATGGTGAAATTACTTCATGGGTGGTAGGGAATACTTGTATCAGGAGAGGTTTATATGGCCAGTATGAGGCCCTTCAAACTGACTTCTGTGCCCTTGACATGTCCCCATCATTGTTTGAGCACTTTCTAACTTCCTGGCACAACAGGTGTTCTGGGCTGATCTTGTACTTTCCCTGTCCCAGCCATTGAACTCGTCATTTCTTCAATGAGCTGTTGTACCTGTTACTGGAGGGTGGTATTTAGAAATCAAGATCTAGCACTAGGTGCTTCATTGTTATTGAGGTGTTGCTGCTCCCAGCCCTTCTCAGTGAATAGACCCAGGAAATATATGCACTGTATTTTTTGGACTATAAGATGCACTTTTTATACCACATGTTTTGCTTCAAAAATTTTTTTCCCTATTCTCCTCCTCTAAAACCTAGGTGTGTCTGTGGTCTGCACCATAAGATGAACCTAAGTTTTAGAGGAGGAAAATAGGAAAAAAATTTGAAGCAAAAAATGTGGTAAAAAATTGTGTCTTATAGTCTGAAAAATATGGTATGTATGTGCATGCACAGATGTACAGACATCTATACTTTTCTACATGTTTATCTGTGTGTATATATATATATTTAAAGATTTTATTTATTTTTAGAGAGGGAAGGGAGGGAGATAGAGAGAGAGAGAGAAACATTAATGTGTGGTTGCTGGGGGTTATGGCCTGCAACCCAGGCATGTACCCTGGCTGGGAATCGAACCTGCGACACTTTAGTTCACAGCCCGCGCTCAATCCACTGAGCTATGCCAGCCAGGGCTTTATTTTTTTTTAAATATATTTTATTGATTATTCTATTACAGTTGTCCCATTTTCCCCCCTTCACTCCCCTCCACCCAGCACACTTTCTCCCACCCACATTTCCCCCTTTAGTTCATGTCCATGTGTCATAAGTTCTTTAGCTTCTACATTTCCCATACTATTCTTGCCCTCCCCCGTCTACATTCTACCTACCATCTATGCTACTTATTTTCTGTACCTTTTCCGCCATCTCTCTTCCTCCCACTCCCCTGTTGTTAACCCTCCATGTGATCTCCATTTCTGTGGTTCTGTTCCTGTTCTAGTTGTTTGCTTAGTTTATTTTTGTTTTTGTTTTAGGTATGGTTGTTAATAATTATGAGTTTGCTATCATTTTATTATACATGTTTTTTATCTTCTTTTTCTTAGATGAGTCCCTTTTACATTTCATATAATAAGGGCTTGGTGATGATGAACTCCCTTAACTTGACCTTATCTGAGAAGCACTTGATATGCCTTTCCATTCTAAATGAAAGCTTTGTTGGATAGAGCAATCTTGGATGTAGGTTCTTGACTTTCATGACCTGGAATACTTCTTTCCAGCCCCTTCTTGCCTGCAAGGTCTCTTTTGAGAAATCAGCTGACAGTCTGATGGAAACTCCTTTGTAGGTGACTGTCTCCTTATCTCTTGCTGCTTCTAGGATTCTCTCCTTCATTTTAATCTTGGCTAATGTAATTATGATGTGCCTTGGTGTGTTCTTCCTTGGGTCCAACTTCTTTGGGGCTCTCTGAGCTTCCTGGACTTCCTGGAAGTCTATTTCCTTTGCCAAAATGAGGAAGCTCTCCTATATTATTTGTCCAAATAAGTTTTCCACTGGTTGCTCTTCCTCTTCTCCTTCTGGTACCCCTATAATTCGGATGTTGGATCGTTTAAAGATATCATGGAGGTTCCTAAGCCTCTCCTCATTTTTTTGAATTTTTATTTCTTCATTTTTTTTCTGGTTGTTTATTTTTTTCTTCCTTCTGGTCCACTCCATTGATGCGAGACCCAGTTTTTATTCCATCACTATTGGTTTCCTGTGCATTTTTCTTCATTTCACTTATTGTAGCCTTCATTTGTTCATCTAATGTGCGACCAAAATCAACCACTTCTGTGAGCATCCTGATCACCAGTGCTTTGAACTGTGCATCTGATAGGTTGGCTATCTCTTCATCATTTAGTTGTATTTTTTCTGGAGCTTTGATCTGTTCTTCCGTTTGGGCCATAATTTTTTGTCTTGTCATGCCTGTTATGTATGAGGAGCCTTAGGTGTTTACCAGGGTGGGTCAACCCGCGTCGCTGGGTTGTGATGCTGTATGTGGGGCAGGGATCGGAGAGGGAACAATGGCGCTTGCTCTGCTCTCTGTCAGATTTCAGTCCCTTCCGCCAGTTCCCCCAAGCAAATTGGGCTCTTCTGGTGCTGATTCCCAGGTGGGTGGGCTTGTGTATGTTCTAGGACCCGGTGGGTCTCTCCAACGATCTCTCTTGTGAGGCTGAGAGTTTCTCCCAGCACCTCAACCCCCACAGATGTTTTCAATCAGTGTTTTGAGACTTTATTTCCCTGTGCTGGGACCCTGGGTTGCGAGGTCTGACTCACTCCCCGGTTTTGCCTGGTTTATCTGTGTGTGAATGTGGGACCACCCGGTCAGCCAGCCACCTTGCGCGCTGCACCCCTCCACAATTACTGCCTTGCTGAGTATCCCCACTGCCACCCCACACCCAGGGTCTGCCAGCCACTGCCTGTGTGCCCAGGATCCATCAGTTGCTGCCTTGCGTGCCTGGGGTCCACAAGCAACAGCTTTTTGTGCCAAGATCCCTCTCCACCCAGTCACTTTCCACCCCTCCTACTGGTCTGGATGAATATATCTATTTTAACTCCTTGGTTGTCAGACTTCCGTACAGTTCAATTCTCTGTCAGTACTGGTTATTTCTCTTTGTTTCTTAATTTTTGTTGTCCTTATTTTGGTTGTGCAAGGAGGCATAGTGTGTCTACCTATGCCTCCATCTTGACCAGAAGTCTGTGTGTGTGTGTATATATATTTTAACAACACAACTTCATTGTGATATCCCTGATTCCAATCCAACACAACAAGTTTCATTCTTTCCACTCCTCGTGTTTGTAAGTCCCTTCTTTAACAATATAAAGACTGAATCCCATTGTCCTCGATGTATGTACACACCCACCTGCTCACTCTTCCTCTATCCCATTTAACATGCACACCTTGTGTGGGCCATCTGCCTGTGTCTGAGAAGCCACTGACCACATTGGCATTATTTCTTTATGTGGGTCTCTGGCAGCCCCTGGGGGTACCATACACAACTTCTTCATCCAAGCCCCTGATGCCAAAGATTACTGGACTAAACTAAGATGGAAGAGAGGGAGCAAAAGAGGAATGGAGAGAGAGAGAGAGAGAGAGAGAGAGAGAGAGAGAGAGAGAGAGAGAGAGAGAGAGATATTGGGAAGTAGAAAGGAAGGAAAGAAGGAAGGAAAGATTCATGTTCATTTTTTAAAAGATGGCTTCCATAGGATAAATCAATGTTTCCAGAGCCTGTACTTAAAAAGGCTGAGAGTTACTACTGATATAGCTTGTGGGAACATAGTTAAATGTTTTGGAATTTTTAGATGAGAAAAGCATTTTAAAATAACAGGATACCATTGTCTCAAAGTTTTTTTTAACATTTAGAGCCATGGTTAAAGTAGGGGTAAATCACCCAAGTAGTAAGTAATGATTCCCTGAGGTATGGGGATAAAATAATAGAGCTTCTATGTATCTTTACTTTACTTAAAATTTTAAAAAGAAATTAAGCTTTACAAAGATTTACTAACTAAGCCTGTATCTTAGTCACCTTACACAGATGTTAAGGAAGGTATCCTAAGGCAAGATTAGAAACTCACCATTTCAGGAGCCTATCTATCCTTTTGGTAACTAAGTGCTATTTGCATACACTCAGTTATGGGGACTAACAGATGATTTTATTTAATTTTAACAAATAAACCACGATGACATGGACAAATGACTTTAAAATATTCCTGCGAAGAAACTTAAGATCGAAGGTAAAACCATTAGTGTCTGCACATATTTATGTTCAGGAAATGGTAGACCTCACACTACAGCAGGCAGAGCAAGCTTCTCAACAGCACATGAGACTCAAACAATGGAGGCTTGAAGTCAGCCCTAAGAATGTGAGACTGTCGGGAGATCTTTCCAAGTATGAATTTCTATCCACTGTCCTCAATAATGACCCTCCCCTGTATGGTTATTTAAGATACTAGGTGCACCAGTGTTCATAATAGCATTATTCACAATAGTTAAAGCATTGAAGCAACCCAAGTGTCCATCAACAGATGAGCGGAAAGGCAGAATGTGGTATATACGTATAATGCAATGTTATTCAGCCTTTAAAAAGAAGGTAACTCTGACATGTGCTGTAACGTGAACCAGTAACATGTGCTAAGTGTAGTAAGTCAGTCACAAAAAGGCAAATACTGGATGATTCCTTTTTTTTTTTCAATTTAATCTTGGGTTTTTAATGAGACAGACAGTTTGGCCCTGGACTTCCCCTTGCCCAGGATAATTTTTTGTTCTTCCCTTAGTGATGTTGTCACTCTTGTTCTTGTTTCATCCTTTCCTCATGAATCTTTCTTTGTTCTTCAACAGTTTTCACCTGTTCATCGGCCAGAGTGGCTTGTACTTCTACAACTTTCAGGTATCCTCTTCCAGTACTTGCTCTAGCTCCTCATGTTTTGCACGATCTTCTTCCTCTCTGGCTTTTTATACTGTAAGCTCAGCTTGTCTCTGTCACTGAAGTTCTTCAAGCAATACTGTACCATGATGCACATGGCTCCCTCCACACTTTGGAGAAATTCTTGCTCAGTTTCATCCTTCCTTTTCTCCAATTCTCCCTCTACCTTTGTCTGTTATCAGTTCTTCCACTCTGTGTGCCTTTTCTTTCTTGATGAGGTTTTATTTTCTATTTACTGCTGCCAGAGTGCGGGGGTCCAGAAATCCAAACTCAAGATGTCAGCAAAGTTGGTTCTTTAGGAGGCTCTGAGACAGAATCTGTTGCCTGTCTCAATCTTAGCTTCCAGTGATTGCTGGCCACCCATGGCATTCCTGGACATTCCACTGGTCCATTCTAGTCTCTGTCTTCCCACATGTATGATTCCTCTTACATGAGATACTTGGAGTATTCAAAACCATAGAGACAGAAAGCAGAATTGTGGTTGCTGGGGGCTAAGAAGAGGGAAGGAATAAAGAGTTATTGTTTAATGGGCATAGAGTTTGAGTGTTACTAGATGAGAAGAGCTATGCAGGTGGATGATGGTGAGGGCCACACAACATTATGAATGTATTTACTACAACCATGGAACTGTAAACTTAAAGTGGTTAAGATGGTAAGTTTCATATGTGCACTTTGCTACAATAAAAAAAAAATTGGGGGAAAATGTTAGCCAGTGATAGTAGGAAGCCATCATGATTAGGAAGATAAAAACTGACTCTCCAAATGTAAATACACATCTCTACAGTTTTCAGCAATGTTTAAATTTATTAGTCGATCCAATACCATATGCACTTTCTCTAAACTCAATAAGAAATATTCAGAAGGCTGGTTTCTTTACCAGTAATACAAGATTTTGAAAAATGTCTTTGGGAAACCCTTCCTATCAAAAGTAGCATGGAAATTAATGTGGCAAAGATATAAATTACATTCCAGAGATAGTGTTATAAGACAGAAATCATTGCTGACAATATGAAGATTCAAGTATAAGAAAACATGTAGAATGAGAAGTTTGCTATACAGTCAAATCAGGGAATGGGCCAATTGTGCCCTGCTTATGAAATTAGTTAGCTGTTTGCTTATTTCTGTAAACACTGTGTTGTTATTGGGGCACAACCCCGCTTATTTGTTATGTATTGCCTATGCCAACTTTCCTGTTATGATGGCAGAGTTGAGTAGTTATGACAAAGACTGCAAATGGTCCTCAGGGCACAAAATATTTCTTCTCTGGCCCTTTACAGAAAAAGTTTGCCAGTACCTGAATTAGATGAAAAAGTAAGGTGGTCCCAATGTATCAAAGTATGTTATATTTCTTCGAATGTTTCAATAGAAAAATCTACATTTTAATTTAATAATAATTATATTTTAAAACTAACAAACACCAATATTTATAGAAAGTTTGTATATATGTAACTACTGAATTGAGTGGCTGCTTTGACCAGAATAAATAAATAAAGGATTCTGGAATTACAAATATAGTGCCATATATGAAATTCATTCTCCACAAGATTTATAGATAAGCTAATGCTCCAAAAACAGGTAAAGCCAGAAATTTACTGAGAGTCATAGATGTCATCAATGAGGTTAATTTTGTACAAACAAAACTGTTTAAAAACCTTTTGTACCTCACAGAAGTTTGCTTGTTACCTGTGTCAGCATACTTAAATCTGTAGTTTAATGTCTATCATCAGTTATGGAAAATTCTTAGTCATTCTCTTCAAATGTATATTGTACCCCAATTTTCTCTTTTCTAATTATAGATTTTTAACATTTATTACATGTTGTCAATCTCCTTTCTTTATTTTCTATCTTTTTATTTCTTCATGCTTTAGTCCCTACAAACATTCTTAGACTTGTCTTTTAATTACTTGAACATATTAATCATACATATTTTAAGATAATGTCTGGTAACTTCATTATGTGGATCCCTTGTGCACTTATATCTATTGTGTGTTTTTTCTGTTAGTTTTCAATTATGCTTTGTTTTCTTGTATGTATGGTTATTTTTTAAATTAAGATCTTGATATTGAAGAAATGTTCTAAAGCACTGGATTGTTATCTTCCAAGATTTCCTTCTGTTTAGGCTAGCAATTGCAGATCATCTTAATTCAAATAGGAATTGACATGCTTTGAATTGGCTTCAGTCCTTGAGAGAGATGATTTAGTCCTAGTTTACTTTACTTCTAGGTTTAACTCCTTTAATATTTACCAGGGCTCCTCCTCTGATTTGTTTCCTCTAGTCTTATGAGTCTGTTGAAAGCTTGTTTTAGCCTTTCAGCCATAAGTTTTTAGACTGCTAATTGCCTAAAAGGAAAAAGCAGCTCTAAATGCTGGGCTCACCTCTCTAGCTCACCTCGCTCTTGGGTCTTCGTCCATAATGTCTCACCACCTTTGTCACTCTCGAATACTTTCAGACAGCTTTAGAATTTTTTGTTTAATTTTCTAGTTGTTTTAAATGAGAAAGCACTTTTGAAACAACCCAGGTTGGAAGCAGAATTGCACAGAAAGGGAAAAATGAAGCACGAGATGTGTTTTGTGAAAGATGAAGTGCACCAAATCTGCTGGTGTTTTCTCTGACACCACGTAGCTTTATGCTCCCCAGCAGGCTCCCACAACAAACAAACAAACAAAAGAATGAGCATCTAGATCTATTCCTTCAAAGTGAAGGTGATGTTTAACAGTAAACAAGGAGCCACTTTTCAAAAGAAACGTGCTCTGGAGAATTTGTAAAAGGAATGTTTGGAAAGCATTTCCATTATCTCAAGATTTTGTTGCTGCAATGATAGCAGGTTGGCACTTATCAAAACTCTCATCTGCACAACAGAAATGAAGAATCATGGTTTTTCTAACCTATTTACCTCTTTTTAGCTAAAAAGTTTCACGGAGTCTTGAGGCCATTTGTTGAAAATACAAAAAAATTGCAACATCTTTTAATTGTTTGCTCAACAGCTGCAGAAATGGAAATTTACTAACCAGATTCTTCCCCTTACACACCCACCCCACACAAAAACTCTTTCGCATAATTGGTAGATCAGGTTTAAATAGTAAACACCACAGTTCAATAAACATAGCCAATGATGTAATTTTTTCATTTGCATTTACATATCTTTGTGGATTTTTTCCTAAGTATACCTTAAAATCAAGTATAGAAGCTGAATTTAAGATCAGACATTTGAAGCATATTCAGTACCATTGCTCACATTAGTAATTTTTAAATAAAAAATTATGCATGGTTTCAAGAAATGTTACTATAAAATACTATTTCATCCTTTCCCCCTTTTTGGAATGTTACTTAGAATACACACACATACAACATAAATAAACATATTTTAGGGGTGATGCTCAAAAATGCTTGCTGATGGATAATGCGATCAAAAAAAGATCAGATGCTGCTGCTCTAGGGAAATATATCAGAGGCAGTGCATATACTAAAAAATGTCAGTGTTTACATTTCAATGACAAAACAAACTGTTAAAAAAGAAAATCAAACAGCTGGGTTAGCATTCTCTTGAATTGCAGAGCCAGGAGGAAGTTGGCGTTTCTGCTCTAAATTACTTCTCTTTGTTTTTAGACAGGCAGCATGGTTTCCACAACACTCTCCCGAGGCTGGAGATATTTCAGCCCTCACTGTAGTGGTTAGGGGCAAACATCTGAGTCCTGGTAAAATTGTGTGAACTCAGGGAAATTACAGAAAGTCTACACACCTCAGTTTTCTCATTAGTAGGAGGGGCTAATAATAGTATTTTATTCACTTATCATTGCCGCCTGACTTCTGAGAACCCCTTCTGTTGGCAGTTGTCCCCCTACTCATCTGGGAATCTGTACGGAAGCCAAAGGGGCAGCTAGACAGGAGTGGCTGTGGTGGAACTGAGCACCCATTGCTGGCAGAAGCTTCTATAGCTTCACTTTCTGAGTCTTAGTTCTTCTCCCCATTTGTCAATTCTGTGAGCCAATCAGTAGTCTTTGAAAAAAACCCTATCTGCCTCAGTTAGCCAGTCAGTTCTGATGCTTGCATCCAAGAAATGAGAGACACTATATCATTGTGATTTTGTTGTTGTTAATTCTATTTTCAAAATTATACCAAATAAATTTTTTTGGTGTACAGTTATGAATTTTAATACCTGCATATATACATATCAGCACTGCCACAATCAGAATACAGAACAGTGTAACAGGAGGAAATCCTCCTGCTAATTCTTTATAGCCTCACGTTATGGTCTCTCTGCATGTGCGCCTCCCAGTGGTCGGTCTGCAACCTGGGTAGTGGTCCATCATTTGTCCAGTTCTCAAAGTCTTTGATATGCCCATTAGGATCAAACCTAGGTGAGCACAACTAGGGGGGTGAGCCCAGTAGTTCACAAAAAAACTTTATAGGTTCACTTTGCAAAGAGTTTTCCTCGCCACAATTTTCTTGTAACTCCTGGTTGCTGGGCTCCCTCTTTGGTCTTCTGGCCAGAATGCTGTGGCTTAGTTACCCCATTTGCCCTCTATAGGGCCAAGAGGTGGAAGGTTGGAAAGAAAGAGAGGAAGAAAACAAAACAGGCATCTGGGTTCTCCCCACCCTCTTGGGATCACAGCTTTACCAACTGGAGAGGAAGGCTCCCTTTTCTCATACTTCTGGGTCCTGTTGAATTGCAGCCTCTGCATACACTGCCATGGATTGCAGGTGCAAGGAAACGGATAGTGGAGGGGGAGACCTCTACATCCTCTCTGAGCTTTAGAAGTTCTCTTTCCTGCTCCTGAGCCAGATCTAGAGGGTTTCTCCTAGGACTCTATTCACACCAGTGCCCACTTCCAGGTTCCAGGATATGCTAAGTTCCAGGATGTGACCCCACCCTGGGAGTAAGGAAATGGTAAACATCACCAGCTCGCTTTGAATTCTGGTCTTCTTCCTCAGTTCACTTGCTACCATTTGTCTTCTGGAGTTCCTCAAACAACTGCACCATACATTCTCTCCAGGATGTGCAGGGCTGTTTTCTGGGAGACCCTCTGGGTTTTTGCAAGGATTCAGTGTGATTTTACATGTTGTATCAAAATACCTGACACGAATAAAGGCTCATTAAACATTATATATTACTATCTCTACTAACTTGTATTTATTTTGGTCAACTAATCTATTAACCAAGGTTAATTAGAAACATCAGCTTTCTTCTGGAGGATTTAAAACCAAAAGACTGACTTAAAAACAGTTCTGCCCAGGACCATGTATGATAAGTGTCTTCTTTTGAAAAGAGTTTCTGAGAAATATCTTTCCTTCCTCCTCTCCTTCCCATTTTTCAATTTGATTTGGAAGTCATGTTTATTTACAGTTGAGATGTGATGTTTTTAATGGTATCTTTGTCACAGAACAGAGTGATTCATAGACTCCACACCCCTATCAGAGCAGATGTGAGGAATGGGTAGGAAAGGGCAGCTCTGGTTCAAGGACGGTGTTGTGCTTCCTTGAGCCCACATTTGTGAGCACCATCCAGTTAGTGTGAAGACTTACTCCAGAGTTTGTTTTATTTATGTATTTGTAACTTAGCCCAGAGAAAAGAGAACAGGATTTAGAGTCTGAAGATTTCAGTTCTTCTAGACCACAGGTTGGCAACCTAGAGTTTGTGAGCCAAGTCAATCCAGCCTACTCACCCTTTGTAAGATACATACATACATACTTACAGTGATAATGTAGTATGTAAAATGAGTTTTATTGGAACACATGCATGCTTATTTCTTTACGTATTGTCTACTATATACTTTTATTTTTTCCAGTTTTATTGAGAAATAATTGACATACATCACTTAAAGTTTAAGATGTACCGCATGATGGTTTGACTTGTATATACTGTGAAATGATTATCATAATAGTGTTAGTTAATATCCATCACCTCATTTAGTAGATTCAATAAAAAGAAAAGAAAAATACTTCTTCTGGGGATGAGAATGCTGAGGATTCTTAATGTCTTAACAACTTTTCTGTGTATGTAGGGAATATATCAGAAGCAGGGTATATACTTCATAAAAAACAAATTATTGTGGCTAGTTATTTCTGTTTTAGGGACTTCCTTTTTTAGGAGAAAAACTTCTAAAATAGTTTCATGTGTATTGCATTTTTAAAGTTGGAGTCAGTGCATGCTCATTGAATCTTTTAGTGCTTGGGTTTGTCAGCTCGGGTTTTTGAATTGGTCATGTGGGAGAGGAATTCCTTGAAATCTTTAATTTATTTTCTGCTTTATATAAAGCACACCATGTTCCCTGGCTCAAATGTTATAAAAGAAATCCTCACTTCCAAAATAACATATTGTCCAAAGCGGTTGCTCTAACTCACGCCTCTGGTCGGCGGCGGCTGACTCACTGTGTGCTGGCAGGACTTCCACCTTCCACAAACAGTTTGGGTTTTGTACACATTGGGGCAGACTTCCTGTTCCGTCAGGCAGTGGCTGAGAATCAAAGGGAGGCTGTGGTTTCTGGGTATGGTGTTCAAGAAGGGCCTGGCTGTGGAAGAGCTGCGACGCTATTCTGGTTGCATGACAGAGAATGGCGCAGGGATCTGCTCGTCAGTCATCGCGGAACCTCTTCCACGGCAGAGATCCAAATTCTCTGTTTCCAGTAAAAGCTTTCCTCGATCCACTTTCAAGTCCTTCTGGTTTGTACCTTGACTTTCCAGCTGTGCAATCAAGAGGTGACTGTAACAATTCACATGCTTGTCCCCCAGATTTAACCTGTGATCAAAAACTTTCTCCCACGTGTTCTTTGGGCTGCTTCCTTCCTCTTCCACAGGTCAGTCTCGAGAGCTCCTCGTATGTTCTCTCGCATTTTCTTCCCTAACTTCTCAACATTTCCCAACCTCTATCTTTAAAAAAAAAATCTCTGTTAAATTTGTACTCCGGCCAACCCTCAGTTTCTGATTCTGTGAGCAATGGCTCTTCGTTTGCAGTTGCTTTGGTCTGGAGTAACCTGATGCTCTGTGTCTGTGTGACATCTCCCTCCGTTTCCACTCCGGGGGTCCAAATTCTTGCCTCATTCAAAACATTATGGGTGTAGGTCAAAAGTCCAAGTCAAAGGGAATCAAGGGGTTGATTATCATTCTTGCCGTAGAATGTAACTATATTTCAAAGGATAACGTACATAAAACCACCAACCCACCCCTAAACCTGTTGATCCAGGGGAATTTTTTCAGCCTTTCCCCCCTACTGCTGTTTTACAGGGTTATGTTAGAGGGGTAAAGGAGGAGTATTAAGTCAGCTTCTGAATTTTTCTCTTTTTTGGTCGTCACTAAAAAGTGATGACATCACTAAAAAGATCATGACAAGAGTTTGTGCTTCTATATTTATTACTTGATTTGAATTATTTTGAGATCATTTTTCTTGGATTTTGAGGGATAAAATTTAAAATCTGGCTTAACTCTGCCCTCCTTATTTCAGAAGGCTTTGTGATCCCTCAGGCTTTAGAGGGAAAATGAACCACTCAACTGATCACTTCTAGAAGGCAGTTGCTCAATGAAGCCTTACCGGTCCTGCATTAACATGAAGGCTAAGAAATAGTGATGACAGCAATGAAGATACACTAAAACTACAGAACACATTAATACTCTTATCCAATCAAAGTTGATTTCCAAGACAGAGGACCAAATAGAACTAAACTTCCCCAGACACACGCTGGAGTCACAAAAATAACCTCAAATCTAGCTGCTCTTTACCTACTTGGGTTCCACTTACTCCTTCCCTCCCCCCCTAATTGTGATAAGATAGATGGAACATGAAATTTACCATTCGAGCCATTTTCAAGTGTACAGTTTAGTTGCCTTAAGCACATCCACTTTGTTATGCAGCTGTTGCCACTCTCAGTCCCCAGGGCTCTTTTTATCTTGCAAAACTGAAACTCTGAACCCATGAAACCCTACCTCCCCATTCTCCGCCTGGCCCTCAGTGGCCACCCCTCTACTCTCTGTTTCTATGAATGTTTCTGCTCTTGGGTCTTCATACCAGTGAAATCAGACAGCCTTGTTCCTTTGGTGGTTGACTTATTTCACTTATATAATTTCCTCAAGATTCATCCATATTGGAGCAGGTGTTGGAATTCCCCTCCTTTTAAAGCTAACTGATACTTCATTGTGTGTGCGCGCCACATTTTGTTTTTTGTTTATCCACTTATCGAAGGACACTTGGGGTTACTTCTGCTGTTTTTGTGAATAATGTTGCAGTGAATATTGGTGTAAAATCTCTCTCTGAGACTCTGTTTTTAATATATACCCAAAAATGGAATTCCTGGATCATATGGTATTTCTATTTTTAATTTCTTGAGGAATCACCATACTGTGTTCAGTCAATGTATTCCTTTTAAATTAAAATGGAATCCCATGTGAGGGAACAGTTTCCCCTGGACTTGGTTTTGCTTATGAAGGGCTGCTAGTAATTTCATGGTAGCCCAAATTGGGAAAGCTATACTGCAATTACAACCAACATAGCAAAGCAAAAGGAAAATAGAGCATATCAAATAAATAACAGATGATAAATTTGTATATATTTACTCTTTTCCTGCTTGGAACTTTGCTATGGATAATGCTCACCATTTCCCTTCTACTTCAGGTGTCCCTGAGGAGGCCAGGGTGCTCTTCCCGGAGAAACACTTCCATGGGAGTGAGATGGAAACAATTTGGAGCCTGTTCATCAGGGTTTGGTATCCTGTGGATTTCACCGGAGTGAATCAGTAAGTTGGGCTTTCAGACAGCTACCCTGAGAAAAGTGGGCAGTGCTCTCTTTGAATGAAAAAACAAGGATCTGGAATACATCTTGTGTTCCCCCGCCAGGTGGAGGGCTGTCTGTGGAGGGGGCTAAATCCTCAGCCTGGTGGGCACCCCCCACCATCCATGGCTGCAGGGCCACTGTTCTGGGAAATGAGGGGACCTATGTGTCCCGACTTCAGACTTCTCACTTTTCATAGGCTGGGTTAGACCTGACGTTGCTTGTTTTCAGCTTCTGGGCTTAGTATTTTATTGACAAAATATAATTTCCAGCTTCAGAAATTGGGGATAATGAGGGGGGTGATGAAGAATGTGCTTTTCAAGGTTTATGTTTAGAAAAGAAAGAAAGAGAAAGTACCTCAGGCTTCTCAGACATCAAATAGCCCTTATAAAACTGCATTTTGATGGCTTAAGTATAAGTGATCTAAAAACATGTGGATTAAATTTTCCAAGAAGCACACATGGATTTGAAAATCAGAAGGAAGGAGATCTTGGCAAAGTTAGTTCGGGGCCTTCCCAGACTCCAAATGCTTTGCTGTTCTTGGTGCCTGATGGCATAATCACACTTGGTTTTTTGTGATGGTGACTCACAGGATGGTTGCCTGCATAGCTGTCTGAGAAATGAGGCATTGCCAGTGGCCAAATTGAGCAATTTAGACTGGAGACTATTCGAGCTCTACTCATTCAGGTTGGATCTCCGTATCACCAGATGCACCAGTGACTCAGCCATTCTAATCCTCTTTATCACTTGGCACATCCACATATGAGCACCCACAAGCCTGCCACTATCATTACCTCCCCTCTGAAAGGACAGCCCATGAGTGGGAGCATGCTCAGCCGCCCCCTGCTTCACCCAGGTGAAATGCAGAAGGAGGCAGCATCGGCAGAGGAAGAACACAGGCACTAAAGTTAAACATGGGTTCAGATCTTGGTGTCACCCCTTACCAGGTCTAACTTCAACTCTGCAGCCTCATTTTGATCCTAGTTTGAAAAGATGAAAAGAGGTGACGTGTATGGAGTGCCTAGAAGAGTGCTGGGAGAGTAGGAGGTGCAGAATCAATGGTAGCTGTGGTGGGAGGCAGCCCCTTGTTTCAGTTTTATTTTCCCTTCCTGTCATGCTACTCCCTGTGTCTAGAGGCTTCTTTAACCTTTGCCTTCGTGGTCTTGCCATCGGCTCTGTTACTCAGACCAGAGTTATAAAATGCAAAGGTGCATACAAATCATGTTGGGTGCTTTTTAAAAATGAGCCTCCTTGGGTCCTACTCTCAGATTCTTTAGGGCTGGAGTGGGACTCTGCACTTTAGACAAGCATCTCTGGAGACACCTGAGCAGGTGTCTGAGATGGCACTTGGCACACAGTTGTGCTCCAGACCTTCTCCCACAACCATCGAAAAAGATGTGTCCTGTGAGCCATGCACATGTGGTCACACATAATAATGGTTTAAATTTATGTCTCTCTGGTAATATACTAGCACTTGATTGTACAACAGGGTTGTATGACCAGGAAATGAATGAAGGACCCTTCCTGCTTGGACGCCAATTGTGAAAGCAGGATCTGTGTGAAAAGCGGCTGGCTGGTTGTTATAGCGGAGGGAATTCGTGAGTACCTCACCTTATGACAGTGACTACTCTCATTCCAGGTTCCACTCTTCTTCATTAAATACACTTGGATGGGGGGTCTTTCCTCTGGGACTTTGAAACAATCATTTAGAGCAGTGGCCTTGAAGAGTGGTCTTAGGCCAGCAGGGTCAGCAACACTAAGGAACCTGCTAACCTTGCAAACTCTCTAGCCCCTTCCCACACCTACTGAGTAAGAAACTCTGGGGAGGCACCCAGCAATCTGTAAACTTCGCAGGTAGTTCTGATACTTGTTAAAGTCTGAGAAGCACTAAAGTAGAACAAAATTGTTATTCTTGCAAGCAAATGTCTTACTTATAACAGTATACAAATACATGTATAGTATTTAGAACTGTCTGCCCAACATATGTTAAAATAATAGGTATGCTATATGTAGCGCTCTCTCTCTCTCTCTCTCTGTCTCTCTCTCTCGCTCTCACACACACACACACACTGGCCCCTACATAAATACATTCTGGAAGTAAACACAGAAACTCATCACAGGAGTTCTGGGAAGTGACACTGGGTGTGTGAGGGAAGGGAGAGAGAGGTTTACTTTTCATATTACATCTTTCTGAACTGTTCAGTGTATTTTCTTTAAACATGTGCATATATTACTTTTGTTTTAAAATTTTAATTTAATAGCAATTACAAAAGAAATTTTAAAAGCTAAAAGAACATGTAGATAAATATCTGATTTTGAGGGGAGAGCACATGAAAAGGAAGAAATCATAAAGAAAGAAAAGGGTAGATTTATATCTTAAACTTTGGTAAATCAATATACTGCTGATAAAAACAAATGCATGTAAAAGCAAAGTGACAAAGAAAATGGATAGTCTCCTGGCAACACTAATCAAGGGAAAAAGAGAGATCACAAATTACTAACAATAGCAATAAAATGAGACATCGGTATATATCTTAAAAGCTAGAAAGATAAAAAAGAGGATATTATGATATTTCCTGGCAAGTTATTTGGAATTTTATTTCTAAAAAAACCCCCAAATTTATTGAATTTGGAATTTTATTTTTTAATATATTTTATTGATTATGCTATTACAGTTGTCCCATTTTCCCCTCTTTATTCCCCTCCATCCTGTATACACTCTTCCACCTGCATTCCCCCGCTTTAGTTCATGTCCATGGGTCGTACATTTAAGTTCCTTGGCTTCTATATTTCTTATACTATTCTTAACTTCCCACTACCTATTTTCTACCTACCATTTATACTACTTATTCCCTGTACCTTTCCCCCCTCTATCCCCCTTCCAATCCCCTGCTGATAACCCTCCATGTGATCTCCATTTCTGTGATTCTGTTCCTATTCTAATTTTATGCTTACTTCATTTTTTGTTTTTGTTTTTGTTTTGGTTTTGGTTCAGTTGTTAATAGTTGTTAGTTTGTTGTCATTTTACTGTTCATATTTTTATCTTCTTTTTCTTAGATAAATCCCTTTAACATTTCATATAATAATGGCTTGTTGATGATGAAACTCCTTTAACTTGACCTTATCTGAGAAGCACTTTATCTGCCCTTCCATTCTAAATGAAAGCTTTGCTGGATAGAGCATCTTGGATGTAGGTCCTTGCCTTTCATTACTTGGAATACTTCTTTCCAGCCCCTTCTTGCCTGTGAGGTCTCTTTTAAGAAATCAGCTGAGAGTCTTATGGGAACTCCTTTATAGGGAACTCTCCTTTCCTCTTGCTGCTTTTAAGATTCTCTCCTTATATTTAATCTTGGGCAATATAATTATGATGTGCCTTGGTGTGTGCTTCCTTGGGTCCAACTTCTTTGGCACTCTGAGCTTCCTGGACTTTCTCGAAGTCTATTTCCTTTGCCAGATTAGGGAAGTTCTCCTTCATTATATTTTCAAATAAGTTTTCAATTTCTTGTTCTTCTTCTCATTCTGGCACCCCTATGATTCAGATGTTGGAATGTTTAAAGTTGTCCTGGAGGTTCCTCAGCCTCTCCTCATGTTTTGAATTCTTGTTTCTTTATTCAGTTCTGGTTGGATGTTTCTTTCTTCCTTCTGCTCCAAACTGTTGATTTGAGTCCTGGTTGCCTTCCTGTCACTGTTGGTTCCCTGTACATTTTCCTTTATTTCACTTTTCATAACTTTCATTTTTATTTCTATTTTGTGACAATACTCAACCAATTCTGTGAGCATCCTGATTACCAGTGTTTTGAACTGTGCATCTGATAGGTTGGCTATCTCTTCATCGCTTAATTGTATTTTTTTCTGGAACTTTGATCTGTTCTTTCATTTGGGCCATTTTTTTTGTCTCTGTGCACCTGTTACATAGTAAGGGGCAGAGCCTTAGATGTTCACCAGGATGGGGCAACCCAAGTTGCTGTGTTATGATGCTGTTTGTGGGGGAGGGGTCAGAGAGGGAACAATGCCGCCCCCTCAGCTCTCGGTGGCTTTCAGTCACTTCCCCCACTTCCCACAAGAAAACTGGGCACTTATGGTGCTGATTCCTGGGTAGGTGGGTTTGTGTATGTTCTAAGGCCCTGTGAGTCTCTCCAACAGACTCTCCTGTGAGGCTGGGAGTTTCTCCTGCTCCCTCAACTCTTACAAGTTTTTTTCAGTCAGAGGTTTTGAGGCTTTATTTCCCTATGCTGGAAACCTGGGTTGCTCGGTCTGTCTTGCTCCCCAGTTGTTCATCTGGTTTATCTGCCTGCAAATGTGGGACCGCCCACTCCGCTAGCTGCCACCTCACTTGCTCTTCAAGCCGCAGCCTTGCCGCAAGTCCTCTCCACTCTGGCTGCCTGGCTCCACCCCTCCTACCAGTCTGGATGAATGTTTCTTCTTCAACTCCTTGGTTGTTGGACTTCCATACAGTTCAATTTCCTGGCAGTTCTGGTTATTTTTTGTTTTTAAATTTGTTGTTCTTCTTTTGGTTGTGCGAGGAGGCACAGCATGTCTATCTATGCTTCCATCTTGGCTGGAAGTCTGAATTTGGAATTTTAGATGAGCTGTCCAAATTTTTTTTTGCCAGAAAATTTTTTTTTGCTATGTTTTTGCCAGAAAAACATAATTTGCCAAAACTCATTAGAAAGAATTAGAAAATCTGAAAATTTCTATATCTATTGAAGACATTGAATCTATAATTAACCTTCCCACACACAATGAAAACTACAGGCCAATATCATATCACCAGTGAATCATATTAAACATTTAATAAAGAAGTATCTATTACTGATAAGGGATTGAAGTGCTTATTAAATAAAGAGCTTTCTTAAAAGTCAATGAAAAAATACCTCATTAAAAACAAAAACAAACTCTGGCTGGTATAGTTCAGTAGATTGAGCACTGGCTTGTGAAACAAAGGGTGGCTGGTTTGATTCCCAGTCAGGGCACATGCCTGGGTTATGGGCCAGGTTCCTAGTAGGAAGCGCTTGAGAGGCAACCACAGATTGATGTTTCTCTCCCTTTCTTTCTCCTTCCCTTCCTCTCTCTCTAAAAAATAAATAACATCTTTAAAAACAAAAACAAGACAAATAGGCAAAAAGGGAAGAGAAACTTAAATTACCAATAAACTTATTAAAATGTTCATTCTCACTAATAATTACAGTAAACGAGTTATTTTTGCATTGTTGAAAGTGATACAAATTGGCAATTGCTATGAACTTTGTGGAGGGTGATTTGGCAATATGTAAGAAAATGAATATAGATGAAAGAGGAAAGTTTATTTAAAGAATATCCATGTCTGTGTGGTTCACAGTAAAATATGTTTTTGGAAATCTAAATGTTTAATGACAGGTTAAATAAAATAAACTATTGCATATCCATATTATGGCATACCATGCAGCCATTAGAAGTATGTCAGAAAACAGTAATATGGTAAATGTTTGTGGAAAACAGTGGAAAAGTAGGTTATAAAATATGGAAGAGTACTAGTGTTAGCTACTTTTGTTTGTGTACCCCTCCACCACACACAGAACACACTCATGGGAAGAAGACTGAAAAACATACATAATGTCCAAGTGGTTCCTCTGAATGGTAGGACTCTAGGTGACTTCATTTTTTTCTTTTTGCTTAATAATATTTTCCAAATTTCATAAATTGAACATTCATTCATTATATAAGAAAAATAAAAATCAGTTGATAATAGTTACGGAGTTAGATGAAAATACAAACTTACACTAGCACCAAAAACTTAGAATAGTACTGAGTATCTGCATTTGGTCTATGACAGATGCTTAACCCAATTATTTCTTACAACATACTGATAAATACAAAACTAGGCTTGGAGATATGAAATAACCTTTCCAAGGTCAGAAAGCTGGCAAGTGGAGGCCTTGCAAAGCATACAAATGGAAGCCTTTCTGACCCTACAAGCCTATACTTTAAAACCATCACCAACTGTTGACAACTGGTTGACCCAGTGCCAGTATCTGGAAGAATTCTACAGCAGTTCTGCAGCCCAAGAAGCTGATTTGCAAAACGTGGTTGGTGACCTGTTCTTTGCTGTGCCAACCAGAACAAAGATGGGACCACCCATATTTGTCTGTCCTTCACAAACGGAAGATCTGTACCGACTGAAAAAATGGGCAGTGTTCCCGCCACTGTATTGGAGCTTTCCCTTGAAGCAGCCAGTGTTGCCCATGGTTCCCATCTGTACCTCTTTTTTTTCCTGTATTCAGCAGAATAAAACACTTTCAGGAAACAACTGGGCAGGAAGTGAGAGAGGAAGGAATTTCATCCTGGGAGGTTTGATTCCCACAAGTGAGGCACTGTGGTGGAAGCATTCAGGAAGCATTGTTGGCACATGGGGACCATTGTGCTTTATGAGCTCCATGTGTTCAGAGCATCTGAGACTCACAGAGTGGGGCAGGGCAAGATTCTATTTCATTCCAGCATGTTCCTATTAGATGAGCTCCTGCTAGAAGTTGGGAAGTAGCTAAAAATTGTGTGCAGCAACTCATCACACACAGACATCAGACACAAATCTGAGAGGATGACTCAATCCACCCCACTTGCAGTGAGACCCAGTGAAAAGCATGCATGCGCATAGGTTTTAGCTAATACAGGTCTGAATGGAGCTTACCTCATTCTATCATGAGAAGAGAGTGTGAAATATGGCACTCGGGGTCAAGGGGAGGGAAGTATTGCCAAGTAAAAGGAAGAAAGCATCACTTCAAAGACTCAGAGCAAGGACAGACTTCTGAAAAATGGTTTACCACAAGAACCAGGTGTGCTCCTAAGATGCAAGAAGACATGACTCCATAAAAATGAGTATAAAAAACTAGAAAGGAAAAACTAGATGTGAAAAACAATGACATCAAGTGAAAAGAGGTACAAGAGTGGGGAGAAGAGAACAAACTGAACAACTAAATTCCATAGTAATCATTCATTTGTTATTTATTCAGGAAACATTTGATGTTCACATATGAACTAAGAACCGAGATAGAAGTATAAGGAGCAGAGTTAACATGGTAAAAATTGAATCAGAGATGTGGAAGGCAAACTTGAGAAGATTCTCAGAGATGCAGGGAGGACAGAGATGAAAATGAGCAGAGATGACTGACATGGAGGATGGAAGTGGGAGGTCTAATCCAGCAATAAGAAATGCTTCTGGTGGTTAAAAAAATAAAGGACAACTGCAATACCAACCACGATCAAAGAACATTTTCCTAAGCTTAAAAAGTAAAAACAAATAAATTTAATAGGTAAATAGAGCTAGCTTACCACATTCCAGAAAAGAATCAATGAAAAAAATCTGTAGGCATACCCTAAAATTAAAAAAATTAACAATGATTTTTAAAACAGTCATGCAGTGTAAAAATTACCTATGAAGAAACAGCACCCAGGCCTGCCCCAGGCCTTTCATTTGTAAAGTAAAATCCCAGATGAAAATGTAGCAAAATTGCCAAAGTTGTCAGACTAAATGTTTGAAAAGAAGTAAATACAACTGTGTATAAAAACACAAATATAATTTGAAATATGTTAAACTTTAGCAAACACCATGAAAATAACTATAACAATTCCAGCTTATTGCGGGTTTGGGGTACAGTACACCTGTCTTCTCTGCCCAAGTTCTGAGCTGATTTAGAAATAGTCACAAGTCAGGTAGATGGGCCAAAATAATCCCCTTATGTTGCTGATAAAGCTCCTATTGGGGGATGAGCCTTACTACAGACTACTGCCTCTCCTAACTGAACCCCGGGACCAGAAGCTGTACCCACACATGTCTCCTCCACGTGGGTGTCTGTTCCAGGAGACATCCAGCACACAGGGGCCACACAGAGGAGATGCCTCCTGAAGGCAGGCTTGATTCAGAAAGGATGGGGCAATTCCAAGCAGTTCTGGGTTTTGGCCCAAACTTGCTGCTCAGATCCCACTCCCACTCAGGGAAAAGTGAGGGGATGGGAAAGGGTCAGGAGTGTGCTACTGGTGACATCGGAGTAAGGAGGAAGCACCTCTACTCCCCATTGCACTAGTCCACATCTCCCCTTCCTGCACTCCCTGAGAGGAGTGACTGGCAATGAAAACTGGGAAGGTTGTGATATAAAGGTTTGACATTTATGCTCCCCATTGGGTACAACCTATACTAAGGAAAAACATTAGGAATCAAGACAACATTTATATTATTCATTACAGCATTAAATAATTTAAATAGCTCTGTACTCTTTATACTATTACAGTAAAATGTTGTGAATGACTTAAATTATTACCTTTAGGAAATGGAAAAGTCATTCTGCCTTAAAAGTGATGTTTTTGAAAGGTTTTTGAGAACATGGGGAAATGCATGAATCATAATGATATATGGTACAGAAGTCATATATAGTTTCATCTTGTACATCAACTAGAATTATTTGTGAATGGCTGCTTTTTTCCCCTAGAGAGCCTTTGAGGCCACATCTGGGTTCAGTGGGAGAGAATGCTGCGAACAACAGTGGACATGGGATGTTGTGATTGGGGTGGGAGGAGGGTCAGGGTAAGGAATGGTGTGATGCCTGCCAAATATTTCCCAACCACCTTATGGTATAATTTCAACTGTGTAAGGAGAAGAGTGTGAATTAAAAAAAAAAAACCGTGAGAGGAAGACAAACTGAAATGTAGGTGGACATGGCCTCCGGGAGCCCGGATCACATGTGGTGTTCTTCCCGCTTCCTCTAGGTGCTGCTCCTGTGGGCCGACATCTGGCCTCCCTGAAACCGAGTCCTGGCCCTGCCACTCACTAGCATGTGTGCTTTAATCTCTCTGTGCCTCAGGTTCCTCCTCCAGAGAAATGGTGACAATAATAGCACCTACCTCACAAGGTCAGGGCTCAGGCAGATGGGCCAAAATTAAATACATTGAAATGCTTAGTGTGTGTGGGACAGTGTCTGGTGCACGAAAAGTTCCACACAAGTTTTAGCCATTATTAGTAGTAGTAATATAGTGAGCAGATACTATTTTCATAATGAGAGAAAAAGAAAACACAGGAAAGACAGTGCAGAAGTAAGAAAAAATATTTGAGAAAATGTTAAGTGGCTAAAGCCTTAATATGTGATTTTACATTTAATTTGAATATGACTGTATAAAATGATGCATACATGTGGAAAAATATTTTAAAAGAATATAAAAAAAAAATGAAAACATTTTGGGAGATGGAAAGTGTGGGCTTTAAAATCGATTTCCTTTTTGCCCTGGTCAGGTGGCTCACTTGGTTGGACTGTCATCCATGCAGCCAGATGTTGCAGGTTTGATCTCCGTCAGGGCACACACCTAGGTTTCAGGTTCGATCCCCAGTTGGGGCACATGCAGTACGCAACCCATCAATGTGTCTCTTTCACATTGTTTCTCTCTCTCTCTGTCTCCCCTAAAATCAATAAAAAACATATCCTCAGGTGAGGATCAAAACAATTTTTTTTCTTCCTTCCTTGGTTTGTGACTGTATCACTCCATCTTCTGTCTGTCTCCACATGGCTCCCTCCTCTGTATGTGATGATCTCTAAGTCAGATTTTTTAATGCTTCAAAGATTTTAAAAATTCATCTATTTCTAGAATAATGATGACTATGAAAGAGTGGAAATGAAGTTTACTAACTGTACTTTCCAGACTTGAAGGATCAGCATTTCCTCCAAGATGACTTTCCAACTGAGAGGGTAAACCTGCCTGGCTCACCTCCCTCTTCTCACCTTCCACCTCCGCCCTCCTCCATTTATGGAGTGTTTGCATCCATTTATAAGTGAAACAAAGGGTAGGGCAAGGGAGCTATTAACAAAAGGAAGGAAAGGTGTATTTTGGGGCTAGACATCATCTCTTTTGTGGGGGACTAGAACTGGTAGGGTGTTTATCATGCAGATTGTCCCTTTTTTTCTATTGGGTGGTGGGGGGAGTGGAGAAGGCCCACATGACAGACAATATTGATGTATAGTCTTTAGGTAAACTTTTTCTTAATATTTAGTCTCCTAAGTGCAGGTGACAATGGCTTCAAAGTCACACACACAGCAATTTGGGAAAGGGTTCAAATCCAGAGGAAGAGAACAGGCTGCCTGCCTGGGGAAGGGCATCTTCTCCTTTAGCACCTGGCTCTCTGGGTGATGATGACACAGCTCATTGCTGGAAAGATTGGTCTTCTCTAATTTTTGTTTGTCTTTTTAAAGACTTTATTTATTTATTTTTAGAGAGACAGTAAGGGAGGGAGAAAGAGAGGGAGAGAACCATCGATGTGTGGTTGCCTCTCACATGCCTACTACTGGGGACCTGGCCTGGAACCAGGCATGTGCCCTAACTGGGAATCAAACCAATGACCCTTTGCTTCACAGTCCCAGGCTCAGTCCTCTGAGCCACACCAGTTAGGGCCGATCTGTAATTTTTTACTGTATTGGTGAGAAGAACTGAGCTTCCAGTAATAACACTTCCTTCCAAAAAAGTAGGGTTGTAATGACCTAGGACCAGGAAAAGGAAACTTGAAAGCCATCATCTCTTTAATAAAGATTTTATTTATTTATTTTTAGAGAGAAGGAAAGGAAGGGAGAAAGAGAGGGAAAAAAACATTAATGTGTGAGAGATACATTGATTGGTTGCCTCTCCCATGCCCCCAACTAGGAACCTGGCCCACAACTCAGGCATGTGCCCCAGCTGGGAATCAAACAAGCAAACTTTGGGCTCACAGGCCAGCACTCAATCCACTGAGCCAAGGCAAAAGCTATCATCTCTTACTGTAACCAGAAAACCCCACAGCAAGAGAGAAATCATTCACTTTTCAAGGAGAGGCACAGAAGGAAAAAGACAAGGCTAGTAACAATGTCACCCAAGAATTTAACAAAAGGAAAAAGAAACACTCAGATCAGTAAACATGCTACAATTAAAAAGCACACAGAGGAAAAATTGTTCACCTGTCAGAAATGGAGCAAAGGAAATAACTCTCAGTGAGATACAAATCCTCAAAGTCATGGACAAAACTTGTTGCAGCACTTAGCTAATCAGAGGCTGTACACAGCTTACTGGTGAATCTTGAGGAAACTCCTTCTGTGGCTTTATCTTTCTGGTTAGTTTCTTTAAAAAAAATAATTTCACACACTTCCTCGGGAAACTAAAAGCAAAGATGTGGCCAGTGTAGTCAGCCCTGAGTGTGTCAGGAGACGGGAAGGATGCCAACAGCACTGTTCCCTGATGTAAGCCTTTCTGCCCATAAGCAACTCACAAAATAACAATTCTTGATCCAGAATATCTAGTGTGTCTGACAGTGGTGGAAGTGGGTTTGTCCTTTGAGGGTGCTTTGAGAGTACAACTCTTGCAAGTTTTGAGACCCTATGTTCAATGTGGAAACATACAGAATGTCAGACTTTTTACCCACCCCCACCCCCCAAAAAAACCCCAGCCCTGACTGGTGTGGCTCAGTGGGTAAGTCATTGTCCTGCAAACCAAAAGGATCCTGGATCAATTCCCAGTCAGGGCACATGACTGGATTGCAGGCCAGGTCCCAAGTTGGGGGTGTGAGAGGCAACTGATGGATGTTTCTCTCACATATTGATATATCTCTCCCCTTTTTTTCTCCTTCCTTTCCCCTATCTCTAAAACTAAATAAATAAAATCTTAAAAAAAAAAGAATTAACAATCAGTGAGCAGAGGTGGATAAGTTAGAGTTTTCATAATACCTTCTCAAGGGAGATAATGGGCTTGCAGAGGCTGATGAGAAGGGATTAGCATAGAAGAAGCAACAAGGGGCTGCCTTAGCTCTCCTGGAAGTCAGAGAACAGGGGACTTAGGGATGGGCTTGGGGGATCAGCCTGGAGCAAGCTGCCAGATGCCCATTGGCCTTAGAGCTCAGGAGACCAGTGCCTGTGAAGAAAGGAGTTGGGGATGGGAAGAGGAAGAAGAAAGTAAAGGGGATAGGGTGGGCTGCTCCCCAGAGGGAGAGCATGTGCATTAAAACAATTTTTAAAAGCCATTTCCCTTTATATCTTTATTTTGTAATTTAAAAATGTACATGTGATTTAAAAAAAACCCTCCTCCATATCCTTACAAAAGAGAGAATATGAATAAGTATCTCTCTCTGGCAGTAAGAGCCAAGGTTTGAGAGCATTGGCAGCCACGTTACCCACCAAAGGGGTGGGTCTTTTCTTGTGAGAAAGGGTAACCCTGCACACAGAGTGAGTTTTAATATGTGAGTCTATATGCATGTATATTTGTGTATATATGTATCTGTGTATGCATAGAGGTACATTTTATCTATCTATCTATCTATCTATCTATGGTAACATTTCTGTGTTTGGTCCCAGTTATTTTCTAATCTTGCCTTTTCTGCAAATTCATTATTAATTCCTACTTCATTTATGGAGAAACCCCAGTATCATCCTAATAAACTTCCATTTTTGCCTGAAGTTGTTCGAGTTGGTTGCAACCAAGACCCATGACTAATTCATATAACAGCTTTACTAATAACAGCAAGAAAACAGGGAACACTATTAATCAGTAATATTAAGGGATGGTTAAATTATGTCAAATCTATCTGATGGGAAATTATGCAGTCATTAAAATAATGCTTTCAAAGAATATTTGAGAAATCATCTGAATATTATTCAGTGAAAACAGGTGACTCCCTGGCATTGGAAAAGGGATGGAGATTGGGTACAATACAGGAAGAAGAACCAGCACGTGCAGAGGGCTTGAGGTCTGATGACCCTGGCTCATGAAGGCACCAGTGGGAGGCTAATGAACTTACAACAAAAAAGTAAGCCAGAATAAAGACTGAAGTGAAGATGAAAGGACAGGCACTGCAGACTATGGTGAGGCGTGTGAGTTTCAGCTGAGAGCAATGGAAAGTTATTGCTTTGTAGCAGAGTTTTGTAGAAGTGGAGTAATAATTGGATTTACATTTTTAGCTTCTGGGAAGAGAACATATTGGAGACGAGCAAGAGTGGCAGCAGGGAAATGGGTAGGACGCTGTTACCAGGGGAGCCATAGAGTTATATTCAAAATCTGGAGAATTTTGAGGGTGAAAGGGAGAATTTTAATCATTACACCAGGACCAGAGGTTCAAGCCAGGACTTTCCTGGCCAACCAGGATGGACGGTCACAGAACTATTATTATTGTCCAGGAAATAAACAATGGTGACTTGAGCCAGGGTGGGGAGATTGGAAACCACTTTAGCCATTGGTGGTTTAGGGCTGAATCTCAGTTCTTGATTGGTTGGCTGTATTTGGCATTATCCTCTTCTTTAAAAAAGATTTTATTTCTTTACTTTTAGAGAGAGGGGAAGGGAGGGAGAAAGAAAGAGAGAGAGAAATATCTATTGGCTGCCTTCTGTACCTGGCCCAACCAGGGATTGAACCTACAACCCAGGCATGTGCCCTGACTGGGAATCAAACTGATGACATTTTACTTTGCGGTATGATGCCCAACCACCTGAATCACACCAGTCAGGGCATTATCTTCTTTTGATATTCCTCACTTTGCTTTACTGGGTTTGATAGGAAGATTTTCCTAGTCATGTTAATGCTTCTGGCTCAATGGCTCTCACACTTCAGTGTGCATCAGGATTGCCCAGCAGGCACACGGATTCCTGGGCCTCACTGTGAGTGATTCAGTAAATCCAGAGTGGAGCTTGGGAATTCTCATTTGCAACAAGCTCCCAGGGGCTGCTGGTGCTGCTGGGCTGGGGTCTACCCTTTGAGAACCATTGCTTGAGATGGATGCTGATTGTGCAGCATATTCAGGCTCTGGGTACCGGTTTCAGTCCAGTTTCCATGATGTATGTTTTTACGACTTTTCTGATGCAAGTTTCTTGTTTGTATTTTTTAAATCAATAACTCATTCCTCTCATTGCATCCATGCATCCAACAATTATTTTACCTAATTGGGCTGGGAGTGTCTGTGATCTAGTCTGGAAAACTATGACTGTTCTTTTTATCTGTTGCACTTAGTTCACTGGGTTTAGTGTTTTTGTGATGATGGTGGTTTTAGTTTCATTCCTTATGCCCAATTTCCCACTACCTATTTTTTATAATGCTGCAGTTTTCCTGTACTGATCAACTGCTGACTAAACTCACCTTCTGCTCTTTGTAATTGTTTCTTGAGGCTGCACTTTTCTTCAGCCACAGTCCTGGGGGTTTCTGGCCCTCTTGCATGTCAGGAACCTCATCTGAACCCCAACGGCTGCAGACTCAGAGACCTCTCTGTTCCTATCTTCTTGCCGATCTCTGTGGACCATGTGGCTGTACTGACAACTAGATAGCACTGGCCACGATAAACCATCTGTCTGTCACGTCTCTCTGGCCTGTTTTTGACTCTGCTTTGTCTCCAGTCTCTTCTGGTCTCTGCTGACTTTGCATGCCACAAATCCTGTGGAATCATCACTCATGAATCCTGATAAGTCCACCTGCAAAGAAAAAGCTTCTGAGACCACTGTTGCCAGGGAGTCTTTAGCCTAGAAATAGCAGCCACTTTTCTCAAGTCTTTTCCTGTTCTTGCTTTCAAAATCTTTCCCCCTTTTCACAGCTTCAGAGTAAGAGACAAAACAGCTGTGCTTTGTGTTTGAAAACTGCAACTCACGTTTAAAATGCTATGATCCCAGTGGAAAGCCTGTCTTCAGCACTTTTTTTTTTGTTTGGAGAACTAGGCAAAGCTCAGTTCTTTTTTTTTAATGTAACTTTGTGTATGTTGATTACAAAACTAATACTTTCTCATTGCTGAAAATTTAGAAGATGCAGAAAGCAATAATAGGAAAACAACCACTGATATTCCAAAAACTAAAAACCACCCAGACATAACCTTTTCAGTACTTTTGTGTTCTCTGTTTCATATTTTTTAGCAGCTAAAACTTCCCTTCAAATAAAATTGTACTCAGAAGCCAGTATATAAACAGATGAAGCTGCTTGGGTTGGATCGAAGGCAGCAGAGTTGGGGTCCAGCCACTCAATGTAACCCTCGCTGCCCACCGCAGACCCACAGGGCCTCCGCTGCACGCTCAGCCTTCCACAGGCAGGTGTGGAGACTGTCGCGCGTGGTCATTCCTGTGCAGAGCTCAGACACGACGGGTTCATTGCCAAGACATTCTTGGCTTGACACTCTGGTGGCCTGGGGGGCAGGAGGAGGAGATGCTATTTTGGGGTTGATTGGTCTTTCATATATTTCATCTTTTCTTCGAGCCTACGTTACCCCCAGTCTAAATCAGAGATTATTTACCAGGAGTTCAGACATTCCCTGAAAAGATGGATTCACGCACATTCTTTTTTTTCCTTCATAAATGAAATTTTCGAAGATCTCAACAATTTCCAGTTCAGCAATGTGATGGAAATCTTTGCATTTAAATAGTTAAGTAATAGAAGTATTAAATACTTAGGAACAAAGGAAAAAACAATTGGAGTAGAGATTTTGTTCCCATTGCTTTTAAGCTTGACTTTAATGAATCCATCACATTTTGTAAACAACTGACTGGCATTTTCCTTTTCAAATTTAAACTGTAATGTTGTCTTACATCTAGTATTTTAATACTATCATTATGAGATAACTATGTAGCACATAAAACTTAGAACCTTAGAATAAAAATTAATGGTAATGGCACTGATTTCTTATAAAAATGACAATCCCCCCACCCCAGTTATTAGTATAATGCAGTGTGCTATAAATATGTTGTTGAGTAGGTATGTTTAAAAATTTGGTAATTTTAACCTATTTAAATTTCAGTAATTCATTTATTTTAAATACACTAGGAAAACTAATTTCAAATGAAATCCCACAACAGATACATCCTTTAAAAAAGTAATGAGGTTTTTGTAATGTTAGCTCTTATGTAATGTGAACAAGGGTCTGTATTTTGTTGTTTTATAGGTTCTGGGTGGTCTCACATTTATTCTGAGTTTTCTGAAAGCTGGGCACATTATGTATTGAACATTACTGGCTAAGCCTTTCCGTGTAGAAAAAGGCAGGCCTCATTCTTAGATGCAGCTAATAAGTGAAGATGCAACTAATCGAAATGACTCTCACCTCTAAAACATTCCCTTTGCCAATCTGTAGCAAAGTAGGCTGCATTTAAGGCTTTTGACCACGGAGAAGCAGGACTGGGCCGTGACTCTACCCTCCAGCCTGATCCTCCTCCCCCTAACAACACGCAGAAGAGTTTATGGCCCATTTGTCTCTTATTTTGTGATCATGATAAAATTATGACAGAATTAAAAGGCCAGATTGATATGAGACCTCTTCAAGGAGCCCTCAATGAGCTTGTTTCGTTTAAGGTCCTTTTATTTTCAATGATTGCTTTTAATGTAGAAATACAGCATTGCGTTCTCTCCTGTTAGTGGATGCGGGGGAGAAGGGGCAGAAATCCATGGGTTAAGACTTTTAAAGGACAAAATTAGTGCAACCGACAGCCCCGTGTGGCTTCCTCGGGTGCGCAGGAGTATCCATCCCTCTGCTCCGAGGAGCTGCGGTCCCCCCTAGTGGCTCCGCTGCGACATTTCCTCCTCGAGCCTCTTGCTTGTTCAATTGGGTCTGCCAGCTGGTGGCTCCAGAGTGTTTGAATTAGGGAATCACAGCAATTTCTGCATTTCTTTGAAATCTGTTGTATTTAGGGCTTCTTGTTCCATATCTCATGGTTTTAAATGGAAAAGGCTCTTGAAGTATGGAATAAGTAGGTGATTGAAATTTTCCATTTCCTCTCGTTTTAGTTCCTTCTCTCTTCAGATAAATTTTTCCCATGTTCCACCAAGAACACAAGTGAGGTCCTGTGTACAGAGACACTAAGGTGCTGGTTTGGGACATGGCACCTCCAACACAGGACCCCTGGGAAACCCAGCTCTCTCTGAGCGCACCTCTGTTGACCTGTGCTCCAAAGCCATTAAGCTGCAAGAGAACCAAACAGTTCTTTCAACCTCTTAAAACTGAGTTGGGTATGTCTTAGAGGCCCGGGTCCCTAGAAAATTCTTCCGTTGAACTGTAAACTAGTCCATGGAGTGCCTGTGAGCATAAAGTCTTGCACATAGTATAAGATTAATATGTGTTGACTGAATAAATAATGAATTGGTACTTGTGTGTATAGGACATCCCATCTCAACTTTGGTTTCATAGGGAAAATGCATTATTTCCCTTGGCGTACTCCTCCTTCACAATCATTTGAATAGTAGAAAATAGTCCCCAGTAAGATAAACCCTGTAATAACAAAGTATTCCTGTGTTTCGTTCCTTCTTTGGGGACACACCGAAAACTGCTGCCATAGACCGTGACTGCTCGTGGGCCGCGGCATTGTTCCTTTGTTTGCTTTAACCTAGGGCGCAGACCTCTGAACAGTGGCGTTGTGAGCACACCGAGTCCTTCCGCGTTGCAGTCTTGCAGAGAGCCTGCCAATCTGACACTTTGATCGAACAATCAGAATGTGCCGCCATTTGAGGGAGTGATTCCAAGGAGTGGCTATGGTGGCTGCTCTCAGGGATGGTGCAGAGAAAAAAGTTCAACGCAGGGAGTTAGCGGAGATTTAGAGAAACTCTAAGGTCCCTGCCAACTCTGTTGTAGGAGTCTGTGGTTCTTACTCTAGATTTTTAAATATTCTGGTCTTATGAACCAATCATCTTTAGCTTCTGGATTTTTAAATTTTTAATAATTTATTTTATTTTTAAAATTTTACTTATTTATTTTTAGAGAGGGGAAGGGAGGCAGAAAGAGAGAAACATCAATGTGTGGTTGCCTCTCACACATTCCCTACTGGGGACCTGGCCCGCAACCCAGGCATGTGACCTGACTGGGAATCAAACCAATGACCCTTTGATTCTCAGGCCCCTACTCAATCCACTGAGCCACAACAGCCAGGGTTTAGCTTCTGTTTTAAAAATAAAAAAAAAAATTAAATAATGAGTATGAATCAGTGAAACTAAGCCATAGTGTCTGGCCCAGTCTACATCCAGGAAATTATTCCCCCATTGTGCTAGAATATCTCATGAGCACTTTTCCCACCCCTTTGATAATCTCTTTCCTCTTCTGTTCTATCACTTGCATCTCAGATCATTGCCAGGAATTGCTTTTCCTAAATAAGACTCCCGAACCCTGGTTTGGCATGACTCCCCAAGACCCCCCTTTTGCATGCCCCCATCTGCTGCTCTGGCATCATCTCTATCTTTTGCTCTACTCCTGCTGCTACCTTGCTAAAGTGGACAGGAGTGGTGATAATAGAAAGAATAACTGCTACTATCTAGTAAACTTTGTCACCAGATCACAACACTCTGTATCTCCTGATATAGTTTTCATCTGGTGAGATAGAGCAGTTCATTGTTGCTCTTCGAAAACAGAGAAGCAATCCAAACCAGAAAACAAAGACTCTGAGGAGGAGGTGGACTAATTGGCTTTAGGAAACCAGGGTCTCCTGGGATAGAAAGAACTAATATCCTAAGCCCTACACCCTGAAAGAGTCAACATTAGGGAGTCCTGTTGAGATGACCCACTGGGATGGCTAAGGCTCCTTTGAAACAAAATTGCCCTAAAGCAGCAAGGAGATGAGATTAGTGGACAAGCCTTGCACTGGCTCAGGGATGATGTGGTTTGGGTTCGGGATGGTCCCAGCCCTTCTGGGAGTGGCCAGGTTGTGATCTGAAAGGGTTGATGTCAAAGAAATCTGAAGCTTTCTTTGTGGAGCAGAATGTTGGGAGGATTGTCTTCTTTCACGAAATAATCAGTATTATGGCATGTACCACAGAAACCTAAATCTGCTGCAGGTGTTTCTATAGCCTCACGTGGGATTGAGGGAGGATTAAAGCAGAAGTTTTTTTCCATCATGCCAAGTCCCTAAACTATTATTAATCCCAGAGCTGAGTGGCATGTGTTTTCTTTTCTAAACAAATGACACAACTTCAAGCCAAATTGCTGACACACAAAGTCTGGTGGAATTCTGGAAATTAGTAAATGGGTGAAGATCATTTGGGGGCTGGAGTAATGGGGTCTGCCAAATGCTTCCATAACCCCCCTGTATAATCAGGAATTTAACATTCTCTGTGGATAATTGAAATCGATAGAGTCTACATATGACAGGACTCAACATCTTCTTCAAAACTCTTCTGTGATCCCATATCCCGGGTGTCCTTTTAATGCCTCTCCATTTTATGTCTCACTTCCGGTTGGCAGCAAACAGTGCCATGTGACCTCACTCTAAGTAGTTAGGCCAACACTATCTCGGCACTTCAAGAAAACGTAAGGACTGAACATTTGTCACAAATCATACACAAAGAATGGACTAAGGAAACACCTGTGACATCCTTTTGCTTTTGCTCTCAGAAAGATACTAATTCTGTTTTGAGAGATTACTTCATTCCCAACAGTGCTAAATCTTACTTAATATAATTAGTTTTTAGCATGCACATTGGAATGAAATGAAAATTACTTGGTTCTTAAAAATAGCTTTACATAATGATTTATTAGAGCAAAAAATAATTCAATACTATTTCTTTGGGGGTAGAAAATACTTCTTCTATATTAAATATATCACATACACACTCCAGGTAAAATTAACCTACTTTCAGAAACCTTAATCCTGCTCCCTTCTAATTTAATGATCATTTCATTTGTCTTGTCATCAGTTTGATATAGACCCCAAAACAATAGTGAACAGAACTGGCTATAATTGAAGAAAGAACTGGCATCCCAAGTTAATGACAGGATTTATAAGGAGGAATGAAAAAGTGGTCCTGCTGTCAGTGGTCTGATCTGCATGCTTAGGACTGGGGCTCCAGGGTGTTTTGAAGTTACAGGTGGCTGCTAAATGACTCTTGACAAGGGCACTCTTTGCTTTTAAATGCATCTGAATATTATGCTATAACATATATTCTTGAATTTCATGTTGATTTTATTATAAATTTTAGTTTCAGTTAAATATTTATTAAGTAATATTTCCATTTGCTTTGGTTGGTTGCAAGCAACAGAAACTACCTTAAACTAAAAATAAATTTTTTTAAGATTTTATTTATTTATTTTTAGAGAGGGAAGGGAGGGAGGGGGAGAGAGAGAGAAAGAAACATCAATGTGCGGTTGCTGGGGGTCATGGCCTGCAACCCAGGAATGTACCCTGGCTGGGAATCGAACCTGGGACACTTTGGTTCCCAGCCCGTGCTCAATCCACTGAGCTATGCCAGCCAGGGCTAAAAATAAATTTTTGAAAAATTGGGGATAACTCATGGAATTGAAGAAAAAGCTGAAATTCTATGCTGTAGTTTTTAGGGTCAGTATGCAACATCCCTTTCTTCCTCTCCTTTCTCAAGCCAGAATGGATTGGCATGAAATATTAAATGTGATGTGAAAAGCAATAACCTACAACCAATAGTACTTTATGCAGAAAAGCTACCATTTAGAATCAAAGGAACGATAAAGAGCTTACCCAGACAAGAAAAAGCTAAAGGAGTTCATCACCACCAACCCAGTATTACAAGAAATGTTAAAGGGACTTCTTGAAGAGGAGGAAGAGGAAGAGGAAGAGGAAGAAGGAGAAGGAGGAGGGGGAGGAGGAGGAGAAGAAGAAAAAGAAGAAGGAGGAGGAGGAGGGGGAGGAGAAATAAAAAGATCAAAAATATGACTAATAAAATGGCAATAATTACTAACTTATCATAGTTACTTCAAATGTAAAGTATTATAGGGCTCCAATCAAAAGACACAGGGTTGCTTAATGGGTAAGAAAACAAGACCCATATGCTGCCTACAAGACACCCATTTTGGATTGAAAGACACACACAGATTGGAAGGAAAGGAATGGAAAAAGATATTTCATACTAATGGGAAAGAAAAAAACTGGGGCAGCAATACTTATATCAGGCAAAGCAGACTTTAAAATAAAGTCTATAACAAAGACAAGGATGGACCCAGCAATTTCACTTCTGGGTATTTATCCAAAGAAACCCAAAACACTAGTTCAAAACGACATATACACCCCTATGTTCATTGCAGCACTATTTACAATAGTCACAATATGAACTACATGTCCATTGACAAAGTGGATAAACAAGATGTGGTACGTATATACAACACAATATTATTCAGCCATAAAAAGAATGAAATCTTGCCATTTGTGATGACATGGATGGACCTAGAGGGTATTATGCTAAGTGAAATAAGTCATACAAAGACAAATATTGTATAATTTTACTTACATGTGGAATCTAAAAAAAAAATAAGTGAACAAACAAAACAGAAATTCATAGGTACAGAGAGCATTTTGATGGTGGCCAAGTGGGAGGGGAATGCGGGAGTGGGTGAAAGAGGGGAAGGGATTAAGATGTGCACATTGCCAGTTATACAAACAGTCATAGGATGTAAAGTACAGCACAGGGAATACAGTCAGTAATACTGTAATAACCATGTATGTTGTCAGATGGGTACTAGATTTATCAGAGTAACCATTTCATAAGTTATATAAATGGCTAATCACTATGTCATAGACCTGAAACTAACATAATATTAAATGTCAACTATGATGAGGGACCCAAAATACCCCTAATTGATTTATAAAACAATAGTGAATTTATTCTTAGATGTTTAAGCTTCAGTCACCTTCAAAGTACTTACCATTTGATGCAGTACATCTACTGAGACAGTTTTTCCACTGCTCAAAACAGTTTTTGAACTTGTTGATTATGACACCTTCCAAGTGCTTCTGCCATTTTTAGAGACTATTTATTTATGAACAAATTATCCTACGTCCTCAGTTCTATTCTGTACACTATTTGGATATCTTGCTATTTGAAAAATGTTACAATCTTCATATACATCCCGCACCTTGATAAAATTGTTGTTAGATCTGTAGTGCATCTTCCAAGCAGTGTTACATTATAATTAAAGAAATGTATAGTGTGGTATCTTTCTTTGTTAATAATCATGATCTATTACCAGTTATACTTTAATCTGGCCCATGTTTTAATTATACAGTTTAATTAGTACATATCTTCATAACTCCCACTAAATCCTCAGACCTTTCCCATCACTACTAGCACAGACTCAAAATATTTTTTATCTAGCATGAAATTTTAAAAATATCCTTGAACTTTTTCTTCTGAATTCAATGGCTATTTCAATTGAGGGAATAAAATTGTATATTTGTTACTAACATCAATCTTTTCTTCTACAGTAGAAATTGAATAAGAAATCTTTATTATGTTAGACCTCCAAGAACACAAAAATCCCCTTAACAAAGTCTTTGCAATCAGAGATTTCACTTTGCTCTCAAACGTGTGAAACATTTATCTTTCCAAAAGGTTAGCTGCAGGCTGAGAGGAATTTAAATTGATGCATGTTAGCATTTGTTTGCTTTATCTTTAAGAAATACTTTGAATTCAGTACTGCTGCCTTCCAGTTACAAATCCAATTACGTTAGAACTATCTGGTGAAACTTAAACAAAGTGCTTTTAATCAATTGAAATTAAGTTCCCATTATTTTGTATCCATAACTCAATGTAGGAAACTTCATAGCTCAATTCTCACTTTCCTCATACACCCACCCATAAGAAGGTCTTATCTCTTTTTTTATGTATGGGGAAATAGGTTTCAATTCTTGCACTTATTTAGGGTTTAGATGTTTGCATGGCTGTTGATATCTATATGAAGAAATGTGTTTTGTTTTATTAATTTGTTTTTATGTCTTCTGAAGGAATAGGGTTTATCTCCATTAGTATCATTCACCTGTAAGGGACACAGCACTATTTCCAGTGTTAAGATAGGTAGGCTGTTGAAAATAGCACTTAGGCTGCAGTTCCCAAATCGGGCTAGTCATTTGAATCACGTGGGTAGCCAATGAAAGCCTGGCTTGGACAGGTGAGTCCGCTGGTCTGGGTAACAACGATGAAATTCCTCAGTAGCTGTTGGAGCTGTGGCTCAGACTGAAAAAAGAAAAACAAACAAACAAACAAAAACAAAACAGAAAAAGCAAAGTATTAAGGAGTAATAAACACAGATATGAGAGTTGCATGTGATAACCAGTGGCAGAGAGGAGGGTATCCATGTGAATGTTTTGAGGAGAATCGGAAAGACTGGAGCATAATGAAAGGTATCCCATTAAGTCTCCTTACCTTCCCCTCCTGCCCAACACTTTTGAAATATATTTTTACATTTTATTTTTTAATATTTTAGTATGTACAACTTAAAGGGGGAAGTTAGTTAATTTATTTATGCTATTGTTTAAATTCAAAATATATGTAAATATTTAGTACAACAGTAGTTTCCAAGTCTGACTCTTCATTAGAATAATCTGAAGAACTTTAAAATATAGTTGACCCCTGTACAATGCAGAGGTTAGGGGTATTGACCCCATGCAGTCAAAAATCCTTGTGTAACTTTTGACCTCCCCCAAATTTAACTACTAACAAACAGCCTGCTGACTGGAAGCTTTACTGATAACATAAACAGTAGATTAACAAATATTTTGTTTGTTGTATATATTATATATTGTATATATAGTATATTATGTAATATATATTGTATATATTCTTACAATAAAGTGGAGAAAAGAAAATGTTATTAAGAAAACCAGGGCATAGAAGGTGGAGGAGGAGCACTCAGAAGCTACACTAACCTCCTCCCAGGACTAAACTGGAATTACAAATAAATTATAGAAAAATCACCTGAATAACCAACTGAACACTGGCTGGAGAGAAGTGTTATAACCATAGACAGAAGAAACCTCATCACCACAACAAGACTGGTAGGGAATGCAGAGCAGGTATGAGAGGGCTAGCTGGGCTCCCATGGGCAGCAACTGAAGTGCTGGAAGGATATTTCAGTGGCTGGGGGGTTTCCCCCAGAAATTGTGGGGTCTAAATCTCAAGCTGGTCTCCCCAGCCTAGAGCACCAGAACCTGGAGAAGAACCTAAATAACATACGACTGTGAAAAGCAGCAGGGTTTCTGTCCACCAGGAAGAGATGGAGGAGACACAGAGAACCCCGTATAGGGCCAACACAAAAAAAATTCCATTTAAAGCCACTTACCCTGGGCTCTGGCAGAGGGAGGGCAAAGTGGACTAGTGACACTTGAGGAGAATCTGGGGTTGGTGGCTCTGAGGGGAGAACTGAAGGAACAGCTGCCAGAATCTCTGTGCTGAGCCATTCCCCATACTGCAGGAGACATCTTTCTCAGGCAAAGCAATCCCCTCCAAGTGGCATCAGCCTGAGGGGAAGCAACAGCCCCGCCTCCAGTAATTACTCTGATCTATCCAGTGGTGCTTAAGCCTAGCTGTGGAGGAGTACAGCTATAAGACATTCACTGATTAACCCTATAGAGAGCTTGTGGGTAGAGGCAGATTTCCTGGGCCTGGTGCAGATAGAAGCCACCCTTATTGCACATCATGGTTCTTTCCCCATGAACTCAGGCCCAGCAGAGGGAACCACAAAGTGTGGATAGCTGATAGCTTCAAACAGGTTGCTCAGGGCCAGTCATGAGCAGGGTTTGACTTAGACCAGCACAGAGCCTTTCAGGTCTACCTATTACATTGAAACAAACACAAAGAGGCAAACAAAATGGGAAAACAAAGAAACAGGCCCCAAATGAAGAAAGAAGAGAATTCTCCAGCAGAAGAACCAGATGAAATAGGGGAAAGCAAATGATCAGATAGTTTAGCGTAATGATTATAAGGATACTCAACAGCATTAAAAGGACATAAAAAAACATTAAAAAGGACCAGTCAGGAAAAAAAACATAAAAATACATAAAAAAAGGACTAGGCAGAATGCAATATCTGAAATAATAATACACTGGAAGGAATAAATAGCAGGTTAGATAAAGCAGAGGATGAAATCAGTGATTTGGAAGACAAGGTAGAAAAAAACACCCAAGCAGAGCAGCAAAAAGAAAAAAAGAATTAAAAAAATGAGGAGAACTTAGGAAACCTTTGGGACAACATGATGTATAACAACATCTGCATCATGGGAATATCAGAAGGATAAGAGTGAGCAAGGGATCAAGAACCTATCTGAAGAAATAATGACTGAATATTTACCCAATCTGGTGAAGGTAAAAGACACACAAGTCCAAAAAGCTCAGAGAGTCCCAAACAAATTGGACCCAAAGAGGCCTACACCAAGACACATAATAGTTAAAATGGCAAGGCTAAAAGACAAGGGGAGAATCCTAACAGCCACAAGAGAAAAGCAGGTAGTTACCTACCAGGAAGCACCAAATCTGATTTCTTAACAGAAACATTACAGGCTAGAAAGGAGTGGCATGAAATAGTCAAGGTGATGAAAAGCAAGGATTTACAACCAACACTACTTTACCCACCAAGGCTATCATTTAAAATCAAAGGAGAAATAAGGAGCTTCTCAGACAAGAAAAAGCCAAAGGAGTTTGTTCACACCAAACAGGTACTGCAACAGATTGTTAAAAGGCGAAGAAGAAGAAGGAGAAGGATAAGAAGAAAGGAAGAAAGGAAGGAAGGAAGGAAGGAAGGAAGGGAGGAAGGAAGGAAGGAAGGAAGGAACAGAGGGAGGGAGGGAGGGAAGAAAGGGAGGCAGAGACAGTAGCCTAATGATAAAAAGGCAACAAATATGTATCTATGAATAATTGTCTTAAATGTAAATAGCTTAAATGCTCCCACAAAAAGATAGAGGGTAGCTAAATGAATAAGAAAACAAGACTTATACATATGATGCCTCCAAAAGACACATCTCAGATCAAAAGATATACACAGACTAAAAGTAAAGTGTTGGAAAAGATATTTCATGCAGATGGGAAAAGAAGCTGGGATAGCAATATTTACATCTGACAAAATAGACTTAAAACCAAGGCTATAGTAAAAGACAGAGAAGACATTATATAATGATAAAGGGAACAATCCAACAAGAGGGCAAATCTAAGTAAACATTTACATATCCAATAGGAGTACCTGAATATGTAAAGCAAATCTTGATGGTCATAAAGGGGGAGACTGACAGAAATATAGCCATACTTGACTTCAATGGATAGATCTACCAGGCAGAAAATCAACAACAAGACAGTGACCTAAAATGACACACTAGATCAAATGAATTTAATTGTTATCTTTAGAGTATTTCACCCCAAAGCAACAGAATATAAATACTTTTCAAATGCATATGCAACATTTCCTAGGTTCAAGCACATGTGAGGACATAAAGCAAGTCTCAATTAAATCAAGAAGATTGAAATCATATCCAGTATCTTCTCTGACCACAATGCTATGAAAGTAGAAATCAATCACAAGAAGAACACTGAAAAATATGCAAAGACGTGGAAACTAAATAACATGTTATTAAACAATGAATGGGTCAACAACAAGATTAAGGAAGAAATCAAAAGATATGTTGAAACAAATGAAAATGAGGACACAACAATCCAAAATCTGTAGGATAGTAGAAAGCAATCTGAAGAGGGAAATTCATAGCATTACAGGCCCAGCTCAAAAAACAAACAAACAAAAAGAAAAGGCTTAAATGAATAATCTAACTTTACATTTAAAGAAACTTGAAAAAGAACAACAAGCAAAGCCCAAAATGAGTAGTAGGAGGAAAATAATAAAGATCAGAGCAGAAACAAATAAAATAGAGTCTAAAAAAAATGATACAAGAGATCAATGAATCCAAGAGCTGATTCTTTGAAAAGATAAACCAGATTGATAAACCTTTAATCAGACTCATCAAGAAAAAAAAAACAGAAGACCCCAAAAAAATCATAAATGAAAGAGAAAAGTAACAACTGACACCAAAGAAATACAAAGGATTTAGGAAAATATTATGAACAACTATATGTCAACAAACTGGACAACCTGGACCAAATAGATAAATTCAAGAAACATACAATGATCCAAAACTGAATCAAGAAAAATCATAGAATCTGAAAAAGACAGATTATGCCTAGTGAAATTGAAGCAGTAATCAAAAAACTCCCAACAAACAAAAGCCCTGGACCAGATGGCTTTACAGGCAAATTTTACCAGACATTCCAAGAAGAAATAACACCTCTCCTTCTTAAACTATTTTAAAAAACCCAAGTGGAGGGAAGGCTCCCAAGCTCATTTTATGAGGTCAGCATTATCTTAATTCCAAACAGATAAAGACACTACAAAAAAAAAAAAGAAAGAAAGAAAATTATAGGCCAATATCCCTGATGAACATAGATGCTAAAATCCTCAACAAAATACTAGCAAACTGAATACAGCAATGCATCAAAAAGATCATGCACCATGATCAAGTGGGATTTATTCTGGGAATGCAAGGTTGCTACATTTGCAAATCAATAAATGTGATTCACCACATAAACAAAATGAAGAATAAAAACCACATTGTCATATCAATAGATGCAGAAAAAGCATGTGATAAAATCAAGCACCCATTTATGATAAAAAAAACACCTCTCAGCAATGTATGAATAGAGGAAACATACCTACACATAATAAAGGTCATGTATGGCAAACCCATTGCCAGCATCATACTCAATGGGCCAAAACTACAAGTGCCCCCCTTAAGATTTGGAACAACACAGGGATGTCCACTTTCACCTCTCTTACTCAACATAGTACTGGAATTCCTAGCCACAGTAACCAGACAAAAAGGAAAAAGAAAAAGCATCCAGCTCGGAAAGAAAGAAGTAAAACTGTCAGTATTTGCAGATGACATGATACTGTACATAGAGAACCCCAAAGATTCCACCAAGAAACTACTAGAACTGATAAACGAATTCAGCAAAGTAGCAGGCCACAAAATTCAGATCCAGAAATCAGCTGCATTTTTTTTTGCCAATAATGAACTAATGGAAACAGAAATAAAGAAAACAACCCCATTCATAATTGCATCAAAAAGAACAAAAAACCTAGGAATAAACTTAACCAAGAATATAAAAGACCTGTACTCAGAAAATTATAAGATATTGAAGAAAGTAACTGAAGAAGACACAAATAAATGGGAGCACATACTGTGTTTATGGATAGGAAGAATTCACATCATTAAAATGTCCATACTACCCAAAGCTATCTATACCTTCAATGCAATTCCTATGAAGATTTCAATGACATATTTCACAGAACTAGAAAAAATTCAAAAATTTAAATGGAACCACAAAAGGCCCCACATGACAACAGTGTTCCTGATATAGAAGAACAAAGTTGGAGGACTCATGCTACCTATCATCAAACTATACTACAAGGTCATAGTAGTCAAAACAGCATGGTACTGGAATAAAAACACACACATAAATCAATGGAACCAAATAAACAGCCCAGAAATAAACCCACACCTTTATAGTCAATTAATATTTGACAGAGGAAACAAGGCCATACAATGGACTATACATAGTTTATTCAATAAATGGTGCTGGGAAAACTGGACAGATATATGCAGAAAAATGAAACTAGACTACCTTCTCAAAACCACACACAAGAATTCTTGGCTGCCTTACTTCCCTTGCTTCACCTAAGCCTGAAACAATGACAGGGTGGTGCTGCCTTGTGTTGGAAAGGGTGGATTCCCCTGGTGATCAGGCCTAAGAAAGAACATGTAAATTCCTGTGAAACCTTCTTTGTTTGAATGCTCTCAGTTGAATGACAAGGGTCCAAGGAGGAAGTTAGTTTGTTCCTTAAAGTCTTACAGCTCTTTGACCCTGACTCAAAATGGACCCTCAGAGTTCCTTGTTACCTATCGTTTTATCCTTACTTCCTTGCAATGAGTAATGTGCTTTACCTGAATTCTTATGCAAAACGAACCCCATAAAAGCTGGTTTGGATGGTAAATCAGTGCACTCCCCAATACAGGGGGTGGCCATCCCATCCCTACTTCTCCACAGAAACTGGCCTCTCTGTGCATATTTTTTCTCACATTTCGACGGGCCATCTGCAGTGATCATGAGCCATCCGTGATCACTGCTGGCCGGTGACCCACGCATCAAAGAATAACTTCAAATGAATCAAAGACTTAAAATTTAGCCCTGAAATCATAAAAATCCTAGAAGAAAACATAAGCAGCAAAATCTCAGACATTGCTGGTAGAAATTTGTTATCAGGTATATCTCCCCAGGCAAGGGAAACAAAAGAAAAAAATAAACAAATGGGGCCACATCAAACTGAAAGATTTTGCACAGCAAAGGAGATCTTCAACAAAATAAAAGGACAACCCACAGAATGGGAGCACGTATTTGCTGATATATCTGATAACAGGTTAATATCCAAAATTTATACAGTACTTATACAAAACTCAACACCAAAAAACCAAACAATCCAATTAAAAAGTGGGTAAAGGACCTCAATAGACTTCTCCAAAGAGGACATACAGGTGGCCAACATTCATATGAAAAGATGCTCAATGTCACTAATCATCAGAGAAATGCAAATGAAAACCACAATGAAATACCATCTCACAGCAGTCAAAATAACTGTCATCAATAAATCAACAATCAAGTATTGACAAAGATGTGGAGAAAGCAGAACCCTTTTGCACTTGTTGGTGGGAATACAGATGGGTTCAGCCACTATGGAAAATAGTATGGAAGGTCCTCAAAAGATTAAAAATGGATCTGCCTTTTGAATAATATCACTTCTGGAATTATACCCGAAGGAACCCAAAATGCTAATTCAAGAAAACATAAGCACCCCTATGTTCGTTGCAGTATCATTTACAATCACCAAGATATGGAAGCGCCCAAGTGTCCTTCAGTAGGTGAGTAGATAAAACAACTATGTGACATTTACACAATGGAGTTCTGTTTGGCCATAAAAAAGAAAATTTTACCCTTTGTGATAGTATGGATGGACCTGGAGAACATTATGCTAAGTATAATAAGCCAGTCAGAGAAAGAGAAGTACCATATGATTTCACCCATGTGTAGAATCTAATGAAAATACTGAACTAACAAGTAAAATAGAGACAGACTCATAGATAGAGAGCATGATGACAGGCAAGGGGTGGGGGAGTTTAGGAGGTAGAGGAATTGATCAAATAGGAAAAGGACTCATGGATATGAACAACAGTGTGATGATTGTGGGGTTAGGGTATAAAGGGACTAAACGGTAATGGAAAAAAATACAATAAAAATGACATTATACCAGAAAAAAAGGGAAAATCATAAGGAATAGAAAATACATTTAGAGTATTATATGTGTTTATTTAAAATATGTGCATACAGCGGCCCACAGAGTTCAAACCAGTGTTGTTCAATGGCCAACTGTATAGAGATTCCTAGGCCTCATCTCTTTTACTGGATCAGAATCTCTGAGGATGGAGCCTAGGTGAGTCTTCATGTAGAAAGTTCTCCAGTTGGTTCTCAGTGGCAGACACCCCTGCTTTCTGGGCCAGTGCAGATGAAGTAATCTTGGTGGCATTTTTAGTCAAATGCCACCAAAAAGCTAGGAACAAAAATGCAGCTGAGTCCATTACAATTTTTCCATAAAAGACACATTTTTAATTTTCACCAATACCTTTATTGATTTGGATATTTTGAGTATCTCTCACTATTGGTTTCTAATGAATAGAGGACAGGGGTGTTGCTAAACATCTTCCAATGCATAAGACAGCCCCACAGCAAGGAATTACTTGGCTGAAATATCAATAGTAGCAGTTAACTTTGCAAACCAGTTTTGACATTTTCAATTGATCACAGCACCTTCTCTATACACTGCACAAATCTTTAATTGTATTTTGGTTGCATTTTTACCTTTCTTGAAACAATAAAACATGATGTTATTTCATGCTTTATTATGAAATGTTGCATGTTTTCTTCCATCTTCAACATTAAAATGGCTCCACAAAAATTCACCAATTTTGATAAGTTTTCTTAAATGCACACTGATATGACAGCTGTAACAATACAAACTAACAAAATTGTTTCAAATGAAGGTAAAGACAACTAAACACTACTAGGGCTATCATATGAAACCATGTAAAGGGCTTTTGGCCAACCCAATGCAAAATGTGTGCTTAATAAACTGTCAACTTATTGAATGTCTGATGCTTATTTAATAGTTACTTCAGAATATAATCTCATAAGCATTGCCAGTACTATGAAATGCACATTCTCCTCCCCCATGCATGTAAGCATGCATGCATGTTCACAAACATTGAGGCTGCAAACTTCTCTTTGGGGTTAAGGTGAAAAGTGTCTGGAGACCAGCTTGGCTTGCAGAACATTAGGAAATGTTAAAAGCTACTCTCCACTAATACAGTGGCTACAGAGTAGCTTTTAAGCACTCAATCCCTAATTAATTCCCAATTCTAATCCCACCTCCAAAGCAGCAACCAAACCAGAATTGATGGCAACTTTCTAGAATCCTTTAGTGGAATCCAAAACTTACTCAAAATGTTTCCTTCTTTTTTTTCATTGAGTGGCATGCTATAGTTCTTGTGATTTTTAATTTTGTGTGTCATCTTGACTGTGCTAATGAATGTCCAGATAGCTGGTAAAACATTATTTCTCAGTGTGTTTGTGAGGATATTTCCAGAAGAGATTATCATTTGATTCAGTAGACTGAGTGAAGAAGATAGACCTCAACAATGTGGACAGACATCGTTTAATCTGTAGAGGGCCCAAATAGAACAAAAACGTGGAAGAAGGGCAAATTCTCTCTCTCTCTCAAGCTGGTTATCTATCTCCTGCCCTCAGATATCAAGCTCTTCGTTCTTGGATTTCAGACTCTGATTGAATTATACCACCAACTTCCCTGGTGCTCAGTTGACAGACAATGGATTTTGGGATTTGGCTTCCATAACCACAATAACCAATTCCTATAATAAATCTCATATATGCTTTTGGTTCTATTTCTCTGAAGAATCTTTACTGATATCGTTTCTCTGCAGTGTGCTCCCTCACTGCAAATCAGTACATCTGATTTTATCAGAGTACAAGTTTGTTCTTGGGTCTATGGCTAATTAAGTTTTAATGATACATGTGCACTTGAAAATGTAGATTATGAGGTTTTGGGAAGCAGCGATCCATGTATATCAATTAGGTCAAATATATAAATCATGGTTTGCAAATCTTGTGTATGTCTACTGATTTTTTGACTGTTATATCAATTAATTAGAGACATATGTTTAAAATCTTCCTCTATAATTGTGGACATCTCTATTTCTCCTTTAAGTTCATTTGGTTTTTTATTCGTATATTTTGAGGCTGGGTATTAAGCAAATAAACCTTTAGGATTGTTATAGCTCCCTGTGGTCTTGATCTTTTTATCATTATGAAATGTCCCTACTTAGGTCTCTCTGATACTTCTTGCATTAGTAGCTATTTTTATGCTAATATTTCTACCCAGCTATCTTACAGTTTAAGTTATTTTCTTTTTTTTTTGCATTTTTAGATTTAATCCAATGTTTTTTTGATTATTTTATTTTCACCTTTTCTTACTTATAAATTTTACATTTGATTATTCCTTTAGTGAATATCCTAATGGCGACATGCAATTCTTATTTGTAAGCAGTACAACACAGTGTGTATGTATAAGAAGGTCGTAGATGCACAAATCTGATCATCAATCTTCCACATTTCATAATGAAACAATATAATTATAAATTAGCTGCCCCTTTATTTTTTTAAAGTTGGAACATTGCTGCGTATATTAATGTAAAAATTATACGTGTAGGTACATGTTACGTACTAATTTTAGATTAAAATAATAATTATTCCATTCAGGACTTTTGTTGTAAATTGAGAGGTCCGGGAGTCTAATAGGTTAACAATGTGGGTAGGATCACTATGTTTGCTAAGATTGATTTCAACACAGATAAGACCTAACACAAAGAATACTTTTTATTACGATTATTTCTATTATTATTTTAGAAAGTTATTATTGTTACATAAAGCCGTTTCAGGCACGGAGTATTATTTGCCTCTTGGCCAGAACTTTTCGGTCCCCCGTCAGAGGCTCTCTTAGGCAGTTCTGGTCAAGATCCCGACCGGAACCTTGCCGCGGTAACGCTAGTTTCCGGCGGGCTCCTTAGAGTGGTGAACAGCTTTGGGCCAAAGGACCATGAAAGGGCCAGAGTCGGGTCCCGAACCCACGATGGAGGGGGACGTGCTGGACACACTAGAGTCGTTGGGGTGAGTATTCCTAGGGATGTCTTTTCCCCGAAAACCTAAGCTCTCCCTCAGCCTGGCTGCTGCAATCTACACCCTGTGGGCCTCTACTGGGCTAAGGCCGCTGGGTGCAGGCCTCCTTCCCTGCCTCGCTCCCTCCGGCGCTTACGGAGTTAAGAGGGAGGCGGAAAAGAAATCCGTTTGGAGGGTTGGGGGTGGAGTAAGGCCGGCGAGCTGGGGTGCGTGGCCCCCTCTTCCAAACGCTTTGCCTGGGAACTCCGCAGCCCGGACTTGCAGCACTGGTGCGAAGTGACCCGGCTGGCATCAGCCCTCCCGGGAAGCACCACCCTACCCCGCGGGGGCGATTTTTGTTTACGTAGTTGCCGCGCACTGGCGGAGGGGGTGCTGCCACCCGGGGTGCTGCTGGGGACTGTCGTCTCCTACTGTGTACAACCGGTGGCTTAATTAGGCCTTGGGAGCGAATCTCTCCTGCTTCCTTGACTGCAAATATTTTAGTTCAATCCATTCATTGAACCATTTCATCCGTTCGTAAACAACATATTTACATGGTGTTAATATGTGTTTATTACTGCGTATTTATGTACTAGACCGAGGAAAAGACAGTTGCAGAGTTAGTGGTTTACATAGTCGTTGTGACTACGTGGTATGTACTGATACATACAATTCAGAGTGATAATTACTATGAGAACTCCTGGGATAGTGCGAATACTTCCAGGAATGGGTAGCAATATATGCACCATAGCTTTCCCACAGCCTTAGCCTGTTTTTCTTCACAGTCATTATTCCTTTCCCAAATTATCTCGACCCGCACGATGTCTCTTGAATGCCCCCGCCTCCATCCCAAGTCAGCTCCAGGAAAACAGGTGCCTTTCCTGTTTTGTTCCCAACACGATACTACCAGGATGTGTGGCATAGTAAATTGTGGTTGAACGAATGAAGAAAAGTTCAAAAAAGAGCATGCACAGAGGTAAGCATAGGGCCAGATAGTTGAGAGTCAAAAAATACTCGTTGAAGCCATGAGAGCCATCTGTACAATTGTTTGCCTTGCCACATGTCAGAGTTTGTCCAATGTAGGTTTGTTGAGTGTAGGTTGTGCCTTTGAAGTGCAATTATGAAGCTTGAAACCCCGAATCCCTTTATCTTTTACTGAAGCTGCGCTTGCTTCTCCGTGGATTGCTACTTTGGATCCTGATAGTAACTACCTTGCAATGACCCACTGTTACAGAGCCTTGCACTTAAGAGATCCTGAATAAATGTTTGCCGAATAAAGAAAGGAGCCAGTGATTATTTACAGGGCATGTTTTTACTTCTGTGAAATCCGTTGGAAATTTTCACTTTACTTGGTTAAGGGAGTAACCAAAACAAGAAGTTAAAATACTTAATTGAAGTGTTTAGCTCTCAAACAGTTTAAGCTCCCAAGTACTCTAGAGAAGAATGGTGGGATTTCTGGTCGTGGCGGTGCTGCTCAGTTGGTTGGAGGTGCCTCCGGCAAACCAAAATCTGGAGGGTTGGATTCCTGGTCAGGGCACTTGCTTAGTTTGGGGGTTTGGCCCCTGGTTGGGGTGTATATGAGACACAACCAATCATGTCTCTCTCTCACATCATTGTTTCTCTTCCTCTCTTAGCTTCCCCCCCCCCCAAAAAAAAAATCAATTAGCATGTCCTTGGGTGAGGATTAAAAAAAAAAAAGAATGGTGGGATTCTATTAATAGTTTATGAAAAAGATAGTCAGTTCTTTTTATCCTTCCTTTATTCCTTGCATTTGTTTGTATTATAGGTATTTGAAAAATGAAGTTTACTATGATCTTACTCTTACTAAAGAAAATTAGTTTCAGAGTATTCAATATAGAAAGTAAAACTTTACACACTTCAGAGTTGATTTTCCTGGAAAAACTGAGGGCAAAATTTTGAGGTTTAAATTTTCCTATAATGATAATGTGGAAGAAAAGTAGTTGTTTACTTACAGTAGGAGTTATAATTGAACACTTTTAAAATACTCTCTGTACATATTGTGAGTAATGAATTTCTTTTGTGATTAAAATGTGAGATATCATGAAGGTACTTTTGCCAGATTACATAAGAAATTAAAGGGAGGAATTAAAAGTGGACATCTTTGTGAAAGAACAATTTAGTGATATAGTCTATTACCAATGAAAACAGGCGAGAAATCGTTTACTCATCTGTGAAAGGAGTAGGCTGGAGCTGACAATTTCAGAAGTCTCTTTCAGTCCTGACAGTCTGATTTTGTAGAACAGTGAATCTCAACTCCGACTCTGCATCAAAATCATGTATGGAGCTTATGGAAAAAAGATTGCAGTATAGCATATATCACAAACTGACTGAATCGTGATCTTTTGGGGGGTGCCGTGTAAGCATGCATTTTTGAAAAAGCTTCACAGCCTAGGTTGAGAACCATTATAATGGAGATAAGTTTATTTCAAATATTTATTGAGTACAACTCTATATTGGACACTGTCTGAGAAGTCAAAGGTAAGCAAAATAGAGTTAGTCCCTGACCTTATGGAGCTACAGTCTAGTGGAGAAAGACATGATCACATATATTGATTAACTACAAGTGCTTTAAAGGGAAAGAACAGGATGACATAACAGGAGGACCTATATAGTCTTAGGGGTTAGTGATAGATTCCTGAGGAAGTGGCATTTGAGTTGAAATAGGAATGATCAATAGGAGTTGACTGGGTGAGACTGAGTGGGAAAGGAGGACAAGATGTCCTTACAGTGAGAACAAAATAGGAAAGACTTCAAGTAGAAAGGAGCAGGCTGTACTAGAAGAACTGGAAGTAGGCTAAGTGGGTAGAGGGTAGAAGATAGAGGGCAAAAGCCAGAGTGGTGGAAGATTGGACTGGAGAGTCCACTGAAGTTCAGGGCATGCAGCACCCTTTAGGCTGTGTTGTATTGAGTTAGCAAAAAAGTTCGTTTAGTTTTCCCCCCACAAAATAAAAGACATTTTTCATTTTCACCAATAACTTGATTGATTTGGATATTTTGAGTATGGCAGTTATCTCCCGCATGGTATAACATTGATTGTTCTCAATGTCTGGATTTGATCGCTTTCAACTTCAACTGCTCTACACAACTGTGGAGCATTGTCCAGTGAGAAATCTTCAGCCTGAATCTTTGCAAACCACTTTGACATGTTCAGTCAGTCACAGCACCTTCTCCATACACTGCACAGATCTTCTTTTGCGTTTCAGTTGCATTTTTACCTTTCTTGAAATAATAAAGTATAATATGCTGAAAATGTTACATATTTCCATCTTCAGTGTTAAAATGGCTACATAAAAACTCACCAATTTTGGTAAGTTTTTAAAAATATGCACACTGATATGACAGCTGTCACAATACAACAAAATTGATTTGAATGATGCTAAAGACAACTAAGAGCTATTAGAGCCATCTTATGGAAAAAACCAAATGAACTTTCTGGCCAACCCTGTGGAATTTTTTTCTTTGTCACAACAGCAATGGGACATGATTGAAGGATTTTAAATAAAAAGGGAGTGATTAGATGTCTAGTTTGAAAAGCTACCTTTGTGGGCAAGATGGAGAGTGGACTGGAGAATTTAGTTAGTCTAGACATGAAGCAATGGTTGCTTAGTGGCAGTGGATATGGAAAGAAGTGTGTTAGGGGACTTAGTGATTGATGGGATATTAGAACTCAGATGATGGTGTTAAGGATTCATTTCTGCAGTAGGTATTTATTTAGCACCAAAATGAAATAATGTACTTTGGAATCTAAAATGAGTGGGGAAGAAAGTGAAGAGAGCAGGGAGCTAGTCAATACAGAGAATGTAAATGGACCAATGGAATGGAGGTAGAGGTGATATTAAAGAATAGTTGTAGGTGACTGGTTAAAAGAGCAAGCTGAAAGAAAAGATAGTAGGTTGTGGTCAGAGAGTATGGTATTTGAAATAACTTCCAAGTTGGAGTAGTTCCAGGTGGTAACAAGAGGGTGGCTCACTGACATGTAGTGGCAAAGATTGGCAAGGAGGAAGTTAGGGAATTGAGAGCTCAGGGTACAGGACGAGGTATACATAAAGACTTTGAAGAAACCTAGTGTAATGGCAAACATGGGAATGGAAAGGAAAAGTGAGCACAGGGAATGCCAGGAAGTACCAAAGAGGTTGGTAGATGAAAATAACAAGAGGAAGAGGGTGGCCAATCCGACTGGCTTGAGCCTGGAGAGAGCAGGAGGTATTTATACCAAAATGAGGGAGCAAGGATACAAATTTTATATTGGGAAGCAAGGAGAACAGATGCTGCCATCTGATGGAGTGAGTAAACTAGCCAAAGCTAGAGGCGGTAGGGATAATCTTTCTGAGATTGACAATATAAGAGAATTGTTGTTTATGAATGGGACATAGGGGGAGAATTGGGAAGCAGGGAGAAGGGAGGTGCTGGATCAGAGGCAGGCCTATAGGGTGGGCAGGTGACAGGGGAAAGGGCCTCATTTTATATGTTGGGTAATAAAACTAGAAAACAAAGTAAATTAGGCCCTGGTTGTGTCTTTGTGGAGGTTTGCCAGTGTCCTTACAGACTGAAGACTGGATTACCCAGTTTGAAGTGCCAGACGGGCCACTATGGTTCCAGTGTATGGAGGACGCTTGGGGGAGTCTGGGCCTAGGGGAGGTGTCTCCAATGTTTGGAATAAGATGAGCACTTCCCTAATTAAGTAAGAATGTGTAGAACAAACTAAGAGAATAACAATACCTTTTAGGACATTATGCCAACTAAGTAGGGTAATAAACATAAAGCACTGTAGCACTGGCCCACCATAAGAGCAGTTTATAAATTTTAGTTGTATTATGATTGTGATTGTTATTAGATGTTAAGTTTGTTAAATGCATTTATTTTTTCTTTTGATTTTTATCCAATTTCATGAACTGAGACATGAGACATTAAGGCCCTTGGGATTTTCTCCCTCTGAATTCCTTTTTTCTGGTGATCTAATAAATTTTTGTTATATTGTGGTTGGCATTTGAGTGAAAATAACTTATCACCAACTATATGAATTACATACATTTATTCAAAAGTTTATGATTATTGCAGAAATGCAAGTAAGTAGGGGGAAATAAGATGTTTACACTTCAATCTCAATGAGAGGCACTCTAAGACGGGGAAGAAAGTAACTGCATAGAGGAACCAGATTTGGGTAGAGGAGTGAAGACAGTGGTCTAGCCCCAGGTCTGCCTTTGCCTGGCTGCACAGCCTGGCCAGGTTATTTGCTTAGTTTCCTTATTAGTGTAGACAGAAGTTTCACAGTTCACATGGAACATCTGGGGTCAAATCTGGGGTTAAATCAGCATGTCATCATGTAGTTATTTTCTGATCCAAAGTTGGATAATACTAACTTCAAAGTATTGCTATAGAGATTAAATGAATTATAAATAAATATATATAAGTATATATATACACACATACATATACATATATCTATGACTAGCACTGTGCCTGGCCTACTTAAAGCAGGTATCCTAACCTTAGTAAACATTAATTTCTTACTTGCAAAATAGGGATTTGAAAATATCCTTCATGAGGGTATGACCAGAGAATTCAGAGAAATAGAAATGCAAATGGCCTGTAAACACATGAAGGTTGTACAGCCTTGCTCATAAGAGAAATGTGCATTAAAACTATACAAGATACCAGATGGTCAAAAATCCAAATGTTTGACAACTTTGGTGCCTTGTAGGGGATGGGTACTCTGTACCTCATGGTACAACCCTCTGTAGAGGAAAATATAATAGTATCTAGCAAAGTTACATATTCACTTACCCTTTGACCTAATAGTCCCACCTCTAGGAATCTATCCCTGATACACAAACATCTGCCAGTATTTTATAATAGCAAAACACTGTACTAACCCAAATGTCCTTCAGTGGGGGCACAGTGAATAAGATGTGGTGCATTCAGTCAGTGGAGTGCCCTGTTTTCTTGCCCAGAATTTGGATAATTTTATTGTATAGTAACAAGAAAAATGACTGAGTAGTATTTCTCCTGCTTTCTAGTATATGTAAATATGTGTGTGTTTGTGAGAGAGGGAGTATATGTGTTTAAACCAAGGAATAGGTCAGTATATAGTAGGCTACCTTTTATTTAAAAAAGGTTAAGTGTATATATGTTTAAGTGTATATAAAGTAAAAGCATTATGGAATGGCAACCCAAAACTAATAAAGATGGTTATTTATAGGGGAGGGAGGGGACAGAATAGGGTGAACAAGATTGAAATTGCACACTAGATTTGTCTGAATGTACCTTGCTTTGTAAATTAGACTTTGAAACCATATAAATGTTTTACATAATTATAAAGCAAAATTAAAAATGAAATGAGAACAATAAAAGAGAGGCAGATCCCTAAAACTTAAAAGCAAAATGAAGCAAAGGTCTGTTAATATTTTGAGTAGGTGGTTTAATCACATGGAAAGGAATTTTTAAAAATATATCCTTACTGGAATATATTCTAAAGATAAAAACACAAATTGTTTTTAGTGATTTTATTATTAGTAATAATGCTGGTTTTCCTACTTTGAAACTATATGTAATTTATATTTATTTTTACTAGGATTGTGTAAACATCATAAGAAACCAGATTTTTATTGAAAATAGTTCAAAATAGGTAAAAAGAATTTTAGAGACAGTAGATGAAAATGTAAAACCAAGTAAGTAAAACCCCACAATTCTAAGTTTGAATTGGAAATAGCAACATGATCCCCTGATGTAATTTCTCTTAAAAAGATACAGTACCAGGTTGGGTACCATTAAAAAAAATCAGAGCTTCTTAAGAAATGGCCAGTTACAGGTATAGAACAGGAACATCTTGTCATAGAAATCAAGGAAAGTGTTCAGAGAATACTGAAGATAGTCGAACATGAATGGCCTCCTCCTAAGCAAAGATAGGACTGTTTGAAAAGAAAAAGGACTGCAGTGGATTAAAACGCATCAAGTGTGTTAAAATCTATAAGCTTATAATGTGAAAAAAAAGCTCAGTGGCAGAAAGAGCAACAAAGTAGGAAACTGTTATCTAATTCAATTAAGATAATATACAAGATGATTAAAAGATTTAAGGTCCTATTCAAACACATTTTGTAGCAATGTTTGAGGGTGTAAAATTATAAGTGGTTAGGTTAAAATGATCTCACAGGTCTTTTTCAGCTGAAATTTTTTTAAATTTAATATTTGCATCTTTTTTCACTACTTTTTTCTTACTGTATTAGTAGACTTAGTTCTATTTGACTTAGTGTTATATATAATTTTTCTCTTAAAATTGGTTAATAATTTTACTTAAAAATGTTAAAATATAGGAAAAAGCCAAACATTAGTTATATAGAGCAGAAATCAGCACACCATTTCTTTAACAGACCAGACAGTAAAAAATTTAGGCTTTGCTGGCCCTGCTGTCTCTGTCACAACTACTCAGTTCTCTGCCACTGCAGTGTGGAAGCAACCAGAGACAGTCTGTAAGTGGATTCATTTATCAGCTGTGCTCCAATAAAGCTATTGTAAAAACAGGCAGCAGGCTGTGATAAAAGAGTATGAGGCTTGCTTTTTATCTTTCTTTTTTTTTTTTTTTTTTTTAACTTTTCATGTCTTCCTTTCTAGGTATAAGGGACCACTGTTAGAAGAGCAAGCCCTTATCAAGGCAGCCGAGGATGGACTGTCTTCACCTGAATTTTCAGAGCTCTGTGTTTGGTTAGGCTCTCAAATAAAATCACTCTGCAACTTGGAAGAAAGTATCACTTCAGCTGGTATTGCTATTGTGTTTATTTACTTTTTTGTTTAATAGTAAAATGAAGTGATAGCTTACGATTTATCTATAGTGTGCCCACTATACAAAAAGAAATCATGAATATGAAGAACTTCAGTATGTTATATTAAATATCTTTGGATTATATGCTATATTAACTAACCCAAAATTTGTTCTTAAATTTGTATAAGATTATAAACAGTTACTGTGTATCTGCTGTCTTAACCTTATAATTTTTTAGAAAATGTAGAGTCTGAATTTGGTTATTTTTAAATTTTTTTTAATTTTAATCATTGTTCAAGTACAGTTTTCTCCCCCCTACTCCCATTCCAGCCCACCCACCCAACCCTCCCCCCTTCCCCCCCATTACCCCCCACCCCTAGTTTTTGTCCATGTGAATTTGGTTATTTAAAAAGTTTAACTTTTGAATACTGCATATTTTGAATTAAGGTTTTTATTTGTTATTGTTTGTCCTTTTGTATTATCAAGCCTGCAACTCAGGACATGGGTTCTCTTAGGAGTGCTTTTGTGAAAAATTCCTGTACTACTTCATAAAGTTTAATTCACTACTATCTCAGTAACTGGAGTCATTGTGTGTCTTTGGTAGAATTTCAGATAGTGAAATAAAATGAAAACTGAAAAATTATTGGGCATTTGCAAAAGTAGCCTTCTCTTTTCAAGCTGTCCTTTTAAATTGTTTTTTCCTTGCCAAATCTAATAGAATTTACCTGAAGCAAAGTAAAGTAAGCTAAATTCAAAACATGACACAGGCTCCCATATAATTATATTATGAAAAAAAAATAAGCAATGATGCTTAATAGATGATTGCATTTATTATCTGAACCCATAGAAATGCAATAGAAATGGATCATTTGCTCTGAAGCCAATTAATAACTGCAATAATGCTTTTAATATTTTAGTTACTAACAAAATATTTTCATTTTATCTGCTTTTATTGAATGTGTATTGGAAAATACTTATTGGATTTAAATGTAAAAATACTTATAATCTCATGATTACATATTTATATTCTTAAATTGATACTTGTTTCTTAATTAAATGTTACTTTGAATATAGAAATTGTTTATCTTTACCTAAGCTTTGGGGTCACACATGTAAGGGTTTAAAGTCAGGGAGAAAATTTAGAATTGAATGCAAAAATGAAATGAACAAGTGGTAGATTTTATAATATCACATTATATGGTAAATATTCAGTAAATGTTTTATTATTTTTCTTTGTTAAAGGGGGAGATGATCTAGAAAGCTTCCAGCTGGAGATAAGTGGCTTTTTAAAAGAAATGGCATGTCCGTATTCTGTACTCATATCAGGAGATGTGAAAGACCGTTTAAAAAAGAAGGATGACTGCTTGAAACTTCTATGTAAGTTACTTGTCTTTGAACATTTAAATACATGTGTTTGATCTGGTTTTGTTTTTCAGTTCAAAATTTATGAAATCTTATTAATGAAGCACTAGGTATCTTGTATATATAAAAGGTTTTGATATTTGACTTAAAATATGAAGCTGACTCAAATATTTATATAACTGTAGTATAAATTTTAATAATATACTCTAAGATTTCTAACACTTACGATTTATTTGGCCAATCTATAATTCCTTGTGTTTGTGATTTATATAGTATTTTAGTAATTTTTCCTTCACCTAATTCATCTCTTTCATTTATGACCAGATGGCTAAAGTTGGTGATCTCTAAAGTCCTATTTGATCTTAAAACTCTTTGAAACTAGTCTGCTAAGCAGTTTATAAGATCTTGTTTAAGTAATAGGCACAGAGTGATAGTGGGTTCAAAAATACATTTATTGGTCACTTATGATTGTGCCAGAGACGACTCTAGGCATTAGGGATATCAGTTAAAAAAATTGAATCCTTGGGCCACTGGAGTTCTTGTGAGTGTGACTTATTTTCATCAGGGGTTATTTTGGAGTAAAATAACCCTATATCCAAACAATTACCATAAATAAAAATCCATTTATTTGTATTGTGTCCCTTGAAAAGTTTTTTTAGTTCAGTTAAATTTCATGCTCTTTTGAAAGTTCTACAAACAATGACCATTTGAAAGAATTTTCTAACATCTATTATTAAAGATTTGTTATTTTAGGTTGTACCATTTATAAAAGCATCCATGAGATACAGTCCTTCTAGGCTGCAGTGTTAGTAATGTTTGTTGCACTAGGGCAGAAATTGTAAGTATGTGCTTAACTAGTGATGATGATAGAAGTGTTGACATTTGAATTGCTTTGTGTGTGTTGGGGGGACTCAATTATGACTCTCCTTTTTATACTGTTTAGCCATCTTCCTTCCGTTCAGTGTGGGTCATTGATTTAATGAACCATTGTTATTAATGGGAGGGCCTAGTAACCCTTAGGCATATTGGGACACAAAGGAAGCAAAAAGCAAGGCCTAAAGGAGCTTGCCCATTCTTTGTCAGTCAGTGAGAACTGTGTAATTCATTATCTTTCCCTGTTTGCCTTACCTGCCAAGAAGCTCAGGGAGAGTAGTAAGATAGACTTCTGGTACAAGTAAAAGTAAAGAGGAGCTATAAGAGAAGTTGGTATAGTTTTTTCTGATTATAAAAATACATGCTCAGGAGGCGGGGTAAGATAGGGAGTTAGTGTTAAATGGACCCAGAGTTTCAACTGGGGGAGATGAAAAAGTTCTGGAGATGGATGGTGGTGATGGTTGCACAACAGTGTGAGTGTACTTAATGCCAATGTACACTTAAAAATAGAATGGTAAATTTTAGTTCTGACTGGTGTGGCTCAGTGGGTTGGGCATCGTCTTTTTTTTCCCCCCCTGTCTCTAATCCTTCTTTATTTTATTTTTCTTTCTTTCTTTTTTAATATTTTATTTATTTATTTTTAGAGAGGGAAGGGAGGGAGATAGAGAAACATCAATGTGCGGTTGCTGGGGGCCATGGCCTGCAACCCAGGCATGTGCCCTGACTCAGAATCGAACCTGCGACACTTTGGTTCGAAGCCCAAGCTCAATCCACTGAGCTACGCCAGCCAGGGCCTTTATTTTATTTTTCAATTGTAGTTTACATTCTGCATTATTTTGCACTAGGTTTAGGTCTCTAAAGTCATCTTTTTTAAAAAAATTTTATTGTTGTTCAAGTACATTTTTCTGCCTTTACCCTTCCTTCTCACCCCCACTCCAACCATCCCCACCTCCCTCTCCTGATGCCGTCCATGTGTCCTTTATAGTTGTCCCTGAATAGGCATCATCTTGAAAACTGAAAAGTTACCAGTCGATTCCTGGTCAGGGCATGTGCCTGGTTAGGGGTGTGTGAGAGGCAGCAGGTCGGCGTTTCTCTCCCTGTTCTTCTCCCTCCCTTCCCCTGTCTCTCTAAATATACATAAATCAAATCTTTAAAAAAAAAAGAATAGTAAATTTTATATTATCTTATATGTTAAGAAATTTCATGCTTATCATAGAAATCTTACAAAGTAGATAAAATTATAAAGCACAAAATCATTTATAATTTCACTCCCCAGAGAGAATCATGAATAACTTTTTGGTGTATTTTCTGTTCCTTCTCTTTTACCTTTATACACATACATTTAAGTATGACTGAGAGCTCGTTACAGATGCAGTTCCTTCTCCTCTTCGTCTTCATTTAATATATTATGAGCATTTCTCCATCACTTAATATTTAAAAAAAGTTAAACTGGCTAATAGCATTCTGTGTTATGGACATAACATTGTTACTTAATAAATTTCAAATTCAGAGGTATTTGATTTTTTTCTATCTTATATTAATTTCTTTGTTTATAATTTTGGATTACTTTTACTTAGACAAAGATTATGAACATTAAAAAAAAATCTCTGGTCTACGTATATATTGCCTTATTTTGGTCCAGAGAGGTTATACCACTTCTCAATTTTACCAGCATCTATTCCATCTTCATCTTTAGTTTGACTGTCTTGAAAACATGTAAGAAGCTCCTTCATCTTCTTCTTGGAAATGTTTGCAACATGCATAACATTAAAAGGGCCTGATTCCCTTCTATGTGGAGAGCCTTTCTAAATCAAGAAAAAGAGAAAAACTCACTGGAGAAATATGTAAACACGTAAGACAAGAAAACGGCATTCTACAGAAAAAAAAGTTTTTTAATTGCTTTTGAATGTGAAAAGATGCACGGTATCCTTCAAAGTTAAAGAATTATAAAAAAATAAAAGGATAGGATACTATTATGTTTTTCATTTAGCAGGGTAGAAAATACACACACAAAAATTTAAGTCATAATAAAGTTTTGTGGAATAAGCATTCTCATACACTGTGGACTTACTTTAGAGTGGGGTGGGAGAATAACAGGTACAGCCTTTGGAAGGGCAGAATTAATATCACAGTTGAAATTTGCCTGTTTTTTGGCTTGGCAATAGCATGACTAGGAAAGCATTTATTTCCCCAAGTGTACAAAGATATATGAAAAAGATGTTCACTATGGCACTGTTTGTGGTAAAGTAGGAATGATATATCTTTGCAGTGATAGCCGTTAGAATGAAAACTGATCAAATGTGCTGATGTGGAGTAATCTCTGATATATTAGTAAATAGAAAGTGAATATACAGAACACATGTAGTATGCCTTGTAGAAAAGAAATAAAAGTGGATAGCCCTGGCTTGTGTGACTCAGTAGATTGAGCACAGGCCTGCGAACCAAAGGGTTGCCAGTTCCATTCCTAGTCAGGGCATGTGCCTGAGTTGTGAGCCAAGTCGGGGCCCCCAGTAGGGGGCATGTGAGAAGCAACCACACACTGATGTTTCTCTCCCTCTCTTTCTCCCTCCCTTCCCCTCTCTCTAAAAATAAAGTGTTTTTTTAAAGTGCATAGATGGTAGATATATATATACTAAATATATATACAAATATATGCCTAAAAAGATGGCCAAGAAACTAATAATGGTGATTGCCTCTGGGGAAGGGGAATCTGAGGGTCTGTGGTGGGAAGAAGAGTTTTCACTGTGTTGTTTACCATTTGCATGGATTCACGTTTTAAATACTAGATGGAACTCTTGTTTGTACTATTACATGGAGCACATTTCCATAGAACAGAGGTGGACTTCTGCCAAGTTTCTTTTCAAAATACAATGTTGAAGAACTGGTGATCTGTTTTAATGAAGTTTTGAAATTAGAGGGACCTTGGCATAGTCCTCATAAGCAAACTTTAATACTTACCGGTCTCAACTTTTTGTGGGCTTTTTAGACTGTCTAACATGTATAGAATGCATGGAAAAGTCTTTAATTCAGTGGCCGTCAATCCTGCCTGCTCATGAAAATCACCTTGGGTGTAAAACAAACCACTCAGATGCCCTGCTCCTACTTCAGAGCTGGTTCAGAATTTCTGAGGGAGGGACCTTGGCACCTGTACTTTTAAAGTTTCTCAGGTATTTCTTCTGCTCAGCTGAAGTTGAAATTACTGTATTAAATTGTTTGTGTGTGTATGTAACTTTAAACAAAAACTACTGTAGCGAAAGTTAATTAAAAATAAGATTATAACCATTTAAGATTTTCCGTATTTTTCTTTAATGTGGCTGTTGAAATGATTAAATGAAATGGTGACAGTAAAGAGGTGGTCTGTCTTGAAGGCAAATAATCACTCAGATTACTCTCTTTGCCTTAGAAATTAGTTAGAGCTGTGTGTTTTCCCCTGGCCTGAGCACTCTGTGCATGTGAGAGAGAGAATATTTTATCAGTGTCTTAAACATTTTAATACTTAAATTATTGATTTACTGGTGTGTCTCTCCTACTAGACTTTAAATTCTGTGGTAGGCACTGTTTTGTTTTTTTTTTAAGTTTTCTTCCTGCCCTCTTTATTATCAGTAGTAGTATTTTATGATAACACAGCATGAGATCTATCCTTTTAGCAAATTTTTAAGTATTTAAACACTCCAGTACAGTATTGTCAACTATAGGCGCTGCACTGTGAAGTTGTAGACCTCTAGGACTTCTTTTGAATAGCCGATCAGTACGTATCCAGCTTGGCTTATGGGGACTATACCAAGGTCCCTCTAATTTCAAAAGTTCATTGAAACAGGTCACCAGTTCTTAAAAAAATGTATATTTGACTAATAACTCTGTTTCTCCCTCCCCCTTTGGCAACCACCATTCTACTTTCTGCATTACAAGTTTGGCTGTTTTAGATTTCTCATCAAAGTGGTATGTAGTATTGTGCTCCGGTGTCTGGCTTATTTCATTTTGTACGATGTCCTTCAGGTTCATCCACGGTGTTGCAAATGGCTGGATTTCCTTCTTTTCAAAGGCTGAATGGTATTTCATTGAATGTGCATTCTACATTTTCTGTATCCATTTATCTGTCAAAGAAAACCTATCTATATGTTGGTTATTGTGAACAATATGGCAATGGACATGGCAGTACAGATCACTTTGAGATCCTGATTTCAATTTCTTTGGATATGTCCCCCAGAAGTGGGAATTTTAAGGAGTTTGTGTACATTTTAACATTATTTGTTTTTCCCTTTTCTTATAGTATTTTTAAGTACAGAGCTTCAAGCTTTACAGATATTACAGAACAAGAAGTGTAAAAATTCTCAAGTAGATAAAAATAGTGAAATTTATCAAGAAGTTCAAGCTATCTGTGATACCCTTGGTATTCCCAAGTCAACAACTTCTGACATTCCACTTATGTTAAACCAAGTGGAGTCAAAGGTAATGTGTTTGTTGTATTTTCTTTCTCCAAAATTCAACTAAGTGCTTACATGTTAATGCAAATGTTATATTAAAAATATTTCCTTTAAATATATAAGATAGACATTTCATTTCAAGAGAAGTTTACCTTCATGAGAACTAAACTTTGGATTTGGAGTTAATATGCATGTGACCTAATCTACCTGTAGATAATACTCAGGCTTTGTGAGAGTTACATGATAGAAATCAATTTGCAAACGTAAGGATCGTTTTCCTAAACAAGGTTGAAATATAGTTTAATGAAACAAGTAGAGTTAACCTATAAAGTCAAAGGCAACTAAATTTTTGTATGGATATTGTTGATAGAATTGCAACGTGGTTGTCTTTGATAGTGAGCAAGCAGTTTCTGGTGGATAAGTGTTTAGCAAGTGTTTGTTGTAGAGTGAATAAATGAGTATACTGATGGAGTAAAAACAACTACAAATTTTGTGCCTCAAGCTTTTAAATTTTTTTCAACTATTAAACTACCCTTTATCCTAGTCGGGCCATATGTTAGAGAGACTGCCACTCTCACAGACCAAATTCTGGCCTAATTCCTAGGTTTCGTAGGAGCCCTGTAAGGGGATGATACAGTACAGGGTTCATTTTAAAGAAGAAAATTCTCGCCCTCAAGAATAGGTACTTAAACTCCATTTTTAGGCACATTACTTTAAAGTAAATTCTTAAATAAAATACTTTTTTTGCATTGATAATTTATGAACTGAAAAATAAAGGTCTGTTAATGTGAGAATTTTAATATCATTAAGATGAAAACACAATATTAAAAACTTTTTTTGTGGGGCAGGGGGAATAGAACTTGCAAACCAAAGAATAAGTTGTTAAATCCAAGCTCAAAAACATTGCTCTGGAGTTAAGGTACTCTTCAGACTTTTCTTCTCTTTTACTCTGGATTAACAATGATCTGGGGTTGGCTAAAATGTCTGGGACTGTTTCAAAATGAGACAGATTTCTGGGCTCTTTCTAATAGTGTGTTTACATATTTATTCCAAAAACACTTTTTCCTTTTATGGGTTTCAGTTAGTATTAATAATATCCCCAAACCTCTCTTCTCTTGACTTAAAGCAGCTAGAATGGCCGTGTTCAGATGCTGGTGGCCTGATTACAAGGGAGTTGTTACTGTGGTCACTGTGGCTGAGTGTGTCCCTGAAACGACTTCCTTCTGCATTCAGTTTCCATCAAAGCAAATACTTCCATATATTTTTTCTTTTATGTGTGATGTATGCAGAAGAGACTTTGCCACTGTTGGGAGGAAAATTATTAATTTCTAACTTAAAGCTGTTTAAATGTGACTCTAAAGTAATGATAGTAATATTAATAGCAAATATATAGCATCTAAATGTTTATATGCAACAGTTCATTGAATTCTTAGGTCACCTATAATGAGGTAGGTATTGTTACTATCTGCAACAACTACATGAGGCAGCTGAGGTACTAAAAGATTTTATAAATTGAACAAGCAAGGGTCTAACCAGTAAGGGTAGATCTGAAGTTGGAACCCAAGCAGTCATCCTCCGCTCCTCACTCCCTGGCTCCATCACAAGTGATTCTCAGACTTTTTGAAACTGTTATCTAATGTTGAAATCCTGGGAGTGTGATTACATGTAAGAAATTACAAATATGCATTTAGAATCCCTGTTCAGTGAGGAGTTACAAGTAAAACTTTTAGAAATATATCTAATAATCAAATTGGAGGTATTTACAATAGTTGTAGAATCTACAAAAATGGTATATTTTAAGAAAATAAGTTAATTCTTTACAGTATGCAATAATTGTATCAGTAATTGAATTCTTATTATGAAGGTAGATTTGCTCTTTTAAGCCTTGGGACCCCTCATTTACACTTCTTTTGAAGCTAGTTTTTAAAAAACAGCCTCTCAAGATACAATCTATGTGCCATAAAATTCACCCATTTTGCCCTGACCTGCATGGCTTAGTGGTTTGGGTATCATGCTGCAAAGCGAAAGGTCACTGGTTCGATTCCTGGTCAGGGCACATGCCTGGGTTCTGGGCCAGGTCTCCAGCTGCGGCACTTGTAAGACACAATTGATTGTTTCTGTCACACATCAGTGTTTCTCACCCTCTCTTCCCCTCTCTCTGAAAATAAATAAATAAAATCTTTTTAAAAATTAACCCATTTTAAGTGTACAATTCAGTGAATTTTAGTGTAGTTTTATAATACGACCATCATCAAAATCTAATTTTAGAACATTTCTATTACCCTCAAAAGAAACTGTATGCCCATTTATAGAGACTCCCCTTCACCACCACCAGTCTCCAAGCTAACTTTATGTTCATAATTTTGAATTCTTTTTCTTAAAGAGAGCCTCCCAACATTAAATAAGCTTCATACCCCTAACCTGTGAACTGCTCCTGATTGGCTTACCTACTTACCTATAACTAAGAAACTGTAAATATTTCATTTTGTTTTGAAATATTTTCTTTAGATAATAAAGGATTCTCCAGTTGGGAGGGTAAGTCCAACTTAAGTCATCATTTCTCCATCATTTTCTTCAGGATAAATGACTGTTATTGGAATGACCCCTGATAACACTAAAGCAAAAGTGAATGCATAATATCATATTCATGGAAATAAAAATGTTTTAAGTAATTTAAATTGGTGGCTTTGCAAAAATAATGAAATGTGTGTATGGTGACTGTAACTGAGAGGGCTTGCCCTCCTGTGTTGTCTTGCTGAACAGTGAAGCCAGAATCCTTACAACTGGGATGTGTATATAGTACTTAATTGAGAAAAATCAATATGCTCATCAGAGGTGTTAGTATGCTTTTTGAGAACTTGCCAGGATGTAAGAGAGTGCCATCTTAAGAAGAAATTCCAAAATTATTTTACAAAAACATACAGTCTTCATAGCAAAACCTTTTAGTAGCTACTTTAGTTGTCTATGTACATTATTTCTTATTCTGGAAAAGAAGATGTGCTGTAGCTTGAATTAATATAATTAATGCTCTTTGAAAAAAGATATTCTGCCTTGTAGTGATAATCTTTCCCAGTATATAAAGGTATATTTTAGTTATTTCACTTTAACATTTTATTTATTTTCTAGCATTTAAAATACCATTTTAAATGAGAATAAGATTGTTTTAAATTAGGGATTTACATTTTCACGCTCTTTTATGTTTACTTTTAGGTGAAAGCTATTCTCTCAAAAGTCCAGAAAAATCATGTGGGAAAACCACTGCTAAAGATTGATTTAACTCCAGAACAGGTGGTAAGTGTCCACCACCTACCCCCCCATTGCTTTTTATTAATTTTATGTAATTCAGTTAATGAATATGACTTCATTTTATAAATTGATGTCTAGATTTTATAGTATGTAGCATGCATTTATTATTTTGGAGAATTAAAATGAATTGATATTCTAGAGTGATAGGTCCAAACATATTTCTTCAATCAGATTATTAATTTAAGAAATTTCTGGCTAAGAGTTTTTATAGTGCCCAATGTATTAGCATAGTTGTGATTTAAAAAGGATAGTAGCTCAAAGCCAGCAAGGTGGGATGTTATTGGTACTTTTTTCCTTATTGGACCCTACTACTTAGCATGTAGATGTTTTACTGAAATTAACACATTTGATTGAAGATGAAGTAAATTTACCAGTTGTAGAGTTTCTTTAATATCTTCTGAATATCATAAATGTTGTATCACATTCTCTATTAAATAATTTACTGTAAAGTCTCTTGGGATTGGAAAATGGTCATCAAGTACAATATCTTTTCAATCAGGGAATATTTACCACCATTTTCAAATTTTTCTGTGCATAATAAAAGAAATATCTTTTCAATCAGGGAATATTTACCACCATTTTCAAATTTTTCTGTGCATAATAAAAGAAATATCTTTTCAATCAGGGAATATTGACCACTATTTTCAAATTTCTTTTCTGTGCATAGTAAAAGAGTCTAAAGTTTATGATATTTATTTCCAAATTCTTCAGGAACAACTGGAAAGAATCAATGGTGCCCTTTCCTGTGAATACGAGTGCCGGCGGAGGATGTTGATGAAACGATTGGACGTGACAGTGCAGTCTTTTGGGTGGTCGGATAGAGCAAAGGCAAGGCTGTTTTCCCGTGTTTGTCCTGTAGGTGGTACTCTGGGACAGCGCTTCAGGCTCTCGTCTGTTATGTAACGGTGCCACATTTGCACTTGATCGCTCTGTCTGAAGCACATGCCCAGGCCAACTACTGGTCTTATGTAATGGTCCTGGCCCTGTGTAAATCCCTGTGTTGTATGCAGATATCTCAATTTCTACCCAAATCATTCACATTTATTTTAAACTCATAGCTATTGTGATTTATGCAAGGATTGCATGAAAGAAAGGTACATATGAGACAGATAAATATAGCGAGCAACTGGTCAAGAAGGCAGGATATAGGAATAGATACAGGAATAGATACTGATATGTGAACAAGTCTTAAAAGTGGCTTAAGGCTGTGGAGTGTGGTCCAGTTGAAGAGGGGGTTGGAGGGTGGGGGCATCCGCAAATAGAATCTCTTCAGGTAGCTTTCTAGAGAGCTAGCTTCTGTCACTTCCATTTTATGCCTTTAACCTGTACCCAGGCTTTGTCTGTGACTCCTTGTCCTACCTTGCAATGTAGTCTGGAAACTCTCCAGACAGGAAGCTGGGACAGCTGTAGGAAATCATTTGATTCCCCTGTTTCAAGGAGCACTGTCCTGTGCTCTGTGATGTCCAGTGTTTGAAAAATCACTGGTTTACATGGGTTGTCTTGTTTTAAAGTTCCAGGTGGCAGGATAAAACTGGTGGATCTTACTCTCTGGTATATATTCTTTGTATTAACCGGGCAGTTTTGCCCCATGTTGTATCAGCTGGGGTCATTTATGCAGCTTCATTCAGCTGATGCCTGGGCTAGGCTGGAACATCCGAGCTGCTTGTCTCACATGTGTGGATTCTGCTGTCTGCTGGGGTGATTTGGTTGTCTTCTTGGCTCTGGTGTGGTCTTTTCATATGGTATTTTGTATTGGTTTCCTATGGCTTCAGAAACAAATTACCACTAACTTAGTGGCTTTTATAATATACATTTATTCACTTATACTTCTGGAGATCAGATAACCTAAAATGAAGATATTGGCAAGGTTGCGTTCCTTCCAGACATGTCAGAGGATAATCTGTTTCCTTGCTATTTCCTAGCTTCCAGGTGACACCTGTGTACCTTGGCTCTTGACCTCATCCTCCATCTTCAAAACCAGTAGTGTAGGATCTTCTGACCTTTCTCTCTCTCTCTGCTTTCATTGTCACTTCTCCTGCTTCTGTGTCGGACACTCCTACTTTCTCTCTCTCTCTCTGTCTCTCTGTCTCTCTCTCTGTCTCTCTTTCTCTTTCTCTCTCCTTTTTTTTTTTATCCTCACCCAGGGACATGCTTACTGATTTTAGAGAGAAGGAAAAGGAGGGAGGGAGAAAGAGAAAGAGAGAAACATTGATGTGAGAGAGAAACATCAATTGGTTAACTGTTGAATACATCCCGACTGAGGATCAAACCGGGCCAGGGCCTGTTTCTCTTATAAGGATCTTTGTGATCACTTTGGCCCACCCAGAAAATCTGGGAATCCAGGATAATCTTTCCATCTGAAGATCCTTAACTTAATCACACATTCACAGATTCCAGGGATTAGAATGTGGACATCTTTGGGGGGGTCATTATATTCAGTTACCAGATGTCCCATCTTCCTTCTAATTGGATTTTATTTTTTTCTTGCATTATATTTCACTATCATAGGCTGCTGCTGCTTTTTTCATTTTCTTTTCTTAATATGTATTTTTTAAAAATCAGGTTGCTTAACATTCGAGTCCTCCATTTTCTGTATGTCTTCCCTCTCCAAAGCTTCTTCTGTCTTGCTATTGCAACCTGGCTGCTTGCGCGACTCTCCTTGGCTGCACCACTGTTTCTGGACCCAGCGGCCTCCTCTTTCATTGCTTTTTCTCTCGTTCTGTAAGTCCACAAAAACTATCTAACAAAGGGTACGTTTGAGTGATTGTTCTGAATCCTTAAATTCTGAATATGTATATCTGCTGTCATATTTGATTGATAGGTTGGGTAAATGTATAATTCTAGGTTGAAAACATTTTTTCTCTAAGACTGTTGAAGGCATTATTCTTTTAGCATTTTGTGCTGCTTTTGAGAAACCTGATATCATTTTCTGTGTTTTTGGATGACCTTTTATTTTTTTCTCTGGAAGCTTTAGGATTCTCTTCTCTATTTTTAGAGTTCTGAAAGTTCACATCAGATGTCAATTTGGGCCTTTTATCATTCTCTGTGCCAAATACTAGGTGGACCTTTAAATCTGTAGACCAGCTTTTATGTTTCTCTTCATCAATTTCTTGCCTTTTGTTTTCTGTGTTTTCTCTTTTGGAAACTCACTAGTCAGATATTGGGTATCATTTTATTGGAAACATCCAATAAATAATCCCACTTTGATTTATTGGAAATATCCAATAAATGAATCCCACTTTGACTCATTTTATTGGAAATATCCTTGGTATTGAATTTTTGTTTCTGCCATCATTTTTTAATTTCCAGAAATTCTTTTTGATTCCTGAGGGGTTTTTTTAATATATATTTTTTAAGTTTATGGATATGCTATCTCTTTAAAATTTTTATTTTATTTTTTGGTTTTTAGAGAGGAAGAGAGACAGACAGACAGACAGACATCAGTTTGTTGTTCTACTTATTTATGTATTCATTTGGTTGCTTCATGTATGTGCCCTGACCAGAGATTGAACCCATAACCTTGGTATGTGAGGAGGATGCTCTAACCAACTGAGCTACCCAGCCAAGGGGATATGCTATCTTCTTACATGAGGATAAAAAATGTCAAACTCCTCTCCCAACAAAAAAAGCCACTTTTGGCCTTCAATTACTTTGTTTACTACATGTAATTTTTTGTTTGCTTTTCTCTCTTGTGGTAGCTTCCTTCAAATGGGTGATGGTTACTGGTTGTTCATTTTAAAGAGCAAGATGGTGAAAACCAATGGTGGACTCGGGTCATTGATTGGATTGGAATTGTTGACACGAGGCTTGGGAGTTGGCTGTTGTGCTGTGGGAATTCCTAATGCTGACTAGTAGAAATCTTTTCTCCGTAGCTGCTCATATTTGCAGGAAGGGAAACCTCATTTTTTCTACATACTTTTCTTCCTTTGACCAGGGCAGGACGAGTGGAGGGTGGCACCAGGAGCTGGAGGAGCAGACTGTTCTACGGATAAACTGAGTTAACCCCTCTTTTTGGCTCCACATTTCATTTTCTGAGATGTTGGTTCTTTTCATATCTGTATCCCTCTTTTCCATTCTCTTTGTAGTATATGTATACCTTTTTTATAATTTAGTGTGGTCAGTCTGATCACTTACCTAGAAATATTCCCTCATGTATTGTAATAGAGTCTCCTTCCAAACCCCTGGCAGACAGATCCAGAACATTGAAGAGTGAGTTGAACAAAGTTGCTGGTGAAATGAAAGCTATTATTATTTCAGGAACATTTTTTTGGCATAGTAATAGAATAGCTATAAGTCAAAGTTGAAGACTGTCATTTAGGTATTTTCTTTTAATAAACATTTATTCCAGCATCTCATGTGTCAAGCAGTGTTATGTACCCGGTTCTGGATGAGCTTTTCTGTACCCTGTGTAATTAGGTGGGGAATGTTCTTAAAAGATTTCTGTGTTTGTAAGACCTAGTCCGATTGTTCAGGGTCTTTGTGACCCAAGTGGAATTTCTTGGTCAGAGAATATGCATGATTTTTTTTAAAGCTTCAGCCTTTATTAAATGAAAAGGAAGTAGAAGACAGATCGGGGAACAGGACAGGGACTCCTTTTTCCAACTACACATATACAGACATAAAATATAGGCACAACTAAGTAAATGACAGGGACAATTCAGGGGACAGAGGCAGCACCCTCCAAGAATGGACCTGGATCCAAGGGTGGGCTGGTACCTGGACCAGGGACAGACATTCTGAGGGGTTATGTTTGAGGAACTTGGGGGTGAGGTACTGGGCTCCTGTTAACACAGAAGTGGGGAAATTCAGGTCTACCTTGTTGATGCACCAATAAATTTCATTGTCTGAAGCACTCTTGGAGGGGGGATTTCTTGGCAGCTCATAGCAGAGTGCTCTGGTGTACCACAGGTCCACCTTCTCATTGTGCATGCTCCCCTCAGTCATCCCTGGGGAAGGTAGTCCAAGATGTCATGCGTTGTCTTCTCCTCAGCAAAGGTACGTGTACAAACCAGTCACAGTGAGCAGTCCTGAGCTTTTCCTGAAGCCCGAGAGCAGATTATCTGGCTTTTATGTCTCTGAATCACCCTCCTGTAGCAGTACATCAGAGCATTTCTAGTCTCTCCATGAACTGTGGCTGTTCACTTACTCATTAGAAGTGCTGCTCTTCTGCAGCTCCTTGCAGAGCATCCTGTGGAGGGCATACTCCTGAATCAAGTAGATCCTCTGGCGGTCATTGAAATACAGAGACACAGGATGTGGGAGTGCTGAAGATGAAGCAAAGCTGGATTTTGACTGTCCTGCAAAACTGGTGCTCCACAGCTTCCTTTGGAGCTCTGAGACTTTCAGAGGACCTTGAGTGCTATGATGAAATGAGCCAAGTACATGTTTACAAACATGCCTTTGCCCAGAGGATGCCCAATCTCAAAGTCATCAATTGTGAAGGACTGCATTAAGTTGGATGTCCCATTGCTCCTCTGGCTTAGGCAGCTGTGGGCTGGGCATTGGAGTGGCTCTTGAGGACAAGGGAAGATGGGATGGTAGGCTTCTCTTGGAGGACTCTAGGGAAGGATGTTCAGGCCAGATTAAGCTGGCTGCCGGTGGTAGGGTGAAGTGTAGGCAGTCTTCTTCTGGGTTATCCTTAGTGGGAAGGGGGAGGAGACCTGAGGCCTGTGGCACAGCCAATGTCCTGATTGCTGGCTAAAGACTCAGAATATGCATGATTTTAATGCTTTTGATGCATACTCCATAGTTATTCTTCAAAAAAGGTTATATACCTTTATCAGTATGGTTAATCTAGTGTCTTTTTCTTCTTTATTTTCATTGTTGACACTACTGCAGAGGTCCCCATTCCCTGCCCTGCCCCGCCCCCGCTTTTGCTTCCCCCCTTCTGGCCATCATGGTTTCTTTTTTAAATTATTTTTCTAGTATTGAGATAAGACTGTGAGTATAACTTATAACTTTATAGTTTACTTTTTTCCACCAAGTATGTCCTGATCATTGTTTCATATCTCAAAAGCTTTATTTCAGAATTAATTTTAAATTCATTTCTTATTTTTGGAGATATGATTCAGTACCTTAAAATGTACAGTTCAGTGGTTTTTAGTATAGTCACTGCATTCTGTAACCATTACCACTACCTAATTCCAGGAAATTTCCATCATCCCCCAAAGAAACATGCACCCATTAGCAGTCATTCCCAATACCCCAACCCATCCCTTGTAGCCACTACTGTGATCTTCTTTCTGGCTCTTTGGATTTGTCTATTCTGGACATTATATACAAAAGGAATCATACACTGTGGATTTTTGTGTCTGGCTCCTTAGTATAATGCTTTCAAGGCTTTATCATATGGTGCCATAATTTACTAACTCTTACATGTTTTTTCTATATAACTGATGTCAGGAATGTTAATATGTATAACTTATAAATTTTAAAGTATATTTTTATGATGCTCCTAAATGGAAATTAACTGTACCAAAGATTATTGACACTTAATGCTCGTGATTCACATGGCCAAATTGTTTTGTGAAAGTTGGTATGAATTTAAACTCCTATCAGTAAGGTAAATGAAATTTCATCTTCAGTTTAGTCTCTTTAATATGTAGAATATTAAAGTTAGCAATTTTATTGTTAACTTGATTGTTAAAAAGACTAAATTCTTTTAATTTGTATGTTTTTATTGATAAAGTTTAACTTGTTTTCATAAGCTTATTAGTAATTTCAGTTTCCTCTTTTTTTGAAATTTTTATTTGTGTCTTGTCTTTTCCTCCTTTGGGTCTTCCTGTTTTCCTTTTGATTGAGCTTTTTATATATTAAGGAAGTTAGCTAGTTGCTTTATCTGTTGAAAAATTTCCCCATTGTCTTTTGATTTTGTTTTTATGTTTTTTTGAAGTACAGAAATTTCCATCTTTATGTTTTTTCAATTTAAAATAAAACACCAAACAACATATTTGGAATTTCAGAGAGGTATACTTTATTATAACTAAGGTTACAAAGAGCCAATAGTTTATTCCAGAACCATTTAAAATATAATTGATCTCTTTTCTCACTGATCTTAGTTTTCCTCTATCATTTGTTGCATTCATACATATATGAGGCTTTGAATGTCAGTTGCCTATTTTGTTTCATCAGCCTCTTTTTTTCTCCCTAAGTTCCATGTGATTGGACTGAGGTAGAATAGTGTACTATTATCTGTACACCTGTGCTTGTGGGTCAAGTGGGTTTGTACGCTTTATTAGTAAGTGGGCAAACCTGGAATTCTCTTTGTATTTGGGGGAAATTGTTTAAGCTTTCTAAGCCTCATTTCTTTTCCTCCCACAAAAATGGGTAATATAACCACTCTGAAAGGATGTTTTAAAAATTAAAGAAATGACTATTAAGTGAACATATCCTGGCACATTTAGTATTTTATGGATGTTAGCTATTAAGAGGATGATAATTTCATATTGCATACTAATCTTTGGTAGAAATCTTCTTTTTCAAAATTCTTTTAGTCATTCTTAAATATTTAATTTCTGGATTAATTTTAGTTTCCTCCCCCCCCCCGCCTGCCCAGTCCTTCCAAAAACCATTCAAATAGGATTACAGTAATCTATTAGTTAATTTGGAGGTTAACACACAATATTCAGTGTCTCTATCCAGAAAGTTGGTATTTCTCTCCATTTATTCAGGTTTTCTTTTTGTTTTTAAAGGTTTACTATTTTTTTTTCCTGAAAGGTTCTGCATGTGTTTTTGGTATTTTTAGGCATTTTCTTTTTTGTTATTATGAATGGAATACTTTTTGTGTTGGGTTTTTTTTTTTTTTTTTCAGGAAAATGCAAATTAATCTTTGTGTTTTTTTCCATTACCATACATCCCCCACCCCAGCAATCACCACACTCTTGTCCATGAATCCTTTTTCTTTCTCTCCCTTCACGCTCTAACCTCCCCCTGCTGCATTAGCTATCACCTCTCCATCTATGAGTCTGTCTCTGTTTTGCTTATTCAGTTTGTTCATTATTTCCACAGATGAGTGAAATCATACGGTATTTGTCTTTCTCTGACTGGCTTATTTCACTTAGCATAATATTCTCCAGGTCCATCTATACTATCACAAAGGGTAAAATTTTCTTTTCTACGGCCGAAGAGAATTCCATTGTGTAAATGTCCCATAGTTGTTTTATTCACTCACCTACTGAAGAACAGACACTTGGGCTGATTCCGTATCTTGGTGATTGTAAACAATGCTGCAGTGAACATAGTGGTGCTTATGTTTTTTCCAAATTAGGGTTTTGGGTTCCTTTGGATATAATCCCAGAAGTGGTATCACTCAGTCAAAAGGCATACATACCTGTGTTTAATTTTTTGAGGTACCTCCATACTGCTTTTTACAACAGTTGCACCCATCTGCATTCCCACTAACAGTGCAAAAGGATTCTGCTTTCTCCACATCTTCACCAATACTTGATTGTTGATTTATTGATGACAGTCATTTTGACAACTGTGAGATGGTATCTCATTGCGGTTTTAATTTGCATTTCTCTGATGATTAGTGACATTGAGCATCTTTTCATATGAATGTTAGCCATCTGTATGTCCTCTTTGGAGAAGTCTGTTGAAGTCCTTTGCCCACTTTTGAATTGGATTGTTTTTTGGTGTTTTATAAGTACTGTATAAATTTTGGATATTAACCTGTTATCAGATATATCAGCAAATATGTACTTCCATTCTGTGGGTTGTCCTTTTATTTTGTTGAAGATCTCCTTTGCTGTGCAAAATCTTTCAGTTTGATGTGGCCCCATTTGTTTATTTTTTCTTTTGTTTCACTTGCCTGGGGAGATATACCTGATAATACATTTCTACCAGCAATGTCTGAGATTTTGCTGCCTGTGTTTTCTTCTAGAATTTTTATGGTTTCAGGGATAAATTTTAAGTCTTTGATTCATTTGAAGTTATTCTTGTGTGTGGTTGTAAGAAGTTAGTCTAGTTTCATTTTTCTGTATGTATCTGTCCAGTTTTCTCAACACCATTTATTGAATAAACTATGTATAGTCCATTGTATGGCCTTGTTTCCTCTGTCGAATATTAATTGACTATAAAGGTGTGGGTTTATTTCTGGGCTGTTTATTTGGTTCCATTGATTTATGGGTGTGTTTTTATTCCAGTACCATGCTGTTTTGACTACTGTGACCTTGTAGTATAGTTTGATGATAGGTAGCATGAGTCCTCCAACTTTGTTCTTCTATCTCAGGAACACTGTTGTGATGTGGGGCCTTTTGTGGTTCCATATAAATTTATGATTTTTTTCTAGTTCTGCGAAATATGTCATTGAAATCTTGATAGGAATTATATTGAATGTATAGATAGGTTTGGGTAGTATGGACATTTTAATGATGTGAATTCTTCCTATCCGTAAACACAGTATGTGCTCCATTTATTTGTGTCTTCTTCAGTTACTTTCTTCAATATCTTATAGTTTTCTGAGTACAGGTCTTTTATATTCTTGGTTAGGCTTATTCCTAGGTTTTTTGTTCTTTTTGAAGCAATTGTGAATGGGGTTGTTTTCTTGATTTCTGTTTCCGTTAGTTCATTATTGGCAAAAAAAATGCAGCTGATTTCTGGATCTGAATTTTGTGGCCTGCTACTTTGCTGAATTCGTTTATCAGTTCTAGTAGTTTCTTGGTGGAATCTTTGGGGTTCTCTATGTACAGTATCATGTCATCTGCAAGTACTGACAGTTTTACTTCTTTCTTTCCGAGCTGGATGCTTTTTCTCTTTCCTTTTTGTCTGGTTACTGTGGCTAGGAATTCCAGTACTATGTTGAGTAAGAGAGGTGAAAGTGGACATCCCTGTGTTGTTCCAAATCTTAAGGGGGGCACTTGTAGTTTTGGCCCATTGAGTATGATGCTGGCAATGGGTTTTTCATATATGACCTTTATTATGTGTAGGTATGTTTCCTCTATTCATACATTGCTGAGAGGTGTTTTTTTTTTATCATAAATGGGTGCTTGATTTTATCACATGCCTTTTCTGCATCTATTGATATGATAATGTGGTTTTTATCCTTCATTTTGTTTATGTGGTGAATCACATTTATTGATTTGCAAATGTAGCAACCTTGCATTCCCAGAATAAATCCCACTTGATCATGGTGCATGATCTTTTTGATGCATTGCTGTATTCAGTTTGCTAGTATTTTGTTGAGGATTTTAGCATCTATGTTCATCGGGGTATTGGCCTATAATTTTCTTCTTCTTCTTTTTTTTTTTGTAGTGTCTTTATCTGTTTGGAATTAGGATAATGCTGACCTCATAAAACGAGCTTGGGAGCCTTCCCTCCACTTGGATTTTTTTGAAATAGTTTAAGAAGGAGAGGTGTTATTTCTTCTTGGAATGTCTGGTAAAATTTGCCTGTGAAGCCATCTGGTCCAGGGCTTTTGTTTTTTCAGAGTTTTTTGGTTACTGCTTCAGTTTCACCAGGTGTAATCTGTCTTTTTCAGATTCTATGATTCTTCTTGATTCAGTTTTGGATGATTGTATGTTTCTTGAATTCATCCATTTTGTCCAGGTTGTCCAGTTTGTTGGCATATAGTTCATAATATTTTCCTAAAATCCTTTGTATTTCTTTGGTGTCAGTTGTTACTTTTTTCTTTCATTTATGATTTTTTGGGGTCCTCTGTCTTTTTTCTTGATGAGTCTGATTAAAGGTTTGTCAATCTGGTTTATCTTTTCAAAGAACCAGCTCCTGGATTCACTGATTTCTTGTATCATTTTTTTAGACTCTATTTTGTTTGTTTCTGCTCTGATCTTTATTATTTTCTTCTTCCTACTTATTTTGGGCTTTGTTTGTTGTTCTTTTTCAAGTTTCTTTAAATGTAAAGTTAGATTGTTCATTTAAGCTTTTTCTTGTTTATTTTTTTGTTTTTGTTTTTTTGAGCTAGACCTGTAATGCTATGAATTTCCCTCTTCAGATTGCTTTCCCAGTGTCCCACAGATATAGATTGTTGTGTTCTTGTTTTCATTTATTTTAAGATATCTTTTGATTTCTTTCTTGGTCTCATTGTTGATCCATTGATTGTTTAATGACATGTTATTCAGCTTCCACATCTTTGCGTGTTTTTCAGTGTTTTTGTGATTGATTGATTTCTACTTTCATAGCATTGTAGTCAGAGAAGATGCTGGATATAATTTCAGTCTTGTTGGATTTATTGAGACTTGTTCTGTGTCCTAACATATGGTCTAGTCTAGAAAGCCTTCCATATGCACTTGAAAAGTATTTATGTTGTGCTGCTTTGGGGTGAAATGCTCTGAAGATATCATTTACATCCATTTGCTCTAGTGCGTTGTTTAAGGCCGCTGTCTCCTTGTTGATTTTCCGCCTGGAAGATCTATCCATTGAAGTCAGTGAGATGTTAAAATCCCCAACCATGACTGTATTTTTGTCAGTTTCTCCCTTTATGTCCATCAAGATTTGCTTTACACATTTAAGTGCTCCTATGTTGGGTGTGTAAATGTTTACTAGGATTATATCCTTTTGTTGGATTGTTCCCTTTATCAATATGAAGTGTCCTGCTCTCTCTTTTACTATAGCCTTGGTTTTAAAGTCTATTTTGTCAGGTATAAGTACTGCTACCCCAGCTTTTTTCCTTTCTATTTGCATGACATATCTTTTCCAGTGCTTTTCTTTCAGTCTGTGTGCACCTTTCAATCTGAGGTGGGTCTTTTGGAGGCAGCACATATATGGGTCTTTTTTTTCTTATCCATTTGGCTGCCCTCTGTTTTTTGGTTGGAGTATTTAAACCATTTACATTTAAGGTGATATTGATAGATACATAATGTAGTGTCATTTTATTGTTAGACTGTTTTCCTCTGTTTTCACTTTTTCTCTTTTTCTTAAAGCAGGCCCTTTAAATTTTGTTGCAGTAATGGTTTTGTGTTTATAAATTCCTTTAGCTGTTTCTTCTCTGGGAAACTCCTCGTCTCTCCTTCAATTTTAAATGATATTTTTGCTGGGAAAAGAAGCCTTGGTGTAGGTACTTGGTTCTTATCACCTTGAATACTTCATAGCTCTCCCTTACAGCCTGAAATGTTTCTGTTGAGTAATCGGATGCCTTTCTACTTGGTGTTCCCTTGTAGGTAACTACCTGCTCTTCTGTTGCACCTTTTAGGATTCTTTCCTTGTCTTAGTTATTATGTGTCTTGGTGTAGGAGCATTTGGGTGCACCTTGTCTGGGACTCTCTGAGTTTCCTGGACTTGTGACTTTTTCTTTCACCAGATAAGGGAAGTTTTTCGTCATTATTTCTTGAAATAGGTTCTGACCCTTTGCTCACTCTCTGCTCCTTCTGGTATTCCCATGATACAGATGTTATTACACTTTATGTTGTCCAAAATGTTTCTTAAGCTCTCCTCTTTTTTAAAAACTCTGTTTTTCTTTTGCTGTTCTTCCCGTGGTGTTTTTTCCCTTGTCTTCCAAAACACTGGTTTAATCCTCTGCTTCATCTAACCTACTATTTGTTCCTTGCAATGTATTGTTATTTTCAGATACTGCATTCTTTATTTCTGAGTGGTTCTTTTTTATGGTTTTTATGTCTTTTTTCATGCTGTTGAGTATCCTTATAGTCATTACTCTAAACCTTCTATCTGATAAATTGCTTGCCTCCATTTCATCTAGTGCTTCTGGAGCATTCACTTGTTCTTTCATTTGGGATCTATTTCTTGTCTTCCCATTTTGGCTGCTGCTTTGTATTTTTGGCCGGAGCTGTTAAACTAATCAGCTGTTAAACTCCTCAGTTGTTAATATCATCAAGCTGTAATCAGCAGCCAAGCTTAAGTCTAACATAGGGTGAGCAGAGTAGTTTTGCAGGTGGAGGTACTGCTTTCCCTCAGGCTGATGCCATTCAGAGAAGAGCGCTCTGCCTGAGAGAGATGGCCCCTGCAGTATGGGGAGTGACTCAGCATGGGGATCCTGGTAATTGTTCCTTCTGTCCTCTACCCAGAGCCACCAAGCCCAGACTGTCCTCTAGCGTCTCTAGTGCACTTTGCCCTCCCTTCGCTGGAGCCCGGGTAAGTGGCTACCAATGCAGTTTTGTGTATTGGCCCTTTAATAGGCTTTCTGTGTTTCTAGCAGTCTCTCCCTGGGAGACAGAAACCCTGCTGCTTTTCACAGCTGGGTGTTATCTGGGTTCTTTCTGGCTCTGGTGCTGTAGACTGAGGAGCCCAGCTTGGGGTTTATACCCTACACTTCTCAGGGGCATCCCACTAGCCACTGAAATATCCTTCTGGCACTTCAGCGGCCACTAGGGGGAGCCCAACCAGCCTTCTCTCCTCTTCTCCACATTACTACTAGTCACATTATGAAGTGGTTTCTTCTGTCTGTCTGTGGTTATAAGGCTTCTCTCCAGCTAGTGACCAGTTGGTTATTCAGGATGATTTCTCTACAATTTAGTTGTAATTCCAGATTGGTCCTGGGAGGAAGTTAGTGTAGCCTCCACTTACTCTTCCACTATCTTGGATCCTCACTTTAAAAGTCTATGTTAGTTTTTAAGTAGTTGATAGTGGTAGCTGTATATATTTTTTTAACATCTATTGGTTTACTTTTTCATTGTACATACTAAGTGTCAGATATTTATGATTGCCGTTGCTCTTTTTATTGAAATGTTCTTTGGTTCCTTTTCTCCCTTTGTCATTTAGGTGAAAACAGATGACATAGCAAGAATTTATCAGCCTAAGCGTTATGCTTTGTCACCCAAGACAACGATTACATTGGCACATTTACTCGCTGCTCGTGAAGATCTATCCAAAATCATTAGGACAAGTAGTGGCTCCAGCCGGGAGAAAACGGCGTGTGCCATTAATAAGGTTGGTTTTTCTTTCAGTACAGTGGAGAATGAATCTTTAATTTCCTCCTTTGGTATTTTTACAGATCTTAATTAATTTTTTTTAATGCCCTGGTAAACTAGAAAAGAGTGGTGGAAGGGCTTCAGTTCACCCAGGCTTAGTTATGTGTGTGCATGTTCATTTGAATTTCTGCATTTGTAAATTAAACCAAAGTTTTATCTGAATTAGAGGAATTAAGAATTGCTTTTATTAATAGCCTTAGGAAGAATTATTTACCATTCCAAAAAAGTAATTATTCTTTGTCATTGAAAATCTGTAGGAATCATTTCAGTTACTGACAGGTGCCTCACGTCCTTGGTGTAAAGGGAAGAGTACACACTTTGGCGTCATACAGATCTGGGCGCACATCCCAGCTCTGTCATTTACGTAGAGGAGTCATCTTGGGCACGTCACTGAATCTCATGGAGGTTTCCTGATTCAGAGTGTGGGCCCATTTCTCTGAGAGTGGTCTTAAGCTCAGAGAGTCTGTAGTTTTTACTTTTACTGCAGGAACAACAATAAACTAATCTAGAAGATTTGTTAGCTCCACTAGAATGCACTCTTCATTTAGACCAAGCACTCTGTGACAGCTTTGATTACAAAAAGGTGAAAAAATTGAAAGTATGTGATTTGGGTAATTTTAAAACATCATTTCTCACTCAGTGTAGTGAGATAGGTATTCTTGATGCAGGCTACCTTGCCAGAGGGATAGTTGTTTATGAAGTCGATTTGCCTAATTGCTTAGTTAGGCACTAGGTGTTCCTTCCTCCTACTTCCATTTTAGATCAACCTCCTCTATCTTCTGGAAGTGTTTTCTCTTTAAATACAGCATGGGGGCAAAAGGAGGTTTACAGTTGTGAATACATGAAATACAGAGTTTATTCTTGTATTATTTATTTTATTCTTTTCCATATGAACAATTGTAAACCTACTTTTCCCACCCCATATGTTAATACCTAGTCAATATCAGGTTATTTTTTTCTTGCTGCATCAAGAGTTCTGCTTCTTTAAGTGAAATTGCCCATCCCTTTTCTGAGTTTATAATTTATAGTCTTAATTATTTGAGGATGGTCTTTTTTTTTTTGCATTTAAGAGAACGGTTTCTTGTCATAATAAACCTGAAACTGAGACAGTTGACAGAATGTGGTGAACTTAACCTTCAAGGGAAATAAGAGGGTCAAACAAAGCCACTGTGTGTAGAAGCTCATGATTGCTTTGGGGTAAAGATAAGGATGACAGCGTTCAGCCTGAGTGTCTTACGGCCCCTCACCAGCAGGTCTCTCCTATCCCTTTCCTTCTGAAGCATCTGCTTAACCAAATGGCTTTTCCTTCTCTATTGCAGGTATAAGCCAACCCAATATGTATCCCTTTGAACATGATGCAAACCTAAGAGAAAGTTTATAAATTTTATTCCAGGGTGGAAAGTGTGCACATAACCAATTCAGCACATATTATGTGGCATCAAGGCACATGGTAGCAACCTGAATCAAAGCTGTGATGCTACCGTGTGTGAGACCTATTATGTGGCCCTGTAGCTAGGTCAGTGTTCCTAATTTACAATGCTAAAATATCAATGTGACAGGATGCATTTTTGAACTCCAGATTTTCTAAATACTTCCCAGAGGCTATATTAAAGTGATATAGAAGAGAGCTGTATCTCAGAAACCTAGGGGTTGGGGAGGAGCATTGATGGGTTGTTTGTGGGACTTTTTCAGGGGGTACAGAGATGCGCAGAGGACATTAGAACATCTGTTTGGGGGCTGTCTCATGATCAGTTCCTGGAGCAGTGTCTCCATATACCCACCAAAGTAGCATATTTGGTGGAGAGACCACTGAGAATGCCAACCAAGAAAGCTGTTTTTTGGATTTGGTAATTAGGACACTCTTGCTGACTTTCAAAGAATGTTTATATACTTCGAACCTTACCCCACAGTGAGAGTGTTGTACTTTTTGTGTATTTATTTATGATCTCTACATTACTAAAACATAGTTTTGGTGAGAATCAATAGAAGTGGAACTTAACTGATTCATAGGTTAGTTTGGTTGAGGAAGTTACTCTTTTACCTTCTTTCCCTGAAAGAGACTAGCAGGAAGCTGTTGGCTTGTGGTGGGTGGGAGGGCACCCTCCTCACCGCTGTCTGTCTTTCTCAGTTCATGGCACATGAAGTAGAGCCTTTCTGTAGACGTCTGGGGTCTCAAACCAGGTTCTTGGTTTGTCCTTCAGAGTATTGTAAGGCGTGGTTAAGGAAGGATATCAAGTCTTTTTTGTCTTTATAATGTAACAACTAGACCATCCCTGAAATTGAGCTTAAGTTTCTCATAGGGAGGGAATATTTCATTGAGAATCCTTATATCTCTTTGCAGTACTGCCTTGGATTATAGTCATTGTATTCATCTCTGACCTCAGTATATCCTCATGTTATCACAAACACTTTATACTTAGTTGAAATTAAAATGTGCTTAGAAATACAGTCCTTCATTGGATAGTCCATTATCAAATCAGTGGCAATGGAGAGTCCAGAGTTGTTGTATAAATGGTTATGAATTTATTAATTTAGGGTCTGTATTTTATGTATTTTTTTTTAATTTTTAATTTTAATTTTTATTTATTTTTAGGGAGGGAAGGAAGGGGGAGAGAGAGAGAGAGAGAGAGAGAGAGGGAGAGAGAGAGAGAGAAATATCAATGTGCGGTTGCTGGGGGTTATGGCCTGCAACCCAGGAATGTACCCTGGCTGGGAATCGAACCTGGGACACTTTGGTTCCCAGCCCGCACTCAATCCACTGAGCTACGCCAGCCAGGGCTGTATTTTATGTATTTTAATGTTTTGCTAAAAATGTTTCTTATCGTGATGAAGAAAAGTTTCTTCATGTTTGTTACAGAATTTTCTAAACAGATTTAAATAAGAGAAAATAACAAGCCTTTAAGCTTCAGAAATATTTCTCTAGATTGTTTAAAAATAATACCATGTTGTGAGGAATATGTCATGTATCACATTTATATTTTCATAATTAACTCATACTGCCATGTCTGATACTTTCATGTCCTTAAATATTTGGCTTCTGTTTCTTTATTACAACAATAATTTCAACATCACTTGGCATCTTTATATAAATTTTAACCTTTAAAATATTAGACACTGAAAGAGAATGTTTCTTCAAACAGGTGCTGATGGGAAGGGTGCCTGACAGGGGAGGACGGCCGAATGAAATTGAACCACCACCCCTGAGATGCCACCTTGGCAGAAGAGACAAGAAGGCGGCGGAAGGGGTGGTTGGGGTGGTGGAGGTGGTGGGAGAGGAGGGGGTGGCGGTGGGAGAGGAGGCGGAGGTTGGGGAGGGGGTGGGGGTGGGGGCGGAGGGTGGGGAGGTGGTGGGGGAGGTGGTGGCAGAGGAGGAGGTTTCCAAGGTAGGGGAGATTATGGAGGAAGAGGGGGCTATGGTGGAAGAGGGGGCTATGGTGGAAGAGGTTATGGAGATCCATATGGAGGAGGTGGTGGTGGATATAGAAGATACTAATAACTACAAAAATTAGCAGTCCTTCTTGATAGATACATTAGGCATAGTGTTCTAAATAACATACTTGAATGTCATCTTCGAAGTAAACACCATGTTAGATTCCTTGTCATTCTTTAATTGGGTTAATATGTAAGAGTATTGTTTTATACTACCATTTCATCTCCTGGACAGAATGATGATTTTATTTTTATCATTTTGTGTACCCTTGAGCATGTTATGTCTTTTTAAAAAAACAAAACAAAAACTGAGCTAAAACTATTTTTAAAAATGTAAATATTTATTACCATCAAACTTGGAAAATGGAAAGTATTTTATTGTCATGATTGAATTTAGATTGTTACCTGTATTTTATTCAGGTTTGAGACACATAAATGAGCCCACTTGTTATTAGACTGTTGCCTCATCTGTATTCCTGTGTTTTGTATTTGTTCATTTTACTTTACAAAAGAGGGGAAGGGACCGATAGTTTTGTTCAATAGGTAGTTGTTGTGACTTGTTTTTTTCTTCTATTGGAAGTGATTCCTCCGTAGCTCGGTCAGTGTTCCTAATTTACAATGCTAAAATATCAATGTGGCAGGATGCATTTTTGAACTCCAGATTTTCTAAATACTTCCCAGAGGCTATATTAAAGTGATATAGAAGAGAGCTGTATCTCAGAAACCTAGGGGTTGGGGAGGAGCATCGATGGGCTGTTCGTGGGACTTTTTCAGGGGGTACAGAGATGCGCAGAGGACATTAGAACATCTGTTTGGGGGCTGTCTCATGATCAGTTCCTGGAGCAGTGTCTCCATATACCCACCAAAGTAGCATGTTTGGTGGAGAGACCACTGAGAATGCCAACCAAGAAAGCTGTTTTTTGGATTTGGTAATTAGGACACTCTTGCTGACTTTCAAAGAATGTTTATATACTTCGAACCTTACCCCACCCACAGTGAGAAATCGGGAAAGGGACCAATAGTTTTGTTGAGCAGGTAGTTGTCGTGACTTGTTGTTTCTTTTATTGGAAGTGATTCCTCTGGCCAGTTTTCTGTTAAAGTTCCATTAACTGAAGCCTGAGTCTACTTTTTGGTATGCATATTTGATTTCTTTTCCTACTAGATTTGAAATCTGTGATTTTGTTTGGCAAAGCAAAGTTAGATTGAGGTTGGGACAGAGATAAGAACCAGTTTTACATGATGCTGTAAAAAAATTCCTATAGATTGTTTCTTCATCCTTTGGGTCATTATTTTAGTTATCAGAATATTAAAAAGCAGGCTGAACTGTATTATGTAGGATTAGAGTAATTTCCAGTTTTAATAGATCAGAGGTAAGGCCAAGGCATCCCTCCATAATTCTCATTAATAGCTAGATTTGTAAAACACAGGGTCAGGGAGTGGTTATCCGTGGTTTGGCCATGGAAGCAGTCAGAGGCTTGGTGAGCAGGAGTTGTGAATCTGAATCACGGCACTTAGTCCTGGGGTGTTAGGGGCTAAGATGGTCAGAGGGTCTCAAGGATTGGTTTTTCCTCACTTCAGCTGAGGAACGTGATGCTTGAGCACTATCTAGGTCGTTTCATAAAGACCTAAGTACAAGTGGAATTTGTTGAGAATTTATAGCAGGCCTACTGTGAATGGTTTAAGAGGTGGGCCAAGTAACGCATTTTTCTGTTACTGCGGAGAGAGAGAGAGAAAAGGGGCCACACAAATTTTAAAATTCCCACTGTAAAGTCTACCCGGGTGAAGGCTTCTGGTTAACACCTGCGCATAACAACTCTCTGTACTCTAACCAACTCAGCAGGTAGGAAGCTGAGTACCAGTGGACAAACAGCATTTGATATGTGGCAGTTGTGTTTTGTTTTATAGTAAACCCTGTGGTGAAATCTAAAATAATGTTAAAACTTTAAAAGTAAATATTGTGTGTACTGCAGTGTTGGCCATGTGTTTTTCAAGATAACCCTTCAAAGAAATTTGTTCGGGATAGGAAGACAATTTGTTTTGGTTATTTGTAAACTTATTTTTAATGTGTTTATATTAAATAATAGACTTAATTTTGTTCGTGATTGTCAGAGAATGTTTTCCATAATTAGGAAAACATTTTTATTAGTACCTGTGAACTGTGAAAAAGAATTTTTAAAAATATTTAAGCAGATGCCAGCAGAGTAAAATATTTCAAGAGAGTTATTAGTTAAAACAGAAAACGTTCATTTAAAACTTTTATATTTCTGCTTCCTTTTGGGAACTTTAGTTGCTGACACAGAAGGAGTTTATAACCACTCCAGCTTTTATCAGTGAAGGTTTATGAATAATGGCAGAAACATTATCAGTTTCTATAAGGTTTCTTTGTACCTTCATAGGGGCACTGTGGGATTACCCGCAGGACTCACTGAAAACCTTACCCAGGTTCGGTGCTTGCTCCTGGAGTTGTGTTGGAGCTGGAATCACATCTATGTACACATTCCCATAAACATCACCTGATTAAAAAGCTGAGGGGTCTAGACTCAAATATCTCATCCTTTCCTCAAAGCTAAATTTCCACGATAATCTTTGTTCAGTAAAAATTTCAGTCATAGAAGTGTGCTAAGCAGTAACTAAAATAGCAGTAAGATAATCTGAGGCCTTAATGTGAAAGGCCATAATGTGAAAATGTTTTATAAATTGAATGCAATACAAATGTGGAATATGATGAATGGTACTTCTGCTTCCTAAAGTTCCATACCTTTGTGCTTCCTCTTCATTCCTTTTTGCCTGGTTCTCATTTTCATTTTTACCTATTACCTCATTTTCCCTTGGTCTGGTCTTTGTTATCTAATAGCATCTCTAGATATATCTTGACTGGGAATTTCTGGATTAAAGAAGGTAACTACTCTCACATCTGGACCATAAAGAGAACACAAGTCCACCGTTGTGTCTTAGTTGGTTGGAGCACCATCCCATAAACTGAAAGGTTGCGGGTGTGATTCCTGGTCAGAGTACATGCCTAGGTTGTGGATTTGGTTCCTGGTTGGGGCGCATACAACTGATTGATGTTTTTCTCCCTCTCTTTCTCCCTTCCCCTCTCTCTAAAATCAACAAGCATGTTCTCAGATGAGGATTTTAAAAAAAGAGAGAACATAGAACATAAGTCCTGTCCACACATAACCTACCACACCATTGCACGTCAGCTCAGCAAAAGAAGGGCCGGTGTTTTCTTTGAACCTATTTCCTTGTGTTTTGCAGATCAGGGAAATTTTGACTCACTAAATAGAAAAAAAATTTTAAACAACATTTAATTACCTATGTTTGTGTCAAAAAAAGGTTTGAAAATTCAGAAAAGATTTTTGACTAGAGAATGTTCTGAGCCATGACATTATTATCTTGTGAGGAGCATAGGATATGGATATTTGGGATGGGAATTGTGGCTGGAGGAGAGGAAGTTTAATCTCTTCTTTAAGTTCAGGTTATCAGAGTGACTTCATTATTTTGTATGAAGTATGAATGGACAAAATGATAAATACACTCACATCCAAGTGTGTCAGAAGGCGTTCCATACTGGAATTTGAGTGATTGGAAGTTTTCTCCCTTCTTCATTGGTCTGGTTAAACAGAAGTTGGCTGGGGATTAAGGGGCATCATGGCTCTCTCTAATCACTAAGTAATCGTGGGCACAAATTAATTGCTCTGGATGGTCTGTCCATTAGACTGAACCATCCTCTACCAATTTCACCCACAGCTTCAAAGTTTCTGTACTTGCTAGTTTTCTTAGAACTGTGGAATTAAAGACCAAGCCACAGAGAAATGACAACCTCAAATTTGTCTCCTTCAGTGTTCAGTATTTATAGACTTGATATTTGGGGAACACTGTAAGTCATTGGCAATAAGATGGAAAAGGTTGAATATTTCTGTACTCTTCTTTGTGTTATAAAGAGATTTAGAAGAAATAATACTGAGTAATTAGTGGGTTCTGCTTTTCCTTCCAGGAGAACTGTTTGGCTAATAGAATACGGGAATGGTCTTAGCTGTGGATTATAGTAAAAATTCAGGTGAAGCTTCTACATATTCATGAACTAGAAGAAATACAAAACATCTATGTTGTAGGGATTCTAATGTCTTTTATCATATAAATATTACACAAAGAAAACTTACATTAGGTATAAAAAACTTTACAATCTGTACATGTTTTTTCCTTGCAGTTCTTTTACATAATACATCTTTAGACAGAAATTCACAAATAATAAAAATACAAGTCAATTACCAAAGCAAATGAGAAGTGACATTACTGTTAACAAAACAAAATTTGTCATTGTTTTGGCAGATAAACATATGCCTAAACTTATTTCAAGTCAGTACAAGACACAAAATTTTGTATCCTAGGCTTAACAAACCGATTATTTCTGTAGCTTCACGCCAATAATATTAATTTATACATTGTACTTCTTGGCCCTCTAGGTTGTGAAAACTGTGATGAAATTACTACTTCCTATCCATTTTCGTGATAAGTTCTGGAATGCCTGAGATCTTCTAGCCTTGTTAATGTGACTAAAGAGACTGTGACCTTTTGAGTTCCTATAAATTATAGAGTATTTACATAGAAACTAACCTGGAGTCTGTATTTGGGGTAGAGGGGAAGAAGAATGAAAAAATTTGTTACATGACTGTGTTTAAAGGAAATACAGCAGTACTGTTTTTCGTCTTTATCAGAGGAATAATAGTGAAGAATATGAATTTTGAAGATGATCATAAACTCATGTTGTTCTATATAAGGTAAGTAGCAAAGTGCTTCTATAAATGTACATACCAGGTGGTGGGATTTTCCAGTTTGGATTTAGGAAAGGGTAAGTTTGTGTGCAAAGTGATTCTTTAAAACACACTTGAAAGCTAGTCACTAACTTTGTTGCTAAAGCTCAGTACAACAAGGTGTGCAAATTGGAACCAGTCTTTCATCAAACTTCTTAAATGATCTGAATTCTCCAAGGAAGCTACATTGTGTATATGTGCTTTGTATTCTGATTAAGACTTGGCGTTGTTGGCTTTAGGTTTGGAACTTCTAGCTGTTGATATTATGTTCTTAGCACGTTGGTCACCTTGTTTATGAATTTCAAGTCAGTTTGGTACCAGGTTTTCCAAGAGTGGAAGGTAAGTTCCCTCCCCCACCCCCCTCACAGAAAAAGAAAATGATCGTATGAATTTTTTAGAGAAATAGAGAATCTGACAAAGGAGTTCATGAACAGTTGCCTGGACAACCAAGTTAGCTCGTCTATCATTAACCTTCATTAATGGATAACATGTAGGTCTCTTACTTGTGATTTTGCCGAACAATATAATTTACACTGTGAGCAAATTCTTCACCTTATAACAAACTGAACTTTATACTTGTGAGTTTCTGTAAATGACTAAAAGTTTAATTTACTTCCACATTTTATAGAGGAAAAAATATTCCGAGTCACATGCATGCCTGATATTATATATACATAATAAATATACATATGTACACTCTGTCAGCTGTTATTGAAGGCTCTGATCCAATTAGCTTATTTCTAAATAATAATAATAGTGAAGGCAGTATAAGCACAAATTCAGCTCAAAAATAGTTATAATACTTAAAGACCTAAACAGACTCTGTTTAAAAACAATAGTCATAGAGTCTTAATTCTGTCCACTGTGGGTTATATGAGGACAAATGTGTTAGCATTATGTGTAGCTAATTAGCCAGTCATCTGTGAGAAGGTATTGGCCATGTTTTCAGGTATTTAATTTGGTTATTTATTTTATTATTTATTATGACTGTGAGACTAAAATTGTAAGTTGATCTGTGACTGGACATGTCATATTGTTTAACAGGCCCCCTGCTATTTGTGCCTACATCTCTAGAAGTTCAGTTCCAGGTGTATGTCCTCAGGTGTATGAGCATAGGGAAAGGCTAACTGATTAGATTTGAGGTAGTGAATTGGGAACCAGATTCATAAAGAATGCTGGCATGTAGAAGAAGTGAATCTAATACTAACAAGCTTTGGATGGAACAAAGTAAATCCCTCAGTTCACAGAAAACTCCAGGCTGATTCATTTTCCAGGGATTTTAGTTCTAAGGAAGAAGCAGCCAGGCAGGCTAAAACTATAGATACGTTCTTATCACACTTTTGCTTTCAGGGAAAACAGTGTTTGGTATGAATGGCAACAATATTGCATTCTTCAGTTTTCCTTCCTTCTGATTCAGCTGAGTGGAAGAGAAAACAATACCACATACTGGGAAAAAAGAGTAGCTTTTCTTTTTTAAAGTACCCCTTTTAAAGCTGGTCACGCCAAGGCTCCCTGGTGTTTCTGGTAATCGACTTGTGAAATGCCGTCTGTGATCCACCCATCCACAGATTGCGTTCCTTGAGTTCCTGGGCTAAGAACAGTCACTTTGCTCCATCCGAGCTAAGACGTGATTGCTTTTTGCAAGTTGGAGGCTTTCTATTTTCTTCTGTGCATATTTCAGTTGGATCTTTAGAGCATCATTATCTGCTTTCAGTGCATTTATTTCCTAAAGTGAAAGGAAAATGAGGTATGTTAGTGAAGCAGCAATGAATAGCAAATACAGTATCAGGAGTATCACACTTGATTGGTGTACCCCATTCATTGTGGCTGAGCATTAAAAACTATTTTCAAGACAGTTATTTTACCCTGAATAGAAACGAACAAGTTAAATATCAAATGAGCATGTGCCAACAACAGTTTTTGTTAATTGTGTCAAATATGTGAGTGGCTAACAGGCAGAATAAACCATTCCCAGGCAATAGGTGGATAATGACAAAACCTTGGAGGTTGTGCAGCAGGACACCTAAACTTGGCACACCTGAACTCTGGTCAGATTGGAGGTATGAAAGCAGTGACTTGGAATAGTGTAATGTGAGATAGCATAGTTCATTTACTGTTCAGCCTTCTTACCCCAAACCATTGAAAACTAATGGACTCTTGGTAAAGGTAGGAATTTTATCCCATCTTCTAAATTGGGGTCTAGTTATCTAATTTTCAGTGACTTTAATTATATGGACAGCAGGTGGTTTCCAGTTTTGACTTAAAAAAATTGATATATATTTGACATGTAACATTATGTAAATTTAAGGTGTACAGCATTTTAATTCAGTTATATATTATAATATGATTGCCATTGTAGCTATAATTAACACCTCTATTATGTTACATAATTGCCCTTTCTTTTTAGTAATTGGAATACTTACTAAAGCTCGGTGATTTGAATACAACATTGTTGTCTGTGATCTGTACTGTGCATTACATCTCTAGGGCTTACTTACCACCTGTGAGTTTGTGCCCCTACACAACACTTGTCTTGTTCTCCTCTCCCACCCACCTTGCCTGATCACCACCATTTCATTCCCTGTTACAAGTTTGGCTTTTTAAAATTCTGTATATAAGCGATACAATAAGTACTTGTTTTTCTCTGACTTATCTCACTTAGCATAATGGGCTCAAGGTCCATCCATGTTACGGATAGGAAGCTTTCATTCTTTTTAATGGATGAATAATATTCCGTTGTGTATGTGTACTGCATTTTCTTTATTCATCCGTCAGCAGACTCAGGCTATTCCATATCTTGGCTATGTAAATCATGCTGCAGTGAACATGGTGGTGCCTTTATATTTTCGAGTTAGTGTTTCTGTTTTCTTCAGATAAATACCCAGAAGTGGAATTGCTGGATCATATAATAGATCCATTTTAAATTTTTGGAGGAACTTCTGTATTGTTTTCCACTGTGGATGTATCAGTTTACATTCTCGCCAGCAGTGCACCAGGGCTCCCTTTTCTCCATGTCTTCATCAGCACTCACCACTTGTTGTCTTCATGACAGCCATGCTACCAGGTGTGAGGTAATGTTTCATTGTGGTTTTCATTTCCATTTCCTTGGTGGTCAGTGCTAATAAGCACATTTTCATGTACCTGTTGGGCATCTATATGTATGTCTTTTCCTTCTTAGGAAAAATGTCTGTTCTTCTGTCCATTTGTTAATTGAAATTTTTCTTACTGAGATTGATGAGTTTCATATATCAGTATTTTGGTGTTAACCCTTTATATGGTATAGTTTGCAAAAATTTTCTTCAATTCTGTAGGTTGCCTTTATCATTTTGTTGTTTCTTTTGCTTTGCAAAAGCTTTTAAGTTTGATGTAGTATCATTTGTTGATTTTTACTATTGCTTTTGCTTTTGGTGTCATATTCAAAAAGATAATTGTCAAGACCAGTATTGAGGAGCTTCTTCCCTGTTTTTCTTTCAGGAGTTTTATAATATTGGGTCTTATGTTTAATTTTTTTTATCCATTTTGGGTTAATTTTTGTGAGAAAGGTAAGATGGATGTCTGGTTTCAGTACTCTGCATGTATTTTTCCAGTTTTCCCAAAACCATTTGTTGAAGATACTGTATTTTCCTCACTGGGTGATCTAGGCTCCCTCATCAAATAGGAGCTGACTGCATAAACAGGGATTTAATTCTGGGCTCTCCACTGATCTACATGTTTCCACTGGTCTACATGTTTATTTTTGTGCTGATACCGTACTGTTTCAATACTGTAGCTTTGTAGTAGTCTGAAATCAGGAAGTTTGATATCTCCAACTTTCTTTTTTATCAGAATTGCTTTGATTATTTGGGGTCTTTTGTGGTTCCATACAGTTTTTTAGGATTGTTTTACATTATTTGAAGAATGCCATTGGTGTTTTGATGGGGATTGCATTGCATTGCATCTGTAGATTACTTTGGGCACTGTGGATATAACAATATTAATTTCCTAATGCATGAACACAAGTGTCTTTCCATTTGTGTGTGTCCTCTTCAGTTTCTTTCGGCAAAGTCTGGTAGTTTTCATTGTACAGATCTTTCACTTCTTTAGTTAAATGTACTTCAAGTATTTTATTGTTTTTGATGCTACTGTCAATAGGATAGTTTTATTTCTTTTTTAAGTGTATAAAAACAGAACCAATTTCTCTATGCTGATTTTTGTATCCTGCAGTTTCACGGAAATTATTGATTAGTTCCAACAGTTTTTGGAACTAATCATCTTTTTAGGTTGCATCTTTGGGGTTCTATATGCAGATCATATTACCTGCAGATAATTTCCTGTTTTGGATGACGTGTATTTCTTTTTTTGCCTAATCACTCTAGCTAATTCCAGCACTATACTGAATAAGAGTGGTGAGAGAGAGCTTCCTTGTCTCTTTAGATCTTAGAGGAAAAGCTTTAAATTTTCCTCTGTTGAGTATAAAGTTAACTAGCTGTGGGTTTGTTGTATATGGCCCCTATTGTGTTATGCTCCTTCTGTACCCAATCTGCTGGTTTTCTCAAATGCATTTCTGCACTGAGATGATCATGTGATGCTTATGTTTCATTTTATTAATATGTACTACATTTATTGATTTGCATATGTTGAGCCATCCTTGCATCCCAGGGATAAATCCCACTTGGTTATAGTGTATAATCTTTTTACATGTTCTTGAATTCAGTTTGCTAATATTTTGTTGAGAATTTATGTATCTATATTTATCAGTGATATTGGCCTATAGTTTTGTCTACTTTTTTTTTAAAGATTTTGTTTTTAGAGGGAAAGGGGGAGAGGGGAAGGGAAGGAAAGAGGGAGAGAAACATCAATGTGTGGTTTTCTCTCACACATCCTGACTGGGAATTGAACTGGTGACCCTTTGGTTCATAGGCTGGTGCTCAATCCACTGAGCTGCACCAGCCAGGATTCTTGTGGTGTCTGTATCTGTTTTTGGTATCAAGGTAATGCTGCCCACATAGAATGAGTTTGGAAGTATTCCCTCCTCAATTTTTTGAGCTTGAGAAGAATTTGTGTTAATTCTTCTTCAAATGTTTGGTAGAATTTGCTGGTGAAGCCATTTGATCCTGGGGTTTCTGTGTTGGGAAGTTTTTCATTACTATTCAGTCTCTCTGCTTATTATTGGTCTGTTCAAATTTCTGCTTCTTCCTGATTCTGTCTGGGTATACATTGTGTATTTCTAGAAATTTATCTACTTCTTTTCAGTTATCTAATTTGTTGGTGTATAATTGTTCATACTGATCTCTTGTGGTCTTATGTATTTTGTAGTAACAGTTGTAATGGCTCCTTTTGCATTTCTAATTTTATTTGAGTCTTCTTTTTTTCTTAGACTGGCTAAAGGCTTGTCAGTTTTGTTTATCTTTTCAAAAAACCAGCTTTTGTTTTCATTGAGCCTTTATTATTTTTCTTGTCTCTGTTTCACTTATTTCCACTCTGTTATTTTTCTCCTTTCTGCCGACTTTGGGCTTACTTTTTTTTTTTCCCCAAGACATGTAAAGTTAGGTTAAGATCTAACTTCTTAAAGATATGCATTTATTGTTAAAACTTTCCTCTCATAACTGCTTTTGCTATATCCCATAAGTTCTGATATACTGTATTCCATTTTCATTTGTTTTGAGATAATTTTTTATTTCCCATTGGATTTCTTTGACCCATTGATTGTTCTGTTCCCATATATTTGTAAATTTTCATTTTTCCTCTTGTTGATTTCTAGTTTCATACTACTGTGGTCTAAAATTATAGTTGGTATGATTTCAGTCTTTAAATTTGCTGAGATTTGTTTTGTGCCCTATCATTTGGTTTATCCTGGGAAATGTTCCCTGTACGCTGAAGAAGAATGTGTATTCTGCTGCTCTTGGATAGACTTTCCTATGTATGTCTGTCTATTAAGTTGGTTTGTAGAGTGTGGTTCAATTTAACATTTTCTGTTAAATTGACTGGATAACCTATCCATTGTTGACAGTGGGGTATTCCTATTGATTTACCTGTTCTAATACATACATATAGCAGATCAGCACATTATGTAATGCGTTAGAAATGATTTCCCTTGTTTATATTAAGAGTGAAGCTTTTTTTTTTGGTAGCACAAAAGTCACCTAAAAGTCACCTTTTAGGAAGATGCCTAGGCAACCATGAAGGTCCCAAAACATAACCCTGATGAACAGAGTAAAAATTACAAGGAAGGAGGACTTAGATAAGTTCATTTTAAGTTCCAGCTAGAAAAGGGGTGTGGTGTCCGCACAGTAACACTGACCAGTAGACAGTTTTCCCCCTCAAGGAGCCTGCTGTGAAGGGTGGTGGGCACTGGCTCTTTGAAGTGGTGCCATTATGGTGACAGGGAGCCCTGGACATACTCTGTTCTCCTGTAAGTGAATCAGGGCCTACACTGGTTTCTTTGAGAGAAAGCCAGAATCCTTTTTTTTCCTTTCTTTTTTGGCTTTATTCCAGTAATCAATCTGGTCTGAACCTTGTCTATATGTCCTTCCCTAGTTCAGGCCCGCTTCTCAGAGAGTAAGAAAAGAAAGGAAAAGGTACCTGTTCCAGCTCTTGGTAGGTTGGGAGTTTGAGGTGACGGAGCTCCTCCTTTGATTTTATGAGGGAGTCTTTATTCTCCCACTTGACAAAAGCCCGCTTTCTGACCAGGACTGGGCTGGGACAGGGAGATGTCGGGCTGGGAAGCACGTACAGAGTGTCTTGGGCTGTCTTCCGTGGGGAAGACAGTGTGAAAGGGCCAGAAGGGCCCTCACTGCCAATCCAGGGCAGGAATTCCGTCTGTGTGGCCTTGTGGGCCACAGTCCTCTTCAGCCGAACAGAAATCTTCTGTGAGGACACCCCCATGAGCATGATGGTCCGATCCTTACTGTCTTCACCTTGTTCCACAGCCTCCCCATTAGGGAACGTGAAAGGTCCTTCCTCAGGGGCTGTAGGGAGGTACATGACATGTTAGTACTCTAGTTCAAAAAAGCAGACTCAAGATGAATGCATTCGTGTCAAATGAGATCTTTCTTACTGTCACAGGAATTCCACAGGCCACAGATGGACTCACTTTCAGGTGCCCAGTGTAGGCATGAGGGGGACTGAAGGTTGGGGGCTTTGCTGCCATGCTGTGGTTGCCGGTATCAGGCCCCATCCACCCTGGGAAAGGGCATTTTTTTCTATTTGCACAAAGGTTGCCTAGAAAGTTTCTGTTTCTTCAGAAAAATTGATCCCCTTCTGCCTCGATGCTGTAATGTTTCATAAATTAAAGAGGGCAGGGTTGATATATAGGCTGAAACATTTCATAAATACCTTCAGTAGGCCCTGGGATTTGGTCCTGAGACAGGCAGCCTTGATCAGCTGGTAGGAATTCTCTCTGGCACCTATTAGCCCATTTGTGCAATAGGCACAGCTTAACTCTGAGAGGGGAATTCTGGCTTTGTGGAAGTGTATCAAAATGTACTGCCCTTGTTTGATACTGATTAGAAAAGGAAAGAGGAGTTGTTCTGGTTTTCTTCTTTGAACCAGCACCCTAACCCAGGACCCAGCCTAGATATTAACCAAAAGAAGTAAGTTCCTGAAATTCTAAAGTAGGGGCAGATGCATTTGAGATGGGTGGTAGGCTTTAATATAGCAGATCATCTATGTTTACTGATTCGCAAAGACTCAGCTGTAATTTTAAAGTATACTTTTCTATTAAAATGTTGCATGTATATATTTCTATCACTAAACTGTCCAGCCAAGACATTGGATTGATAGAATGGCTTCTGGACAACAACAGAAGTTCTTTGCTTAGCATTTGTAAGCTGAATCAACAGCTGTACTAGAAACCTTGTACAGATCCTAGTTTAATTTTTCCCTAAGGGAACATAATTTAAATTAATATTAAATATTTATCCAAATAAAGCTTAAAATTATAATTACTGTATTTTGCCATATATAAGACGCATTTTTTTGGCCCAAATGTTTGAGAGAAGAAATAAGGATGCCCATTATACATGGTCGTACTAATTCTGTATGTAAATGTTTTTAATTTTTTTATGTATGCTTATATATTAAAAGTAACTCTAGGAAGCAATAATGATATCTGTACGCAAAATAATACCCTGGAATATGATAATAGGTTTTATATTTAAATAAAAAATTGAATTAAAAATTAAAAGATTTTTTTCCTGAAAGTTTGGGCCAAAAACATGGATATGCATTATACATGGCAAAATATGGTATACTGTTATTTAAGTACCAGAGTAAATTATTATATTCACTCTAAAGTAATTACATTGTCTCTTTGGGATCTGTATTATGGGTAATGATTTTTTGTATTTCCATTTTCCAACTTTTCTGTAACACAATTATAATCCTTTTACCAGCCCAAATTGTAAGCCCTTCTGTTATTTGGGTCAAATTCCTAGACATACTAAAAGCTTGGGACAGAGTCTTAGGAACTCTTTCTTTTTAGGAGCAAAAAGAAGAAAGCAGATAAAAAAGCAACAGTAAAGGAATCCTTAAAATGGCAGGACGAGTTCCGTGCCATCACAGGGTTCCAAAAGTCAGAAGAGTTGGAAATTTATAAAAACACACAAAGTAGGTGAGTATAAGAGCGCATAGCCCCTCTTTCCAGACTTCACACTGAGGCCCAGTCCTTGACGCTGTTCTCTGCCATTTTCTTCCATGAAAATTTGGATTTTATGTGACAACTGTGGTACCCAAAGATGATGTGTAAATCTTAAAATGTAGGCTGCATAACATATAGGCCTGCTTTCCATGATGGTATCTGCGCTGGTTTCTATTAAGAAGGAGTAGGATGGAGGTAATTTTTTCTCCCTGAAAACCTCATCCTTCCCGTTTCATTTTCGAAGATGAATGTTCCCAGTGCCTACTTACCGTGGAGCAGGTCTTTGGCTCCCAGTGAGCAGAGGTTGAATGTGGGCCCCACAGAGGTGCTGTTGTTCTCTGTGGAAGCTACTGAGTTCTTGATGCGCTTCTTGCACTCGAACACAACCAGATCTTTGCACTGTTTGTGGCAGTTCATCCCGCAGTCTGCAGGCAAGACACCCTGGTCAGAAAGTCTTTCACTTCCCCAGGGTCTCAAAACGACATTCATACAGGGCCCTGTGGTCACATATGCCTGTCCTATCTTCTGGACCTAGGACATCTAACATTCCTAATGAACCCAGCATTCTCGGTTGGTCTATCAGTCCTGGAGCTCAGGGTCTTGTAACCCTCCCCATGAGACTCAGCAGCAGGAGCAGCACCCTGTTACCTCGGAGGGAAGAGGCACTGTCTTGGTTATCCCACACATACTGCCTACTCGAAGGGGGCCCTCTGGGCACCCAGCTGTTAGGTCTTATTCTTTCTTGCGATAAAAGGTCTCCTTTCCTTCAGTCCTGAATTTTTCTAGTCACAAGGCAGGTATCTGCTAATAAAAGGAAAGCTGGCAAGGGCCTTTGGTAGTCACTTCTGTTCCAAATGTGATTCTATACCTTTCATTGGGGATCCACCTCTCCATGACCGTATGAAAGCATAGTCTCCTACCAAGCCATCCCTATTTCCAGGGCAGAGAGAGGATCTCATACAGGGAACTGCACAACTGCTCACAGAGGTGCTCCTGTCTTCTGTGTGGTGGCAGTCACTCTCAGGGGGTCCTTTAGGGAAGCCAGTTTGAGGATGAGGCTGTGCTAATAGGTTGTGGACTGAATGGACAGCTACCATGCGGAAACAGTGCTTTATAGGAGCACACCTCAGACCAGGGGAAACAGTGCACTCGATAAAGCTGAGCCTTACCTTTGCATCGATATCCTTGTTTGATCACGCCCCAGAGCTGTAGGACAAGAGACAGAAGGCACCACACGTCATTCCTCTGGTAGCAGGCTGGGCCTTGACATCCACTCCTGATTTCCCTCATTCTACTTTCCGCCTCAGGTTGGGGGGAAACCTCATTTGTCTCTCGTATGCATTGTCCCTCTTGACCTTAGATTGAAAACGGGAAGTTTGTGCTGTTCGGAGTCAAATGTTCTCAAGAAACTCGGGATGTGAGCCAGGCCTTCTCCGTGCCACGAGCTGAATCAGGACAAAGAGGCTTCTCGGGAGCCCAAACTCAAGAACAAATCTCAAAAATCCTGGGGTTGGGGAGGAAACTGCTGATCGGGGTGGGACAGAGCCCAGATGACTTATTACAGGTAGTTCTTTTAACGTTGGGGAGGGGTGAGAATCTCTCACATTACTTTTTCCTAACGTTTGGAATAGCATATGAATATATATATAACACTTAAAAAACACATCCCAAATTTAACATTTACCCAAGGCCTCATGTACCAGAAGGGAAATAAATGAGGAAGGAATGGGGAAAGATGAGTGCAAGTGAAAAACGTGCATCTGTAGACTAGGTCAGTCTAGGCATTTGCTTGAGCTCAGCTAGGATGTGTTGATAGAGGTTGAGAGGTTTGTGCCTGGCTTAGTCATTGTAAGGCATCTTGTACTCCTCCCCAAGTTCAACCCTTCTGAAACACTCTAACAACAACTTACGAATCCAGCACAGTTGTCACAGAAAGTAGGCTTCAGGTAGGTTGTCTCCTGGAAGTTGTGAGGAAAGCCCAGGCCCAGCTTGGAGTAGATGGAGCTGGCCCTCATGAAGTAGGCCGTGATCTCGTCCCTGCTAATGAGGCCTTCCCTGCCGGCCAACGACAGACAAAGGCATGAGGAGGGGAGCAAGGGTGGCTCCTTGCCTTAGAAACTCCCTTTTCTTTTCATCCTCAACCGCTAGTGCAGTATGTGCTCATGAGCCGCCCTCTTAAGAAGCATACATGAATAGCTTGTAATGAGTAGTCGAGACAGCATTACTCATTTTTATAGAGTTGTTCTTTGGCTAAACTAGGTTTTCCCAACTAATGTAACCACGATCTGTAGGACTTGAAAAAGGAATGAAGGAAATTGTGTGTGTGTAGGGAGAGAAATACTTCATGCTGCAGATTCTGACTTCAGACAGTACGGAATACGTAACTGGAACCCACCCACCATGCATTTGGTTTTACATAGGAAACCAAAGTAGAACTTCTGTCACCTTGTGAAAAGTAAATATGCACAGTATTAATAAACACCAGTTTTTCATAATCTATAAGGAGAAAACAAGAAGGAAGACAAAACTTTTAAAAGTTTATAGTGGCCTGTTCCTAAACTGGCTTCATGGTTGCTTGTGGTCCACACCAAAGCCAGACAAGCATTCGTTTGGTGGCTGCTCTCTCGGCCCCAGCATCTCAGCCCAACTTCTCAGTAAGTGGTCACAGCAGCAACACATCCAAGTTCACCAGTTCTTCTAGTGACGCGCCCACAAATTGTTTTTACCAGAGGGCTCATGACCACATGGTCCTCACCTGTCTTTGTCCATCACACAGAAGGAAAATGGAAAACTCGCAGCAATTTTTTCAAATTCTTCCTGAGAAATGTATCCATCTTGGTCATGATCATAGTTCTTGAAGACAGACTGTAAAAAAAGGAGTTTCTGTGGTGAATACCGAAGAGAAACCAGTCACTTCTCCCTTTAATGGAAGGAACAAGGAAACATGCTTGGTAGGCTGCCGCAAAGGTGGGTGGAGGGTGGCCAGGTGCTGAGATCCATTTGCTTATCAGCTATGCCATCATCCCGGCTAGTGTGCTTGGCTGCTGGCCCGGCTCCCTGCACCGAGGGGCGGTCTCCCTCTACTCGGCCCTTTCATTGCTCAGCTCAGACTGCATCTTCTGTGGAGCTTTAGCTCAGCTGGAAGAGCTCCCTTCTCTCTCTTAATCCTCGGCTACTCATTGTCCCATCCACTTTCTGGCTCTTACTTTTCTATTGTCACTGGAGTGAACCAGGATAAATGTGGAAATACGAACGCATGTACCTCGCCCTCAGCATACATGGCACAGTGAACTGAGTATCTTTGGAACTCTTCTGCAGGCACAATACCAGAAGTGGTTTCTGTGTCTACCACTGTGCCCCTCCCTCTCTCCCCTTGCTTTTTTGTCTGCTGAAACACAGCTGTACTTACATCCACCATCCTCTGGACATGTTTGCTTATAGTCTTTGGGTCAGGTTTGGGAGATACTCCAGAGGCCCAGTCCACTACTACTGGTGGCTTTGAAGGTGTTAGTGGCTAAAATGAAATAATCAGAGAAACCCCTGTGATTATAATGCAGTATGATCTACAGCCTCTTCCTTTCCCAGTGCCTGATGGCTGCCACTACCTGACCGCTGCAGACAACGCCCAAGTATGTGCTCCGGCAGGAAGCAGAGAGCCCACATAATTGAAATTTAAAACAGTAATCTTGAGTAGTTCACGTGCTGGGTTTTACAGTTTATGAAATGCTCCTCACATACGTTATCTCCATCTGCAGATAACTTAAAATTCTCAACTTACCCTATGTTTCAATTCCTTCTCCATTAAGGCTTTTGCCAAAGCTATCAACCAAGAGTAAAGTGGATCCCTAACATTTCCTCTGTTCTCTACTTATTTGTTAATAAGTAGAGATACAGATGAGGAGAGAAATAGCTAAAAGGTAGAAAGACACATAATGGAAAACAATCTGAGGCCCAGACAAGCTGAGATGAGAGAGAGTCCACTCTTAAGTATTTAAGACTTAGCCTAAACTAAAATCTTTTCTGAAAATAGAAGGTACCATTTCCATTGAAATGCCTTCTAACATTCTGAAAATGAAATCTATCAGGTATTTTCAGTGAACATCTTTCATTACAATAGGAAGCTAGGACTTGGTCTTTGCTATAGAGACAATGAAATTTAGCCACCTGAACAGGTAAGCTGAATTTCTTATGTGGGGCAACTCTCTCCCCTTGACTACAACTTGTTTGGGGGCTGGGAAGCTTCCCAGGACATTGTGGGAAATTATCAGTCATTCGGAAGGAATACTGGAATTACAAACCTGCCTGTAGGAGAGGCGGGGCCGTATAACCTGGGATGTTTGGATTATGCAGAGCTAGGACTGCTATTTGAGGGCTCTGCACATGAGGTCGCAGGACTTAGTAGCCTGCTCTCTCTGACCCAGATGACTACAGAATGATGGGACTTTTCTATCTATCAAGCTGGAAATCCTCTGAAGTTAGCTTCTGATAGGTGCATATTGCTCGCATTATCAGCAGTGAATAACAGAAGGGAAATTGATGTGGGGCCACTTTATAACAGCGGGAGGTCACTCCAGCCCACAACACTTTCTCCCTTCTCTAATTTGCAAATCACTGACTGATTCCAGCACTCAGTCTGATGCTCTTATGGCATTTAGTTATTTACCGTTCACACATCAGTCTTAGCCCTTCAAGACCGTAGGCTCTTTATGGTCAGGAACTGCTCCCAGCACAGTTTGGGCACACAGTAGGAACACAATACTCTTAGGAAACTAAAGGTCCATCCCTTCAGATGAATGCACCCGTTACCTGCAAGAGTCTTGATATGAAAACTTACTGGGGCTTTGTGGTTCCTTGGCTCCCGGGCGTAGGAAAGCTCGTAGATTTCATCCTCAGTGTAGTAGAGATCCAGGGACAGCTGTGGGTCACAACAACAGCGTTAATTGCTAGGATGCTGTATTTCTTTCTTGTTCTTTGCCTCCAGTGGTTTACTCTTCTAGGTTTTTGGAAGTTTTTTTAAATTCACAGTCTAAGGGTAAAGCAACTACTACTGTAATAGGGCAAGCATTAATTCCTTTTTGATTAAAATGTTTTTAGATTTTGGAGAAATCGCAAGATGCCTCATTTAAAGTACAATTTAATCTGTAAGCCTTTATGCAGTTTAGGCGCTGGGTGGTCTGATGGCCCACACCGCACTTGTTCTTCCCAAAGCAGACAGATGGTCTGGAAGGGTAGTCCGCGTGGCCTGATACTAGTAAAATTTGATTCTTGGACTGGAACCCAGGTTAAGTAACAGGCATTATTAAACAATAGCAAGAGTAATAAATTCCACATGTATTAGAACTATAACATTTTAGAGGAGAGAGGTCTTACAATCTCGTTTTGAACCTACTGTCCCTGGATGGGCTTCAGGAAGTCTGGAACTCAAAAGCATTGGTGTGTATATGGCTTACGTGTATTTTTCTGGGAAGAATGTTCACAGCTTTCATCACAGGATTTGTGATCCCCAAAAGTTAAGATTCTGTACATGTTTCTATAAATGATGATGTCTAAGGTCAAGACCAAGGTCATCTCACCACTAGAGGAAGGGCTAGGATTAGATACCAGCTGGACTTAGAGTCACATGACCACAGTGACACAGCTGGTGAGCCTACAGAACTGCAGGTCCCGAAGGGAGTTCATCTGCTCTCCCCCCGCACCTGAAGTGCACGTCCTGGTCTCCTGCACCATTGCCAGTGTCCGCGTTTTTGGCTCAAATGTTTCCAGGAATAGGAATCCAAACAAAGAACCCGTTTTCCCTTTTTCTTTTTAACTCATTGCCTTGTCCTTCTTTATGAGAACACACTGTCTCCATCTCTTACAAGCCTGTACCCTGATTTGCCCTCACTTCCTCCCAGAGAGCCCAGGACTGCCCTTGCAGGCAGAGGGAAACACTCCTAGGAGTCAGAAGGGCATCCTGCTTAAGAGTACAGCTCCTGCTGTACTCTTCCTGCCTCCTGGGTGTGAGCCCAAGCTCTGCTGCTAAGTAATGTCTCATCCTCTAGAAAATGATGTCTTTGTGCCTCTGTATTCCCATCCATAAAATGGAAATAACAGCACTAGTACCTTGATGGTTTTTATGAGGACTAACTGAGCTCATATTTGGTAAGGTGCAAAGAGTGGTGCCTGGCACACAGAAAGTGCTTAGTCATCATCTCCCCGGTGAGCCTCACCGTCAGCAGGTGCACCAAGTCCTTGTTGGCCTCCAAGGGCGGGGCCACCTCTTGCAGCTGGACCAGTTCGTTGATGTGATTGTAAAGAGCCAGCAGTTTATGGACGTTCACCTTCCCATCCTCCAGATAGTTAGGCATGGCTTCATACAGGGAGATGAGGTCCTTGAGGTGCACCCCCAGGATGGGGATCTTGAAGTGGGTGCACTCCCCGTAGGCTCGCCGGTAGTTGTCATAGTTTCTGCAGGAGGACAGCAGCTCAGTCATCTCACCCAGGACCTAGAAAGAGAAGAAGAGATCCAGTCACTGTTACGTGCCAGGCAGGTTGCACTGTCTGCAGTGGCCACCTCATTTACTGTCAGCCTCTGCCATGATTGCACCCCATCCCCAAATGTAAACTCCAGCTTTTATCAAATGTCAGGGTATATTTACAAACATAGGTGTTCTTCCCCTGATTCTACTATATAACTGGAAAGTTTTAAATGAGGTCTTATCATTTTTATACTAAAATGTTTCTTTTAAAAAATAGGCACCTGATATAAAAATCAAAAAGGTACAAGAGTATATATACAGTAACTATTATGTGCCTCTGATCTCTGCCCCAAGCCACGCAGCTCCCTTCCCTGGTGTCTTCTGTGCCCTTCTAGAGACACCACATCACTGAACATTTGGACTGTGACACTAGCAGTGCTGACGGTGTTGCTGGCGTGGGGAAAGCGCAACAGCTTCCATAGTTGCTGGCATGTTTCAGCCTTCATGCCACGCTGAGGGCCTCATCATCTTAATGATTCTCAAAAATGGGCCCACGTCTAGGGAGCAGGTGACATTCCATTCACGGACAAACCCTGAACTGGAGAGACAATAGACCAGACCAATTCCCAGCAAAGGACACGAGGATGGGGCATAGGCCCCAGAGAGCTCTTCATCAGAGCTCAGCCCCTGCCCTGGCCCTGCAGGACACATGGCTGCTCACCAGCACCGACAGGGAGCAGCCAGATCGGATGTTCGCCCCCAACAGGCCTGGCCTGGGTCAGCCAGCAGTTCACACAACCTCGTTCCCCACGCGTGATGGCCAGCTTTCTCAGAAGCAAAGACAGGAAGTAAAGACTGCCAATCATGTTCTGACACAAAATTACCATTTTAAACACTGCTGGAAGTTCATTTAATAAAACTGATGCACCATTTCACCCTGTCCTCCTGCTTCCCCACCCCAGGAAGATCTTGAGGTTTTGGAGTTGGCCTCCCTCAGTCACTCTGACTGGCCCGAGAGCCTCTTCCTCACACACACAGTGCAGGTGGTGGAAGTATGGAAGGTGCTCACAGATGAGAAGTTAACAGCAAAAAATAGTATGTTTTGTCCTTTTTTGAAGGTGAAATAAACTACTGGGGGGATGCTTGCTTTAAGGTAGACTTAACTGATCCACTATGCAGACCCCCTGAGGGCAAGCAGGGGCAGACAAGGAAGCGCTAGCATGGGAGACCCCAAGCTTAAGAGGAGCAAGCTATGTCTTATTAGGGAAATGACACGAAGGCACATTAATCTGTGACTATTTCCTCTGTCACCTCTGAGACATGGGCAATCTTTTCAGTTGTTCCACCTAGTCCCAGCAGAGCTACTAGGGGATTTTCAGGTGACCGGACCACCAGGAGGGGGTGGGTCAGCATCCTCAGAGCCACTCCTGAGAGAAGGATGATTAATTAGAGACCCAAGAGGAGGCAGAACACCGGGGAAAAACTGTGGGAGAATGAGGCACCGATGTCGCTTCCTAAGAAGAGAGCCTGTGCCAGCCACGGAGGACTGGGGCTTGAGTTTAGGAAGGGGTGTTGGTCTGCTTAAATGAGATAAAAATTCTCAAAGAGCAATCATTACACTGCCCTTAGCTTCACTGACATCTTAAGTATATCATAGTGCCTTACCTTATATTTTTTAACAGCCTTATGTTCTAAAGGATTAAAATCAATTCTGTAAAATCTAATAATGGAGGAAAGTACTTGGGATATTTAAGAGAAATATTCCTCAGTGAAACACTATTACAAAATGGCATGTGAAAAAACTAATTTCTAATTACCTGGGGAAATCCAGCTACCCAGAAAGTCATTCTCCAAGGGATCTGGAGAGCCAGGGTGTCAATGTGCCACTATATGCTTACACTTGACATGCAAACTGAGACCCTGTTCCTCTTGGGGAAAACATTGTGGAGTGCGGGAGTCAGCGTCAAAGACGGTGCCCGAATCGTCCGCAGCGTACAAGCATGGGGGGGAGGCACACGTTCTTTTAACTGACCAGCAGGGAAACGTGTAGGGACACTGAGGCAAGACTGAGTCACAGCCACTTTCAAATCTGTGATGTCCCCATCCTGCAGGTTTTCTTGGGGTTTGCCTCCTTGGTACTTTTCCTGGTTGACGGGGTGGTATGGTTTGCAAAAGCTTCCTGGGTCACCCCCTTAAAGAGGAAATGTTGACGCTGGCCCTAGGAATGCTGCTAAGAAGCTTCAGAAGAGACGGTAGCACTGACCTTATTGATTTCATGTGGGACGTGTGAACTTGTATCCTTGAGCCTGGAGATTGAGCTGTGACATAGGCCTCCTATCACAGCCATCAAAGTATTGAAGTTCTGTAGTTGGTGGAGCTTCTACGATACACAAAGCAGATAAGGACAGTCACTGAACATGTCAGTGACACGTGAGCTCAGAGGCTGCCTCTTGTCTCTGCGCCGTCTTGCTTACATTGGTCAAACGTTAGCTGTCAGGTGCTGCAATTTCCTGTTCATTTCTCCCCTTAGGCTTAATCCCAGGCCACTAGATCCCAGGTCTAGCAAGGCATCACATCTCCTTCCCTTCGTGCTGATGGTCTTTGGACCACCATCTAGGTCACTGGTTTCTGGGAATCATGCCAAAATTCTTGTTTAACACAAAGATTTCTGGACCAGCCCTGACCAGTGTGGCTCAGTTGGTTGGGCATTGTCCTGCACATGCCTGGGTTTGGGAGTTCAGTCCCTAGTCAGGGAGTGTTTGAGAGGCAGTCAATGGATGTTTCTCTTCCTCTCTTTCTCCCTCCATTCCTCTCGCTCTAAAAATAAATAAAATAAACATTTCCACACCCAAGCCCAGGTAGTCTGATTGCTCGGATCTGGGGCTGAATTTAGGGATTCAACCTTTAGTTGATATCAGAGCAGGTAGCCTGTGTACCAACTTTGAGAAACACTGGTCTAGACCATCCACAACTGAAAAAATGTAAGATTAAGCATAATCTTATAAATGTTTTACACTGAATTAAGCAGACTTTCATTTTTGAGGGCAAGGACTGTCTTATTCTGTTCAATGTCAGTGCCTATATGGGTCAGTACTTGGGAGACAGAAGCTAAATCTCTGGAAAATTTCAGGTGTGTGTTCATAGTACTGTGGGTCCTCAAATGACATTGTTTCAGTCAACATCATTTCATTATAATGTTGACCAGATGCCAGGACAGTTCAAGGCAACTAACCCCACTGTGGCTGAGGAGGGAAGGACTTGGCTGTGGGAAGAGGGGATAATTTACCTCGTAGCCCAGGCCATACTCTTATTCTGTCACTCACCTGAGCCACCTGGATGAACTTGATGAAGACTTCAGCGCGCAGCTGCGGGGTGGGGCGGCTGAGCACCATCAGCTGCACCCACTGCGAGATGCCATTGCACAGGGCTATAGACCGCTCCATGGTGGGGTTCTCCTTCACGCAGCTGTTCACCAGGTAATTCTGGTAGTCAGAGAACTGGGGGGAAAGAAATGCATCAGGACTGTTGCTCTGGTGTTCTGGGACATCTGAGGGCATGTTGCCTCTGTTCAGTTGACAGCCTGGAAGTGCTAAGGGACAGAGGAGCCCTTGGCCCTCCTCCTGTGTGTCCTCTACGTAGCAGACAGAAATGGCGGGCAGGAAATCTTCCTGATTTCACCCACAGCACGGGCTCTCTCCACCAAAAGTCATCAGGCATAAGTGGGCGTGTGCTAGTTAATCCAACACACTAGTTAATTCAAATACTGTGTTTGGGTAGATACTGGTACTTCTAAATTCTAAAGAATACAGAATAGGAGGAAAACCTCCTATTCCACCTACTAATTCCACCAGTACTACCAGTACTAGTGCCACCTCTGCTACTGAAGTTAGAGGGGAAAAAAAGGAATTCACAAAAGACTATCATTCTCTCTGCCCCACTGCTTACTCTCCATACCCTTCCCCCTCCCTCTTGCCCTCCCTCCTTCCCTCCTCTGCTCTATCCCCCAGCTATTTCCTTACCTTAAGAATGGGATAATAAAATCTCTATCTAGCACATGGAATTGTTACAAAGATCAAACATAAGGTGTGAAACCACTTTAACTTTTCAAAGTGCTAAATGAATGTGGGGTGATGCTAATAGGATAATTATTACCTTCGTGCTAAAACAAACCTGTTTGAATTTACTTTGAACTTGAACAGAGGCCCAGTGAGTTGGGCACATGAAGCCTGGTTAGCTAGTTCTGTGACCACAGTTTCCCAGCGGGACAATAGCACTGACTCTGGTTGACAATTAAACAGCATATGTGAAACTGGAAATGCCCCAGGAGGTCACTGTGTGAGTGATGACTGCAGCTATTGTGTCCCTGTCCAAACAGCTCTCCTGCTCAAGTCAGACACCCGAGAGGGAGGGGCAGTCTGCCTGCTGCGTGCTCCTGTGGGAGTTTTTGGTGCAGGCATTTCCAGCTCTTTGCTTCTGAACTTGCCCCTTTGAAATCAGGTGTGACTGTGTAGCATAGTTTAGCTAGCAGTATGTAAGTGGAATTGATGTGATTTTTGAGGGGAAGATATAAGAGCCACTGAACGTTTTGCCCTGTTGCCTTTCCACGGCTGCAGAGAGTGTGGAAGTCGGTGTGAAGCTGAAGCTTCCCACCCTGGTCCCCGAGCGACTGTGATGGCAGAGGCCCCTATTGATGTGGTCGTGTGAGTGAGAGGTAAACGGTGGCTTTGTGAGGCCACTGAGGTTGTGGGGGGGGGGGGGCGTTACTTGAGTCTACATACTTTACCCTGCCTGACTAGTAACACACTGATGAGAAAATCTCACAACCTAGATAATGTAAATGCAAATGAACTGAGCCCCATTTTACTGTGCTGCAATTACTCACGAGTAGAAAACTATGAGTAGGACCAAAACTACTTCTTAGGAGAGACACACAAAGCAAAAATCTTACTGGTTCTATGAGAAAATTCCCATGACTCATTCCAGTGGACTCATTTATATATCCCTCCCACTATAAGCACAACATAATTGAATTCTTTTTAAAAGAATTATCCCTGTAATCTCATCCCCTCCCCCCGAAGTATTATAATAAACAGAAAATATCAGATGCCACTCAGCAGTGTCCCTCCAACCCCGCGTTGGAGGGAAAATCATTGTTTGGGAAAACTGTTAAGAACTGTGTAGGAGGAACAAAAAGTTTCCCAAAAGTATTTTTCTATGAGGGGACTATGCCTGCTGTTCAAAAGAAACGAAAGCCCCAACTGACATTCTCTCTTGCAGACAACAGCACCTCGCCGGCGGGGCGGGGCAGCGCAGGCCGAGGCCCGGCGCCACGCCCACTGCACTCTGCGCTCTGCTGCGCGTCGCTCTGCGGGAGCGCTGGCATCAGCAGACACCCTGCGGGCCTGACCCAGCAGCCCTGCCAGCTGGGCCCCAGCACAGCTCAGATTGTCAGTGTGGTAAATGGCTTCTGTCCCGTCCCTCCCCGTGACAGGGGAAGGCACTGCCAAGTGGAAACTCCCCAGGCAGAGCCTCCCAGCAGGGTCCTGTGGCCCCGACCTGAGGGGTGCCAGTGCGGGAGCGTGGAGGCCAATGCAGATTAGTGCTGGCAGACTTATTTCCACATGGGAGCTGGGGGCTTCCTGGCTGGCTGGCTGGGCAAACAGCTACGTGAAAAAAGACATCGGCATTATGGGAGAAGAGATGAAATGACCTCTGGAACCTGGTTTGCAGGACTCCCTTCAAACAGAGCCAGGCTCAGAAAGCTGGTGCTGAGTGACCATGACAGGCACGTGCTCCTGGCCCCAGCTCCTAATCCAATAAATTGTGTGACCTTGCCGAGCCACCCTCTGGGCCTCCATTCCCTCACCGGGTGAAACAGGTCAGCATGCCTCCTCCTTTTAGAGCAAAGCTGAAGACTATGTTTCAGGGTAGACAGGGGCTGAGGACAGGTGTTACTTCTCAGGAAAACATATTGGCCAGTGGGGGCCTGTTGGCATCTGATATGCTGACAGGTTCTCTTGTATGGAGCCAGTGCTCTTTGGTACAAGTGTGGAGTTCTAAAGAGCAAGCTGGGGTCGGCATCATTTATCTCTAGATCGTCCATGACTGCTGGTCCCTGTCAGCACCACTTCAAGGACTGAGGGTATTCTGGCTGGACCAGCAACATCTACTTTATTTTGGGATAGTCCCAGAGCTATCCAAAACCCATCCTATAATGAATTCAAACTCTTAGAGGACGTATCTCCATTTTACTGGAGAAAAATTAAAAAAACAAAATTTCTGACAGCTGAATGACCAGGGGTGTTTGTGTGTGTGTGTGTACACTCACATCTGCATGTGTGCCCACTGTATTGTCACTTGGGCGAGGGGTGGGGTGGCACGGAAGGTGGAGGAGGAAGGGCAGCAACACCGGAATTCAGAGCGTGCTGGTTCCCCGGGCTGCACAAAGTGTCGGGAAGGCCTACCAGCACGGAGGGGGCCTGTGTGGTCAGGAGGGGAACAGGCTGTTGAATTTCCCTGCTTATGTTCAGAAACACCCCAGGGAAGCTTTCCCCCTGCCCCTCGGGTACATACGGATATCCTCCGGAAGGACTTGAACTCAAGGTAGGTGAGGTGCTCCGACAGCTCTTCCGGTTCCAGATGGTCGAAGAGCAGGGAGACTTTCCGCTTCTTGCTGGTGTTTGATTTTATCCTTTGAGTAAGTTTCCTGGACCAGTCTCGGGCATTGCTTTTGTGGTTAAACGTGAAAGAAAGAAGATGGGGAGAAAGAATAAGTTGAAATTGCTTTTGAGTGCAAGGCAATCCATTGGCGTTTCCCACGAGAACATACAGAGAACCATTAGCTAGCTTTCCTTGGCCAGAACAATGCATTACCAGTTTCTCAAAGCAATTTTTTCTACGGCGGCAGCTAGGAAGCCTTGCTGGTTTCCTACGAACCTCCTGAACGTGCCATGGCAGCTGGGTGAAAGGTGTTTACCTGAAGGCCAAGGGAAGGACAGAGTCTCAGGCCTTGGCCACAGTTTCCCGAGTTTTGTCCCAGCTCCTTCCTCGAGCCCCTGGCATGTGTGCTCTCTCTGTGCCTACTGTGTGTCCCTCCACTCTCAGCAGGGTGACGGGGGCTCTCTGTAAATCTCCAGGTAGGAGGGTGTTTTCATGCCGGAAGAGCACAGAGAACCACGGGAGATGTCACGCTGCGGGGAATCGTGTAGGAGCACATGGGTACTCGGGGCAGACTTGGGGCACTGCCTTCATGTTCCAGCTGGTACAGCTGATGTCCCCAAGGAAGCCTCGCTGACCCTCGGTGTCCCCCAGCCACCACCATTTTCTGATAACCAGCCCATGCATTTCTGAGGTAGTTTCAGTTTCCTACACTTAAGCAGCAAAGAGAAGCAGCCATTTTGAGAGGGAGCAGGTTGCAAATCTGTTTCCCAAACAAGGTTGCTGAGAACCTTGTCTCTTGACAGAACAGTTCTGTGGTCAAGTGAGCTTGGGAAATGCTACAAGTTCTGAAGCCCCCTGGGCCAATGAGCAAATTACAGAGTCAGAGATGCATTGCAGATTTGCAAGTTTGATGTATCTGGTCAGGCAATCTCCTGCTGACTGACGCCTAAAGCACAGGCTGGGGGAAACGCTGGCGGGGAGGGGAAAGTCGCCTGGGGTGTGTTGCAACGAGGGGCTTTGGGCTTAAGAACGGTCCTGAGGCCTAAGTTCTGCATCTTTAAAATGAGGAAATTGTTACTTGGAAATCTCTTTTATCTTTCAAGTTGTATTATTCTAAGCAGAGAGGTACAGAGAATCCATACCTCTGAGAAACTGATAAATGGATTCGTCTGTGACTATGAAATGTGATTTCTAAGTCATTTTGCATGGCTATGACACAGTGCACTGAAGAACCCAGAGCACAGCTTCTGCGCTACCTCGACCCAAGCGGGTCCCGCAAACATGCTGAGCCTCAGTTTCCCAGGATGTTGGATGAAATGGTCTCTAGAGTTTGTTTCAGTTCTAGCATTCTATATCCTAGGGATCTGCACTATCCCGAAATAACGTGGCCACATTGTGAAAACCTTAGCATACAACGTGTGTGCCCTCCCCTCCCAAATTAAGGAAGGCACTCATTTTCCAGAGCGAGCCAACCTTATAAATAAGAAATCCAAGGAACAATGTGAAATATTCCTGAAATCTCTCCCAGCTCCTGAAGTCTAAGTGCCTTTCATACAATCCAAATGTGTCATAAGCCCTCTGCCCAATACACTGTCCCTTCCCTATTCTCAGGTCCTCCTGGACTTAGCTGGCGAGAGGCCCGAGTTTAGTCACTGCAATTTCAGTTTTTCACGACCTGGATACATTTTAGTCAGTATCTTGTAATCCAATTTCTTTTTGACTGGGTCTTACATTTTTTTCTGCTGTGAACATTAGTCACCCGCAGCTTTATCACCAGGGGGCTTCTCTGCTCACTTGTTAAATGTCAAGCTTTCCACTTGGGCGAGGTGATTTGCACCTGCCTATCGGATGGGCGTGGTCTCCCCGTGGTGACAGAGCAGCAGCTGGCAACAGCCAGCCTCACTGAGCAGGCTGGGTGGTGTCACGGGAGGGAGGAGGTTCCAATGACTTCTCACAACCTTGACACTCACATTTGAGTTGTGTCGATCAGGCGGCAGTGTAGCTCCTCCCCCTTAGCTTTCACCAGTTCCTGAAACTCCTCCATAGTGTTTGTCAAGCTGGCATCCGTCTTAAACATGATCCAGAACTCTGTTATCCAATACCTGCAAGGTGGGATTTAAAAAACAATCGGAAACCAGAGGCCAGGACTCACACTTCGGTGGGTTCTTCCCACAAAGAGGACTGAGAAAAAGGCAGGCTGGTCTGCCCTTCTGTGTTGCTGGGAGTATGGAGTATACATTCTGCGTATAGACTGTAAGGAGCCCGGGGAGAGGGAAGGAGACCACCTGTCAACAACCCTCTGCCTCTCGATGCATGAAATGCCTCGACAGGAGGAGGTGCAGAGGCTCAGGTGTGGCCAGCTGTGTCGGAGACGGTCATAAACTGGACAGCTGCAGACAGACCCAGTGTCCCCATGATGGGGGCCATGTATCTGCACGTCGCACTGGACCCCATCTGAGAATATTAGGTGGCCGTGAAGGTGATAGTCACAAAAAGTTTTTAATGACTAGAGGAGTTTTCAGTGATATTAGAGTTAAGACTATAGGATATAAAAATTTCTACGTGTTTTGATCTCAGCTATTTTTTAAAAATCTGCTTGGAAAAAAAGACAAAGGAAATAGACCAAAATAGGTAATTAGATATGAGTAATTATTACTACAGTTGTATTTTCTTTTCCTGTTTTCCAAAAGGCACTCATATGAGCTATATTAGGACTTTTATAATTAGGACTAAAACAAGATAACCTTCCTGTGTCATTCGACAGCAAAATGCTGTCTGACGGAGGTGAACAGTGGTGTGAGACACTAAGCTCAGGTTGGCCAGAAGAAATGGGCTCTGCTCCTCCTCAAGCTGTCACGACTGCCCTCCCCAGTCTGCCCAGGGTGATCTGCAGACAGGTGGGCAGGAAGGGAAAGGCAGGGAGGACGTGGGAAGAATGGAGTCACCCTGCTCTACAGAGTCCCGGATGTGTGCAGAAGCGTTACCTCACAAAGTAGCAGATCTTCAGGCAAAGCCCTGGTGAATTCTTTGCCAAGGCCTCCTTATACGTAGGCTGGGGTTAAGGGAAATGAAAGCCTTTGTTACAAAAACAAAACCGCCTCCTCCCGAAACAATTTCTTCTAAATCAAAATGTTTTCTTATCTCTCAGATAAAAACCAACTTGATGTGTGCAACCGTGTTTACTATCACCTAGGGGGTGACACGGTGACCCTCCACCCGCTCATGTTCAAATGGCCAGGGAAGGAGGCCACGCACCTCCTCTGCAGGAGCAGAGTCAGGAGCCAGCGGTGTGGAAGCCCCGGGACAGGTGACCTGCAGGCAGGGAAGAAGGGATGAATGACCCCCTGCCCATGCCCAGGAGACCAGGGGTCCAACACAGACAAGTTAAAAAGAGCGGCCCCTTCTCATCTTTAAAATGTTTTCAGTAACTGATAACATTTGTGCAGTGAATTAGAGAAGAGGGGGAAGGAATAAATACTCAGGTATACTGTCATGATAAAAATATGAAAATGATAATATATGTCTAGAGGATGTCTGTAGGTTGACCTTGTAAGTTGTGACAGCAAGTCACACAAAGCCACGTGAGCAACCCCAGACAGAAGTGGAGACACAGCAAGGACCCGCATCACTCGGAGCATTCCAGGAGAGCGGTGCCGTCCTGAGAACATCAAAGACCATGAAGATCCCATTGAGTTTCCATGTCTCCAGGGCAGCGCCTTTCACTCGGTGCGCCACAAGCATGTTTAAAACAGGCGATACCTGACTAGTCAGGGCACTGACCTCTTTTCCCTGAGATTGTCATATAAAAAAGTAACAACAGCCAACACAACAATAGCCATCTGGTGTGAATGAATCTAAAATATACCTCTTTTTCCCTGATTAGGTCAGCAAAAAATATGTTTTTGGTGTGCCGCAGAATTTTAGCAGTTAGTTTGTGTGTGCCATGAGATGAAAAAGTTGAAAACTGCTGCTCTGGAATGATACAGAAAGAATATCCACCTAAGAGTAAAAGAAACACAGAATCCAATCCGGTGATGAACCTGGGTGGGCTCTACCATCTCCTATACACGGAATGAGCAATCGAGCTAAATGGGCCGTGTGCCCTGCGAGACTGGGCCCTCTTCCTCTTCTAAAAGCTGTGCCCTAGTAACTGCAGCACAGGCCTCAGGGAGGTGCAGCACGGCCACCCCCTTCCCCGCCCCCCCCGCACCTCCCCAGAGATGAGGCTGGGGAGAAGCTCGCAGAGATCTCCTCAATCACTGACGAGGGCAGGAGCAGCCTTCCTTCAGTGGGTGTGCGTATTGTGACCCCTGGGAAAGTCAGGGTCAAGTGTAGCAAAGATAGTCCAAGTCATGTTATCGATATTTTTATTAGGAATGCATCTATGCCTTTTGAGATTTTATACACCAGTAACATTTAAGAGCACATTAGAATGATAGCCTTGAAACTTCAGTTTGGAATATATAACTAAGTGCTTTAGACTTGTGGTTTTAAATTGATATTTTGTTAAGTTTATGCATCGCTTTGGAACATCTAAGGTAATGTTAGCCATACTGTTTATAATGTTAATCTACTAGAGTTATAAAAGCTATTTCAAATTCAGGAAGGCCTCCAAAGTATTTAAGAATAATCTAAAATGTAAAATTCATGACTGTTTAAAAACACTGGAAGTATTTAATTAACATTATCCAAACATTTTTCAAGGCCCCTTAAAAATGTACGGTGGAACATGCAAGACTTACAGAAACATTAAGACTGCAAGCTACACTTGAACCCCTAAAGAAAAAGTATGGTTATGAAATTTGTACTTTCAATAAAATGACTTTAATTTTAAAAACATATTTTAATGGATTTACTGCTTATAAAACCTGTCCTTGAGGGCACCAAAACAAAAACACAAAACCACTCACACAGTAACAAGTGTAATCAAAGTAAAAATGAGCCCAGGCAACTGGCAAACTTCGTGAAATAACAGGTCCTGACACCTGCCTTTCTTTGGGCATAAAAGGTAGGAGTGAGAATGAGGTGACAGGTATCATAATGCCACATCACCAAGAAGATGAGTCCCCTCAATGCAAAGATATTTAGGCATATTTTTAATTATTTGATCAGTTTCTTGAAATCTTTATTCTTCCTCTTGAATGAGTAAGGCACAAAGGCCAAGCTCCTTTAAAACCACTAAATGGGCAACTTAGAAATCAACATTGTCCCCTTTATGTGGAGCTTATCTTCCTCCTGGTGGTTTCTTATCCTTCTCTTCCAATGTCCCCCCTGGCACAGTGGCTGCACTGGGTGGGGGTCGGCAGGGGTGGGGGGACATCTATGTGAATCTAGTAGGCCTGCACCCAAGTGCTGAGCCTGTGTGGGCCTGCAGAAGGCCAGTGAGAATGGCCGGCAGTGCCCCAACAAAGGCAGCCCAAGGTGAGGCAGGGCTGTCTTCTCACTCACGGAGATGAAGCCAAAGCCTGAGACATGGCAGTGAGAGGCTCAGGTGTCTGCCCAACCGCGGCGAACGTCCTTGCGGCCGGCAGGTCAGGCTCCACACTTTTTCCTTTTCTTCACGGCCAGCATTGCACCTGGGACGGAACAGGGCCAATCTGACTGTGCTTTGCATGCATCTGAACTATTCAAAGTGTGTTTAAACTCTCTCTTGCTCTTTTAACAATGGAAAAATAGGAAACCATCTTAGCTTATTTAACAATTCTGTCGCTTCCAAGTCAGAGAGCAAAGCAACTAAGCATGGAGAAAAAATTGTTTTGTCTTCCATGTTTAACCTGGATTTCAATGACGGGAAGTCTTCACATTCTCTTCTTAGAATCCCTCCCCCCACCCCAGACTTGAGCAAGCCCAGATTTCTCACCTAAAGGTCCTGACAGATACACAAAAAGTGCCCCAATGCTTTGCACCCAGAGTAATGCAACATTCACTGCATCCTACCAGGAGGTGAACACCGGGCTAAGTTCTAGAGAAACGAATCCACCTGGCCCCTCCCCTCGAGGGGGCGTCTAGTGAGGAGACAACACGTAAATAGGTAAATTACAGTATGATGTATGTATGTACATTGGAACTATATTTTTTCTTAAAGTACCTTTATTTAATTACTTTTTCAGTACCCTTGCAAAATTCTGTATTATTAACACAATTCAAACTACAGCAACTAGACACAAAGGTGTGTTGATTTATAGATGACTTAAAACAAGTCATCTATAAATACCAGAATATATAGGAGTTATGTTTCAAAGCTTACAGACTCAAGTTTAGGCAGATCAGTTTGTTTAGCTAACACTGTGATTTTCAACTGGTGTGCCACAAGAATGGTTAAAATGGGTGATACCTGCCTATTTAGTCAGGGACACTGACCTCTTTTCCCTTAGACTATCAAATAAAAAATGACAACAGCCAACACGACCATAGCTGTCCAGTGTGAATGAATCAAAATTGTACTTATTTTTTGTCAGAGTGGCAAAAAATCGATTTTTTGGTGGGCCGAAGAATTTGAATGATTAGTTTTACATGTGCCACGAGATGCCCGAGGTTGGACTCGCTGAGCTAGCAGAGGGAAACACTTCGCACCTTCTGCGATCAGGGAGGAAAAGCATTTCAAGGCTGAGCACAGCCAGGCCAGAGACAGGAAAGATGCACAGGGGCTTATGCAGTGTGGAACTAAAGTCAAAGAAAGGAAACAGATTTTTCAAATCAGTAACACCGTTTTAAAACACTAGGTGTATTTTTTTTTATTTTTATTGCTTTTGAGAGAGAGATTTGTTGGGCCTCTTACTGATGCATTCATTGGTTCTTTTATGTACTTTGACCAGGGATCAAACCCACAACCTTGGCCTATTGAGTGGCCCCTCCAACCAAATGAGCTAGCCAGCTGGGGCCTAAAACACTAGATGTATTTTTAAAGGGGTGGGAGATGGAGAAGTGAAAGAAGGAGGAAAAAGCACCCCAGGCCCAGGAACTGTGAGAGGACTCCCTGCAGCCTGGGACAGTGAGGAGAGCAGTGTGGGGGGGAGGCTCCCTGAGAGCTGCAGGATGAGGCAGGAGAGATGCACGCAGGGCAGACCCTGGAGGGCCACTGCCTGGCAGCTAAGGTGTCTGATGTTACCCCTCTGGTGTGCAGAGGTTCTGAAGACAGGGTTGCCCGGTTTCTCAGGAAAGTCACTTCAGAGGTGCAGAATGCACAGGAGCGGGAGGCATGCAGATGAGAAGACCATGGGACAGGCTTCGGAGAGAGCCCATGGGCCGAACTGTGGCAGTGTCAAGGGGAATGGAGAGAGGAGGACAGGTGGGAGTCATTGCTGAAGTCAAAACCCTGGGATTGGGTGACGGACTCTGTAGGAGGTGAAGGCAGGAAAGAGTTCAGAGTACTTCGGATGGTTCTGCTTTAGGCAACTGAATGGGTAATGACACCATTAACTGAAACTGAAAACGAAAATACAGGTGTCAAAGCAGAATTAATGGGGCAGTGGTTGGAGAGGGGGGTGGTGAGTGCATGAGTTAAGTTTTGAGCATGTTAAGACTGAAGTGTCTACAGGACAAACTAGTCCACACATTTTTAAAAAATGGTTTGGCTTAGAGAAATACAGACTTGAAAGTAACCCACACAGAGGGATGGTGGAGAAAATCCTGGTGAGACAGCACCTGGGGAAGGAAGGAGAGTGAGAAAAAAGCCAGGCTGTTATCCCCATATGTGAAGGGTACTCAAAGACGACCTAGCTGGAAAGGTGGAGGGGGCCAGCCCAGGAGAGGGGAGCAGCAGGGCGTGATGCTGGGGGCCCTGGAGGGAGAGCGTGGACCGGCAGGACGGTGTCAACAGTGCCCAGGGCTTCTGGGAGGTCAGCGTCAACAAGAATGGAAAAAGGCCATTGGGCTTGGCAGCGAGGAGGTCACCGGTGACATCAGAGGAAAGTCTGAGCACAGCGCTGGGGCACAGCTGAATTAGGGAGTGAGTGGGAGTGGAGAGATGGGAGATAGTGAGCGCGGACTACTTGAAGAAGTTTTCACATCAAATTTCTAACCTAACAATGGAATGAAGGGGAGGCAGCGCTGAGAGTTTATTTTTAGTTTGGGGAGATTTGAATGTGTTTTAGGCTGAGGGGCCGGTACCACTGAAGAAGCAGAGTTTAAAAGGACGGGAGAGAGGGGTGATCACTGAGGGGCAAGATTCTGTAGGCAGCAGCAGCGAGGCCGGGGTAGGGGTGAGGAGAGGGGTCCATGCACCCTGTGGGCGAGCACTCCAGGCACAGTGTAGTCCTCACACCAGCAAGCAATTTTTCTGGTGGGAAATACTTAATCCCTGACCCTGTTTAGAACTGCTGTTAGGTGAAGTTAATATTAAAAAGCAGACCAACTTTGAGTCAGTTTTGTTATGCTTTTAAAATATTCTGCAGATGAGACACCCACTTGTTACCTGCACCTCTTATGATGCGGACCCCTCCCGATGCTCCCCCCCTTGGCATGCCACTGGGAACCCGTCCTTTGCGGTGAGCAGTGAAGATTTCTAAGCAGGGTTAGAGAAGGGACCGTGTGTGCGCCACAAGATGAAAAGGCAGGGGTCAGGAGAGCGGTGAAGATTAGAAGAGCCGCAAGTCATGACTCAGTGCCAGGGATCTGGGCTTCGGGTGCTAAACAGTCTCACCCCACCTACGGTTTCTCTCCGGGGGCCACAGCTTACAGAGTCATCAGTGAGAGGGAGGGGGCAGGTGCTCTCTGCACCCTGCTCACTTCACACCCTGTCAGAAGCTCCAAGGCCGGCAGGGTTTGCTGCCTGAAGTGAAAGGCACCAGCAGATCCCCCAGATTCTGCGGCACCAGGAAGTTTCCCTGAGAACCTGGGGAGGGTTCCAGGATTGGACAGGAAAGCCAGAATGCTGCCATCACTTGAGTCATGCCGGTACCTTTGTCAGTCTGCACAGGACGAACGTGCATTCTGATGAACCCACAAGAGGAGTATTTTTACTAGCCAGAGATACTGGAGAAGATTGTTTGCATTGTTGATCTGACTACTTTCCAAAGCAATCGACATCAGTAACGTTGCCCTGCCCAATGAGAGATACACGCACATATGTAGGTACACACACACACGCTCACCCTGTATCCCTAAAAGGACATATGACATATGAACCGATTTACCATACAGGGCTATTCCAAACCAATCAAAAGAAAAGTAGACTTTCCATTTCAAGACACTTTTCAAAGAATCCCACTTTGGGACTGCCAGGCAGTACGCTGAAAGGATATAGGGTGATCACTTTTCGGAGCAGCTCGGCAGAGGAAATGATGATTCGGTGCATGGTCAGCATGACTTGCAGCAGCTGGTTACTCCGACACAGGTTTCCATCCGCATCTGCAACACAAAGAGCAGCAGCATCTGAGCGAGGTCCTGGGGAGAAGGCAGCCATGGGTGCCCCCCGCCCCCCTCGGTTCCTGGACAGCACAGGCTCCCACGGCGGGCTCTTCAGGCAGAGTGCCTTTCTCCCACAGCCTCTGGCACCACAGCCTCTGGCACCACACGTCCCTCCCTTCTTTGCTTTTCGTAGCCTCCTGCTGTAATTATTCTCTCCCCTTCCCAAAATGTCCATTTTGATGCTCATTAGCCAGCCCCCTGGGAAGGTGGCAGAATCTTGGGAAAGGGATAAAATTTGCACCAGTGCACTTGAGTCTGTGTTGAAAGCAGAGGCACATGCAGGTTTTGTGGGGCCCGAAGTGCATATAATGGCAGGGGGGGTCCTTTCCAGGGTCAGAGTAAAACAAGATACAGTCTTAATAGGTCGCAGTTAAAATACCTTACTTTTGCAATTTTTGCAAAGACATATGACCATCAGAATATATTCCTGGGGCTCCTCCATGGTGCTGAAACATAAGCTTCCCTAGTTTTATAGGCAGTATGCCTCTGGGTGAAAATAGAGGAGGAAGACTATGGACAAACATTCCATTTGGAGACTATGGCTGGGGTGCAAGTATCCATGATGGCGTGTACCCATGAGCATGATGAGCTAGGTGTTCCAAATCCCAGCTGGTGCCAAATAACAAGATGCATCCCACACACTGGCACTGGGCGTAAAGCTTGCCCTCAGAGGGGTTTTCCAAATCTTCCCACCAGTTACAGCATGAAGTACTAGGGCTGTGCCCATTACTCGCTGCCTTGGTTACTGTCCTTCATGGTGGATTGAGTTGCCAGTGCCAGTGGGCTTCCACCCACATCCAGTCATCAGAGAGCAGCAGCGAGAGATGGGAGAAGAGACAAGTCAGGATATGGCTTGTCCTCTCTGCTTTGGCACCACTTCCCCGTGAGAGGAGCTGTGGGTCTCTTCCACAAACGAATGCACCGCTGGCCCCTCCCGTGCCCCCCGTCTTTCCCTGGGCTCTACCACCACTCAGCTCCCTTCCTTCGGCCCTCGGGGTGGCAATGACACCTGGCTGTCAAGAGTCTCTGGGTGCAGCATCTCTGAATTCCACTCTCATCTCTCTAAATAGTTCCTTCATGGACGTGTCTTCATTTAAACAAACCATGGGAATTCTGCCCCATGCTGGGAGCCAGAATAATTCAGGGTAGAGTATCAAATGAAAGAATAAACATGAATTGCTTTATCATTGATAGCTCTTTAAAATATATTATGCAAAAGGGGTTGTCATTTTCACTCTCCCCAAGTGTTCAAACGGTAAGTAAAGGCCATAGTGCATTTGGGCTCAGGGTTCAGCAGTCCCAGCTCATCCTCAAAAGAGGCCCCGAAGCCATAGTCCACTGAGAAAGTGTAAGTAAACTGACAGGATCACTCACCGTCCCACTGCCAAACCCACCAATTCGCCCGCATTCTGATGCTGCCTGCCTGCCCGGCTTCCTTCCGGGGCCGGGCCTCCACTGTGCCCGGGGCCCCTCCCTTCGCAAGGGCCTTGGTCCTGCCTTTGTCTACTTTCTCCTCTGCATTATCAACTTCTCTCTCTCTCTCTCTCTCTCTCTCTCTTTCTTTCTCTCTCCTGTTTTACTTCCACTGGCATTTAAACATGCCTCTGAATCTCCTACTTAAAACAGAACAAAATAAAACAGAACCTTAGACTCTCGTCCTCTCCAGCTACCTCCCGTTCCCCCATTCTCCTTTTCGGCAAAACCTCACTGTCATCAGTTGCGCGACTCCATCGACTCCTGACTCTGTCATTCCACCATATGCTTTATTTTCAAGGTCACATTGCCAAATCCAATAATTTTTGCCTCTGTCCTCAACTCCCTTCATGACTCAAGCTGCACGCCACCCAGCCCACGTCGACAGCCCTCTCCTTCCTGGAACACGTTCTTCGCTTGGCTCCCATCGCATCACACTTTCTCAGCTCCTCTCTCGGGCTCTGCTGCTGTCCCTCCTTCCCCTGCAGAGCTTCTAAATGTCACCGTGCTCTCGAGCTTGTTCCTCCCACTCCTTTTTCTAACAATTTTTTAAATTTAAAACTTCTTAAATTTTAAATTAAAAGACACATGTTTTTGTAAGTGAATTCATCCAGTCCTTTGGCTAAAATACCATCTATATGCCGATGATTTGCTCAGCTTATAACTCCAGTGCTGAGTATCAAATTAGTCTGTCCAGCAGACCTGGTAAACCCACTCAGAGGTCTAGTTTCAAACTTCACTCACTCGAACAAAACTCCTAACCTCCCCTGCCCTAACCCCTTTCCCATCTACTCTTCCATTTCAGCAAGTGGCACCCCCGCCATCCTCTCCGTTACCCAGACCAAACACCTAGGAGTCATCCTCTATTTCTCACTTTCCCTCACACCCAATCCAGCAGCAAGTCTCAACTCTACTTTCAAAATACATTGCAAACCTGTCCATCTCTCTGCGTCCTTGCCGTCACACAAGCTGCAGCCACGACCACAACTCAGTAACCCAAATAAGCTTCGTGCTTCTGCTTGTCCACCGACAAGCCCTTCTCCACCCGGAAGTCAGGAGAGAGCTCCTGAAACCCTTAAATCAGGTCATAGTGCTTCATAGACTCTAATGAATTCCATTGTACTAGTAATAAAACATGCACTCCTTCTGATGGCCAACACAGAGCCCCATGTTCTGGCTCCTTTTACCATTTCCCACTGTGTTTCGTATTTCATGCCCGGTCGCTCCTCTCCACTCCTCTATTTATGCAATCAAGTCTACTACAACTACAGGGAGGTAACGTTTGCACTCAGTATCTGACATACAGTTTTAGTGCCCGTATTCCCGTGTACAGTGGTAAAAAGCAGGAGAAAACTGTGAAATGCCTTTGTAGGGCATGCACTTGAACGTCCAAAGGGGCTATGGACATAGTCGCAGGCCTTTTCAGTCAGGACAGAACCCAAGACTTGTGACTCCACTCTTCTTTCTGGTTGGCTAGCATCTTTTAACAATGTTATTTCTAACTTTCCCAACAACTCTGCAATGTTGGTATTGTTCACGACTTATGGCTGAGGAGATTAAAGCATAGTGAGAGTGGGCAATTTGTTCCAGGTCAAAGAGATGAGGCGGGAGGAGCTGGCATTGGGCACCAGGCTGGTCCCATTCCTGAACCCCTGCTGTCCCCACCGGCTGCATGCTGTGTGACCCTGTCTCAGGATAGGGAATCCAGGTATGAGGTGGAAGGCTGAAGTGGATGAGCTGTAAGACCTCTTCCAGTGCCTAGGGCTACAAGTCTGAGAGGAGCCCCTGGGATACTGGACTAGAACCAACATACAGCTGGACTCCAGTGATGTGTGAAAAGCTCTTGTAAGCCTTGGCTAATTGATACTGATCATTAAAGTTACCCTTAAGGTAAGAAGGGTGCCGTGTCTAAGATTCACAATCATGCTCACACTCTGTTTACCCTGCCCCCCTCCTGTCCACGTGCGCTCTGCACAGCGAGGGCCGGCAATCGGCACGGCCATGACAGGAGGATCTGCAAAGGGAGGCAGAGGCAGGGCGGTGGAAGAAGCTCCTTTGCCCCTGGGGCCAGAAATCCCTTCTTGGCTCTCTGTTTCCACTAGGAGAACGCCTTGGCATACTCACTTGACCTCACTCCCACCACCGTCTCCCCCTACATGACCTTCCACCCCCACAGGACCTCCAACCCTCACATGACCTCATCAAGGATACATTCCCTTCCAGACCTCACCTCACACAGCAAGCACTTCTTCCTGTTTGAGGGGAAGAGCCTGCTTTTGAAAGTCAAAGGGAACCTGCCTTCCAGGCTGTTGGATTTTGATATTTTGATGTCAATGCTGTAAGCTGATTTAAATATTGCAATGCATAATTTCATTTTGTTTGCATCTTGAAGCTTTTTTAAAATGCAGGGTGTCATACTAAAAATTCTAATAAGTAAATGTGCAGATTTTCTCATTACCACCTGCTTCTCCCTACACTTCTGGGAAGACTTGTCAAAAGGGTTGAAACCTCAGTGGGGTACAGAAGGTCATCTCACATCTCTGTCACTTGACTTGGGATACACTGGCTGCCAGAGAACTACGCTCTTTAAAGATCGCCCCACTGGTGGGCCATGGGCTCCACAGAACAAACGGGAAAGTCCTGCGGCTCCTAGAGGGTCACTTGCCTGTGAGGCAGCAACCACCTTCCATGGTTAGACTCAGGGGCAGCAACAGCTACACTTCCGGAACACAGACTCTTGGGGTGGAAGAGACTGTGGACATCTTCCACCTCACCCTCCCACCCAACACATACTTCCTCCCGAAAGTGTCACAGGTAAGTGGCTATCTAGCTTCTGCATGGAACCTTCCAATGAGAGGCTACAGCCCCTAACTATTCCATAAAGCACGTTTTCATTCTACTTCAATCCAAAACAGCTGTGGACACAATTAGCCAATATTGATCATTGATCTACCCTGTACCAGGCACTGCCCCAGGTCCCCAAGGAGATCTGAGGAGTCATTTAAAAATCCCGCCACTGAGGCGCTCACAGTCTAGCTGGGGAATAAGACACACATGCAAGACACCAGGTGGCGAATGTGAGAGTGAAGCCATGGGGGCCACGCGGACGAGCGGTGAAGTCCAGATGCTTCCTGGTGTCATGGCTCAGAGAGCATCTGATGTCCGTGGTGCAGTGACCCAGATCTTCAAGATTCAAGAGGCCTTATGGTCCAGCCCTCTTCCTCTAAATCAGCTTGCATGCTCTTTTTTCCCCCTTTTGTGGCTTAATCTTAAATAAGCTATTTGCCCGTGACAGTGACGAAGGGCTCCCTGATGGTCAGAACCCTGTGACAGCAACCTCGCGCAGGCTGCGTGCCCGGCACGGCTTCGAGCCGACGACAGGCAGGGCGGCTGTGCTGCAGCGGAGGCTCATCTGGGGGATGAGGTGGCAATGGCTCTCTGCAGAAAGGACATAAAGCGTGTTGCACACCAGAGAAACCCTAGAACAGAATCTTTTCTTCTCCTTTGTTTTGGTTCCCATGGAAATCTCTTGACATGTGAGGGATTTTGAGTGTACCAAAGGCACAGTGTCGGAAATTGGTATACTGAGGGTAGGCAGGCTGTCAGCATAGGAGGCATAACACAAAATACCAGATGTCTCGAAACCAGGGACCAGAAAATGGGATGGGAAAGTGCGTGTCAGAAACCCATGCAGGCAGCGCTGGATCTGGAGCTGAGGGCCAAAGTGGCCAATGGAGGTCAATGTCTCCATAAGCGAGAAGACTGGCTCCAGGAAAAACCTGACAGATTCTCTCTCTCTCTCTCTCTCTCTCTCTCTCTCTCTCTCTCTCTCTCTCTCTCTCTCACACACACACACACACACACACGAGAATCCTCAAGGTCTGATGAGACCAATGTTCCAAAGCAACTAAAGCTACTCGGCAGCAAGACTACAGCATTCATTAAATCCTAGTTGGAGAGTGCACAAACATTTGCAAACTGAAAATAAGGTCCCTAGTTTGTTGTTTGCTTTGTCTAGTTTTCAGTGTCAGCAGTTGCAAACAGATGTAGGAAATGCAAGTGAAAAAAGAACACAGTGATATATACTTAGAACTCTCATAGCTTCTACCACTGAGCAGCATAAACCATGGGGTAGGCACCACCTTGACCTTGTTTTTGTCCCCAGCCCCTCAAGATGGGGAAGAGAACAATCAAGAAAGAGCAACTGTTTTTGCTAAGAATGGAGTATCACTTCACAGAGCAAGTGTGGGAGTTGGTTTGGTTGCTGTCGTGGTGTGCGGGGAAGAGATTAAAGAACAGCCCTCCTGGGGGTGGGTGAAGGGGACCCTGATTTGTAGTGCTGGCAGATTTCTGTGGTTCAATACTCCCACTACAGCCAGTTCCAAGCCATCAACGTGAAGGCACCAAACGTGGAGTTGGGGAGAGATGCTCACAGTCAGGTGTCCATCCAGGTGCGTCCCAGCAGCAGAACTGAGGTCAAAAGGTTGGTACTTGTGCAGCTTCCTGTTGTGTTCCTCCTACCTGGTGTCCTTGCTGCCAGGTGCTCCTGAACCACTGTGCTCTCTACCTTACCCCCAACCTCACGCCCGCTGGGCCTTGCCTGGGACTGACAGGGGAGCTAACCCACATCAGCCAGTTCTTCTGGTAGGCAGGAGGACTGCAAGGGTGAATCCTTTCGGGACATCTGCACCACAACAGTGGCTTCTCAGAGCGGTTGGTGCTCGAACCCAAGGACAAAAATGTTTATGTGAGGTGAGATCTGGGAGAAGGGAAGCTCCCAGTTCCTTACAGATCCAGCCCGGCCCACATTTCCCCAGGGACCCCATGGGGTGTCACACCCAGGGTGAGGGTGTGGGGCTGCCCTGTGAGTGAGGACATGTATGCGTACAGAACATTTTCCCTTCCTTGGCCCAGTACAGTGTCCAGGGGCTCTGAGTATCTTGGTTATAATTAGCTTTTAATTATTTATTTGAAGTGGCCAGGGTACACCATGGTGTGGACAACACACAAACCTCTGTGGCACTGGGACCTGCAGTTTCAAACTTCTGCAGGTCTATGCAGAGTCTCAAAGTGGAAAAGGGGCTGGACAGGCTCGCCTCTTCTCTCCCTCCCCTCAACCCCTGGGGGTGATGACGGTCAGGGCCAGGGAGGCAGAGGAGGGGAAATCCTGGCTAATCAACCCCTGTGTAAAAGGCATTTGGTCTAACCAGGCCTCCCTCGACTCCCGGCCCAGAGAGGCTGACCAGGGAGACACTTGGTGAAGGAGAAGGACCTGGGCATCCTCCCTTTGTTCTGCTGCTACTGAGTCACGGGCCTGCTGGGTCCAGACAGTGGAGGGGAGGAGGGGCAGGCCTTCTGAGGGCACAGCACCTAGACACATGCACACAAACAGTCCCTGAAGCCAGCCAGCCCCGGAGAACCACTGTCCCCCGAGGTGAGAGCAGCTGGCAGCAGCCCACTGTGTGTTTGTGGCATGTGGGCTCCACAAACAGAATCGCCCATGTTGGACACACGAGGTGCACACGGCTGCACGGCAACAGGGCCTGTGGGCTCCATTCCATGGATGGGGAGACCGAGGTACTGTACTTTGGCTGTGGGCCCGGGGCTGGGAGTGGAGGCCCCAGGATGGGAATGGCCACCTGGCCCCCAGCCCAGGGCTCTTTCCCTGGCACCTGCCTCTCCTTAGGGACCAGGAGATGAGTGCGGTAAAGACTAGTTATGCAGGGAAGAGCCAGAACTTTCAGCCACCCGTGCAACAAAGCTGAGCCTCCTACGCACTGCTCTTTTTCTCCCCAAGAAGCCTTCCATCCTGACAGACCAACCTCTTCAGCCTTCTCACTGGGGTCGTGGTGCATACACTCTAACGATCTCTCTGGAGCTCCGGACCCTTAAAGCCACCACTTTTCATGACATTATCATAGGCAGCTAGTACTGGCACCGATTAGCTAGGACAACTTGAAACCAGAGAGCCTGTGCGCTGGGGGCTGTGTGGGTGTAAACACCAAGTCCCCCGAGAGCCCCCAGCTCCCACCTGCCACGTGGGCCCCTCCTCCTGCAGCGGGCACTCCACTCCCGCAGCCAGACCAGCAGCAGCGGCAACACCCCTCCCCAGGCAGGGTGCTTCTTCACAAGCACGAAGCTCTGTGTAAAGGGTGACCTAGATTTTTTGGATGAACGACTGCAATCTATAAATGTCTAACCAAGCGCATGAGTTGCCTAATGTGAAAAAGAGCTTTTAGCTGTGTTGCCTCTGCTGAGCAAGACTGCCAGCCTTCCGTGGGGATGGCCATCTGGACTAGACCTGTCATGTCTGAAGAATCAGGGGGCTGAGAAGTCACGAGGGCAGCTGTCCTCTTCAGTTCTGCAAACTGGACACAGTCCTGGGGTGTGGCTGGGAGGCTGGGCTGGCACTACAAGACGGAGGAGGAAGCAGGCATGACAGGTCCTGGGCAGACAGTGACCTGACTCTGGGACAGTGCTGACCTCAAACTCTCAGAGCCACTGTTGGATGGCAGCACCCATTGAACCCCCAGGGTGACTGCTCTTCTGGGGCCCATCAAACTCCCTGGGAACAACCATCGGAGTGGCAGTAGTTAAGCTGGGACTGGATTCTTTGGTGATGCAGCCTACTAGGCTCACACACAGTGATCATTCCCCATCAGAATGTGCTGGCAGAGGCGAACGGGGCCGCAGGGCACAGGAGACAGGGGGAGCTGCCAGCAGGTGGCCGGGAGAGAGGCCAGCAAAGGGGGAGGAAAAGAAACGCAAACAAAACAGGGAGGAAAATCTGGGGCAGCACTGTTTCCCTGCTCACTGCAGAACATGCCCATCCTTTCATTCTTATCTGTTCAACTCGGGCCTTTTCTATATATTTGTTGACAGGCTGTGCAGGTAGGAGCCACTCAGGGAACTTCCCAAAGACTCACCAAGGGAAATAACACGGGGCCTTGTGGAGACCAGTCAGCCTCAAACTCAGACTGCTTGGAAACCCTTCCTCTCTGTGTGGCTTCCCCCTAGCAGATGTCCATGCCCGATCACCTCGGTCCAGCACAGAGCGGGACCCAAGCGATGGGGTATGGCACCGCACACCAGCCATACAGCACGGACGGTCCTGCTGCCCGTGAGCTTTCAACACACAAACTGTTCTTGGCTTCTAATTCTCTGCAGCAAACTGTCCTGCACTGAACACAGCATCGTATCACTGTGATAACCAAAGTCACTGAGCAAAGTCTTTCAAAATCAGAAGTTATTCTGCAAGTCTCTCCCCTTCTTTAGTGGCACTTCGGATCAGATTACACTTGATGAAACGTAGCATAATGCTTAGTACACTGTGACGCACTACAGCAGTGAATGGTTCTTACTTCTGTTGCTGGACCTGGAACGCCCTTGCTTCTCTCTGTGCTCCTGTTGGTCTCCGGCTGGCCCAGGTGGGACCCGGTGTTTCCTGAAACAGTGGCTATAACCACAACTGAAAGAGTGGCCGCCCACTGCTGCGGGTCACACTGCCCGCACCGCCGAGGCTGCACTGGGCCTCCCCTGACGCGTGGTCCTACTCCACGGCAGAGTCAGCTGAGGCCGTCCACACTCCCTTCCAGTCCTGGGTTTTAAGTGCGCCCTCCCCTCGGGCCTTGAAGATGGCAGGATCTCTTAGAGTTTACTGGGGTGCTAGAGAGAAATCTGCATAGGACCTGGGGAACAACTGTGAAAATAAGAACTTCACAGTGGGGTGAGGCATCTCTTACCATCCGAAGGAGAGAAGAAAGTGCCCTCTACTTGGGAGCCGAGAGACAAATAAGAATGTCTCCAAACACCCTACATCATGAAGTGTCACTGTCTTACAGGAAAAGCCCAAATGCGTGCTGAAACTCACCATATTGGTGCCAACTGCGACATGGAAGAGCCAGGATAAATGTCAGGTGCTGGAGGAAATGTAGCATCTGGCTGAAACATGAGCCCTATTCGAAGGTCAGCCTGACTCTCTCCTTCTGTTTCTCCCTGTGGCTCTCTGTGTGGAGACATGCCCGGAGTGTTTCCGGTGCACCAGAGAGGGTCTTTACGTGCATTCACTGTATGACGGAGGTGGGACAACTGTCATCTGCTATAAAGAAACCGAGGCAAAAACAGAGTGAGGTAACTTTCCCAAGCTCAGCTACTAAGTGGCAGCCCTGGGGCTCGAACTCAGAGCGCACAGCCCTGGGTAGCTCTGATTGCATCCTAGCCTCAACTTGCTCATCTTCAGAATGAGAGCTTGACCACGTCCTGCCCCCAGCCCTCCCAGCAGAGGGATAATCAGGAGATCAGTCAAGTTAAGAAGGAGCTTCATATCTTAGGGGAAAACAAGCTCTTGAGCTGAGTCTAAACCACCGTGACTTCTGGTTGACCTGTGGGTCCCCAGTATCTAGGCTGCCTGGCTGGCACTGGTCACACGGGCACACGAAACCCTCACTCCCTAGAAGCGTACATTCATTAGTGCCTTCCCACTGACCCCCTTCTCTTTGCATGGGAGCTCATTTGAGCCTCGAGACAGCCCTGTGGGGTGAGTATTATCATCTTACAAGTAAGGAAATGGAAGTGAGGTGACGTGACCAGCCTAAACCACACATCTGATGAGAGAGTGCTGGGACCGGAGTTCTGGTCTTTGGACTCCAGCCCTGCCCTGACCACCACATCCCGCTGCTCCTCGTCCTGAGAGTTGTACGGATGGGAGGCGCATGCTCTGCTCAGCACTTGAGGGGCTCTGGGGGCAGCGTATGGGCTAATGAGAATATGGACAATATTCACCACCCCCTGTCGAGCATTCCGTGGGCCACACACAGGTGAGGCCACGTCACAGACATTCTCCCTAATTTTACCACAGCTCTGCTTGGTAGATCTTTCCCTGTTTCACACATGAAGAAATAGGCTCACGAGAAGTAAAATAACTCATCTGTGGTCCCACAGCTAGGAAGTGGCAGGAAGGGGCTGCAAATTATTGTCCTGCTTACTTTAGCATTCCAAGTCTGTGACAGTCCTGCATAGCCTTTTAAAAAAATTACAGTTGACATACAATATTATACTAGTTTCAGGTGCACACCCTACTGATGAGACATTACATAACCTACTAAGTGATCACCCTGATAAATCTCACACCCGTCTGATATCACGCATAGCCATTAGAATATCACCAACTCCATTCCCTCTGTGGCACTCACATCCCTGTGACTCTTGTGTAACAACCAGTCTGTGCTTCCAGTCCCTTCACCCTGCTTACTCAGCCTCCAAACCTCCCTCCCCTCTGGCAACCGTCAAAATGTTCTCTCTGGCTGTGAGTCTGTTTCTGTTCTGCTTGTTTACTTTGTTTTTTAGTTTCAGTTATTGATAGATGTGTATTTATTGTCATTTTATTGTTCCTACTGTTAATCTTTTCAGGGATGAGAAGAAGGCTGTGTCTGTCTGCCCCCGGTTCCCTGCAGTCCCCAGCCCCCTGCCGCACATGCTACATGGGGCTGTTTCCGTCACGGGCATCACAGCACAGAACAGCCATTGACCAGCCGCCATCGACACACAGCACAGGCACCGCACACTCACCACACTCACTGAAGAGTGAGACATGTTTGGAAGGAAGAAATAACTAAGGATTTGTATTCCCAGGACCCAAGGATGTGAGGGGAGGCAGGGTGCTGACGGTGAAGAAAGAAATCAATAGTTTTTAAGAATAAAGGAAAAAAAAGAGAGAGACAAGAAGCTATAAGGACAAAGCAGAAACTGAGATTTAGACTCTTACTCCAACCTGTGTTATGTCAGAGGCACTTAACTGCAGGCACAGATAGAGACAAGTAGCCCCTGACACACAGCAGCAATCAGAGGTGCCCGGACGCCCTCAGGAATCCCCAGCTGTAGGGCATCATGCGGTAGAACACCGTCTCCTCAAGTAAGAAAGGCTTCAAGTTCAAAAAGCCTTTTCTAGGCTTCTGGTTTTGATTAGATCTTCCAAAACTTATCTACTGAACATCGGACATTTTCAGGACTTTTGAAAACCTAAGGGATGGTGCTTGAGGAAGCTGACATCCTGACTCTCCGTGGGATCTGAAGGTTTGTTTTGGAGAGTTCTCCACGTGCAGGTCCTGGCCGACTGGCTGGCCGCTCCCCGGCCAGCTGCTGGGAGCGGGGCAGAGGGAGGGGTACTGAGGGCAGGGCCGCTGGCCCCACACACGAGCCCCGGAAACGCCCCGAACAACCCAGACATACAGTTGCATAACGCTTCACGTTACAGAGTCCTGTCCCCCGAGGTGGTCTCAGCTGACTCTCACAGCAGGCCTGTGAGGCGGGCAGGGGCTGTGCGGTGTTACAGATGGCAAAGGCACGATGGGCGTGTCATCTGTCCCACTGGCATCTGTGCAGGTCGAGGCGGCCTGCACGGCACCCGTTACAGTTTGGCCATCAGCCCCCATAAATGCTCGGCCCTGGATAACACACGTGGAAAAGCTGGAGCTCCCAGCTTCAATGTTCCTGCCACAGGTCCAGGGTTCTTTGTTCAAAGAGCGTCATGGCAGGTACTGTGGGGAGTGGGAAGACAACCACGCTGCTGTCCGAGAAGTCACCAGAAGCTAGTCGTCACAATATGATAGAGAATACAGTGAGGGCCCGGGGCAGAGGCGGTGCCAACAAAACACCAAGGCAGCGGGGAGAAGGAGCAAAGCCAGATGCAACTACAACGAAAGGCTCACCCCTCACGAAGAGGTGGCACTCGAGGTGGACCTTGAAGGAGGGGTCGATCAGGACAGACTGAGATGGAGGTGGGGGAAGCTACGGTTTCTCCTTTTGGATGGGGGAGTGACACGCACATTCAGGAAAAGCGTAAAGTTTAGTTTGGTTGAATCAGACAGCACTTGTTAGGCAGGGAGCGAAGTGTGGGAAAGTAGATCAGGGTCACGGTGCGGGAAGCTCACAGACTAAATTGGGGAGTTGCCCTTACTCTGATCTGAAAATTCTGCAGAGCGAATGCTCTACGGAAAAGGAAAGCCAGTTTCCTCTGACCTAGTATTCTATTCAATTTGCTAGGCTGTTCACCTTACAACCTGAGCCCTCGGGGCTCTTTTCACAGTGGATCACTTCTAAAGAAACCTGCACTTTATTTTAATGTCTTCTTCTATATCTTTCCCTAACCACACAGGCCACCAAAGGAAGGGTGAAGAGAGCGCAAGTGATGTGCACGTGTGTGTGCACTTGCTGTCACAGTGAGGTTATGCCAGTGTATGAAATAAAGGTTGGTTTTGCTGAACTCAGCTGATTTTGTTAGTTAGGAAGCTCGGTTATTTAGTTATTCTTTTCCCTCCCCCACTTTGCCAGCATTAGCACCTTAACCTCCCATCGCCTTTTCTGTCCACATCCTTCCCTGCCTGCTTGGAAGCTAAACAACCCTATGGCAAACCACCCATGATCACGGGTGGGTGACGACTCCAGGACTCCCCAGGTCTGTCACAGGGATGCTGGGTCACTCACTTTCAGAGTCAGACCCCCTGCAAAAAATGTACAAAAAAAGTCAGCAAGGTTGGGGCTGAAGTCTGGCAAGGCTCTGGCTTCCCCTGTTTTGCTAGGAGTTTTAGCAAAGTGGGATGAATACTGTTAGTTCATCTTTGGTCCCTTACCCACACCACCTGGTACATCTGCCCCTGATCCATGCTATTGGTTTACATAAAATTATAATTCTGTAGCCTGTCCTAATAGATCTTGAGCAGACTGTGAAGTAGGTGAGGACCTCAATGCTTTCTTTGCTTGGTGTGTTTTTCCCCTTCACCTCCCACCTTTCTGTATACCTCATGGTTGCCTGTGGAAACCAGAGGAAAGATCTACCTATGGTAATGTGTTGGAGACTTCAATATTCTTCGAGTCATATTTGCATAATAACAGTCACCCTGAAAGGAGATAACATAATGAAAAAAAGTCATATTAGGTAAAATTTTGGGCTTTCCCCCCCTTTTTGTAGTAAGGAGGCCTTGATGTTAATGGAGAGTTTCAGGGAGGAAAAAACCAATTGTTTTGCATCTTAAGATGAATACGCTCAGGCTTATCCACCAGCAACTAAATGTATTAAACCTGACTGGCTTTAAGACCTCCTGGACAGGTTAAAAATAAAATAAAAGTAAGCCAAACAATGCACCCCCTCCAAATGAATTGCAGGTCCTTATTTCATGCCTATCACATCAAGATACACTTGGATGGGACATTGAATTTGTGTTTTCCAGAATCTTTCCAGGGATCTGTTGATCAGTCACATTTGATTGGGCTGATTTAGGCCATTGAGTTCGTTCCTTGCCTTGGGGTAGGACTACACGCTACCAAGTGACCCCAGAAAGATACTTCCAATTTCAGGAGTCAGTGGTGAGGCCTATCAGCTGTTTTCAGGGCTGGACACAGGGGAAGTACTTAACAAACAGGTGATTTGGTGCCAGCACTGCCATCATCACAGACTCCTTGGTGGGACTTGGCTAGTCCTAATTTATAAAGCACATCAGAAGTCAACCTGGGGTGAGCCAGAGGACCACAGTCACAGGTAGGAGGTCTGGGCCTACATGGGCCAAGCTGTTCTCTCTCGGGTTCGCACAGCCATGTTCTCAGGATGGACTGTGTTCCTGAAGGCAGGACGTCGGCCCTTCCCACTGTCCAAAACCAAGACATCAGTTGTCCTGTGGCCTTCCAGGCTCCTGGCCTTTGCCTAGGGGTCAAAGTCTCTCCCCTTGGCCTCTGGAGTCTGAGGAAGTGTCCCCCAGGGGCCATCACTTTGTAGGCAACAATAAAGGGACACCAAAACTCAGTCCCCAGATGACTGTCCTACTTGGGAGAGGAGGATTCCATCCAGGATATTAACACATTTCTCTTGCCCTTTCCCACCACCAGCTCTTGGGTCTCTCACCACTGGTAACACTTGTGCTAAGAGAGGACCCACAGGAGGATTGAACACTAGTTACTTTATATTATTTCAGCAACTCTGGTAAAACAACTGGGACAGACTCCAAAGGATGATTAACATGTGTGGGTTTGTGGTAAATTGTTGGGAACTGCTCTGCCTGGTTTCAGAAGCTATAATCCCTCATGGCTAAGGCTAAGTAAAAAGACTTTGCGACCATAAGCCACTAAAGAGACAAAGCTTATCTCCCTGGCAAGGGCACCGCCTCTGCCCCTTTTACTTCACCCTGCTTGGCCCTGGGCAGATGACTAGTTAGCCAATGACAGGTAAGATTCCTCAAAGGGGGGATGACTTAAGACAGGCATGGTCACAAAGGGGCCCTCAGGGAAGGACTTGAGGAGGGGCTATAGAAAAAGGGGGTGATGGACCTTTGACCCTCGGCTTTGACATAGCCTGAGTCCTCATTCTGTCTGCAATAAGTCTCCTAATCTCTTGGCTGCCTTACTTTCTCTGCCTGACTTCAGCCTGAAACAATGCTGGAGGTGGGTGCAGCCCCATGCTGGAAAGGGCTGGTTCCCTGGGGCGGTCAAGCCTAGGATAGAATAGGTAAACTCCTGTAAAACCTACTTTGCTAATACCCTCAATTTAAATGATAAGGGTCCAAGCATAAAATGAGTTTGTTTCCCCAAAGTTTTATGGCCCTTTACCTATCTGACCCTGACCCAAAATAAGTCCTCAGAGCTCTTTGAAAGTTATCTATTGTTTGATTATTACTGTCTGACAATGATCGATGAGCTTTCATATACACCCTGTATTCCTATGCAAATTAAACCCAATAAAAGCCCATTGAGGAACAGGCTCCTGGCCCTTCTCCTTTGAGAGATCAGCCACCTTTCCTCCCTAAACAGATCATGTCTTGGTAGACTTATTCTCATCCGTGGCAGCCGGGGGAGCCCTGCAGGCGTAGCCCCCACCACAGTAAATGTCACTGAATCCCTCTTCTGGACTAGCATGATCTTGTGACTTAACCTTCATGTGATTTGCCATATCACCTCTTTGGTTCTTGGGGTGTTCCAAAGAATATTTCATTGGCAGCAGGTCACCTGATGAAATAAGGATGTTCTTTCTCCCAGGGTTTTAATTATCTCCTGACCCCACTGAGTGAGTCATCAGAAGGGGTCCCTGGTTTCTTAATTACTAGACATTTGTCTTTCATATCTTGGCCCTCACGTATTTGATCACACACCATCACAGAGGGACCCAAAGGCTTAACCCAGCAGTAAAGCAGAAGGTCACCATCATCACTTGTCACCTGCTGCTGCCTGCTAGCAAGCTCCACCTCATGAGCACAGGTTGTGGTAAGGATTTTACTCACTTAATATTCCTAGAGAAGCAACTTTTACCAGTTTTTGGAAGTCTGTTTTGGTGTTTGTTCGCTTTTTAAATAACTTTCTATCTTATTAACCCTCTCTCAAGACATAGCATTTTTCCATGACCCGGTAAGTTCCCCAATATTCCCAGTCAGTGCCTCCAAACCCATCCCACTATAAAGCCATCCTTTTTTTTTTTTTAAACGTACAACTAGTTTTACCTGTTTCAGCACTTCATGTAATTGAAATCATACAGTATGTATTTTTATGTAATGCTTCTTTCATGAAGCAAAATGTGTTTGAGATTAACCCATGTTAACTATATCAGCAGTTCATTCTTTTTCATCGATGTATAGGTGTTCTGTTGAATAAATAACATTTTAATTATTCTTGTTGATGTTGAGTGATGCTGGCATTGTTCCAGTTTCAAATTTTTATGGCTAAGGCTGTGATGGATATTCTTCTACAAGTTATATTGCAGACACATGTTTTCCTTCCTTTTGCATAAATACCAGGAGTGGAATTGGTAGGTCATAGGGTAGGTGAATATTTAACTTTATAAGAAACCGCTAAGCAGTTTTTCAAAGTGGCTGCATCATTTTACAACCCCATCAGCAATGCTCAAGAGTTCCAGATGCTCTGCATCCTCACCAGCAGCTGGTGGTGTCCGTGTTTTAATTTCAGCCTTTTCAGTGGGTGTGCCGTGGTGCCTCACTGTGATTATGATTCATATTTTCTAGTGCCCAGTGATGTTGAGGATTTTTCATGTGTTCATTTGCATTTATAGTCTTCCTTTGTGATGTCTGTTCAACTATTTTGTACAATTTTAATTGTTTTTATTACTGGGTTGCAGGAGAATTTTATATGCGGGGTCCAGCACAAATAACACCCTTTATTACAAAATGTTTTATTACAAAGTCACAGGCATGTCATTCTGTAATATAACACTATCACACTCAAGCACACCATATGACATTTTAGGTGAAATGTTGAAATTAAAACTATAAATTATTACTCCCAGATTATTGCCCTACCAGCCCCACTAAAGCAGGCATTAACTCTGCCAGACCCTGTATTTTGAATAAAAGTTCTTGTCAAAGATCCGTTTTGCCAAGTATTTTATCTCACTGTGTGGCTTGGCCATTCGTTTTTTTAAAGGCTCTTTTGATGAGCAGAAATTTTTGATTTTTTTAGAAGTCCAACTTATTAAATACATCATTTACAGTAAGTCCTTTACATTCTGTGTAAAAACGCCTACCCAAAGTTTGCAAAAATATTCCCCTATATTGCCTTTCAGAAGTCTTACTGCCTTAACTTTATATTTAGTTCCCTGATGCATCTCTAATTGTTTTTTGTGTATGGTGTGAAACACAGGTCACATTTTTCTTCAATATCAGTTGTTCCATCACCATGACTTACTTTGGTGCCTCTGTGAAGATCAATTGCCCATATATATATGGATTTATTTCTGAATTCACTATTCTGTTCCACTCATATACTTGTCTATCCTTATATGGTCTTGATTATTATAGCTTTATAGTAAATTTTGATATCCGGTAGTGTAAATTTTCCATTTTTCTTTTTCAAGATTGTTTTGCTTTTAGGCCAGAACCTCCATCTTCCAGTAATTCGCCAAAATGACTGACACAAATGGAAAGAGGAGAGGCCTTTTAGAAAACAGGGTGTTGCTCCTTTGGCCACAAACATGCGAATCGACAAGAAAGGTGATATTGTAGGCATCAAGGGAGTGGGCAGTGTTCAAAAGGAGTGCCCCACAGAGGTTCCCACGGCAAAACCAGAAGAGTCTACATGGGCACCCAGCATGCAGTGGGCATTGCTGTAAACAAACAAGCGCATGATTCTTGCCAAGGGAGTTAATGCACATATTGAGCATATAAAGCCCTCCAAGAGCCAAGATAGAGTCCTGAAACACGTAAAGGAAAATGATCAGAAGAAGAAGGACGCCAAAGAGAGAGGCACCTGAGTTCCACTGAGGCGTCGGCCTGCTCCGCCCAGAGAAGCGCACAGTGTGAGAACCGATGGGAAGGAGCCGGAGCCCGTTCCCTAGGAATCCGTGGCAAGACAAGCGTGACAAAAGAAAAGACCTCTGTACTGATTTTTTAAAAAAGATTGTTGTGGCTATTTCAGGTCCTTTCATTTCCAAATAAGCTCCAGTTGCATCACCTGAAACTCCAGTGTCGTTTTTTTTTTTTTTTTCAGTCTTTTCTTTCTGAATCATTGACTTGCCTTCAAATTCAATGATCTTTTCATTTTCAGTGTCCAATATGGTATTAAGCCCATCCAGTGACTTTTTCCTTTTGGTATATTTCATTTTTCACTTCTAGAATTTTCATTTGCCTTTTAAATTGTTTCCATTTCTCTGTTGAGGTCACACATTTGTTCACCTTACTTTAAATCCTTCAACATATTTACAATAGCTGTTTTAGATTCTTTATGGCTGAATTCCAACATTTGTGTCAACTCTCAGTAAATTGGTCTTTTAAACAATATTCTATTTATTTATTTTTAGAGAGAGGGGAAGGGAGGAAGAAAGGAGAGACATGCTGATACAAGAGAAACATCAATTGGTTGCCTCTAGTATATGCCCCAATCAGGGACCAAACACACAACCCAGGCACATGCCCTGACCAGGAATCAAACTGGTGACCTTTCGTTTTGCAGGACCATGCCCAACCAACTGAGCCATACAGGTCATGGCAACTCTGAGTTCATTTCTTTCAACCTTTTTTCTTCTGATTATGGGTCACATTTTCCAGCTTTTTTATGTTTTGTAATTTTATATTACATGCTGGACATTGTAGCTAAAATGTGAAGGCATTTAATTTACTTGAGCCTTCAATTGGTACTATCAAGGTTTGGATTTAGGCTTTGCTAGTGTGGGTCAAGAGTAACTCTTATTCTAGAGCTAGAGCAGCCCAGCTCCTACACTACAGTTTTTTTCATGCCCCAACTGAATGCCTGAGGTATCATATCTCTCCTTTTTGGTGGTTGGAACTGTGATATTTCCCAGACCATGAGACTTCCTCTGACTCATACCCCCCTAATAATTAATTGTTGTCATGGAGTCTTACCATTTTCATACACGGTTTAGCATCTGGCCAAAGACTAAAGGAGATCCTTCCTTTCCAGCACCCTACTCCACAAATTCCAGCAATCCCAGCAGCCCTGGGCACAAACTCTGTTTCCTCTGCTCTCCAGGATCTAGTTCCCTGTACCAGAATTTGTAAAGTGCCCCCAGGCATAAAGCGAAGATATGGTCTGAGTTTACCTCATGTCATTTCATTTTATCCACAAACACAAGTCTGTCCTGTTTTCCAATAGCTGAAGATAGTTGTTGCACATATTTTGTCCTGTTATATAGATGTTTATAGCAGGAAAATAAATATAATACCCAATATTGCATTGTGACCAGAATTGGAAGTTCCTGTTTTGATGTTTAATACCTTTATAAAAGGGAAAGGTTGTAGTTTCTTGCTGAAATTTGAATCCATTAGACCTTTTACCCATTCTTTTGGAGGTAAATAACTCATACTAACTGTTTTGTTCTTAACATTGTCAAGACATACATATGCTTAATACCTTAACATATGTTAAGACCAAGAAGAAAGAAAAAAGCATCCATTTGTCTACTTTTCAGGTATTGCTATCTTATAGATGCATAATTTTATTTCTGTATTACTTCTTAACTATTTATCTCCTCTATATTCACTCTAGCTTTCTATTCCTATTTTAAAACCCAGAGACTAAACCTGAACTTAGTAACTTCACTACAGTGAAGACTTTCACTACAATAAAGAAAATATGTATTAATTTTCATGTTTCTAGAACATGAGTCTCAGACACATTAAGAAACTTGCTAAGGGCAAAAAGTTACTGTGTGCCAGCATTACAACTGGACCTCAGAATGCAATTGGGGTAGTAGGGCCTTAACCTGGAGAATCTATTTTTATTAATGTAATCTCAGACTATTTTAACTTTTTGAGAAGACACATGGCACTACTGGGTCATATTGAATGTACAGTCTACTGAAACCCTTCAGTACTTTTCACAAGAATGACAATTACTCGTTTTTCTCTGTGTAAAACATATGAATCAATATTTTAAAACTTAAGTGCAAGACATTTATTCTTACTGACATGCTGTTTATCAGAGTTCTTTGTTTTATGTTATTGTTCTCCTGAAGTTTGATTTTCATCTAATGTATTTACCACATCCATCAGTGTGACTAACAGAAACAGACTGCATTTAAGTCTGATGAAAATGTACCGAACCGCTCATGAATGCTGATACCTGCAGAATGACAGCCACCTATGCTCACATCTGAATGCATACACTTTGAGTCTGATTATTAACCACCTATAAATCTGCGTGTCTCGATTTTATATAGTCTATATTTGCCTGTCCTACATTTATTGAGCATTTACATTTAAAAAAATTTTTTTTTATTTTAATCATTGTTCAAGTACAGTTTTCTCCCCCCTACTCCCATTCCAGCCCACCCACCCAACCCTCCCCCCTTCCGCCCCATTATCCCCCACCCCTAGTTTTTGTCCATGTGTCCTCCGAATTTGTTCCTGTAAACCCTACCCATTCCCCCCTGAAATTCCCTCTTCTCTCCCCTCTGGTCACTGTCAGACTATCCCCTATTTCAGTGTCTTTGGTTATATTTTGCTAGTTTTTTTGTTTTGTTTTGTTGTTTAGATTCCTGTTAAAGGTGATATCATGTGGTATTTGTCTTTCACTGGAGCATTTACATTTTGACTTTGTAGCAGAGCCTGTGAGTACCCCAGCTATATGCTCTCAGGCATTACCATTATAGTGTAGACTCCACTCCAAACTGTGTGTAAGACAGACCAGACATGCTTGAGAATGAACACCACTTAAAAGCAACCCTTAACCAATGACTGAGGGAACTTGGTATACAAGTTCCCTGGCTCCTTTGCTTTGGGTGGGACAGTTCTGAAGCCAGGGTAGTAACTCACCTGACAATGCAGCCTTTATAAGCTGCCTTCGTTATTCCTCTACCAGTTTTTCCTAATATCATCTCCCAAAGTAAACTATTCATATTAAAATCTTTATCTCAGGATCTATATCTGAGAAAAACCAAAATAAGACAATCATTTTATTTTCACCCAAACTAAAATGACCTTCAATTTTTTCACACTGTCCTATTTATAGATGAACACACAGCAAAGAAAAAAGTTAAAGTTAAAAGACAAAAGTAAGTAAGAGCATGTGTAGCTACAGGAATAAACTAAGGGACACACACATGATATAAAACATAAATGTGAGGGGGGTGAGCAAAAAAATGTGCTTTCAGAATGTATTTGAACTCAAATGACAATGAACTTAAAATAGACTGCTATGAACATAACCTGTTAAATAAGAATCTTATGGTAACCACAAACTGAAAACCTATAATAGATACATGAAAATAAGAAAAATAAATGTAAAGAAACCACTAATGCCATCAATGTACAAGAAAAGAGAGCAATAAAGGAACAAACAACTACAAATAGCAAACAGAAAACAATTAATAAAATGGTAATTAGTACATAACCTATCCATAATTACTATAAACATAAAAGGACTAACTGCTCCCCTCCAAAGATGTGGTTGAATGTATGGGTTGGCTAAAAAGTTTCTTTTCTTCCATAAGATGGTTCTAGTAATGCTTAATTGTCTTTAATTTGATTCAAAACAATTTTGTTAGATTGTATCATGACAGGTGTCATAGCGTGCATTTATAAAACTTGTCAAAATTGGTGAATTTTTGTGTAGCTATTTTAATGTTGAAGATGGAAGAAAATATGCAACCTTTTTGGCACATCATGCTTTATTATTTCAAGAAAGGTAAAAATGCAACTGAAACACAAGAAATCATTTGTGCGGTATGAGGAGAAGGTATTTGATTGAATGTGTCAAAAGTGGGTTGCAAAATTCTGTGCTGGAGATCTCTCATTGGACAATGTTCCATGGTCAGATAGACCAGTTGAAATTGATAGCAACCAAATTGAGACATTAACTGAGAACAATCAACATCCTACCATGTGGGAAACAGCCAACATATTCAAAATATCCCAATCAATAAAGTTATTGGTGAAAATATAAAATGTGTCTTTTCTTTAACAGAAAAGAAACCAAATGGACTCTTTGGCCAACTCAATATATTAACAAACAAGACCTGTGCATATGCTACCTACAAGCAACTGACTTCAGATTGAAAGACATACACACTGAAACTGAAGTAATGGAAAAAGATATTTCATGCAAAGGAAACAAAAAGAAAGCAGAAGTAGCAATACTTATACCAGACAAAGTAGAGTTTCAAAGACTGTAACAAGAGACAAATACGGGCTTTTTATAATAATAAAGAGATTAATCTAACAAGAGGATATAATACTTGTAACATCTACACATCTAATTTAGGAGTACCAACATACCCATAGCAAACATTAACAAATTTAAAGGGAGACACCGACAGTAACACAGTAATAGTAGGGGACTTTAACACTGCACTTCATTGGAGGATACATCATCCAGGCAGAAAATCAGCAAGAGTGACTTTAAATGACATAATAGACCAGGCAGAGTTAACAGATAGCTACATAAAATTCCCTGCAAATCAATAGAATACACATTCTTTTCAAGTACACATGGAACATTTTCCAGACTAGTCCAAGGCTGGCCAAAAATCAAGTCTCAGTAAACTTAAAAAGACAGATTGTATGAAGCATCTTCTAGGATCACAATAGTATAAAACCAGAAATCCATTACAAGAACAATACTGGAAAAAATATAAACACATAGAGGCTGAGCAACATGCAACTAAATGTCAATGAGCTGATGAAGAAATCAAGGAGGAAATTTAAAGTCTTGAAACAAATGAAAATGGAAATGCAACATTCCCAAATTATGGGGACACATCAATAGCAGTTCTAAGAGGGAAAGTCATAGCAATACAGGCCTATCTGAAGAAAAAAGAAAAGTATCAAAAATAGTCTTAACTTTATCTAAAGAAACCAGAAAAAGAACAAAAAGAGCCCAAAATGGGTAGAAAAAATAATAAAGATCACAGCAGAAATAAATGAAATAGACACTAAACAAAACCAATAGAAAAGATAAACAAGAGAAAGGCTAGTTCTTTGAAAAGATAAACAAAATCAATAAACTTTTAGCCAGACTTATCAAGGAAAAAAAGAGAGGGCCCAAATAAATAAAATCAGAAATTAAAGAAAAGGAATGACAACTGACATCACAGAAACACAAAGGATCACAGGAGAGCACTGTGCCAACAAATTGCACAACCTAGAGAAAATGGGCAAATTCCCAGCAACATAATTTTCCAGGACTTAATCAGGAAAAACCAGAAGATTTGAACAGATTGATCACTAAGAATGAAGTTGAGTCAGTAATCAAAAACTTCCAACAAACAAAAGTTGAGGACCAGATTGCTTTATCAAACATTCATAGAAGAATTAATACCAATCCTTCTCAAATTACTCCAAAAAAGTTGAAGATAAGAGAAAGCTTCCAAACTTATTCTACAAAGCTAGCATTACTCTGATACCAGAACCACACAAAGACATCACAAGACAACAAAATTTGCAGCTAATATCCCTGATGAACACAGACAAAATAATCCTCAACAAAATCTTAGGACACTGAATTCAATGATAGATTAAAAACATCATTTACCTGGTCCAGAGGTGCAGGGATGGTTCAACAATCACAAAATCAATATGATATACCACATAAATAAAATTAAGGATAAAAATCACATGATCATATAATTACACACAGAAAAACCATTAGACAAGATTCAACACCCACTTACAATAAAAAAAAAAAAAACCCTCTTAACAAAGTGGGTATAAAAAGAAGATTCTGGAATATAATGCAGCCCATATGTGGCAACCCCCCAGCTAATATTATACTCAATGGTGAACAGTTGAAAGCTGTTTCTCTATGATCCAAAGTAAGATGAGGATGCCCACTCTCACCACTCTTATTTAACCTAGTACTGGAATAGACATGAAAAAGAAATAAAAAGGTGCAAATTAGAAAAGAGGAGGTATAATTGTCACTATTTGCAGATGACATGACACTATATATAGGAAACTTGAAAGATTCTAACAAAAAACTGTATGAATTAGTAAATGAATTCAGTAAAGTGGCAGGATACAAAACTTATATATAGAAATCTGTTAAATTTCTGTATACAAATAACAAACTATTAGAAAGAGAAATTAAGAAAACAATCCCATTTATAATTGCATCAAAAAGAATAAAATGCCTAGGAATACATTTAACCAAGGAAGTAAAAGATATGTGCTCTAAAATGTATAAGGCATTGATAAAAGAAATTGAAAAAGGCATAAATAAATGGAAGGCTGTTCCATACTAACAAACAGGAAGAATTAATAGCATTAAAAAGTCCATACTACCCCAAGCAATGTACAGATTCAATGCAATCCCTATCAAAATACGAATGGTGTTTTCAACAGAACTAGAACAAATAATCCAAAAATGTATATGAAATCACAATAGATCCCAAATAAGCCAAAGAAATCTCGAGGAAGAACAAAGTTGAAGGTGTCATGCTCCCTGGCTTAAAACTGTATTACAAAGCTATAATAATAATCAAAACTGTATAGCACTAGCACAAAAAGCAGACACATAGGTCAATGAAACAGAATAGACAACCCAGAAAACACCCCACATTCCTACAGTCAAGTAATCCACAACAAAAGAGGCAAGAATATACAATGAGGAAAACCTGGTCTCTTCAATAATCATGTTGCAAATACTGGATAAGCACATGCAAAAAACCAAAAAACAAAACTAGACCACTTTCTTATACTGTATGCAAAATAAACTCAAAATGGATTAAACACTTACATTTAAGATCCGAAGTCATAAAACTCATAGCAGAAAACATAGGTAGTAAACCCTTTGAAATCAGCCTTAACAATATTTTTTAGATATGTCTGTCCTTGGGCAAAGGCAACAAAAAGCAAAAATAAATTAATGGGACTACATTAAACTAAAAAGCTTTTTTGCACAGTGAAGGAAACAATCAACATGATGAAACGGCAATCTGCTGAACTGGAGATATTTGCCAATGATAATGCTAAAAAGGGGTTAATATCCAAAACATATAAAGAACTCATATAAACTCAACATTTAAAAAAAACCCAATTGAAACATGGGCAGAAGACCTGAATAGACATTTCTCCAAATATGACATACAGATGGCCAACAGACACATGAAAATATGTTCAACATCACTAAACACCAAAAAAACGCAAATCAAAACCACAATGAGACACCAGCTCACACCTGTCAGAATGTCTATTACCCAAAAGACAACAAATAACAAGTGTTGGCAAGTATGTGGAGAAAAGGGAACCCTGTTGTACTATTGGTGGGATTTAAATTAGTGCAGCCACTATGGAAAACAGTATGGGAGTTCCTCAAACAATTAAAAATAGAACTTCTGTACAACCCAGCAATTTCACTTCTTGGAATATAGCCTAAGAAGACAAAAACAATAATTCAAAAATATATATGTACCCCCATGTTCATTACAGCATTATTTACAATAGTCAACATGTGAAATCAACCCAAATGTCCAGCAACAGACCAATGGATAAAGAAGTGCTGGTGCAAATAGACAAATGGAATATCACTCACCCATAAAACAGAATGCAATTTTGCCATTTGCAACAACATAGGTGGATCTAGAGTATATTATATTAAGTAAAATAAGTCAGAAAGAGAAAGAAAACTCCTCTATGATTTTACTTATATGTGGAATCTAAAAAAACAAATATGCAAAATGAAATAGAAAAAACCCATATATACAGAGAACTGATGGAGGGGTGGAAGGTTGGGAGAAAAGGCAAAGGGGGTTAAGAAGTAAAAACTTTGTTATAAAATAAGTCACAGGGATATAATGTACAGCATAGGGAATATAGCCAATAATATCATGATAAGTATACATAGTGATTGATAGTTACAGTAGTATTAGTGATTAATATTAGTGATAGTGATTGATGCTAACTTTGCAAAGTTATAAATGTTGATTCACTATGTTATACCTGCAACTAATATAATTCTCCATGTCAATTATAATTAAAAATAAATGAAAAATAAATAATTTTCCTAGTACTGATAAAAATTTTTCAACCTTATTATCCATTTTGCAAATGAGAAAACTGCAGTAAAATAACTTGCCTAAGGCCAATATTTGGTAATCAGTACAGTCAGACTGGATTCCAGAGACCGCAGTGCTGTGTGGCCTCCATGGCCTTCTACGCAATCTGTTCACTGCCTTGCTTAACACGGCTGCATCATAGCCCTGGCCTCTCCCTGTTCACAACTGGGTGTGGGGGTGGGTGCGGTGCGGTGGGGAGGAGAGCATTACATTCTCTCGTTTGCTTAACTCCTACTCCCTCCTCTGACAATAAGATTGAAGATTAAAATTCTCGTTTTATTTTTTGTCTTTCTGGAAACCAGAAATGCAGCATCTCAGTGTTGAGCAGGCAATGGGCCGAATGAGACCTGGATGTTAGATACAGGACATGAATAAGTTACTTCAGTGGTGTGCAGCCCAAGTCCCCTGCTTGATTCCTTACCATTCTCGCCCTCATTAATGCAAACATAGCACTCAATTTTATCATCCAAGAAAATGAGAATAACAGATTCCTTTGAATTTTCTATAATTCCCAATCATCTATTTTTCTTAGGTTTGACAACACTTCTTTATGATTATGGAACTTAATAGTCTTTTGGCCAAGATGGCAGAGGTAACTGCTGAGCTCACCTCCTCCGGTGACTACATCAAAATCACAACTAAACTATGGAACCATTGTTAAGAACCACCTGAACACTAGCTGGACAGAATTCCTGTAACTAAGGATATAAAGAGGAAGCCACATCAAGACTGGTGAGAAGGGTGTAGAAGTGTCACAGGCAGGTCCCATGCCCATGGTGTGGCAGTTAAGAACTGGAAGGGAGATCCCAGCTGCAGAGGTTCCCCCTGAGGAGCGAAAGGTCCCAGCCCCACACCAGGTTCTCCAGCCTGGGATACCACTGCTGGGAAGAAGAGGTCCCATAACATCTGGCTGTGAAAACCAGCAAGAGTTGTATTCAAGTGAGATAGAGGGCTGATGGAGACAATAATGTGCTCCTCTTGAGGGGCCTGTGCACATACTCATTCACTCACAAACCCACTCATTCTAAGCTCCAGCATAGAGGATGCAGCTTGAGAAGCACCAGAAACATACAGAAAAGAACTAAACTGACTAGCTTCAGGGAGATGGCTGGATGGGCAGGGGCCCAGATAGCTCTCTCCAGGGACAGATGGGCTGGCAGGCACCACTGTTCCCTCGATGAACTCTCCTCCCACTCAGACGACATGGTGCAGGTGGGTGCCAAACCTGAGATCTCCATTACTGGATATTTCAGTTTGTCCCACCTTGGTGATTCCCTGAGACCTCGTCCCACTCAATTCACTAACCCACCCAAGCCTCTTCCAGCAGCTAGTACACATAAGCAACTGCCTTGGCTCATGCTGAGGACTTTCCTAATATCTCAAAATCCACAAACCCCAAATAAGCAGTGATTGGCTTTGGTTTGTCCTATACTTCTTGCTAAGTGTCCCTAAGCCCAGCACAGACAGTGACTGGTCTCAGTTTTCATTGTGTAACTCCCAGCAGGTGGCCCCAAGACTGGCATATGCAGTAACCAGTCTTGATCTGGAACATAGCTTCAAATGAGTGGCCACAAGCCTGGCATTACAATGTGGCTGACCTCAGCCCACACTGCAATGCCTACCAAAGGGTCCCAAGCTTGGCACAAGTGGTAGCCATCCTTGGTTCACAGAAAAGCCTCTCCCAGGCACCTCTAAGTCCAACACAATCAATACCAAGTAAAGATCACTTTCTACCTCCTACTAGGCAGACCCAAGCCCAGTATAAGCCATGGCTGCCTGCAGCCTGCACTGCAGCCCCTCCTAAGAGGCTCCAAAACCAACACATTGAAGAGCACTGTGTGTGGGCTTTAGACCACAGCAGGGCACCACCCAACCAGAACACCTGAAGTGTAGACTCAAATGGCACAAGTGCCCAACTTAAGCAACTCCTACTCCATTGGATCAGCCATGACACAGCAGATTGCCTGCTGCAGTTATGCCCAGCCCTCACAATCAGACCGATTGAGACCAATCACTACCTGCTGACATGCCAACAGCAACTGAGGCTCATGTACAGCAAAGGGCACTCACAACCCATGCAAAAGATCCCCCTGGAGAAGCTGGCTCAAGTGACCAGTGAGCCTGAACCACTGAGCTCCACAGGACACCTATTTATATGGCCACTCTGTCAAGACAGGGAGATGTAGCATTTCTACTCAATATCAATACATGGAAACAAATACAAGGAGTCAGCAAAAATGAGGAGACAAAAACACATGTTCCAAATGAAAGAACAGAACAAAACTCCAGAAAGAAACCTAACAAAATAGAGGCAAGCAATCTACCATATACGGGGTTGAAAACACTGGCTATAAGGATGCTCAATGAACTTAGGGAAAGAACAAATGAACTCAGTGAGAACCTCAACAAAGAGAAGGAAAATGCAACAACAGAACCCTTCAGAAATGAAGAATGCCGTAACTGTAATGAAGCATATTAGACGGAATCAATGGCAGGTGAGACAGAGCATAGGCTCAAATCAGCAATCTTGAGGAAAACATAGAAGAAAACACTCAATCAGAACAGCAAAAATAAAAACAAAATAAAATAAATGAGGATAGTTTAAAGGAACTCTGGAACAACATCAAGCATACCAACATTAGCATCACAGGGGTATCAGAAGGAGAAGAAAGAGAGCAAGGGATTGTAAACCTATTTGAAGAAATAATGACAGAAAACTTCCCTAAGTAGAAATACAAGTCTGGGAAGTTCGGAGAGTCCTACACAAGATGAACCCAAAAAGGCCCACATCAAGATACATCATAATTAAAATGCCAAAGGTAAAGACAAAGAGAACCTTAAAAGTGGCAAGAGAAAAGCAGTTAAAGAGCTCCCATAAGACTACCAGATAATCTCTCCATAGAAACTTTGCAGACCAAAGTAACTGGTATTAAATATTCAAAGTGATAAAAAGCAAGGATCTATAACCAAGATTTTTCTACCCAGCAAAGCTATTATTTGGAACCAAAGGACAGATAAAGAGGTTTCCAGACAGGAAAAAGCTAAAAGAGTACATCACCACTTAATCAATATTACAATAAATGTTAAAGTGATTTTTTAAGGAAGAAAAGAAATGATAAAAAATATGAATAAGAAAATACAGAAAAAAATTGTGACTGACAAAGGCAAAAATTTAGTAAAAGCAGTGGCCCAGCCAACTATACAGCTAGTACAAGACTTAAAAGGCAAAAGTAGGAAGATCATGGGTAGTTCCAACAATGAGTTAAGGGATACACACAAGCACACACATGAGGTAAAAAATAACGACAAAAACTTAAACATGGAGGAGCGAGAAAACATTGCAGTCATTTTAGAATGTGTTCAGACTTAAGCAACTATCAACTTAAAATGGACATAACATAAGTTGGTATGTGTGTACTGTGGTACACATATACCATAGTAACCACATGGTACCACATGTGGTACCCCATGGTACCACAGAACCCATGGTAACCACAAACCAAGCGTCTGGAAGAGATATATGAGAAAAAGTGAGAAGGGCATCCAAACACAACCTTATGAGAAGTCACCAGCACACAAAAGAAGAGGACAAGGAAAAAAGGAACAGAGAAGAATTACAAAAGCAATCAGAAAACAATGGATGAAATGGCAATAATTACATACCTATCAACAATTACTTTAAATGTAAATGAACTAAATGCTCCAATCAAAAGGCACAGGGTGGCTGAATGGATTCAAGAAAAAAAAGACCTGTGCATATGCTGCCTCCAAAAAGCCCACTTCAGGGAGAAAAAAACACAGACTGCATGTAAAGGGATGGAAAAAGATACTTCCTGCAAATAGAAACAAAACAAAAAAAAGGCTGGAGTATCAATACTTATATCAAACAAGATAGATTTTAAAACAAAGGCTTACTTAAACATAAGACTGGAAACCATAAAATTTCCAGAAGAAAACATAGGCAGTAAACTCTGCCTCAGCCTTAGCAATATTTTTTGGACGTGTGTCCTCAGGCAAGATAAACAAACAAACAAAAACAAATGAGACTACATCAAACTAAAAAGTTTTTGCAGAGTAAAGGAAACCAGCAACAAAGTTTCTTCAAAAAATTAAAAATGGAACTGCCCTACGGCCCAGTGATTCCACTGCTGGGAAAATATCCAAAGAAACCCTAAACACTGATTTGAAAGAATAAATGCACCCCTATGTTCATTGCAGCATTATTTACAATAGCCAAGATTTGGAATCAGTTCAAGTGCCCATCATTTGATGAGTAGATAAAAAAGCTGTGGTACATTTACACAATGGACTGCAAAAATGATGGAAACCTTACCTTTTGTGACAGCATGGATAAACCTGGAGACTATTAAGTGAAATTAGCCAGTCCAAGGAAGACAAATGTGATTTGTGGAAACAAATGAACAAAAGAAGGGAGGGGGTTGGGGGGTTGGGGGTTGGAGGTGAAAAAGGTGATGGGATTAAACGAACAAAACCTAACAGACACAGACAACAGTACGGTGAGCACCTGAGGGAAAGGAGGGAGCGGGGAGAGAAGAGGGTAAAGGGGGAATCAGCGGTTATGAAAGGAGACTTGACTTTTGATACTGAACACACAATATAATACACAGATGATGGTTTATAGAATTGTACACCTGAAGCCTATATAATTTTATTAACCAATGTCACCCCAATAAATTAAATAAAAATTTTAAGAAAAGACAACCTATGGAATGGGAGAAGATATTCACCAATGACACATCCATTAAGGAGTTAATATCCAAAATATATAAGAAACTCAAACAATTTAACACCAAAAACAAAACAAACGATCTGATTAAAAAATGGGCAGAGGACCTGAATAGACATTTCTCTCAAGAGGACATGCAGATGGCCAACAGACATATGAAAAGATGTTCAACATCACTAATTATCAAAAAAATGCAAATTAAAACCACCACGAGAAGTCAACTTACACCTGTCATGATGGCCATCGCCAATAAATCAACGAACAACAAGCACTGGAGAGGATGCTGAGAAAAGGGAATCCTCTTGCCCTTCAGGTAGGATTGCAAATTGGCGCAGCCACTGTGGAAAACAGTATGGAGTTTCCGCAAAAAGTTGAAAATAGTACTATCATATGACCCAGCAATTCCACTTCTGGGTATTTATCCAAAAAATCCAAAACACTAATTTGAAAAGGTATATGCACCCCTGTTTTTTTTGCAGCTTTATTTACAATAGCCAGTATATGGAAGCAACCTAAGAATCCATTGATAGACCAATAGCTAAAGAAGTTGTGGTACATATATACCATGAAATACTACTCGGCTATAAAAAAGAATGAAATCTTGCCATTTGTGACAACATGGATGAATCTAGAGGGTATTATGCTAACTGAAATAAGTCAGACAGAGGAAGACAAATACTGTATAATTTCACTTATATGTGGAATCTAAAATATAAAATAAACTAAAAAAAACTAGAAAAACAAATTCATAAATACAGAGAACAAATTGAGGTTTGCCAGATTGGGGGTGCTCAGGGGGCTGGATAAAAGAGGTGAAGGGATTAAGAAGTACAGATTGGTGGTTATAGAATTAGTCCCAGGAATATGAAGTACAATCTAGGGAATATAGTCAATAATATTGTAGTAACTATGTTTGATGACATATGGGTACTAGAGTTGTCAGACTGATCACTTCATAAGTTGTACAACCACTATGCTGCATACCTGAAACAAATGTAATACTGTACATCAACTGTCATTGGAAAGTAAAACAAAAATTAAAAATAAAATTGTAAGCAAACACCACAGTAGGCAAAACAATGTTAGGAACCTCCATGGATTCAGCCAGCTTCAAACAGGGATCAGCCTGGGCCAGTTTTGATCCATGTAAACTCCCCTCGCTTTTCCCTCCCACATTATTGTAAAGCAAATCCCAAACATGACATTTCATCAGTAACTATTTCAGGATATATTTTTTAAAATAAGGGCTCTTTCAAAAACAATGCATCATTAACATGACTAAAACAAAACAAAAAATAGTAATTCCTTATAACAAACATCCAGTCAGCATACGTATTTCCAAGGACCTATAATTATATAATATAATTTAGAAAAAAGGTTCTCATGCTATGACAGGTTGAAATGTCCCTTACGTTTCTTTTGGTTGAGAGGACCCTCCTCCATCGCTCTTGCGATTCTGAGGGCACACTTTCTCGGTTAACTGAAGCTATGTCCATCTCTGGTCATAATGGTTGCTGACCAGGTAACAGGGCTCTAAGCTCCTGGGGACCAAGAGGGTTGGCGGACCACAGGCACAGTGTGGGGAGCTCTTTCTTTGGGGCTTAAAGCAGTGTCAAACCATCAAGTGAATCCCGTGTCACTTGCTGAGACCATCACTTGCTCAGTTCATCCCTGGCAGAGCCTGGCAGCCAGCAGCGTGGACACTGCAGCTAAATTCTGGGAAGTGGCCCATCGAGAAGCTGGGGTGACTGACTGTGTGGTCTGAACGGCCTGGGAGTGGAGGTGATGAGCCTACCAAGGCAGGAATGGATGCGGTAAATCTGGAACCCATGATGCCAGTGAACTGGGGAGGAAGAGGGAAAGGAAGCATAAAAATGCCCCTAGGCATTTGGCATTCAATATGTGAACATAAAATTAATGAAAATGAGTAAGTGCTCATCTGATTTAAGGATGCTCCGTAGGCTGTAACTACTTAACAAGATAGACTCATGAATGATAATGTGGGAACACTTCTTGGATTCCTGAATACCCTGGGTGCCCCCTTAAAATGGGGCTGTTCACAAGATTTAAAAAAAAAAAAAACAAGTCCTGACAGTGGTTCAGAGAGATCAGTGAAGGGAAGCCAGATGTGGCTACCCGTGCTCCTCCACCTCCAAAATCCCCTACGACTTCCTCACTGGCTGCCTCACCACCCTGGGTGTTCCGTTCTCTCCTTCGCTACCAACCAGGCAAGCTCTGCTCCCCACTCCCCTCCAAGAACAGTGCCTCCAGCCCCTACTGCTCTTGTCCACTTCAGTTAGTCACTGGTGTCCCTCCAGCCCAAGCTCCATCCCGGTAGCATCTACCCAAAGATTTTGGTAAGAACCTCGGCAACCTCCCCAGGGCCTGACCACTCTCTGGGAGAAACCGAAGTGGCAACACGGCCGCCCTGGCACCTGAGCCCCGCTTGTCTGCTACTCTGTGGAGGATCCCAGATGCAACAAACTGTAGCGTCGTCTGTCGTATTTCTGCTATGTGTCTTTCCTGGTTGCTATTTCATGAGTCTCTTAGAAAGTTAATGAGGACACAAGATTTTTCCATTGTTTCTGAAAACAAAGCTACTCTTCCACAAAACCTATCTAATGTCTCCTATATATAAAAAAGAAAAAGTGCACACCTAGAATTTTAAGTTAAGAGGAGCACTTTTTTTATTTCCTTCATTTGTTATAATTGTAATTACCTGCTTACCATACTTAGCATTTGGCCTTGAGAAGAAATGAGTAATTACTCTTGTAATGTTTTTAATTCCTCATTAGAATAATTTTAGTTGCCAAGCAACTTTCACTTTTATGTTCTATATAAGAAAGGATTATGCCCGAATTATTTTTTTAAATCAATTTTAGGATAGAATAAGCAACTTTCTATGCTAGCATGCCTCCTTGTAAGTACTAATGTTGACTGTGAGAGCAGAACTGTTTACGATGGGATTACGGGAGGCGAGTTAACTGCAGCGGGCTGTGCAGAAAGCGGCACCCTTGCGGCACGTGCACAGAGTGCAGGAAGATGTTCCCTACTCGCGGCCTCTCTTGCTCTCGGTGGCAGAGTGGATGGACAGCGGTAATGTTCTCCTTTTTGCTAGTCTGTATTTTCAAGTTTTCCAAAGTGAGCATGAAAAATGTTTAAAGTTATTTAAATTTAAGAAGTAAATATAAGGGCTGAGTTACCATTAGATCTTTGTAAATACAAGAACTTATAAAAGTGTGAGAATTAAATACAAATACATACGAGGGGGGACCTCCCCCCAAAGAACAGAATTATCTTCTGGAGGCCAGGCCCCTGGTAGTACAGGCTTCCCCCACTAGGTGAGTGTTCTAGGAACCCATCTGTATCAGTGTACCAGCTGGCATTGTTGTGAGAGGTTATGTTTGGCTTCAGTGAATCTTTCTGAAGACTGTTTCAACACGTTTGCCCATTTCATGATGGGGGATTTACCAGCACACCTGCCCACACTGTACTGAGTGTTCAGCAGTTTTGATCAAAAACTACATGACCCCCGTGCCCCACCCTCCCTATTCCCCCGATCTCACCAAGGGTGACTTTTTTTTTCTGTTTCCCCAGATGAAAAAAGTCCTCAAAGGGAAACATTTTGCACATGTGGAAGAGGTGAAACAAAAAAAAATGACAAAAGCAGTAAAAGGCATCAAAATCAATGAGTTCAAAAACTGTTTTGAGCAGTGGAAAAAAGTCTCAATAGGTGTAGTGCATTAAATGGAGAGTGCTTTGAAAGTGACATGAAAGAATAAGTACACAATTTTTCATAAATAATCTCTGGGGTTTTTTGTTTCCCCCTCGTATAAAAATATTAATATGAACGCTATGTTCTTCATAGTAAACGTTTAAGTTAACTATTACCAAAATATTTTAGAAATGGATTTAAGTGGTACATTTCATGTTATGTACATTTTACCATAACAAAAAAAATCTAAGTAAAGACAATATAAACTCATTATACAGTAATAATTTAGAAAAATGGATTTAAATTTCATTGGTTTTGTGTCTCCACCCTATGGATATTGGCTGTGCAAACAGATCAAAAGTACTTTCTTTAAATATACAGATTCCTATGGCACTTATTTCAAATGCACATTCAACATTGTGGGACCTCATGACATCTTCTCCCAGATATTTTCAGTCTCAGAAATAATTTTGGTTACAAAGTAACTGTCCAAATGCTCTGGTTTTAAGCCAATGACAATCTCAGAAACAAAACAGAAGGCTTCTTCTCCAGCAAAACCTTACTGACAAACTTATTGATCATCCCCAACAGCAGACTATAGAATTACTGTACACCATAGAACAGATTTAATGAAATTTTGATCAAAACAATAATGGTATATTCACCAAATCTTTGGAATAGGGATTTTTTTTTCAAGTTTAGAGTTAATAAAGGAAAAGATAACAGAAAACATAGACAAACTTAACTACATTAAAAATGTAAAATATCTATACATTGAAATCCCCAAACCAGTATAAAAATGGAAAGGAAACTAAGGAAAGAATGCCTAGGACAATTGATATTCAAAGAGTTAAGAGATTTTTTTACATAAAAAGCTTTTGTAACTCTCTAATAATAAACATTGAGCAGCAAGTAATAAATAGGCAAAGGATACGAACAGACAGTTCACAAATCTGGAAATATAGTTAGCAAACAAACTTATGAAAACATATTCAACAAAAGCTTGGAGGTCTATCTATCTATCAAACCTCTTCCCATGTAGTGTGAAATAAAGGCGAATGGTTGAACAGATGCAATCAGGAACACATAGAGATGGCACAGAATACATGTAGAATAGAAGTTCACAAAATTGAGGTCTGGTTGGTCAGAAATAAGGGATAGTTAAACCATAGAGAGTTCTTAGAAGAGGTAAATTAAAAAACAAACAAACAAACAAAAAAAACAAAAGACAGAGTGATAACTCTAACTCCAAAAGGAGAATCTCAGTTTTAGCTTTTCAGTTCCATTGTCACTTCTTTAAGAAACTTTCTCAACTTCACTGATATTTGATTTCCTTTTCTCTAAGGTATAATGTTCCTTGTTTCCGAAGCACACATGGAGAGCTGTTCTATAAGATACTTAGATGAAAGAGCAAAAGAACAGCAAATATTCCCTTCTCCTAATTAGGTGATACAAAATTAAATTTCCAGTTTTAGCTTCCCTTCCCTCTTCGACATGTTGCCGTGTAAGCGCCTGTGTGGCTGGGGCAGGCGCGATGAGATGGTCAGGGCTTAAGGGGAGCCCTGGCTGGCTGTGCTTGTCCATTTCCATGATGTAAATACTCCCAACACAGGCAATGTCAGGCTACCAGCATGACTTCACTGAAAATGGAGCTGGGGAGAGCTGTGCGAACCACTGCTTACCACGATACAGCATTTCTACCATGTAGAGGCAATAGACAATCTCAAAAGCACAGAAGACAGTAAAATGTGGTACTGTATTAGAAGATAATGAGTTTTCAGGATTTATCTTGTAAGTTTATACAATGTACTCTGTAATGATGACTGTGTCTAACAACTGGCTTACAACATTTCTGCAAGTTTAACAGCCTGTTGTGGCAGGTGAAGACCGTCAGGACTGCGGCAGCATTATACCACATGCGGTGCCCCACGCATCTGCACAGGCTGTGAGCCTGGGGACCTGCCCTGCTGGGCACTCGTGTGCTTTCCCTGCTGTTGTCCTCACAGCCACTCCAGGACGGCCCCTGCTGGGGGACTTGCAGAGCCAGTCACCAAGCCAGCAGCTGTAGCTGCTCCAGGCACAGATGGGCAGGTCCTGCCTCAGCAGGTAGGTCTGGGGGTGGGACCTGCACTTTGGATGACCTTCTCCAATGGTCTCATTGCACAATCCCTGCTGTTTCAGTCAGTTACTGAGCATGTAGCTTTTGCTTTCATGCTATTTTCTAATGTGTTCCCACTACAAATTTAATAACTTTCATGTCAACTGATGGATTTAAAAAAATCTGTCAGACAAGTGGCACTTTTGGAGAAGTTGATCATAGGAAGCACCTCCCTAGTCCTCCTCCACCCTCCTACCCCTCAAGCCACTACTTTGGGCCTCTGACCTGTGGGAGATGGGCATGCACACATATATACACTGAGGACGAGGGCTTCACAGCACCACAGAGGAGCCTTCCACTGCAGAAGGTGGAAATGAAGAACAGGAATGCTGTCTTTGAACACAGAGAACCAAACCACAGTAATAACAGGCGTCCATATTCTATTTATTTCCATGGCCAAAGATGAACAGGACAGAAGTTTTGAAGAGAGTTTCTGTAGTTGAGGAGAAACAGAAATGCAGGAAAGTCTGAAAGAAGCAGGCTCAAGGTTACGAGCCTGCTCACGGGTCTAATTAGATCGGGAGGACTGCTTCAGAGATACCCAGGGGGCTGGCTTCACCATGTGCTTTTCTAGTTCACAGAGCTGAAAGCCCAGCTTGGCTCCATGGCTTCTCAGGGGATGCGTATCCTTTTCAGGTTTTCCACGTTTTCCTAGAGCGCCCAAGCAGCAAGTGTGCCACGGGACTCTATTTCTCAACATCAGTTTATGTGTCACCTCCACCAAAACCAGTGACTGCCAGCTGAATGGACATCTCCAGAGGGGACCCTCCAGAATCTGTGAGTTGAACCACACCCCCTGCCCCACGATTCATGATTCCTGCTCATGTTAAGGCTGGAGAACCTCTGGTAGAATGGAGAGAATGTGAGCCTCGGAGATAAATGACCAGAGTTCAGATCTCAGCGGCTCTCTCTCTAATGAGTCGGGCCACTTTCCACAGGTTCTTTAATGTCCCTGAGCTTCAATTTCCTATGAATTAAAAGAATAAAGAACAAACATCTACCTCACAGGGTTGTTGTGAAAATCAGTGGTGCTAATTTGGGTAAAGGCCCAGCAGCCTGCAGAGCCCACAGCAGGTATCCAGCCCCTGTCATCTGCTACCTGTCTGTCTGCTTGTATCCTCTTCTCAGTAGCTGTCTTGTCTCATCTCTCTGGATGGACTTACTGAACAAAAACGCTCGAAGTTCCTGTGACACTGTCAACCTCATGCATAAACATTTCCGATTGCCTCTGTTCTCTATTACAGCAAGAGGTCTGCTATAAATAGCCCCACACAGGAGCACAGATGAGACAGGGAAGGGGTTTCCCATCTCCTCACTTTGCAGGGGGGGCAGCCACTGTAACCCACACCCATGGGAGGGCAGACATGCCAGCCAGGGGCACTGGCCGATGCCAGCCTGTCAAAGATGCAGCAAAGAGGCCCCTGGGAATACATAGCATCTTAGTCCCAGAATGCTAATTATTTCACTCCAGTGAAATGGGCTAAAGACAGCCATGCCTGGGAGCTGCTCTGATGCCAAGAAGCCTTAGGAAGTGGGTGCCCAGAGGACCATCCTTTACATGTGCAACTTTGGCCATGACTTTCAGTGACTGGGGGTTCCACCGAGGAGGTAACTGGGACAGCTGTGGTCTTCTTCATGGAGGGCCTGTCATCAACAGTGGCCAAGGCTTTGGGCCCCTTCCCCAGCCTACACTTGGCTTTGTTTCTTGGAGTTGCCCATTCTTGGGTCCCAATGCCCTTGGATATCATCTCCCTGTGCTTCTGGTCTTATGCTCTTGTTGCCTACGGGCACCTCGCTGTGGTGCACAGACTCTAAGTTGCAGAGTGGCGAGGGATACCTAACCCTCCCTGGAGGGAACCATGTGTGGCCCCAACAAGTGTGTGTTTGCCTTCCTTGGCTCTAATTTTAAAAATAGGTGTAACATTTTAGCCATAATAAGTTAAGGTCTATACAATGCTTTTAACGTCCACCTCTCCATGGTGTGGGAAATATACCTATTACTTCTGGGGTACTTCTACTTTGGGAGGTCTTTGGATAACATGAGTATAATGCACATGGTAACTTTAATCAACTAACACTTTGTTCAAAAGAGAATTTCTAGCAGACACCTGCTATAAAGATGGGGCCCAATACAGAGTTCTTATATTTCATGGATTTTAGTTTCTAATCTGGGGGAGAAAGTGAGCCAGGGTGCAGGCTTGCTCTGTGTGGCATGTAGTTTCCCCAAACCAAGAGAGGCCAGTCCCAGGAGGGGGACCCCAGCATGCCCAGCTCAGGTTGCAGGTGGCTGCTGGGGGCAGAGGAAGAAGCACATGCCTGGCATGTTTGCTCCTTAGACTAGGGACAGAGGCCAATTTATTCTGTTGTTTGTCCAAAGGAGACAATAATACCTGCCCTGCCTATTTCAGAATTGTTCTGAGTTTAAAAGAGATAAATACATATGGAACTCCAAGGCAGGGAGAAAGCAACAACATTCTAAATTATAAGATCCTAGGCTAAGCTGCACTTCCCTTCACACTGACAGGTAAAACAAAGTCAGAGAGTTTCCTCCCACACCCCACTGGGGAACAGGAGAGCCGCTGGCTGACGGTCCCTTTCTGGGATATGTTTGGCTGTCACTGCTGTCTTGCATTCAGAAAAGGACAAGGAAAGAGCTTTGTGAATTGGGACATCTGAAGCCTTCTACTTTGTCCCAAATGCTGACAGCCCTCTTACAAAATGAAAACATTTTAAAAAGTCCAGATGATCTCATAGGTCTTTTCTACCTCTGAAACAGATGGTGTGATTCACATACATTTGACATAAATGTACCAGGTTGTGATGATTTGCCTCATTATGTTCCGCTGAGGAGTGGATTAACTTGTAATAATACGCTGAGAATGTAAAGCATGACCTCCAATTAAAATGGAAGTGGGGGTAGTATTTTGCTTCATGTTTAAAGCTATGAACTGACTCGAGGCTCTGAGTTCCTCATCACAAACCTGTGACCTTGTACGTGACATTGGGAGGCTTGCTAGAGGCCATTGAGAATACCCTTAATTTGTACAAACTGATCACCCACTCTTAAAAGCACTGGAGTAAGTCCATCCTCTGAGTACAGTGTGGGTGCTAACTAATGGTTAATAATACTCAAGAGAGTCAAGACTGGCAACTGCCCATCATTCCTTGGGGAGTATTCAGACTATTACCTACAGATGTTAGAGAAATGCAAATCCCACGGTTCCCAGAAAACCAAGTCTGTTGCTCTTCCCTTCCAAGTCAGCCACTGACCCTGTCCAGCACGCCCAACAGACTTCTTCTGTGGTGATGCAAATGCTTTTTATTTACTCTGTTCAGAGGCAGCTACCACTTGTGGCTGTTGACCACTTGAAATATGACTAGTGAGGCTTAGGAACTAACTTTTACACCTGATTTAATTTGAATTAATTGACATGTTTATGTAAACAGCCACACGTATAGTGGCCACCATAGTGGACAGCATAGTTCTGGCTAACTCAAACCTCTTCAAAGCAACGGCATGAAGGGGAGGTGGGGAAAGTAATGGAATGTAAATTAACTAATTAGTCAAAACAATTTTTTTCTAAGTTTGAAGAAGTGGCGAAATTCAAGGTCTGGAATGAGAGATTACTGAAAAATAAGCACCATTTCCCACACCCCTGCACTGTTTCCCTCCGTTTTTATGGGTATTAATCTGAGACAGGACAAAAACTCTAACAAACAGCTAAACTAGATCTCTTTATTCTGCAGAACAACTTTCCTATACAAGGCCGAGAAAGAGCACCAGTGAGATTGAGTTCAAGAGAAACATTAGCCTCACTCTGTCCTAGTCTCCAATCGCCTCAGAGGAGCGGGGGTTCGTGTTTTGCCCTGGGATGTTCTTTGTCTGCTGTCCTCCCCAGCCCCCCTGTCCACCGTGGCTCATCCTCTGCTCCCCTCCCCCACCTAGACGGGTCAACTGATACAAACAACCACTCAAAATCACAGGCAGAGTGCTGTTCCCTCCATATTTAAGGTGTCTTTTCTTTTTGGCCCCTTTGTGACTTCTGTAGCAGCCTTGAAGTGAACTTACTCAAACTTCACAGGGTGTAAAGGATTTATTTTTCCTGCATTTAGCTTATTATTGCCCTGTCTTTTGTACTGTTTTTTCCTCCTGAACAGTGCATTTCTCAGGCATTCTAAGCTCTAATAATGGAACAGGGGTTGGGTCCCAGCACAATGCCAGAGGCAAATAGGGACTTAATCAATCCTTCTTGGAGATATATAACCATTAGATTTGATGGGATTTTAAGGTACTTCTTTCAGGTGAACATACTCCGGGAAACAATGCATCTTTTGCCCTTGTACGATTTGTTGAGGGAAGCGCATTAGGCTTGGTTCTTTTGGGGAAGGACTTTAGAAGGGGCCATGTCGTTTTCAGGGTGATGTCATGGTTATCTGAAAGCCGGGAAAGCAGCCCTGAACTCAGCCTGCAGCTATGTGATTGGCATGGGAGAAAGGAAGCACTAGAAATACACCGTTGGTCGCTGTTTTCCCAACAGTGGGATGGAAAGAGAATGAAGGTCTTTATTCATGAAATGGTCAGAGTGCCCTCGCTAAAGACCAGTAAATATGACTACCAGGCTTGTGTGAGGAACTTTGCAGTTTGCTGAAGTGGGAACAAGCCAATGTAAGAGATTATGGCAGCCGCACTTCCCCCAGTCTCCACTGTGCCCTAGTGTGTCTCCTTAAGTGCACATTTCCTAAGGGGATTATTTTGAAAGAGAAAACCATTCATTCTGCTCCCAAATTCATCCTTAACCGAAAGATTAAAGTGTAAGTAAATAGAAATCTAATTAAAATTTAAGGTTAAACTAGCAATAAAAACGCTTCATCTTTTCCAAGCTAAAGAGTCTACCACAAACAACTAGCACAGTGGGGTACTTGGATCAGCTGCATTGACAACACCAGGGAGCCTGTTAGAAATGCAAATTCTTGGGCCCCACCTGGGACCTACAGGAGCAGAAGCTTTGGGAGCCAGGCCCAGCAATTGTGTCGTAAAAATGCCTCCAAGTGACTGTGCACTAACACTTGAGAACGATTGCTTTACCCAGTGTTGAAATCATCAACTTCTTTTCAGTGTTGTAATGAAGAGTACGAAACGAGTATCCCTGAAACATCAAGTCTTTCCCAATCCTAGAAATAAGGTCTGACCAAGCACTAAACAAGTCCAGCCAGGAATCCCTAGTTCTGAGTTCAAACACACCCGCATGTCCTGCTACCTCGGGCCTGACCCAGCCTCCCCAGGGCGCTCCCGGGCACTGGGCCGGGCAGCCGAGTCTGCACCGAGCCAGTAGTGCTCCTCCGCTTGGTGGTGGGAGACACAGAGCTTCAAAGGGGCGGGGCATGAGGAAGGGAACAGGGACACCAGAAACCTATGACTATTCCATCAACTTTAAGCATTCCTCTTTTTGAAGGGAGCAAATATTTAATACCTTTCAATCGCTATTTCACAAACAACAATCAAAAGAAAGTGGTTCTAAGACTTTTAAAAATAGGGCATCTTTGCAGATAACGGCTGCCAGCTGCACCAGGGCGCGCGTCCTTCATGGCGATGACGGAGTCCAGCGTCTGGATGATTCATCGCTGACGTGAGTCTGTCTGCATCTTTCCCACATCTGTGACCCCCCATCGCAACGTGTGTTAACCAGTATCTCCCAGTCACAGGCATCCCGGCCTCACCCAATCCTTTCCTACTCCACCATAATAACCATCCAGATCGCAAAGGGAAGTATGAAGACTTTTTGTCCAAATGGTTCAAAGACTTTCAAATTTCTTTTTGATGACAGTGGTTGCTTATGTAACTTAGTTTTTGTGTGCTCCAAGAACACAGGACAAAAAGTCAAAGCCCCCGAAGCACAAGAGCATTTTATGATATTTCCCGTCACAAGAAAAACCTCCATGCAAAGGAACATGGAGATGTAAACTCTCCACAGTAACTTTTCTCACTGAAATCGCACCTCTCGTCACGACCCGTTACACCCACACAGTCGTGTGCCACAGGCACTGCACACTGTCTCCAACATCTCAAAGGTTCAAAAGCTATTTTTGAGCCAAAATGCAATCTAGGTTGCTATTCTATAAAGCATTTTTTAAGGAAGAACAAAGTAATACAGTGACTTTTTTTTATGCATGTGGGCAGTTAGCCAACTCACCAAAGGACTGAATGCAGCTATCGATGAGATCGTCCAGGCTGGCTCCTTTGGCCAAATGTCCCAGAGACACCATCATTCGGAACTGGGTGATCTGGGCCAGGCTGGGATGGGAAGGGATGGGGCTGCTGGCTGTCTTCGCCTCTAGTTTTGCTTTAGGGGCAGCTCTGCAGCCATGGGAAGGTTTCCTAAGGAAAGACAGGAGTCAGTGAGTGCACGCAGAGCAGCCAGGGGACCTACAAACTGGCAGCTCCATGCTCCGAAGGCAGATTGGAGAGGAAAGCAGTAGAGATAACACAATTAATCCTGGGAGTCAGGCTGATAGAAGATATACCCCTCCTACTTGGCAAATGCACCCGGCGGACTGGTTGGCTGTTAAAGAGACATCTCCCAAAGCAAATAACAAGGTGAGGTTTCAGGGTTGCAACTAGGGCTTGTCCTCCTGGGGTTAGGATTGCTTTGACCTGCTGTCTCTGTTTCCCAAAGGGGAGAGGCAGAGGCAGGACCACCTTGGCAAGGCCTCAGCTCCTAGCAATAATTTTTAATTTCAGTTTCAAGGCCACTGACTTGGGTCTTGAGAATTAAGTTTCAGGTGGTCTCATCTTCAGCTCAGTTCATTCGTCTTGAACAACAGCAGAGATGCTATAAAAGCCCAGATGGCCTCGGAGACATCTTTAAGGACTCTGGGGGGAAAGCCAAAGACTGAGGACCAGTGAGTAGGGGCTGAGGGGTAAGGATGGTGGGACTTAGATTTTAAATTGTAGTCCTACCTTTCTGACAAATCTCTGTTGGTTTTAAGATTTGGTTTTTCATTAATGATAATACAGATAACCATCATGAGTAATTTTTATCATTAAACATCAGTCCATCAAGTCTGTACGTGGGTTTTTACCTATTGGGGGGCAGGGAGGGGGTTGAGGAAGAGAGCTCAAGAGAGCTTTATTCCAGAGCTGAATCCAAAACAGTGAGCCTGGGTGCAGGAAGGCCTAGGGGTCCTGCAGGTCACTGCTGTCCACACTCACCTCACTTTACCTTTGGCCATGACCTCTCAGTGTAAGTCAAGTTGTTTGCAAAATGATACATGGACATCAATTAAGCATTTTGTTTTCCCTTCCATTAGAAGGGAGAAACAAACACATTTCTACATTCTTTGAAGGTTTATTAGTGGCAGGTGATGTTACTGGTAACGTCTTTGAGCACAGAGTTAATTCTCCTCTCCCCGCTGTGACCTGGTTATCTCATAGTTCACACTGAGGCGTCAAAAACAAGAGAAAAGGAAATATATCTCAGATCCATGCTTTAGCTACTCACTACATGTTTTGATAAACACATGATGGCATTAGTTGATCAATAATAGGTCAGAGAAGACCAGTGACAGCATGTGTAACAGGGTATTCTGTAATCTGTAAAACATGCTAATTGCATGTTAGCTGTTGTTGTATAAAGGTCATCTATAAGTTCTTTAATACAAACATCTAGTTGGAGAATCAAACCCAGACCATGAAAAGATAACTATCAGTCTGCAAGAGTCAAGGCTAAGGGGAGTGCTGTTCTCAGAAGAGGGAGAATCAGTTGCAGGTGGAGTGTAGAGGAAAGCTTCTCTGATGAGACATAGTCTCACCCAGGAGGGGCTAAAGAGGTACTGAGATGAAAACCAAATGCCGAGGCATGCACAGAATTTTGGAAGCCAACCTGCGAAAAGACCTCTGAACCGTGGGGTTACTCAGTGCCAGACTTGTGGAAGGAACACCCTACCCTTCCAGTGGCATTTCAAAATGTCTCCAGGGTGCTGGGTTGCCGGTGGCTGGGGGGCTCTGTGTGGACCTAGGGTGGTCCCAAAGAGACAGAATCAGCAACTGGCTATTGGGAGTCTGCTAACCCGAGGCAGTGATTTCCAAAAGATCAAGCTGGTATTACAGGACTTGATCAAGTTTCTCCTGGCTGTTACTGATTCTTACCCAGCACTCGCAATAGCCCCAGGGTCAGATTGGTATCTGAAAATGAGAGAATAATGGCCACTGTGGACTGAATACCCTTGACTGGGCAGGCAGGCACTGTGCTGGAGATTTACACGGTCTTTGAAGCTTACATCCCAGAAAGATTTGATCTCCATTTTGTGATGTTGAAACTGAGTCTAAAAGAGGTAAATGACATAGCCAAGTACAACTCATGTGATCTAATGTATCTGGGATTTGTACCAAGTGCCTCTCTGGCTCTACCTGCTTAATAAATATCTGCTGTGCCTGGAACTGTGCACCTTCACTACATTGGAATTAGCAAGAGAGGCTGACAAGGTCAATTCAGCCTCAGATAAAGGGAACATTCTCCTAAAGCGTAGTGGATGACACAAAGGCTGAATGTTGGCCCTACTCCTGCAGGGTCCTGAAGCTGTCCTCAGACCCCAGTGCTACACCGACTCTTCGTGGTCGTTATCCATGCCCTTCACCTAGACTTGTGAAGGCCCAGGCCCAGCAGGGCAATGGGACCAGCTGCCAGTGCTGAGAAAAGGAGAAGCCAGGCCTCCTGTGCCCCGGTCTTGCTCCCTACATGGGCTCCCTTCCCTTCTAGGAAACACTGACAATCTCTAAACCTGGGGCTGGTTGTCAGGTGTTGGGATTGATCAGCTTTCTCCCTTACCTGCTGCCTTTTTACCACTAATATGGTAGAGACCCAAGGCAGAGTTGGAAAAGAGAAAAATAAAGTTCTTTTCAGTGCAAGTCTTTTTTTTCTCTTAGGCTCTCCACTTCACCTCTCCCTGGGCTCTGGAGAAGAGGCACCTGCAACCGGAGGCTGAGCCTCCACAGACAGCTCTTCCCTCTGGGGCGGGGAGGTGTCTGCCTCTGTCCCTCAGCTGGTGCATACAAGGAAAATTCCACTCTCTCAGTTGGTGGCACTGACCATTGAGGACTCTGAAAACTGCCCTGGCTCTAATGCTAGTAATGGTTCCTCATGTCAGCTAAGGGAAACCACTTTTGGTTCACAAGGTGAGACACTTTTACCAGAATGAGGAGGGACTAGGGTAGATTCAAGCAGAAAGAAAAAACTTGAAGGGAGTATTTGGGGGTTAGTGAAAGATGCAACCTGGGGACTATCAAGCCCAGAGAGAGCAGAGGGCTGGGGCATGCGAAACCAGGGAGAAGAGAAACTATTAAAAGCCGAATTGCAACCTGAGAGGTCTAGGTAGATGGGGGTCATCTGCACCATAACCTGGGAACTCAGCTCTTCTGCTATGTAATTTCTTGACTGCCTGCTTTGTGACAAACCCTCAAAACTCTCTTCTGGAGAAATTGCTAGAAACAAGGATTTATAAAATGCTTATTATGGGCAGTACTTGAAGGTATTTTAATCCATAGAACACATAGCTTCTAGTCTGCAAGGCATATCTTTAAATGAGACTAGCCAAATGTTTTCTGGCCAGTTCCCTTGCAAATTTAAAAAAACAAACAAAAAACCCATAAGAAAAAATTAACTTGAAGGTGTTTTCTGAGGCTAAAATTTGCTAAGGCCCCAGTAGGTTTGTTGAAGGAGACTCTCAAAATTCAGATGGGTTCAAGTAAAATCCTCTCCAAGCACAAATTACCTCGGTTAAACTTTTTATGGAAACTTTCACAGCTTTCTTTGCAGTGGAAGGTGGCTTTTATAGGCTTCTAGTGAGGATTCCTTCCAGTCCTGTCCCCTCCCCATCTCCATAATGACTCAGTTTAACATACTGAGGCTCTCCTCCCTCAATCCAGTGCGAGGTGCAGTGTTGCAGACTCTTGGGGCTATAGGGCGGGTGCAAAAAGAGCTGAGGGCCTTCAGCTCTAGAAAGTCCAGCAGGGCAAAGCTTCCTGCCTCCATTGGGCATGCTTGTGCAGGCTGGGCATGGCACAGTCACACTAGAGTCCATGTGGATGGAGGTGGGGAAGTGCACAGGTGTCCAGTCTTATGCTGTGCCCAGGCCACTGTCTAAGCAATTGTAGGGTTCCCGCCCTTTGGGGGATAAACTCAAAGTTACCTGTCCCCTCCAGGCCCCTTTCTCCAGACAAGAACCTTTTCACTCACTGTCACTCTTCATCTTATGTCACCCCAAGACGCTCCTAAAACATCTAAAATCACAGTGGGGCGGGGGTATCCACCCAGAAGGTTACACATTCGCTGACCTCCGCTATCTTGCTGCAAATGCAGTTGGCCCCTCAGAGCCCTCCCGAGATCCGCAGGGCCGGCAGATGCCGCCAGGGGGCGCTGCGGGAACCCTGCCCCCCGCAGCAGGTGCGGGAGTGCGACCCGGAAAGTCCACGAGTGGGAGTCCCAGGTGCGGGGCAGCCAGGAGCTGGGGGATGAGGTCTGTCAGTGCAATTCCAGAGCTCGCCAGGCGAACGCTGGCAGCGCGGACCGCACAACCCAGCTCACTACCCCATTTCCCGGGTGCGACGCGCTGGGCACTCCAGGAGCGTCCGTCTCTTAAGCTTGTGTCCGCTGGGAGCGCCTCCCCGGACTTCAGCAGAGACCCCCAGCCTGCTGCCCCCAGCAGTCCGGCCAGCAACTTCCCGTAGAGGAGGCGCCCTTGTCGTCGGCCCCACTTCCCATCCCCGACAGGCCTCAGGGGGCTGCCCGCACACTGGCCCCGACCCCAAGGAAGGAGATTGGGGCTTCCGAGGGCCTGGGCCCCTACTCACCGAGGAGCCTCTCTCGCCTTGCCCAGGGTCCCCATGGCCGCGCTGGTGAGCCGCTTCACTTAGCGCAGCTAGACGGGCGCAGCGGGGCACATCGCATCACCACCGCCGCTGCCCTTGCTGCTGCCAACGCGTCCCTTCGCTCCGGGCCTCTCCGCCTCCGGGCCGCCCACCCGCCGCTCTCGGAGCCGGGCGAGCCCGCCCGACGCGCACCCTCAGGCACAAACTTTATGTGCGCGCGCTCTCTCGCCTTTACCCGCGCGCGCGCGCGCACAAGCGCGCACTCACACTCTCCGGCACCCAACCACCTGACACCCGCTGATGTTATCGGCTGTAGGAAATGTGTAGCGCTCTTTGGCTCTTCTCTGAAACCTGCCCCCAGTACTCGGTAGTGCCTCGAGGCCAGCGCCTCTCTAAGTACTCGCCTTCCACCCCTGCCTTGTACCCTTCCAGCCCGAGGTTGTGGTCCCAACGGGAGCTGCAGGGCTGGGCAGGCTCCGGGTGCCCTGGATCCCACCAAACCCGTGCCTGCAAAGCAGGTGTGAGCCCAAGGGAACAGGCTTAGCCCGGCGGCTCCGCTCTCAGGAGAACACCATCGCCACCGCCACCACCACGTCCCCTGCAGTCCTGCATTTCAGTCCGGGGTCCTGAACACCCCTTGACCCCTGGCAGGCCTCTTTTGTATTTATTAAAGCTCAGAGCTGGGGCAGGGTAAGGAACTAACACAAATTTGTGGATATGCCTTAGCCTAAGCCTCTGGGTGTCTTCTTGGTAGCAATTTGCAAGACTGGGCTGGAGATACATGTACAGTACCGTTCAAGAGGCAGCAGGTATGGAGGTGCACTCTGGGGTGTGATGCATATCTGGTGGGACACAGCTGCCCCACATCTACAGGTTCAGGAGATGTGGGGAAAGGGGCACAGAGGTGGGGAGGGGTGGAGAGAACATTGCTGCCGCAGACCTGGCTAGGAATGGTGGCCCAGCCCCTGCTTGCAAGTGATGGTAACAATAGCTAATGTTGACTGAGAGCGTTTTGCTAAATGCTTTCTGTACATTGCCTCATTTAACCCATTTCCCCCAAATACCATGAGGTCTCTAGTTTAAAGATGAGAAAATTAAAGATTAGAGAATAATATGCCTTCCATTACACAACTAATACACAGCAGAGAACCATGACTGGGCTGAGATCCGACTCCCTGTAATCACTGCTGGACCCTCCTGATAATACACCCATCGTCATTGTGTCATTGTCACAGGCCATAACTCTAGCCACAATAATAGGGCTCTTCCCAGCCATAATGTTTGGACCTTAACGCCTTACCCTGCAACTTCATTTATGCATTGCCCTATATTTATGCCACCTTGTCCTTTGAAAAAATTCAAGATAGCTTACCTACATAACCTACAAGAGAAGTATGTGAAATGTACAGTGAAAAATAAGATACATGAAATGGAGCCATAAATGAAAGTCATTTTCTAAAAATGCACCCCATAGAGTCCAATACACTTGCTTCAAGTGGGACAAAAACTTTTCTCCTGGAGTTCCAGCAGTCACTTTCAAAAGGGAAGGCATCTAAAATTCAATTCCTGAGGCAGGGGTGGGTGCAGGGTGGAGGGAGGAAAAGGGCAGAAAAATGGGACAACTGTAATAGCATAATCAGTAAAATATACTCCAAAAATAAATCAATAAAAAGTTCGATCCCACTAAAAAATAAAATAAAATTCCTGTCACATGCAAGACAAACAAAACAATAAAAAAGAAAGAAAAGAAAGAAAGAAAATTGCTTAAGAGAAAGTGGACTCTTCTCGATACTGAGACCAGAAAGAGATTTCTCTAAAGAATCCCCATGAACTTTGAGGTGATAGAAAGAACCACGTTCTCAGTCACAGCATATATATAGAAGTCACATGTGGATGTTTAATAAATATTAAATACCAACACTCTAGAATTACACTCTATACTCACATGTCTATATGCCAAGTGGATAAACATGTACCTTAATGTATGTGCATAACTATATGTAAATGTGGGTATATGTAGATAGAATAACTTGTGGTGAATACACACAATACTAAGCACACATGTAGGCAAGCTGCTCACACCTACACACCTGCAGTCCATTATGTGTATAAGTATAGAAATTATTAGTTCATCTGAGAAATAAGTCTTGCTGAGTTTTGTAAAGAAAGGGGCCTGATTCTGGCCTGGAAGCTTCCTCTTCTCCAGCTTCCTGAGAGCTCTGCACTAGACTTGAACCCGATTGTGTTTCTCGGCCCACCTGAGCTCTTTGATGAAGCTTTCTGGCTGCTCCTACTTGAATAATGTGTCCTTTCCAGACATCTACGAAATTAAAAGTTAGCTCCATCACTTTCATTGTCTTCTGCGGTGTGGTTAGACTCCCTGGTGTCCTCTGAGGCACCTCTGACCTTAGGAACAGATTTCTTCTTTTCTCTCATTTGCTCCTCTAACCCTCTCTTCTGGGTCTCTAACCTCTTTGCTGTGCAGTCAATGTCTCTGTCACCGCTGAGAAATGCTGGGGACCAGTGTCTGCCTCTACCTGCCCCTTGGGTGAGGTCATTCTGTAGGAATCTTTCCCTGTCATTCTTCCTTTCAATCAGGCATTCTTAACTAATGTACGTGGACTTTTATTTGGCTTTTTGATGGGTATTGTGAAGCCTCTGAGACTAAAATACCCACTTTCATCGGGTTTTCTAAATGATCTATTACTCAAACTAGGTGTTTTTATTTTCTTCCACAGCTTCCACAGGACCCATACGACTCTAATATTTGAACATAGAGCCTTGATATCTAACATCCACTCCCACATTTCCAACTGGTCACTTCCTTTAATTACCCCACAGGACTTCCTCCCTGTCTTCACAGCCACATGTTGACCTTGACCTCCATTATCTCAGAATTTGGACATGTGTAATAACTTCATAACTAGTCTCCATAATTACAGAACCTCCTCTTCTCTGATCCTTCTGTCATGCTGCTTTTAGATTTACCTCATCATGTCATGTCTCTGCTTCCAAACTGCCAAGGAATCTCTAGTTGCCTACAGAATAAAGTGCAAACTTCTTAACAGTGTGCATCTCACTGTCCTCACTGGACCTCACCCGTCCAGCCTGGCCTCCAGCCCTGCCCTCCCCTCCCAGGCACCTGCCCTCTTAGGTTGCACCTTGGTTGTTCCTGATAATTGCTGTGGCCTGAGCCCCTGCAAGCCTTGGTGCTTTTGCCTGCGCACCTCCTTCTGCCTGCCATCCCTTTTCACCTGATAAATGCACAAAAGTACAGTTAGACCAAATGCATGTCAAACTGGTAAGCCACCCTAGAGGGCACAGGCAGGATTGCCTCCCGGGTACAGAGGTGTGAAGACTCACCTTTTAGAACCTGTCTGTGGCTACCACAGCTTCCACTCTGTTGTCTGCCATTGATTCATTCATTTAAGATGTCTTCACTTGGTGCTTGCTTAGTGTCAGGTGCTATCCTTGTCATTGAGAATCTGGTAAAAAACAAGACATAAGATCCTTGTTCACAAGAGCTTACATATCTAGCAAACAGACCGTAACCAAGTCAACAAATAAACAAATACGTCGCCATTTTACACCCTGATTTCTAGGAGCTGCCACTTCAGAGTCGGGTTACCCCTGCCCTCTGGGGGCACCATGACGTATCCCAGTTGGGTGCCTCTCCCCCATGGACCTGTGAGAACAAAGCTGCCACATTTAGGGGCACGCAGATCCAGAGGAGAGTGGAGAGAGATGGAGGGGGAAAGTGGGGGGTGCGTGGCATCATTCTTTACTCTCCTGCTGAGAACGGCTCCTATTTCTGAGACAGGCAGAACTGGCCTTGTTGTTTTATGACTGTGACTGGCTGCCCTGCACAGATGCACATGAACACCAAGTTCCTGCGGCTGCACACCCCCGGCCAAGGCCAGGGGAACTTCCCAAGTGAGAAGCGCCTCTTTTGGCTCCGTACCTGTAGTTTGTAAGCATGTGGTTGGAGGCCTGCTTGTTTTTGTCCTGGGCACCTTCTCCTGGGCGCAGCAGCAGGCCTCCCTGGGCCTCTCCGTCTGCAGGCCAGCTGTTCTGGAGAGTGTCTGTTTCCTTGAGGTATCCCCAGGATTCTCCAAAGGGAATTTTATGATTGTCCTATAAATTTCATTTTAAGATAGATGGTCCTATGTGTAAGCCCTAAATGTGAATATCCATTCTTGTTTTCAGCTGCTTTGAAGGATGCTACTTGTCTCTGTGAAATCCCTTCCTAGCGTCCCATCACAGAGCCCGTATTTTTGGTTAGATTGGCCTCAAATTTGATTTTGGATTTTTTAAAAGATGGTAACACAGCCAACAAATAAAAATACAAGTTGTCTCATGGGTTTTACTCCTAGTAGGATGGGAGTCCCTAGAAGCCTTTGAACAGATGAGGGACAAGATCTGACTTCTGCTTCACAGGGCCCCCCAGGCTGCTGAGTTCCAAAGTGATTCACAGGAAGTAAGGGCAGAAGGCTCTCAGTGCAAGTGCCTTTATAATTTCCACCTGGGTGGGTCTGCCAGGTTGGTGGCTTTCAAACTGTTTTGAACATTACTCCATGGTAAGAGGAGTAAAGTCACATTTTACATTCTGTGACTCAGATGTGTTTTACCCTACGTGTAAAACTGAAACACAGGCTGTGTGAAACAACAGTCCCCTTACTATATGTGGTTCACTTTGATCCTTTCAAGCCTTTTTCACTTTGTTTAATGGCATTAAAAAGTAAATGCTGGTCAGGACCCGCTAAAGTGATATGTTACTGGGTTGGGCTCATAGTTTGTGAAATAACAGCTCTCGGTCAGCCTCTCACGGTAACAATAGATCGCCATAGTTACCCCAGGAAATGGGAACCAGGTGGCATCAAGTAGGGGAACATTTTACTCTTCATTGTTTCCCCTTCTATAATTTTTATTTTTGTGTTATGTGCGCACACCTATTCAATAAATAAATTCTATTTTAAATTATTAGTGCACAAAAACCTTCCTGCTTTCTAATTCTGAACTGAATAGCTTTACAAAACTAGAGGCTGGGGCTGGCAAAAGATGTGAGTGAATTTGCTTTGTTCAAGTTTATCAAAAAATATCCAACAATATTTTTTCCCCACAAACATTTGGGAGGCAGAATGGCACAGTGGTTAAAAGCCCTGGAGTTGGACTGATTTTGAATTTCAGCCCTAATGCTTCCTAGTAATGTGATCTTGAGCGAGTTAACTTCTCTAAGCCTCAGTTTCCATGTCTGTAAAAGTGGGTACAAACAAGGCCTACCTCATGAAATTTTGCTAATGATTATATGGACATGGCCTACGCCTAGCATGTAGTAACCTCTGGAGACATGTTAATGTTTTGAGCTAATACTCTGTGCCAGGTCGTGGGCACACAAGGCGAGTTTCGGGAACCTAATGAATGCTATGTGATCATATCCAAGGGACACATACCCTAGTTCTTGGTTGATGCGGGGCCAGCTTCTCAGAGGAAGTGAAGTGTGTAGGTTAAGAGGCGAAGGGTGAGATGAATAGAAGGTAGGGGAGAGGAGGAGCAAGGGGAGAGAAAAGCAGAGTGTTTTGCTTCTAATGCCCTCACACCTCCACACCCATCAATACACAAATAAGGTTCTCAGCTCTGACTTAATCTTATTGCCTTTGCAGAATCCAAGAGGCTGGTTTATGTCTAAAAGAGTCCCCCGGGCTCCTTAGATCCCTCACTCCACTTCAGATGTGATTCAATTAACACCACTCTCAGGTGTGCCGCTGGGTGCTTGAGATGAGTGTTGCTGAACAGAGCTCTGAGTTAATTAGCATTCATTACTGGGCTTCTTTTCAAATGGCTGGCATTGCGATCGAATGGTGGCCATTCAACCACTATTTTAAAAATTCCTAGTGTGCACCCGGCACCATCCTAGCATTAAGACTAAACAATTTCACACCTACAAGGACACATGGGTAAAAGCTGGGGAAAAAAATGGTTCATAGAAAGATTCAAATGGCCTCGACCAGCCCAAGGATGTGGTTTTCTGGGTATGAAAACTGTTTAATATGCCTTTTTAAAAGTACTGTGATAAGTTGTATTGAAATGAAAACTCTTAAGTATTAATAGGTATTCTTGCATGTGAGCAGTGGAGAAAATCATTGTGAATTAATACGGGCAGTGCTTCTCAAACTGGGATCATCTGCAGATGCACCCTTAAGGGTCTAAAAGAAATTTTTTCCTTTTAAAAGGGGCCATACTTTACTCATATCTCAGAAATACTAAAGTAGGCCATTTCCCATGCAACCTGCAAGCGTCGATTCTGACAGTGCAGTTCTAATAGCCTATCCTACTCCTCTGCGCGAAAGCCCCGTCTTCCCAACCCACATGGAGTGTGAGTATCTCTGTAGTCAGTTTCATTCTTTGTCATAGGAATTGGGATTGACCCTTATGGCCAGAAAGCAGCCTTAGAAAAGTATAAATTGGGGTAGAATAATCTTTTATGGTCCTCTGGCTTTGGAAGTGGGAAGTGAGGATCTGTCAGCCAGACTAACAAGGGTGTGTCCTAACCCTCTGGGTGACTGTCCCCTGAGTGCACAATTTGGGTTTCAGAAATAATAAAGTCACACCAGGAGAGCGTCATAAACATTAGAAATACATTGATTTAAAAACAAAACTGAAAGCTTAAACTTGCTGCAAGTATCAATCAAGATTGATCTGTTCCCATTTTTAACTGGCAACTGACTCAAAATGTTTTAGTGGAAATAATTTCTCAGAGTCCATCCAAATGATAGCAGAATTTACAGTAAAATAAAAGTGTTTCTCTTTTTGTTTATGTTGTCATTTGCTTGTTTGTTTTGCATCTTGTATCAAACTCAGAGCACGACTCTGAACAGAGTGTGGAGCTAGAGGAGCCTGCATCACGGCTTCACAAGTGTGCACAGGGGCCCATCAGCCAGTCAAGACAGTGAACCAAGCGTCCACCTTAACTGATTTTAAACTAAATTATTCAGTGAAAAGCATTGCCACAGGTGGTGATAAATCCACTTAGTACCCAGATACGTGTGATTTTCAAGTGCTTCAGAAGCGAGGCTTCGCTCCCGGAGGAAGGTTGCCTCATGCTGGATCTTAATTTGGCTCCTGCAGGTGTGATGCTGCTGAAGCATGATTGCGCTGACGTGGTTAGTCTGTGTTTGGGTGGGGGTGCGATGAACTCTGGGTTAGACTCAGGACGGAAATAGACAGGTCTTATATAATCAATGTTGGTGATTGTTTCAAACAATCCTTTTGAAAATCTAAACTGACTTTTGTACTGCACCAGCCAGAGGAAGTAACTAGGTCAAGAGGGAGGTAGGAGTGAGAGGTGCATGTGGGAGGAGGACCAGCTTGCCTCAGGCCCTCCCTACTTAGTTAGGAACTCTCCGAACCCAGCAGGTTGACGTTTGTGGGTCTCTTCCTCCATAAAAAATATGTTTAAAATATGTTTTATGATTGTGTTGGCATAAAGATAAGTGTAATCCAGACTAGATGCATTAGTATGCATTCATTCTTATCATATTCATTTTTTCCTTCTGATGTTAAAAGGAATTAAATGAAAACCTTTTCATGGGCCCCAGTAATTACTGTGGACTCTAGGCAATGCACCCCCTTCATCAGTCAGCCCTGGAAGTTGGCTGGCTCCTTCGGGAAAGAGGAAGCTGTGTGTGTGTGTGTGTGTGTGTGTGTGTGTGTGTGTGTGGCTCTGGGAGAGTGATTGTCTTCTGGCTGCTGGGAAATGGTGTGAAAAAAAGGGAACAGGTAATGTTGAAGAGAAGCTCCCTCTCTGTCTCTTTTGGACAAGCAGGAAGGAGGAACATGAAAAACTGCCTGGAGAGCAATAAGGTGAGGAGGGGGATAAAAAAATGAAGGCCAGTCTGGGGAGGAGAGACAAACACGTGGTCCTCTTTAAAGCTATGGACTCTGAAAGGTCATTCAGTGCCAGGGAGCCAGCATAGAGAGGCCAAAAAAGTAGGAGGTACTGACCAAAGTGCTGTTGGCAGTGGCTAAGGAGTGCTTGTCCTGGAGTAAGCAAGGACCTACTGCTTCTGTGTCAGACTTGAACCGAAGTGATCTGCCCAGAGGCCCAGACAGACAAACCTTACAGCTGGGGGCCACTGAAGAAAGTAGGCTGGACTATTGCACATAATTAATTGGTGGTCAGCAAAAACAAAGACACAAAAATGGGCTGCTTTACATGCTAAGTAATGCTAGATTCTATGATCCAACAGAATGCTTTTTACTTTTTTCTTTGTATCTGTTGTTTATCTGAAATTCCTCATGATGATTACATGAGCCAACATGTTGGGTACTCCCTACCTGTCAAGCACTGGGCCAGGGAATCAGTCTGTTATTTCATGTCATCCTCACAAAAAATGACAACTTACCTTTGTCCCCACTTTGTAGATGGGGATTTCAGGCTCAGGAAGATTGAATAAATTGCCCAAGGACACATTGCTGAGGAACGGTCAGGCTGGGTTTCAAGTCAATGTGATTCCGAAATGGATCATCACCGTTTTTGCTACACTCCCTGCCCATAATATATTAAAGTCTGCATCCCAAACAGTTGCGCTTGTTAGGTATTACCCGTTATGAAATCTGGGTGAGGTAAACAGGATGAATAAGCAGCACTAACTATTGCATATTGTTGACAGTCTCAGGGAAGTGCTAACCTTTCAACTGTCTTATCAACTATGACTTACAAACCAGACCATCACAGGGGGTCACGCTTTCTGCCTGGTTGCAGCTGCTCCTCCGCCCCGCTGAAGCTAGGACTGCCTCTGAAAAGGCTTGGCCATCGGCGGGGGCGGGAGAGCCACTGACTTGAAACATTTTCAGGCCCTACCCCAAGTTTTCACTTTCAGTTACTTGAAAAGTGAAAGTATCAGTATTGTGGATGCGCTAGTCAGGTGCTGGCTTGGGGCCATGGTGCCTGCACGTGTCCGTTCTCACGTGACCAGGACACAGCCCGTGTGAGTGTCCACTCGTGCAAGGGTTTCCCTAGCAGACGGGGCTGAAGACTTGGTTCCCGCTCCCTTGTCTTCCCCATGATTCTGGCTTTGGTCATTTTTTTTTTTTTTTTTAAATGGGGATTTATTAGATGAAGTGATTCAAATTTTATTCCTTAGGGTTTTCTTACTATAACCCAAGAGGTTTATTTGTTTATTTATTTATTTATCAAGAGTTTTTAGCTCATTATTACAGTAATCCCCCCCTTATCCGTGGGGGGCATGTTCCAAGATGCCCCCCAGGGGATACCTGAAACAGTGGGTAGTACCAAGCCTCATATATATTGTGTTTTCCCTATACACACATACGTCTGATAAAGTTTAACTTATAAATTGGGCACAGTAAGAGACTGACAACAATAAGTAATAATAAAATAGACAACATACAGTCATAAAAGTTATGTGAATGTGGTTTTTCTCTCTCTCTCAGAATGTCTTGTCGCACTGTACCTACTCAGCCTTCTTCGTGTGATGATGTGAGATGACACTGTACCTGTGTGAGGAGATGAAGCGAAGTGGAAGTTTCCACTGAACATTCATGGACTGCAGCTGGCCATGGGCATCTGAAACTGCAGAAAGCGAAACCGTGGATAAGGGGAAACTACTGTGTACTTTTAAAACAATTGTTGTGACTGTGCAGTTAATGCAATTGTACTCCAATTTCAAAATCTACTTTTAAGAGGTATGAATATTTTTTTCTGGGGTGCAGATAGACATTCAGACATTTAGTCTAATGTATTGAAGTTAGGAGTTAAGACTGACTTTGACTTTTCTGTTTCTGGATTATTTTGTCCAGCCCCCTAAATTCCCATCCTGGGCTGTCATTTTCTGGAGCATCTCAGAAACCAGTATTCTCAGTATCTTCCTCCCAGTTGCCCTCCACAGCCTGCTCACAGCTTCCGACACAGACCTGGGCACTGAGGAAAAAGTGTCTCTTCCCTTCCCTTGCTAACAACATGGGACAACCTGAGTGCTAGGAAGTTTCTGGCTCAGCAGAATTGCTTTCCTTCCTGCTCCCCAGCCTCTCTGGAAGACACACAGGTGACACCTAGGCTTCTATTTCCTGCTAGTACCTCAGTGTCTCATTTTCTCTTTTACTCTTCCAGAACATTTAAGGACCCCTTTTCATTTTATCTGCTGTGTATCTCTGCTAGCCCCAAGAGTGCACACCGAATGCTCTCCTTACAAACACCAGAGTCCTTGGAGGCAGGGTCAGGTGGCCAACTATCTAGCATTCTACACAACAGACAAGGGGCTAGAGAGGAGGAAATGCCAGGAGATGCAGCAGGTAGAATGGCTGACCTGCTTTCTAGCTTCTGCTACAAAGAAGCGTGATAGGTTCGGGTTCCACAAAACTATTTAACTATGACCCACCCTGCCCCATCCTTGGGGAAAGCTCTTTTCTCCTCTCAGACTTCTGTCTTTGTCCTTGTCGCTTGGGGCTGAGAGGTTGAACTACCTAAGATTGACAACAGTCTTAACATTTTTTACACCATAACTTCAGCTTTACTAAGGCTCTGGATGTCCCAAACCTAGGATAGGCTTCTGAGAGTCAGGGGTGGCTTTTGAATCAGTCTCTCAAGGCCCAGTGTTTTTTGGCAGATGCAGCTCTTTCTGAACAGTAAGCCATTGTTGAGTGACATGAATGGAACCAGAGCTAAAGAAAATTAAGGTTTCCAAAGACTGTCTAAAACAAAAGTCCTTTCAGCCCCTGGTATTCAGGATTTCATCCCTCACGGAACCAAGGTTGCTCATGTTGCGGCAAGCAAGCCCACGAAACTGGGCCGTCTGGAACCCAAGCGCACTCAGCTCGGGAGGTTGGCCACTACGTAGGGATGCGAAGTGCTCCTTGCTTTGCAGCAGGTTTGTCTGGAAGGGGAAGAAATAGACAACCCTTTCCTGTCTTATCTGTGCTTATTCTCATTTGGTATTCCGTGAGGGCTGTGGCTGTAGTTCTAGGTAACAATCACACAGAAAACAGTATCATTTCAGTTTTCTAGGTTCCTTCTTCCTTATGGGTTTTTTTTTTTCCATTTCATCTTACACTTTAATGAGTACATTGTTAAGATGCTAAACACTGTATACGGCTCTTGTTGAAAACGTGCTTTGTGAGTAAAATTTTCATTCTCGGGTGATTTTTTTTAACTCCTTTTGAAAGCTGTAGAGGTCTACTTGTTTTTTAAGAAAGTTTAACTCTGATCTCAGCCAGAGGGCTCAGGAGGGCCTTGTCCATTGTGGTGTGGACCTTAGGAAGTGAACCCTGCTCTGGGCAGGGCTGGAAAGGCCTGGCGCTCGGAGGCCTCCGAGGAGCCCATGGACATTTACGCCGGACTGGTGCCCCGGCGAGGCTTAGGGTTGTGAGAGTCCCCTGCACACGTGTCAGACAGAGCCTTCGTGACAGGGGGCTGACTAAAACTGGGCAGTTCCAGACTTCCAGGGTTGAGACGTGGAAAATCCCAAGCCTTCCTGAATTTTTCCTGGAATTTCAGTAGACGCGTGGTTCCTCTTAGTTCACAGAGGACTTTCCGTGCCTGTTCTTGGCTCATTACTCACAGGAGTCCTTCCCAAGGCACAGAGAAGGACGCCTTGTTTTGGGCCACGGGCTTAGTCGTCAATAAATTAAGAATTGTATCACATCTTCAAAGTGTAGTTTGGCTCTTTGACAAAACAGCATCAGGTCTTTCCGGAAGAGACCATGTCGCACCCAGTGAAGCATCTGTCTGCTGGTTTCCGGCGGGTCCTGTCTGAAATGTCTGAGCCTCCTTTGTCGTGATCCGCATCACTCAATTTGATTGTTATATGCTCTCTCTCTGCTGAGTTATTTTGTTGCATTAAAAAGGCAGGAATCTATGTAATAAAGATAAATAAAACAGCATTTCAAAGTTGTCTGCATCCTGGAACTCATCCCAGCTGCAACAGCTAGCTCTGTGCTGCCTCTGGTTCTGGAGCGCAGGGAGGCAAGTACCTGATCCCTAAGAGCAATTTTAGTGTTGACCTTAAACATGTCATTTTTTATTTTTAATGTAAACTGAAAATACATACATTTTTGCTATGAATGTAATTATTAAAAGCCTGAATTTCATAGCTTGTTTTGCTGAGAAAAAAATTCCTAAGAACAGAGACCTGAAATCCAGTAAATTTCTGGAGGGGCCAGCTCAGAGGTTTTGTCCCCTTTCCTCTCCATAGGAGCTGCCCCCGCCAGGACACCCATAAACTAGCTTCTAAAGGGGTAGAGCCTGGCAAGGGGTCAGGGACCATTAGACTTTGAGTGTTGCAGTTTCTCCCAGCTTTTAAGTAAACAGTTAGTGTCAGGTTGCTAGTTCACCCCTTTGTTTCATTAACACACTGGACAAGTCACTTACTTCTGAAGTCTTGGTCTCCCAGTGGTGCTGTAGTTGGTAGCACTGGTGATAATTTTCACCTAATTCTGACTGAACTCCATGCTCTTCAATTAAATGAGTGGTACAGTAATGCACCATTAATCCAGAAGCAATACTTTCAGAGACTAGGAAGTCCAGAGGTATGGGAGAAGCTTACTACATTTATGAAGAAAGTGTTTATTAAGCCTAAATATATGATTGTGGGAGCAAATAGTGAACCTGCGAAGAAGAAAATTACCTTTGAGGATGCAAATACCTTTTAAACTAATTACAGAGAAGGTTAGCAAAGCAGACTGAGCAGCATTCTAAAAAAACTTCAATTAATATATGATGTTCTATGAAGTTAAAAATAAAAACAACGCAAAACTCCATATCCTTAAAGATATTCTGTAGATGAGACTTAAAGAAAAAAAAAACCAACAACAAAGAACCATGGCATTGGCCTTCTTCACATCAATTGGTCCAAACTCAGAAAGTTAACTGGATGTCATAATGTTACAAGGTGATTTATAGGAGCATAACTTTTTGAGGGCAATCTAAGAAACTCTGGAATTTAAGTGTGACCTCAAATGTGTGAGTCTGTTTAGGTGCATGTTTATATGTGTCTGAGTGTGTGCACCACACAGGTGTGTGTGTTATGATGATAAGTTTCAGTGCCAAAGGAGTTTAAGGAAGCAGACCCAGGGACAAGAGCAAGGACAACAGAAGCTACCTCTATGGAAAAGGAAAACAATCATATCAGAATTCGGAAGTTAAGTAAAAGCAAGAAAGAGAGACTTCACAGTGTAAAAAAAGGGGGGGTATATGTAAGAGGCTGGCATAACTTCATCATAAATATTAAGATCTTAGGCCAAATAAAAAATGGAACCCACCACAACAGAATTTCTGAGGCAGATGGTTATTTCTACATTTATCTAGTATTTATATTTGCAGATAATACATGCATTTTGAGATTTGTGTCTTAGAACCAGAGACTTGTATTCTATTTCCGACTCTACTAGTGAGGAAAAAATAATTCCAATTCAATCAGTTTTTAGGAAGAACACAGACATGGAGATTTTCTCTAGGAGCTTTTAGTCTGGTTGCTAGAGCCTCACTAGCCCTTCGATGCTGACAAATTGCTTAACTCCCTGAGGCTGAGTTTGGAATGACAGATGTGGCCAGCACATGTCTGCTTTCTCTTCCTCTCATGCTGACGGTGGTGCTCTGAGGATAGATGGACACTCTTCCCTAACAAATGTTTTTGTGGATATCAAGCGTTCATTGTCCACAGGCATGCCCCCTTCCCATATGATAATTTTCTACTTCCAGATATTAATTAGCATTTCATAGTTTCAAAGCCCTTTCCAACTATCAATTAATCCAGCCCACCCATCCGTCTCTGGCCGATGGTTCCACTTATCAACCCTGGAGCAGCAGAGCTGAAACCTGCTCGGCACAAAGGCTTTCTTGCATAGCTCAGGAGCATGTGGCCAGGCACAGGGGCTCGGCAAAACATTTCTCTTTCCAGGATGCCAGCACTGTGGACCAAACAGAGAGATACTAAACTGATATCATCAGCATTCCCCCCAACAAAAACAGCTTCATCACTTGCTTGGCTCCAAGGCCTGGAATTCCTATAGAAAGAGCCATTGATCTCCAAAATTCCCTTTAAAAGACCATACTAGTTGTCCTTTGTGCTGCAATGTGATGTCATAGATACATGTGCATGTATATAAGGTTTTACGTATATTATAAGGTTATTTGTAATATTTTATAAAGCTATATATTATGTGAGATTATATAACATTTTGATATAATTATATATCACTCATACACACACACACACACACACACACATATATTTGGAATATATATATATATATATCTTCCAAAATAGGGCTACTCAGATTAGATAACTAATAAATGATAAACTTAGAACTGGAAGCTTGATTCTTTTGTCTTTAAATTTAGTGATCTTACTACTAACCAAGTTGCTTTCTCCATAAAATATTCTACCCAATAAATATTTTAGCACAATTAGTTCAGCAGGTTAACAGTGTTCAACAGATAAATGGTCCCTATTTGGAGCAGGATCTATAGCAGGGTGTGCATGTGTGTTTGTTTGTGTGTGTGTTTTCCCTAAGTGCTTATTATGAATTTTAGACATAGTGAAAAGTTTAAAGAATAGTACATAGAACAGCTGTTTACTCTTTACCTAGGTTCAACAATTATTAACAGTTTGCCATACTGTTTTTTTAAGTATTCTTTTCAAAAATTATTTGCAGACATCATGACACTTTACCCCTAAATACCTCAGCCTAAGCCCCTAAATATAAGGACAGTCTCCCACATACCCACACTTCACTTATAACCAACAATAACTCTATAAAAACATGTAATAGCTACCTAGCTCACAGTTATTTTTTCCAGTAGTTGAGTTCTTATTCAAATGTTTTCAGTTGCTCATTCAAATGTTTTATAATTATCTTTTATAGCTCTTTCCTTTAGAACTAGGATCCAGACCAGAATTGCTCACTGACTGCCCTGACCAGTACAGTAGCTACTAGCCAGATGTAGCTATTGGGCACTGAAATGTGCTTAGTACAAACAGATGTGCTTTAAGTACAACATAGATCAAATTCTGAAGACTCAGCATGAAACAAAGAATGCAAAATATCTCATTAGTATAATTGTAACATTGATGAAATGTTGAAATAATATTTTGGCTATATTGAGTTAAATAAAATATATTATAAAAATTGGTTTCATCTATTCTTTTTATTTTTAAAAAATATGACCCACCAGAAGATTAAAAATGACAAAAATTAAACATGGCTTGCATTGTATTTCTTTTTAAGTATACTTTATTGATTATGTTATTACAGTTGTCCCATTTTTTTCTCCCCTTACTCCCCCTCCATCCTACACCCTCCTCCCACAAGCATTCACCCCCTTAGTTCACATCCATGGGTCGTACATATAAGTTCTTTGGCTTCTTGATTTCTTACACTATTCTTAACCTCCCCCTATCTATTTTGTACCTACCAATTATGCTTCTTATTCCCCTGTACCTTTTCCCCCTTTCTCCCCCCTCCATCTCCTCACTGATAACCCTCCATGTGATCTCCATTTCTGTGATTCTGTTCCTGTCCTAGTTGTTGCTTAGTTTGTTTTCATTTTTTAGGTTCAGTTGTTGATAGTTGTGAGTTTGTTGTCATTTTACTGTTCATAGTTTTGATCTTCTTCTTTTTCTTAGATAAGTCCTTTTAACATTTCATATGAGGGCTTGGTGATGATGAACTCCTTTAACTTGACCTTATCTGGGAAACACTTTATCTGACCTTCCATTTTAAATGAAAGTTTTGCTGTTTAGAGTAATCTTGGATGTAGGCCTTGCCTTTCATGACTTTGAACACTTCTTTCCAGTTCCTTCTTGCCTGTAAGGTTTCCTTTGAGAAATCAGCTGAGAGTCTCATGGAAACCCCTGTATAGGTAACTCTCTTCTTTTGTTGCTGCCTTTAAGATTCTCTCCTTATCTTTAATCTTGGGTATTTTAATTATGATGTGTCTTGGTGTGTTACTCCTTAGGTCCAATTTCTTTGAGACTCTCTAAGCTTCCTGAACTTGTATGTCTATTTCCTTTGCCAGAATGGGGAAATTTTCCTTCATTATATTTTCAAATAAGTTTTAAATTTCTTGCTTTTCCTCTTCTTGTGGCACCCCTGTGATTGAGATGTTGGAATGTTTAAAGTTGTCCCAGAAGTTCCTAAGTCTCTCCTCATTTTTTTAAATTCTTATTTCTTCATTCCATTCTGATTGAATGTTTATTTTTTCCTTCTGTTCCAAATTGTTGATTTGAGTCTTAGTTTCCATCCTTTGACTCTTGGTTTCCTGTATATTTTTCTTTATTTCACTTTGTATAGTCTTTACTTCTTCTTCTATTTTGCACCCGTACTCAGTCATTTCTGTGAGCATTCTGATTATCAGTGTTTTGAACTCTGCATCTGAAAGGTTGACTATCTCCTCATTTAGTTCTTTTTCTGGAGCTTTGATCTGTTCTTTCATTTGAGCTATATTTCTTCATCTCAGTGCAACTGTGACATTGTAAGGGGCAGAGCCTTAGGTATTCACCAGGGTGGAGCAACCCATTTTGCTGCATTGTGGTTGTGTATGTGGGGGAGGGGTCAGACAAGGAATGATACCATTTGTTCAGCTCTTGCCCCACTTTCAGTCCCTTTCCCTGCTACCTACAAGCAAACTGAGCCCTTCTAATGCTGATTCCTTAGTGGGTGGGGTTGTGTACATTCTAGGATCCTGTGCGTCTCCCCAAGGACTCTCCTGTGAGGCTGGGAGTTTCTCCCACTGCCACAACCCCTGCAGATTTTTATAGCCAGAGATTTTGAGGCTTTAATTTCTCACACTGGAACCCTGGGTGTGGTCTGTGCCTGTCCCCAGTTGTTCTTCCTGGCTTATCCACATGTGAATGTGGGACTGCCCAGGCCACCAGCTGACACCTCACCTGCCTGGTCCACTGCCTTGTTGCTCATCCTCTCCACCCTGGCTGTCCCTCTCCACCCCTCCTACCACTCTGGATGAATGTTTCCTCCTTAATTCCTTGGTTGTCAGACTTCCATACAGTTCAATTTTCTGGCAGTTCTGGTTATTTTTTGTTTTAAAATTTGTTGTTGTCCTTCTTTTGTTTATGTAAGGAGGCAAAGCATTATCTACCTACACCTCTATCTTGGCTGGAAGTCTTGCATTGTATTTCTATTGGGCAGAGTCTGTTCTAGAATGTGCCTTTCTTTTTCCATTATGCCACTGACTTCATGACATGTCATGGCGGTTGTCCTTAGAATAAGATAGGCATATTTTGGTGGGAGAGAAAGGGCTGGGAAAAATCCTCAGAAGAGTTTGCTTCTTGGGAGGGCCTAAAGAGTCTGCTAAAAGAAGTTATTATAAACATCCTGCTATGCCATTTGTGGGCTCAGTGCAGGCCAGTTGATGGGCCTTTGTACTGTCTGCCTCCTTCATATAGACTTTTAAAGTGTCTGAGGATTCACTTCCATGTATATTTTTGTTTTCATTTTTTAGCTTACTGTATTTTTTGGTCATTTCTTCCATTTTCTTCCTGTGCTTGCTCACTTCTGAATGCATTCTCCCAGTTCATTTCAGGGGAAGCCTGGTGTTCCTTAGTGCTGTTGTAGCCATCTCTCAAAAATCCTGGACATTGTTGCCGGGGATCAACCAGTGGGTGTTGGATTCGGACCAGACTGCATGATGCAGTCTCTCAGAGTGCCCGACTCCAGGCCTGCTCTCCTTTAGGACTTAGGTAACTGTTTCACCAGAGTTCTCTTTTTAAAAATGATAGCTTTTCATTTTTGTTATAAAAGTTATGTGTTATTCCTGTCCTCCCGTGTCAGTTTCCTCCTGCAACAATGACTCCTGATTTACTGACTTAACACACATTTATAATCTTACTGTTTGCCGGGTCAGAAGTCCTAAATGAGTTCTGTGGGGCCAAAATGAGGGTATTGACAGGGGTAAGTGCCTTCTGGAGGCTCCAGGGGAGGATCACTTTTCATAACCTTTCCAGCTTCTAGAAGCTGCCAGTACCTCTTGGCTTGTAGTCCCTTCTTCCATCTTCCAAGCATAGCACTTCCATCTCTACTTCATTGTCCCATCTGCTATTTTTGACTTTGCCCTTCTTGCCTCATATTAGAACAACCCTTGTGATTGCATTGGTCCTACCAAGATAATCTTTTCATGTCAGCATCCTTCATCTCCATCTGCAAAGTCCCTGGTGCCATGTAAATTAGCAGGTTCACTGGGCAGGGATTAGGATTTGGACATGTTGGGGGTATCTATTATCCTATCACACCCTTTCAACTAAAAACGCATTCTATTACCCATTTACCTCCATTTTTGTACATGCAAATGTTTATTGTTAAAAACTGAGGAACAGTGAGGAGTTCGTGTTTTGTAGGGGGTGGGGAGGGAAAAGTAGGAAGGGCAAATAGAAGATTCTGTGATGTCTACTCTAGTTCTGGCTGAAGACATGGACTTGAGACCTGCTCCAGAGGAGGTGATAGAAAGAAATGGATGGAACTATTTTAGAAAAACTGTGTGGTCTGGGCACAGGAAGAGCTGCTTTAGGTTCAGGGGGAAACATGGCTCAGAATTACCTGATTTTGCCAGGAAACCAGCGGACTTCTGATGTAGGAGTAATGGAAACACTGGACACGGTAGTGTCATGTGGACATGCTTGTCCTTACAGTGGCAGTGGCAGCAATTGTGCACGAGGGAGAGCTGGCGGGTGAGAGCAGGGACAGGTGGCTGTGAACTGCAAGTGGCCTTGGGCACAAGGATGCCCTGTTTAGGAATGGAGATGTTAGAGGCAGATCAGATGTGTGAGTGTGTGTGTGTGTATGTTCCACTTAACAACAAATTATGAACACTTTTTTTCATATAAGCTATTTCTTTCTATGATATATGGAATTTCCTAGTATTTCATGTTTGGAGATACGTGTTCGACTACTCCTCTTTTACTGGTGCTCCCAATTTTTTTTCCTCTATTTTAAACCATGCTATAATGAACCTTCTTGAAATTTTCACAAATCCATAAATAGTTTCTTAAGAGGAAACTTACCTGAAAGTGGAACTGCTGGATCTAAAGGGTAAGGGAATCACTCTGAGGCTTCTGAAGTATGAAGTACAGTTTCCTTATTTGTAAAGTGAAAGGATAAGATGAAACCGATGACTTTGAAGCTTTTTTTCCCTTCCTGTTCTTTTATAGCCAGTAGACTCTTTCAGCAGAAACTTCCGCAGAAACCTGGGAAGGAAAGGAGCCGGAGGTGAACCCGCTCTGGTGGGGTGGCGCTGCGCCCGCCTGTCTGTCTCTGCCTCCCTGTCCCCGCGGCTGCCGGGGGCTCTGAGGAACCTCCCGGTCGCTGAGGCACATGGTCTGCAGGCCACAGGGCGAGGTGACCTCATGTTCCTTTCCAATGCCATCTTTGCTCTCAGGTGCTCTGATTGAATTGCTGGCTGTCTAGACAGGTCTGAGATCATATCACTGGGTCTCTGCTATGCCCCCTCCCTAAGTGGGCAGTAGGTACTTGTTAATCTTAGATAGCAACCATTTCACAACAGGTTAGAAGTAGGAGGGATCCTGCAAGCCAAGTTGAAAGGGAAGAAACTGGGCTACACCCACTTGAGGCAGATGACTCGGGAGCCTGGATGTGACAGATGAATTGGGGAAATTCCTGTGACTCAGAAGTTGTATATATGTATGCTGTAGACAGTATATAATAAAAATGTACTTGTAAATATACAGGTGACTTTGGGAATATCAAACCTAACCTCCCATTTTTGTAGATGAGGAAAAGGAACCAGAGAAGGTAAGAGTCTCACCTTAGGGCACACAGTAATTTAGTGGCATAATTGGGTATGTGGAAAACTAAAATGCTGCTTCGGCACTGAATATTCTCCTCCCCTCCCCCTCTAAAGGGAAAATGACAAAGGGGAGGAAGAAACTAACATTCAAAACACCAATTATGTGCCAGACAATGAACTAAGCACCTTCCTTTTACTTTGTTCGCCTGGTCAGGATGGACATTGCGCTCTCTTGAACATGAGGTCCTTGCCTCACAAGCTCAGAGCTCTGACGGTGCTACAACAACCTAAACTCATTCTCTGTCCAAATATCATCCTTCCCAACTTGGATGTATTGTATCAACCTAGAAAGGTAACGGTTGCCTAAATACTGGTTGCAGAGGAGTTTGAAAAGTAATATCAAGACTAAATAAGGTAAAAGATGAACAAGAACCTGATGGCAGACAGGACTCTGAATAATACATAAACACGTCAATTTCATTCAAATGTATCCATTTAGGAAGAGACTATGACCTGAAAACCTGCCCAGAACACATCCTTAGAGGTCTCCTCTTGGCATGAAAGTCGATGCTACAGGAAGTGGTATAAAGTATGAAGAGAAATCTTCTTCCTCGAGTCGAGTTCCTCTGGGAAATACCATTGAGTGTTCAACATTCTACTAATGTCCTCTCTGATTGGGAACCCAGGGTACTGGTCATGAGAATGTGAGGTTTAGGTCCCAATCTCCAGGTCATTCAAAAGATTTGGGCACCCAGCCTACAGGCATGAGGATGTGATCCTTGCAGAGATTAGAGGGCTAAGGGAGATGAGGATACTACATCATTACCTTGAGTTTGAACTCTAGCACCACCTTCCGTCCAACCCGGATCTATAGGAGATCTTGCCATGATTTTGTGGGAGACATTCCAAGTCCTCTTTAACATCAAATCTTCTCTTGGAAGTTTACTATTCTGTAGATTGGAGCTCACAGGCAGTAGTTATAAGGGAACATTAAGAAAATTCTAGAGTCTACCAATGGGATTAGGTTTCCCTTGCCAGAAGTGTTTTGACTCATGAGTCTACTGTATTGCAGTTCATGAATCCATGGTTTTGTGGATAAAACAGCTTTCAAAGTCTCTCTTAAAGTTGAATGTGGCTGGAATCCTCTACTCCTCTAGTATAGATTCCAAGTCACATCTCTTTGTCCAAGTCACATAAGAGTAAATTGTTGTTCCTGAAATCTGTAAGCCGCTGCACCAGTGAGGCATACTCTCCACTGCCTCCCCGAACTCACACCTCCTTCGAGGTCCAGTCCTCGCTGCCTTCCTGACAGCATCACCCCCCACTGTCTTCCTTACACTCAACACATTGGCTACTTCTTTACTCTGTTATACCACTGAGATTGTCACTAGTTGTTATATTCTATTGTTCCCTAATTTTTCATGTGTGTGAATCTCATTGAACTCAGAATGTACATTTCTTGATATCAGGGAGGAGATGGGGCAATGAGTTGGACTGCCATTTCAGTGCAGCACATCTCAGAGAATGGATGTGTGAGAACTGGACCTTGAAGTCAGATGGCCTGAGTTAAATGCAGGCTCTTGGTCAGGTTACCTAATTCATCTGCATTCCAGTCACCTGATCTGTAAGATGGACATAATAATGGTGCTTACCTCACAGGCACTGATTAAATCAGAGAAGTCATATAAAGTGTCATTCCAAAAGGTCACCCGCTATTATTATTTCCATGTGCAGGCTATTTTTCATCCACAAACTCATCCATTTATCACAAGAACTTGGTGGGGTAGGGTAGTAAATACCATCCATTGCCTGCACTCCAACCAGTGCTACTAATTCCTCCTTATCTGCAAAGTCCTGCTGTTGTTTAGGCGTCTGTCTTCTTATCGTCCTGTTCTTGGGGACGTGATTCTGCTCTTCACCCAGGGGTAAGTGTTGAATTTTCTGAACCAGTAATGGCATCCATCACCAGCACCTGGTTCCAAGGGTCCCGTACCCCATCTAAGCCAGTGAGGCATGAAGGCAAGCCTAGCTGTGTGGGGATGGAAGGTTTGGGAAGGTTTCCTCAGTGACAAAAAAAAGACGCACGTAAGAAGAGACATCTCTCTTCCCTACTTCGGATGCTGTGCTCTCTGGATGTTTGCCTGTAATTTCTATAGCTGTGCAGGAAGCCAACAGAGAGGGAGGAGGCCAGAGGCAAACGGAGCAGAGGCAGGCCTCCTGGTCCCTGGCACACCTGTGTACTTACTGTTTTGTGAGATGGGACTTCCCATGATTGTTCAAGTCTTGAGTCATGCTTTTTTTATAGCTTGCATCCAAAGAAAGCATCTTAACTAATATACTTAAATATTTTGCTCTTTATGTCCCAGGTGAGGAAACTGAACTTCAAAGGTGTTTGGGCTGCTTCTTTCGGCTCCGACAGATTGATTGCAGCAGGTGGCCATTCAGAGCGGTCTCACACATCGCCTATGCCCTCACGTGCCCAGGACATTACAAGGCAAACACTTGTTGTTTAATAAGTAGGCAGCATCTCAGAGACCCATGATGCTCACTGGCCTGTGCTTCCTCTGGGCTGTCTACTGTGGGTTGAGTAGCAAGGGGCCCTATGACATGATGAGCTTCTGCAGTCTTAATGCCTTTCCAACCCAGTGTGCACGACGAGTTTCATGAGTTCTCTTAAAAGCAAGAAGAGTGATTATCTAAAGTCATTCTCATTTCTAGGGCAACACACTCCACTCTGTCATAAGTAACACTTGCTCTTTATTTAAATGACAGACTTTGATTTGGTAGTTACCACTCCTTAATGTCATCGTCTTTTAAAAAGACAATATTCATGTTACAAATGTGAAGGAAATCTACCATAGTTTTCCCTTTTTGCAACACGTTTTGTTGAATTGATCTTAGCATTTATCTTTACTCCAAGAGAGTCTGCTAACTAGGGATCTGGGAGGAAAGCTTGGGGAAGAGTATGTAAGAACAAGACCCAATTAGGGAGAGAAGGGAGATGCTTTAGATTTTTCTCACCTGAGGAGCCTGCACCATGCCTTAGCAGATGCCTGTCTGATTTTTGTCAGGGGGTGGAATATTAACATGCATCTTTAATTGTACAGAAAGCGAATCAGGGGAAAAGTAACTTACCATGACATGCCCCACAGCCACAGAGGCATGACTGGGTTCCCCTTTATGTCTCTGCTTCACATAGTTCTGCACTAGTGCAGCCCTCACTGAACATGCACCTGGGCAGGACTTCAAGGGCAGTGACCTTGACTGATATGGCCAAATACGGGAATTATGGGCCATTGGCTAAGATTGTAGCTGAGCACTTGCCTCTCAAGATTACACCTATGGCAGCCAAATTACTTGTTAAAGCCTTTTCTTATGTGAAGGAATAATCATAGGAGAGAAGCCAACAATAATAAGGGTGACAGTTAATACTTACTGAGCACTCATCACACATACCAATCTCTGTTTTACATTCTTTACATGCATTATTATTTGAATTCTCACATTAGTTAAATGGTCACAACTTGTATTGTAGTAGTTAGTATATCTCTGATGATAATAAATAGTAAATGCTATTATTACAGATGAGAAACCTGAGGCACAGAGAAGTTAAGTAACTTATCCAGGGTTTTAAAGGCAGGAAGTGCCAAAGTCAGAATTTAAATCCTGGCATTCTAAGTCCAGAATCCAGCTCTGATCAACACCTTCTGGTGCCTTAATAGTCAAAACAGCTCATGAGAAGGAACAGATGGTTTGAAAATGGTAAACAGATGGTAAAGAGCAAAACATTTTTATGAAGAGAGTTTCACTTCTCCATCTTAGCTGTGCCTAGAGGCAGAGGCTCGGTGGGGAAAGCCCGCCTGTCCGGATACCTGCAGCCTAGTCCTGGCGCTGCCGGGCCCACGGAGGATGAGCAACATGCTCACATCTTCTTGATATCCAGACTAAAATTTAAAGACTTAAAAACTTCAGAGTACATGTGAGTCACCAACTGATTCAGAATCCTTCGAGGGCGGAGAACAGGAACCCACATTTCTAACAAGCTCTCCTGGTGGTGATTCGGATGTACCAGTAGTTGGTCTTTGGACAACCTTGGGAATCGGTTCATCCTTGGGGATCTTTTCTGATGCTTATTGAATGACCCCAGGCCCCTTGCCCTTGTGGCCATGTTTCTGGTCTGCTCTTGTCTGTAGTGAGGAGCAGGGGCAATGGAAGAAGCAAGGCGTGGGGAGCCGGGCAGTTGTGTGGTGGCAGGAGGCTCACTGCTCACTGCCTCAGATCCATTTTTTCTCAGGTCGAGTAGAATTAGGGAGACCAAAATTCAGGGGCATGGAATGGAATTGCTGCTCAGTGGTGTCGGTGCCCGCCCCCGAGCTGTAGAGCGTGTTCTGGCTGTGTTTTGTTGGAGCTGGTAACATTTCAGAGAACAGTTGGGATCGCAAGAGCCCCCAGTTTTTTTCTGCAAATGTTGTCTGTTACTTTGATAGAAGTTAGAATTCTGTTTTGCTTTCTTCATTTTAGGGTGTTCTACCACTCTCTCTAAGATTTTGTCCATGGTCCCCCAGTGTAGATCTAGCATTCACCAGGAGCATCTGCAAATACACTCCTTTCTTTGGACAGACACTGCTAATTGGTATTTTTGGTGCAGGTGGAGCCTCAGTGCTCCAGGCGTCTCTGCCAATCAATTAAAGATGGCTTGTAAGTCCTAGGCCCCTTGCAAGGAACCTGTTAAAACTTTATTTACTTTTAAAGCTGACTCTTCTTGAGAGTCAGCCTGATGTGGCATCTGTCTAATTTTAGGGTGCCAGCCCAGAACAGAGGAGGAAGAAAGGCTTTTATTGTTAGCTATCAAATTGTGGAATCTCTATTCTTAAGGAATAATTTTCTAAAAGGGTAAAACTATGACTCATGCAAATGTAGAAAGAAAACACATCAAGTATTTTATTTAAATCATATTGAGTAGAACTAATAAGGTATTATAATTAGTTCAAAGGAAAGGCCAAAGACCAGTCATTTATATAGGTAATCAGAAATGCTGATTTTTAATTTGCTAATAGATGCAAAAACAACTTGTTTCATAAGATGGGAATTACTCGTAACCTCACAGGTCAAAATTCATTTGCTGTTTTTGGACAGGAGTCACTTATGTCACTACCAGTTCTCCACAAGTCGAAGCCTGCCTCTGCAGAGTTGCAAAGTGGTTGAAGATCAAGAACAGCGCAGGTGTCCAGCACATCAGACACCCTGAAATGGCCCTCCAGGCAGTACCTAGCATTCCACGGGAAGGGTACTCAAGAATCTTTCGGTTCATTTCAAAGTTTTTCACAGCTTTTCTTGACCCTGTCCTGTACTTAAATCTGCAGAGGTGCTAAACATCCTTTGAAACCATGGCAGGAAGTACCAGGTAGCATTGCTTCCTCCCTCCCCCTCTTGCAACATTGCTACGCAGTAGAAACCAGGTAAAATGTGCATTTAGTTCTGGGAAACTGCACAGGGCAGCTCCCTGGCTTCGACTTGCCTGCCTCCCGCGGCTCCTCCACCTGCCTACCTAGTGCCAGGGATGGGGCCCTGGGTGACTGGTTTGCCTTTCCCATCACCCAGAACTTTCTCAGGAAGTTCCAAGAAAAGAAGAATGCCCGTTCAACTTCACCTTGGCTATCCTAGGGCTCAAGAGTAGAGGTAGAGCAAGGGGACGGCAATATTCAGAACTCAAGCGTTCTGATCACTACTAACTTGCCTCGGTTCCTCAGAGAGGGAACAACACTGGGAGGACTGCAGAAGGGCAGACCTGGTGTGTATGTGTGCGCAGGCACATCGGTGTGTTGACAAAAACTCTCACCTTGATCAAACTTTAGTCAGGCTCCTCTCTCTGAGCCCTCTTCTCAACTAGGCCTTGACCTTGGCCCTCGATTTGTCTTGGGTCTGTTTAGTGCAGTTTTAGCAAGAATCCTGCTAAGTCACTTTAGCAAGAATCCCTCCACCATTGATATCTGATCAAGATCCTTATCCCCTGCCTTTGACATCTAAGTCCTTGGCCTGCCTTCAACAAGAATCCTTTTAGGCCAATTTTGCAAGAATCCTCCTACCCTTGATGTCTCTTCTTAGTAATTTTCCATCCACCGACCCCCTCACTCTGCTTCCTGGCTGTAAAAAGCCCCACTTGTCCTTGCTGTATTTGGGGTTGGGCCCGATCTCTATTCCCTACTGCAATACGCCTACTGCAACAATCTTGAAGAAAGTCTTTTTTAATGTTTTAACAAGTGTCAGAATAACTTTTTTCTATAACAGTGTGTGTATGTGTGTGTGAAAGAGAGTGAAAGAGAGAGAGAGAGAGAGAGAGGGAGAGAGAGATAGAAGAGAATCTTCTGCAGAGGGAACACCATGTCTCAGTGAAGGGGGCACAATGAAAAACCAGCTCTCCCACTCACTATACTTGTAGTAAAAGGGAATTTACTCTTCTCCTCCTCAGTTTTCTAATCTGTAAAATGGAGATAATGGCACCTATCTTATAGCATGGTTACGTGTGTTTATTAATATTATTTTATAAATTATCAACAATATTTATAAAGCACTTATGTGCATTTCACCTGTGGTTTTGTTGTTACATATTTACATAAAAATATTATTTTAAAGTATTATTCTTAACCTTTGAGAAAAGTGTCATTTTAATGTAGGTAGAGTGATATAAATGCTACAAAGAGAATTACAAGCAGCTAAGAAGGGAAATCATTTCAGCAGGGGTAATTTTTTCTGCCCTGAGTGATTAACAACCTCCAGAAAGAATCTTTCACTCTGTAATATCTAGAAAATTAAGTTTTCTCTTGCTCTGAGCAAGCAAGAGAGATAAAAGAGATGGCAGCATAGTGGGCTTTCCAGAAAGGCGACTCAAAAGTGCTGGGTGTCTGCCACACAGTTCCACCCAAATGATGGGCTGGGTGTTTCTGCTGCAGGGCCCGAGTGTGGGGAGAGGAGCTGTGAAGGGCACGCAGTCCTGTGGGAACTAACCGTCTGCTTCAGGGACCTGGAGACAGAGGAGGCCAGGAAGGTGGAAGGGGGCGCTGTGGCTCCTCACACCCGTTAGCCAGCCGCGCTCAGGCAGGCACTCACCCCTCTGGCCATTGAGAAACCCTCCAACCCTTGAGAAACCCTCCGAGAAGATGCACATTCCCTGTTTGCAGGAGAATCCTGGGCCACTAGGAAGTAATGTCCGCAGCCTGCGAGCCAGAGGAGGGGCTGACGTCAGGGGCATGCTGTCTTGAACCTTAAGGCTGTTTCCTGGAAGAACTGATCTGACAGTAAAGAAGAAATCTGAGAGATGAGGGTCCAGCAAGGCCAAGGCCATGTTGGATCATGTGAGAAGGAAAACATAAGGTCGCCACAAAAAGCAGCTGGTCTCTTTAACTCTCTCTAGGCCCAGGGTGAGGCCACAAACTAAAAAAAAAAAAAAAAAATCTTAAAACATTTCTGCTCCTGAGAATGGCCACAGGCAAGGAAGCTCATGTGTTTCCCCGGGGGACAAATAGGTGCGGTAAATTGGCAACTTGGTTCAGTGAGTTTAAACTGGATGTAAAGGGATGGCGTCAAGAAGAGTCAAAATTAATTCTTTGAAGGGAAGCTGCTGTAGTGGTTAATTGTGGAGCTGAAGCCACTGATAAGAAGTTCTGAGAAAGTAGTTTAATAATGACGGGGCTTGTGCCGTGCAGTGAATTTCAGTTTGTTGGGTAATTGATGCTTGCTAGAGGCATTTGAAAGGCATGCCAGTTACGTTCCTGTCACCAGTCATCGTCCTTGGTAGCCACAGGGTGACCTTTCCACTTTATGTATAAGATGTTGATCTCCAGGAAGCCGAAGATTTCTCCCAGAGGATTCCAGAAAGTTTTTTGTTGTTGTTGTTGTGGGGAAAACCACAAGATGAGAAAGGAAAGGAGAAATATCTCACCCACACTACGGACATAGCCCTAGATAGATGAAAAGCTAGTGCAGGTAGAAAGAAAAAAAACACAGCTAGAAGGCCACCTGGAGTTTCTGTAGGCCCCTGGGAGGTTGGAGATAGAAACTCTATTTTTATATTTGTCTGTCGTCCTGAAGCCTACTTCAATTTTTTATTTAAAGTTTCACCTCTCCTTATATGTGTCCTAATAGCATGCCCCATGCCCAGAAAACTTTCCTAGAATTAGTATTACTTCTAGAAATTCGTTTGGGCTTAAGAAACTCAGGCTCAGGCAAAATAGAATAAGGCATCATTTCTTAGTAAATTTACTTAAGTCCCTGAATAATTGTTTTTAACACAGTCTAAAATGTTTTCCAAAGAATATTCCTCTGTGTGATATTAATAAATAACAGCACAGTAAGGGTTTTATGGTCAAATAAGTTTGAGGAATACAGGGTTAATATACAGTAGATAAGTTTCTTTGTGGTAGAATTCTTCAGGTCCTTTAATAAGCTAATATGTATTATAAAACAAAAGGGACTTTGGTCAGTAGTAATTCCTAAGATTATTCTCGGTGCATTGTGACACAGTTGTGATTTAAGCAGCACGCTTTGAGAGATACAGATTATTTCTCAACCAGTTGCTTTTTCTGCTTGGAAGTTTCCTTAGATAGTTTTCATCAGGAAGACACCACGGGGAGATATTGTGGGGCAGTAAAGTGACAGGAGTCAGGAGATCTGGGTTCTCATCCTGCATCCTTCTTGCTAGTTGTGCCAAGTAGTAGTGAGCTGCTCGATTTTATCACCTGTAAAGTTGGACACTGGTGGCCTTACTTTGCTTGCAGGGCAATAGTTGGGACTATTCAATGAGAAATTGGAAATAAGCAAATGTAAGTTGGTGGTTGTTATGGTGTGCCAGCTGAGAAATCTCTTCTTTTGTTTACGTGATGCTTCGTGGAGAGCCGCCTCTCTTTGGTCTTTATTTTCTATCAAGTCAACAAAAGTCAGAATGCTTTTTATATAAGGCACTGCTTAAGTTGATTTTAAAACTACACCAAGATTCATAGCAATCCTCAGGAAATATTTAAATCCTGCAGATTGCTGTGGTAGCATTATTAGGGATATTGTGCAAATGGATAACTCACTTCAGCTGTCTGGAGAAGCTCAGTCTGATGGTCTTTTCTGCCTGTTGTTCATGGTCAGTGCTGAACTGTTTTCTTGTTAAAAAGAACAGTGGAGCAAAATATGTGACTTCAGGGGCAGAATTTGCAGACAGGTTTTCTGCCTATCATTTTTGTGACCTCAACTTTCCTGAGCACCTGGTTTTGAAACTACCTTCCCAGTGATAAAGGCTAGCATTGGTTTGGCTGATTTCAGAATAGCCCTGGACATTTTCCCACTCAAATCATTTACTTTTGTTGTCTATGGGTGTTATCAAACCTGCTCTGGAAAAGGATGAGTTTCCAGAGATGGCAATTGTTGAGGCACGTGTTCTTGAAAGGGATGGGTCGAGGCAAAGAAGCTGAGTTGGGAGTCAAGGGAATGGTACCTTGGGAAGCCAGAGCAAGAGTCAATGTAGTACAGCCTTCAAATAATAATGCTATTTGTAGTGGTGACCATGTGCTAGACACTGTTCTATACACTCCGTGTAGATTCACTTCCTTAATCTCATAACAGCACCATAAAGGTATGTCATGATTAGCCTTATTCTACATGTGTGAAAAGTAGCTATTTAATAATGCCTACTCTGGGGTTCTGGTTTCAAGGATATAGACATCTCAGGCAATTTGCCTATACTGTTCATAGTTCTGGGGTGATGCCTCTGGCTATGGCTGATTGGACTCTAGGTGGATACCTATCTCAAAGTCAATTCATTGGCTAGTCATATTCTCTCAAGAATTTGAATTAGGGGTCATGAAGGTAAGAGTCTCTCTGAGAGCTGTAGGGATGGGGCAGCCATGCTGGTTCACATGCAAATAGATGGGAAAGTAGAAGGAAGTCTTCTACTGAGAGAGGCAGAGGGAAGAAAGAGCCGCATGGTGTTAAGAAATTAAAAAAAAACAAATGGTTAAGCACTCCATTCTTAGGGCTGATAGGCCGAGATTTGGATTGGGACTCCGTCATTTGTGAACAGGAACCAATTCCCTGACTTCTGTAGCACTCAGAAGGGGATGCTGATATCTCCCTCAGGCGAGTCGCTCATCACAGTGCCTGGCACATAACCGGCACTCACAAAATAGTAGTTGTTATCATATTGTTAATATTTTGGATGGCCTTTCAGTTCTTTGAAGGCCTAGCTTGACTTAATTTCCTTTTCTAAGATTCCATCACCTCTGCATCCTCATCATAACCCTCCTTTTACTAGAATGAGACTTGATGGTAACGTCATAGTGGTAGCTCACCCTTTTCCCCATGGGAAGTAGACTTTAGTCTTCTTTAAAAATAGACTTTATTTTTTAGATCAGTTTTAGGTTCACAGACAAACTGAGCAGAAGTCAGGGGATGCCCCGTGTACCCCACCCCCAAACATGCACAGCCTCTTCCATTAGCAACACCCTCCAACAACTGTGGTACCTTTGTTACAACTGGTGAACCTACTAGGCACATCACCATCACTGAAGTCGATTGTTTACATGAGGGTTCATTTTGGTGATTCACATTCTATGGGTTCAGATGAATTAATAATGACATGTCCATCATTATAGTGTCATACAGAGTAGTTTCATTGCCCTAAACATCCTCTGTGCTCCATCTATTCATCCCTCTCTCCACCCAACCCCGACAATTCCTGATCTTTTTACTGTCTCCAATACTTTGCCTTGCCCAGCATGTCATAGAATTGGAATTATACAACATGAAGCCTTTTAAGACTGGCTTCATTCACTTAGTGATATATGTTTAAGTTCCCTCTATGTCTTTTCATGACAACATTTTTAACACTGAATACATCCCATTGTCTGGATGTATAACAGTTTATTAATCCATTCACCTACTGAGGGGCTCCTTGGTTGTTTCAAGTTTTCATAATTATGAACAAAGCTGATATAAATATCCACATTCAGGTGTTTGTGTGGACATAAGTTTTCAACTCATTTGAATAAATACCAAGGAGTGTGACTGCTAGATCATATGGTAAGCGTATATTTAGTTTTGTAAGAAACTGCCAAACTGTCTTCTAAAGTGGTGACACAGACAACACTATGGTGATTGTAAGAGAAAAAAGGGTGGGGGAGGTAGAAGGGGGTCAAGGGGGATAAATGGTGATGGAAGGAGACTTGATTGGGGTGATGAACACACAATACAATATACAGATGCTGTGTTATGGAATCATACACCTGAAATCTATATAATTTTATTAACCAATGTCACTCCAATGAATTCAATTAAAACTTTTTAAAATTTAAGAAGAAAACAACAAAGTGGCTGCACCACTCTGTACTTCGACCTGCAGTGGATGAGATCTGCTGCCGCTTTGCATCTTTGCCAGCATTTGGTGTTGTCGGTGCTACGGACTTTTGTGACAGCCCTCCCTCTTTAAGACCAGCTCTTTTTCAGAGAATGGCATGGGTCGTGTGTGGGATTTATTCTTCATAGAATCACAACAAAAGGAAGACAATATAAATAATTCACTCTCCCACTCTTCCATTTCCTTCTTTCCTCATCAGGTGTGGCAATCTAGCACCAACACATTATTGTATTGTGCTCAATATTACACTGCACTCTGTGTGTGTGTGTGTGTGTGTGTGTGTGTGTGTGTGTGTGTGACAGAGAGAGAGAGAGAGGAAGAAAGAGAAGCCCTGCCCCTGGCCACAAGAGCTAGTGGGTTGGTAGGAAAAATAAAAGCAGGAAACTCAAAACAATTGAAAAACAATGTAATAGTATATATCAAATATGAGGTGGTTCTCTATAGATAAATGATTCTTAAGTGAGGGCTTATGAGAACATTAAAAAAAACAACAAAACAAAAGGCAGATTTCCCAACTTCAGTCCTAAAGTTTCAAATTTAGGCCATCTGAGGACAGTGACAGTAAACACTTAAACAGCTTGTCAAAGAATCTGCTTTGCCTCAGCTTTGGAACCACCATTACAGATGACAAGTGTAGAGGATTTCTGGAGTTCAGTGTAGGTGAGTATACCTTGGAGAAGGTAGACAAGAAGGCTATGCCTGGCTCTTAGAAGGTATGAGATACAGAGATGAAAGGGGAAAACATTCCAGACTGGGGGACCAGGAAGAGCAACTGTAGGAAACTTGGGCTTTCCGTGGCATCTTTTGGGGATGAGGGAGGGGTGTCTAAAATACTGAGACCTATGAAACAGGAGCAGCAGGTCCAAAATGGAGAACTGCTGAGGCAGAGTCCCATGCTGACATTTCCATTGATGTTTGCAGATGCAGCATCACCTTGGCCTGTTTTTGTAGCAGTCTCTTATAAGCTGGGTGGAGCAGCGCTCCTGCTGGTCCTGGTGGTAAAGCTAGGTAACTTTTAGGTAGCTCTGAGAATGTCTCATTTCTACTCCCAGTTTCCACTGTCAGGGCCATGCAGCAAAACCAGTTTCGAATGAGAAGAGGGGACCAACGGTGTTTGCTGAAATGAGACCTTGTTGTTGCAGGAAAGCTCTGCTTTGGCTGGTTGAGTCAAGATACCTGGAACAGCCAGTCTAGTCTAATCTGAGCCCTGCCTTGGGCTTGGTGATGGCCTCCAGGAAGCTGGCAGCTCAGCTGCCTCTCAACTTGGTTTTGTGGTACTGACACCCTCTTTTACAGGAAAGGTTTACAGAGGACAGAGAAGTTGTAGCTCAGGAAGGCTTCTAAGAAACTAAGACTTTAGCAGTGCCCCAGCTAGTGTGACCCAGTGGGCTGGGCATCGTCTTGTAAACCGAAACAGTGCCAGTTCAATTCCTGGTCAGGGCACATGCCTGGGTTGTTCATTCAGTCCCAGGTCGGGGTGCACACAGAAGATAGCCAACCAAGGTTTCTCTCTAACACTAATGTTTCTCTCCCTCCTTCCCTTTTCTCTAAAATAAAAATTAAGAAATTAAAAAAAAAATAAAAAGACTTTACCAGAGAAATGTGCCAGGTGTCTCTGCCATATACATCTCCATGTTGAACACAGGCCTGCTGTCCCCTGCTTCCCGGGAACCTGCAGCCTACACTTTGATCTGATGTGGAGTTTGTGTTTCTGAGGGATTCCCTCCTCCAGGACCCAGCTCCCACAGATTTGCATCTGCATGCTCTTTTCTGTGTCAGCCCAAAGGCTGGACATGTCTGTGCCTGACAATTTTTCCCTTGTCAAGTGTCCCCTATGCTGTGTCCTTTGATATTAAGCCTAGGCATTCAACAAATGAACCTATGCAGAATAAATCTAATAGCAAATCTAGCAAAAGCTATAGCAAATCCTATAGAATTGGAGCTCTGACCACTCTCTGAGTCAAAATATTTAGGGCCCGGAGCCTACACTGTCAACAACCATTACTGGAGCTTTTGATGCTCACTGTCCTCCATGGCTACCCAAACACAGAGTTCCTGCAGACATTTCCCCTTGGCTGCAGCTCCACGGTGAGATTTTCTTGCTTTGTGATATAGAGTGAGGGGAGAAATATTCTTTGGGTACAAGGGCCTTCCCAGGCCCTTTAACCCTTAGGTGGTCTGTTATGAGGCTATTATTGATGTCAGTGAATTTGATGCACAGTATTTATCAGCACTGACAGATTCAGACTCACATATTCTTCACCCCCAATGTTCAGGTATGATTTGCCTTATTGGTACTGTCCTTCCTTCCTCCCACATAAAGAAGTGCAACAAAACAATAGTCCCATAACCTAGGACCTCAGTGAACCAGGCTGTCTTATTAGAAGTGAAGATAAGAAAACCTTTTGTGTAAGTGTATTTCTCTCCCTCTGTCTGCACTGACCTGGAGTAATTGCTGGGGGGCCCTGGACTGCATGTGTGCTCAGGTGGTTCATAGGAAAGGACATACCCCTTATGGGAAGCATCATCTTTCTCATGAAGTGTGAAATATCCCCCAATAATGGAATTTTAGGACACTTAGCAGGCCTTCTTTTGAATGAACTGTCACTGAATGGGTGAGTCCTTGTTAGTAATCAAGTCGTAGTTCTCCAGATGTAGCTGTGGCAATCGTTCAGAAGGGCACTGGACCTCCATGTTAAGTAGTTGAGAATCTTACTGTGCCTGTTCTGTGGGATGCACCTGTTCTCTATGACGTGCCCGGCACAAATCAGGACCTCAGTGAGAGGGATTCAGTGAGGTTCCACAAATGCACCTGGGTTCCTTCAAGTGCCATGAAGACAAAGGACTCATCTGTCATGTTCATTCTTGTGCCTTCAGTGCCTATAGTTGTTGTTCAATAAACCCATGGTGGATTAATTTATTGCATTTGATGGACTGAGCATGGTACATGGGGTATAAGCTGACTCAGTACGGTGTGGTATGAGCTGACTTAGAGGTATGAGTTGACTAAGACATGGGCACTGCCCTTGAAGAGTTCCTGGGCTACTATGTAAGGCATACAGTTGAAAAAAAAAACAACACAAAATATAGTAATAGATGAATGTAAAGGTCCTAAGAAAAAGCTCAAAGGAGGACATTCAGTTGGAGAACATGCAGGAAGATCTGCTTCACGGAGGAGGCAAACTTGACAGGAACATGTGAAAGACTGAGAAACATGAAAACCAAGAAATTTTAAACTGTCAGAAAGATCTAGAAAGACTTCATGCTTTATCCAAGGAGTGGGAGATGAACTGGATCTTGAAGAATGTGGAGGGAAGGATGATGATGGGAGAGAACAATGCAAGCATGATTTCTGTTGCTGAGGAACTCACTGTGTAAGGGTCAGGGCAAATTTCATGAATGGGCATTAGAAAGCATATGTTGCAGGATGCTGTAATGGAACCATTCCTGCCTCTATTTTTACTGAGGTGCCAATATGAAAGTTAACACTTACCGAAGGGAGTAGGAAACAAACTCACCACCTCTACACTCCCTGCATGTTCAGAGAAGAAATATCTCTGAAAGCTCAGTCCCCCTTAGCCAGATCAGGGACTTTTCAGGGCAACGATGCCACAAATGTTGCCCTGTTTCCTGTGGACTATATGAAGGCCACTTAGGAGAGGGATGAGGTGGGCCATCTTTTGGAGAGTTTTTGTCTCCAAAGGAGAGCAGAAACTCCATTGAAAAGCGTCAGAGGTACATTGCCCAATGCCCAGGAAATCAGAAAGGAGCTGTAAGAGGCCACCAAGAATAGAGAGTTTTTTCACCAGGTGAAAGGCAACTGCACAGGAGGTGAATCTAGCAGGAGACCCATGAAGAACTAGAAAAGCACATTATAAGGGAAAAAGTTCTCCCCAGGGACACCAGCCCTAACCATGTGCTAGGCCCACAGAGCACAGAGTCACCCAGTCAAGGAAGTACTGTCCTGTCCCCTCACCTGTCTGCTTTCCTCCTCTCCTTTAGGTCTGACGGTGAGGGAGTGAGAAAGGTTGGGATAAGAAGAGGAGAGCTGTCAAGTCAAGCCTCCTTTCCTACAATGGACTTCCAGCCTGAGGCAGACTCGAGGAGAGAGGTTTCAACACTCAGTGCAGCCTCTTGATCACTACATGGAACTGGACATGTTTATAACCAAAGTGAGAAGGTCTTTGTGACTTAAACTGACTCCAGTACTGTTCTATTACCCAGGAGCGAGCAGAAAAGCCACAATGCCTGCCAGGGTTTTTATTGTGTTAACAAGGTTATAATGATTGCACTAGAACTCTGCACGGAGACATAGATGTCAGAAGAGAACCAAACATGAACCCTAGAGGTTGTGACTTGGGGTTTCTATGAACTACTGATGAATTGTCAACTATTTGACCTCACAGAAGTCACAGTTACAGGGTGACATCAGTGATTTCATGGCGTTCTGAATGGGGTAGAGTGTCCAGGGAGCCAAAGCCCACAGACAATGCCCTTTGTGGAAGACAACTGATGACCATGACTCCTGCTTTTCTATATCCGTAGAAAATGCACAAGAAATGTTTTAAGTCTCTCCACAAGTAAGGACACCATCTACCTTAGGACTGGCCCGAAGATGCCTAGTTTGCAACTGATAGAACATAGGATAAGACCTTCTCTGTGGTTTCCCTCAAAGGGTGATATAGTGGAATAGATCATCAATCCACTCTTCCCTCCTTCTAGAGTGATTTCTTTTATTCTGTAGAAGCTGGAAGTCTAAACACCACATTTTCTCAACTCCCTGGAAGCAAGGCTTCCTGATGTGATTTGAGTTTGACCAACCAGTGGCACTCACAGACTGTATTTTTCCGGCTATAAGATGCATCTCCCCACACCCCACCAATTTTGGGAGGAATAATGGTTGCTAATGCTGCTGTTGGGTTCTGTTTACATTTATATTGGTAAAATATTACATTATTTATGTTATTAAAATTTTACCACTTTTTTTGCTTCAAAATTTTTTTCCTATTTTCCTCCTCTAAAACCTAGGTGCATCTTATGGTCTGAAAAATATGGTAGTTTCAGCAGACAGACAAGGGGCAAGGGCCTTGCTTTAGCTGCTTCTGAGGGCTGAAAAGCACATGGAGACATTTGACCTTTCCGGAGTCTATCATTCCATGGGTGTTGAGAGTCAGACTGTGGGACATTCATTCGTATCACAGCAGGTGTAGTGTGATCTGGAGGTGGCAGCAGGGGAAGATGCCTGGCCCTGGTGGCCTCCTGGTTGCTGCAGCTGTAGTACAGCTCTGTAAAGGCAGCTCCCTGGCTGGAGAAGAGGCAGCTCTCTTGATGGGCTGGTTCTGCAGTGTTCTATAGAAGTCTTTCTTGACAGCTCAAGCTTGAGTCTATTTCTTCAGCCCTCCCAACGATTCTATGCCATTTAATACCCTGAAATAAATCACTTTTGATATGAATGAATAGAAAGGATTCTGTTCTCTACCACTAAACCCCAATGGGTGCAGTATGGTGTATAAAGAAAAAATAGGAAACAAAACCAAAATTTGTCTGAGAAGCTAAACAGGAAGGGATGAGTGCAAAAGAGAACTTTTATCTGGAGGTGGTGGTTGACATTCATGGGTTCATTCATTTATTCACTCATTCATCCCATATTTATGGAGGGCCTCCATGTGCCAGACACAGGGAGCAGATCACCATTCACTGAAGGAAAAGGCCCATGGGCTCCTGTACTCATGGTGCTCAAGGTCAAGTGGATTTGTCACGTGCCACTTGATGATGGGGATGCATTCTGAGAAATGCACCATCATTCGTTGATTTTGTTATTGTGAGAGCTACATAGAGTATATGCACACAAACCTAGATGGTATAGTCTATGACACACCTAGGCTGTGCGAGGCACATGACTATATTGCTTTCCCTCCCCCATTTTCCCTATCTGGCTGAGAATGTTGATTTATACTTCTTCTCATTCAATGATTACATAGGGGAGTGGCTTGCTCAGCCAAAGAATTTGGTTTCTAGAGAGCTAAGAGTTCCAGAAGCAATGTTTTACCCTGAGCCCAGGCCAGTCATAAACACTAGCAATGGAGTTTTTCCTTTCAGGTACATCAATAATTAACTAATAAACACAACCTACCATCAATCTGTTATCTTAAGGTCAGGGTTTACTTCAGACATGCTTAAAACACATTTCTTACTATCAGCACAGTAAACTCCCTTCTGAATTCTTTCACTCCAGGAAGAAGGGTATGCTCAGGAGCCAAGGAGCTGTGTTGCTCAGAACTCCCCGTAAGAGAGAACCGCTTCGAGGCCTGCTGTCAGCTGACAGTGCATTTGGAGCTGACCTATCACTGGCTGAGCAGCCCTAGTCACCACTGAGCTCGGCACAGTACAAGGGGCAGTCATTTCTTCACTGTGGGCAATCTTTACACCTAAATTCATCACCCAGTTCTCCCTCCTATTCTTCCTCTTTCACATCATTATCAGGCCTCTATCATTGTCCGACACCTGTTGCTACCTACTCCTGCTTTCTTTCCTTTCTCTCTTTCACAAGTATTACCTCCAATATGTCTTCTGGATTTCTGACTCAGTCTTGGCAACTGCTTCCTGGTGGAACCAACCAGCCCATTGTGCAAAAATACCTTTTCTTGGGAGAAGTTACTCATTTATTTCTCACTTAAGAGTTTTTCCACTTGCCTTTGTCTTTCTTATTTCTGCATGAAACCTCCCATAGCTGAGATTCTGACTTCTCTCATCCAGGCCCACCTCAATCCTGGCAGTGAAGGAGGTGATGAGGGACCCTTGGAAGTAATCTGTGTAAAACAAATAAATTAGGGAAGATGTTGGGTAATTGGCATCTGACTCCCTGACCTTGGCATAGCTTGGGACAGTCCTTCCTGTCATGGGACTGCGTCTTCTGTTGTGATGAGAAGATAGTCACCAGTGGATACAGGTGTGCAGCTTCACCTCCGGCATATGCTATGGTAACTGTATGCACAGTGAAAATAAAGGCCAAGTGGAGTGCCCTTCCCAGCACCTGTACACTTAATGAGCTGCATCTTCTTCAAGGCTCACTCATCTGTCTTCTTCGTTGTGAGAACTTTCCTGCTCTCCCTGGTAGCATCGCCCACAGTACATGGATGCAGCTCTCACACTGCATGGCAATTATTTGAACAGGTGACTCCTCCCTGGCTAGGTTGTGAATCTTAAGGAAGCGATGGTGTCTGTCTCAGGCATTTTATTATCCTTTTCATAGGTGTGTACCTGACACTTTGTAGGAGCCCAATAAGTGTTGAGTCAGTGGAAGGAGTATGCTTGTCTGGAACAAAGCAATGGACTAGGCACTTCTGAGGAAGCTCTTCGGCCCACAATTCTAGTTCCAGTCTCAGCCCAGGGCATTGCCGCATGTTTGGTTGGTTCAGTGAACATTGGTCTTTACTCATGGCATGGTGAAGAGCAAAGAACAAAAAGCAGGAGTTCAGTCTTGGCTCCTCACCAGGCTTCAATTTTCCTATCTATAAAATAGAAGATCTGGGTAGATAGTCTGTAAGGATTTTCTAGCTCCCGGTTTGTGGCTCCCGGTTTCTGTTGTTAGAGGACCTGTAGCTGTGTCATCTGCCTGCCCATTTGCTTCCCTGGCGAGAGTGGCTGACCTGGAGATGGAACCTCCCTGACTGCTGCATGAACACCCCCATAACTGCTTGCTCAGGTTAGTGGGGGACAGGCTCTTTGGCCCGTGGCGATGAGGTAACGTCTGTGCTCAAGCATGAAGGATCACAAAGAGGAGGCATAAATGCTACTTGGGTACCTACTCTGCTTGTTGCTTTTGCAAATGTTATCTAATTTTATCTCTCTCTACAACAACTCTGTGTGGTTACTATAATCTCTAATTTTAAAGATGGGGAAACGAGACTCGGTGGTTTAAAAAAAATGGCCTAGTTCACACAGCTAATGAGCTAAGAGAGGTGGGTTTGCAAGCCAAGTGCCCAGACTCCTACTGCTGTTATTCCAGGCAGACAGAAGGAACAAGTAAAGGTGCTAAACCAGAAAAGCACAGAGTGTTTGGAGATTAGGGAGTGGTACGGGAAGAGAAAAGAAAGCAAATGGTGTTTGAAGGAGGAAGGTGCGAGACAAGGCTGGCATGGGCTTGCAGATCAGTGGAGGTGACTGGCTCTGGGCAGTCGGGAGCCACGGAGAGTTTTGAGAACTGATAGAGCGTACTCAGAATCATTTACCATAAAGGTTAATCTGCCTTTGGAATAAAGCATAGAGTTAGTGAGGAAAGACAGGGGACCTTAGAAAGCCGTCCTCTGTGATAAATCATTCGCCACACAGAGTGCCCTGTATGCAGACTGCTGTGCTTCCCACTGTGAAGATGCCGAAATGAAGGAGGCCTGACATGGGCCCTGCCTTCAAGGAGCTTAGAGAAGAGACAAGTCGAGGACCACTAGAGCTATGTGGTCTTCTAGTCGGAAGTGCTAAGGAGGTACAGCCAAATCCCCGCCTTTGTAGAGTTCTCCATTGGACACAACCCACTTGTTTTCAAAGGATCAGAAGAGGTGAGTTTTGGGTTATCACTTGTACTAAAAATTGAGTTTCATGTCTTCCTGTTTGCTTGGATGTCCGATGTGCAGCTTGCAGCATAAAAACAAATTGTGACTCACTGCCTTTTCTCCTCCTTAAAGCTGTACTCTCTTTCCTAAGCATGAGTCAAGGTGTAGGAGACGCCATGGGATTTCCAGGCGCTCAGGTCAGAGCTTCCTTCGCTTGTCTCCTTTTTACTGGCTCTTTCCCTGGGGCCAGGACTTTTAAAGCTCTGGGGGTCATGAGCTCACTTGACCCTGAAATCCCTTTGACTCGGGGGTTGTGGCTCTTTGTTCTGTTTTGTTTTTGTTCTGTTTTGTTACTTCACTTCACAGGTACCTGCCCCACCTCCCACCCCATTATGGACTGAGCTCACCTTCAGGCACCCACTGAGTGCTGATGTATCAGTTCTTGGATGTTTAAGTAACAATTTAAGGAGGAACATTCCTAGCTATTAAATACCTTTGAACTAGACATACAGGCAATAGAGACACCAACAGGCTATTTAATTTTACTCTCCACTTTATTTTACGTCTTTTCCCTTTGTGTGTTTCAGCTTCTCCTCTGTGTCTGGGACTGTGTTGTGAGAGATGGAGCAAGATGCAGGGGTATTTAGTTATTCATTACAATTTTATAAAATTAAAGAGTGCCCTATGCCAGGCATTTTGCAGAGAACTTTCTCTTTTGGATTCCAGCTCCTGAGAATGAAGCTGCCACTGCTTAGAAACATGCTATGCCATTGACCCTGAGTGGCTAAAATTCATTCTTTCATTTGTCTCCCCATCCTCCTAACAACCACCTGCATTCTGGACAGCAGCTACTAGGGACAAAGTCCCACTGAAAAAGAGCAGACTGACAGCTGTCAGAGGAGAAGCGGATTGGGGGCTGGGTAAAAAAACGGTGACAGGATTAAGCAAAGCAAAGAAAAACTGACAGGCACAGACAACAGTATGGTGATTAGAGGAGGGAACAAGGGGTTGGGGAAAGTAGAAGAGGGTAAAGGGGAGATAAATGGTGATAGAAGGAGACTTCAATCGGGGTGGTGAACACACAGTACAATATATAGATGACGTATTATAGAATGGTATACCTGAAACCTATATAATGTTATTAACCAATAAATTCACCCTAATACATTCAATTAAAATAAAATTTGATGTAATTAAAAACTGAAACTGAGAGGAATTCCAAACTAAAAACAAACAACAGGTCTTTACAAGGCTCTATACCCTGACTATTGCCTTTGTCGTCGACTTTTATTAAAACTGCTCAGCGACCTGCGGAAACCTTTGCTCTCACAGCGACGTGATCGCACTTACCGTCACTGCCTAGGTCAGTCTCACTGGAGTTAGTCTCGTCTAAATATTTAGAGTCCCGCACACTGCAAGGTGCCACGTTACCCGTAGTTATACATGGAAACAGTTTCTCAAAATCCTTGAAGTCACAATGTATAATAATAAAGTAAATGTGAAGGAAAAAATCATTGAGAATGGAATCTTACCTCTGCCATTTTGCCTCAGTCTGTTTTAAGAAATGGTAGGAAAGATGAGTCTGCACTTCTGGTTTGGGTTCTGTGATCCTGACCTCATCACTTCCTTTCTAATAATGTTCTCTCATCACTGCCTTTTCTTCTTTATTTAACCATCTCCTCTTTCTGCTCTTTTTGATCTCTCTTTCTCTCCCCTCCCCTTATCCAGCCAGCTTACCACCAACCCTATTGCCTTAGTTTACAAGTAACAGCTTCCAGAACATAGTGCACAAAAATCATGACTGTTACTCTAAGCTTGTACAGGAATAAGAAAAAGGAAGCCATTTTTTTTCCTTGTGGGTGAACTCCTGGAAAAACCAAGTCACTTTTCTCTAACCAGTTTGTAAGTGGGCATTAGGGCTGAGGTCCCGAACTTCCTGTTCTCCTCTGAGCTGCTGTGGGGGAGAAAGCTTTCCACTGTGCTTATACGGTCTTCCTGCTGGTCTAATAATCAAATCGACATGAGACAGATTAACAAGAGAAAATGACCAAATTTAATTACACATGCACCAATGGGAACTTCACTTACATGAGTGAGTCAGAGGCTCCCAAGTGCACGAGAGGCTCACAGACAGAAAGGAGGATGAGGCATATGTGGCACTCTGAGCTAAGGGTGAGGTAAGGCACTGTGGGGCTTTGGAGTGTCATCACAGGACCATACAAAGAGCAGATATTCAGTGATTAGTAGTTTGCCCTGCCATACATAAAAGTCATAAGATATTATTTCTGGTGATAATTCATATCGTGGTCAGGTCCCCTAATTGAATTCTTTGAGGAAGAGGTAAACGTTTCTTGTCAGCCTACAGGGTCTACATTGCCTTTAGCTCAAAATAATTTACATGCTAAAGTGGCACATTTTGGGGAGGCCTGTTCTGAACCCCTTCACTGCAAGCTTTAAAAGAGGCTTGGGGAAAATAAATGAAAGTAGAAATGTTATGTGTTGCCAGATTTTTCTGTCCTCCTGGCTTTTCTCTTTGTCATGTATTGATCTGGCCAAAAATAAAACACACATTTTTTATTTTTACCAATAACTTTATTGAATAATGTATTCACTGTTTTGTTCCATGACCTTCTGCTATCTTTCAGGCAAAATCATAATTCCATCTTCCTAAAAGTTTTTATCCTTTTGACCAAAGAACTGCTCCAGATGCCTTTTGCAGTCTTCCAGGGAATTTAAGTTTTTTCCATTAAGAGAATTTTGTAAAGACCAAAATAAATGGAAATCTGAAGGTGCAATGTCAGGTGAATATGGTCGATGAATCAGAATTTCTCAGCCAAGCTGCAAACAGTTTTTGACTGGTCATCAGATAAACATGTAGTTGCATTATCCTGATGGAAGATTATGTATTTTTTGTTGGCCAATTCCAGATACTTTTCATTGAGTGCTGCTTTCAATTGGTCTAATTGGGAGCCGTACTTGTTGGAATCAATCGTTTGGTTTTCTGGAAGGAGCTCATAATAGAGGACTCTCTTCCAATTCCACCATATACACAACATCACCTTCTTTGGATGAAGACTGGCCTTTGGTGTGGTTGATGGTGGTTCTTTTCACTTGCCCCATGATCTCTCCCATTGCCCATTATTGTAAAGCATCCACTTTTCAGCACCTGTCACAATTTGTTTTAAAAAAAAGGGAACATTTTCATTACATTTATGTAGAGAATCACATATAGAAATATGGTTAAGAAGGTTCTTTTTGCTTAAGTGGAACCCAAACATCAAAGCAATTAACATAACTAAGTTGGTGCAAATAATTTTCAATGCTTAATTTGGATGTTTTGAGTATGCTGGCTATCTCCTGTGTGGTTTACCACTGATTGTTTTCAATTAATGTATTGATTTGATCAATGTCAACTTCAACTTGTCTACTTGACCTTGAGAAATCTGCAGTACAAAACTTCGCAAACCACTTTTGTCACGTTCAGTCAGTCTCAGCACCTTCTCCATACACTGCCCAGATCTTTGCGGTTCAGCTGTATTTTTACCTTTTTTGAAATAATAAAGCATAACATGTGGAGAATGCTGCGTATTTTCTTCCATCTTCAATATTAAAATGGCTACACAAAAATGCACCACTTCTGATAAGTTTTCTTTTAAATGCATGCTGATATGACAGCTGTCACAATACAATCTAACAAAATTGTTTTGAATGAAGTTAAAAGACAACTAAGCACCATTGGAGCTATTGTATGGAAAAAACCAAATGAACTCTTCGGCCAACCCAATAGTTTACCTAGGCTATTTGTTACAACTTTGTTTCTACAGGGTAGAAAGAAATTAGCTCTTGATGACCAAAGGTCATTTATTAAGTTCTTAATTGATTAAAACATTACAGTTGAAACTGCATGGTTGTGAGACTCCTAAGGGCTCATAACACAAACCTGGCACTTTTACTAGGTATGCAGAGAACGCTTTATTTTGAAGGAGTTGATAATGTACAAGGTTACACTTCTTACAACTTTCTCAGAGATAGAGGTTATTGATGATGATTGTATTTTAGAAACAAAATTTAGTGTCTGGGATTGACAAGTAGCTGTTTCTCATTTTGGAATTTACATGAACTACAACTGCCTAAGTATTATTTTTTTGTTAACCTTTATTGAAAAGAATAAGTGTGTAAAAATGGGGGTGATTTCAGAAAATTAAGCATGTAGTGCCATGCTCACTGCTTGTGAAATCAGAAGCTAACAATGAAGAGGATTTAAAAGTAAGGTCTTAAAGAGTAAACACAACAGTCATTTAGTGCAGTCACAACTCAGGAGTAGGTGTAGTTTTGGGGTTGGCACTAGCTAAGGCATCTGGGCACGTTCTGCATTTAAACTGGGGGACAGGAATCATATAGTAGCTTCTTTCTGTTTAATCTCAGAAGGCTAGAGGAGGTGACCTTGCCAAAGTATTTGGAACATGAACAAAGATAATTAACCAGCTGGTATTAATGACTACTACCACAGTTCATTGTGGTAATACACACCTTCTGCACATTCTGACCTGTTTGGGTTTAGGGTCAGGGCTTTGGAAAATTACAGAACAAAATGAAGTATCTCATGGTCACACATTTCTAGGTATAAGAGGACATGTAAAAAAGTTTTATTCTAATCCCTCATCACCTGAACCCAATTCAATAAAAAAAGACAGGCACTCAGGGCAGTATTCTGCTCTGTGAAGGCCTAAATGAAGGTGTTTTCTTCAAGTGGAACCACAGGGGCTGTGAGAACATCTGACTGCATTTCCCTGCAGCACTTCATTTGGTGGATAGAGGACAAGAATGTCCTACATGGCCCCCCAACACTCAGAGCCCCACTTCAGCCAAACAGACAGTTTCTCTCACCTTGATTCTTGCATTAGCTCCCTGACTGGTCTCCTTCCTTCTGCCCTCCTCTCTCTAGCATTTGTTTTTCACACAGTAGCCAGAGTCTTCTTGTAAAAATGAAAATTAAGTCTCGTCACCTCCTGCATTAAACTGTCCGGTGGTTTTCCACTGCAGTTAGAACATCATGTTATCACATTCTATCCTTACTCTGGTCTGGTCATTATATTCCTGTTCTGGTCTACAGAGCCCTGCAGAGCCTTAGTCCTCACTCATATCTCCAGCCGCTTCTCAGACTATCTTCCCCTTGTAGAATATGCTCCAGGCACAATGCCCTGCCTTCTGTCCCTTGAGCATGTAGAGTGTACCCCTGCCCAGGGCCTTTGGACGTGCATCCTTAGCTACTCTGACCTCAGTTATTTGAATGGTTGCCTCCTTCTTGTCCTTTGGGCATTGGTCCAATGACAAGGTCCTCTTCCATGAGAACTTCTTTGACCTCCTAATTTAAATGAACTCAGGAGGTCACTCACAATCACATTCCCTATTTCATTTTCTTCATAATCTTTATCACCTTCTAAAATTATTGTGTTTATTTAATGCTTTAGTAGTTTATTGACTGTTTTCTATCACTAGCATGTAAGCTTCAGAGAATGTAAGCTCATGACTGTATTGCACATTGCCATGTACCCAGAAATAAATTCCTGGCACATAGTGGGTCCAGAATAAATAGCTTTGGTTAGTGTTGATGAGTGGTGAGATTTAACCCATTCTCCTATCCCCATGGCACTGACATGCTCCATGGATAGGACATACTTTTCCTTTGTAAAGTAGGTTGAAGTCCCTGTTTAATTTGGAGAAAGAGCCAGTCTAGGACACACAGAACACTTAAACTACTTAGAATTTAGAGAGGGCTCATACACAGCATCTAATGTCACAAGAGGGGCAATATGGTAGACAGTCTTCAAAGATGGCCAACACCAATTTCCTCTCTCCTTGTACATACATGCCACTTCATCCATCAACGAGTGGGGTCCATTTCTCCTCTCCTTGAGCCTAATGGTCCTGTGATTTGTTTTTTATCTAATAAGTAGAATGTAGTAAGGTGATGTGGTAGAACTTCCAAGCCCAGGTTTTATAGAAGTAGCAGCATCTACTCCCTCTTGAAAATAAGCTGCTACAAATTTATGGTCAAGATGGCGATGTAGGTAAACAAGGCTCACCTCCTTGGACAACCACATCAAAATTACAACTAAAGTGTAGAACAACCATCACTCAGAACCATCAGAAATTGAGTTGAATGGAAGCCTGACAACTACAGAATTGAAGAAACCACATCCATCTAGACGGGTAGGAGGGTCAGGGACACAGAATGGGTTGGTCCTACATCCATGTGTGGTGAATAAAAATTTGGGAGGGGTATCTCAGGAGTGAGGCAGAGTCCCAGCCCCACAACAGACCCCGAGGCCAGAGTTCTAGTGCCAGGAAGATAAGTTCCCATAACTTCCGGCTGTAAAAACCAACAATGATCAAGTTAGTGGCAGAAACTTCTGGAAGCCCAAGCAGTTTCCCTTAAAGAACCCACACATGGACTTACTAAGACTCTCTACCTCTGAGCTCCAGCACTGGGGTAGCAGCTTGAAAGGCATCACTGGCATACAGGGAGGAACTGAAGTGTCGGGCATAAAGGCAGAAACTGGAAGGCAGCTTTCTCCTGGCAGAAAGGTGGGCAGAGGTCAGTGTCCTTTTTCTGAGTCCTCCCCCTACAGAGCCATGGAGCTGACAGGCAGGTGCCATGTCTGAGACTCCATCAACCTGGCTAACAACATTGGCCCTGCCCTGAGATCTCCCTGAGACTCTGTCCCACCCAACTTAAGGACCACCCAAACTGTTAACTATAACTTTTCCATATGAATGGCTGGTCTTGGTTCATGCTTCACAACTTCCTAAATCTTCTCAAACAACAAACAGCCAGCCTCAGTGAGTCCCCAGCCCTTGCACATCTTGCTAAGTAGCCTCAGGGCTAGCACTAGCAGCAGCCAGCCTAGGTTTACAGCTTGGTTTTGCCTGGGCATCTCCAAACCCAGCACAAATAGCTGCCACCTCAGATTGTTTTAAAGCTCAAGCAGGGTGGCCCCAAACAAAAAACAAGTGGGGGCTGACCTTGGTCTGCACCACCAGGGAAACCCCAGAGCCTTCACACCCAGTGGACAGCTTCAGACCACATCAGAGTACCAGCACCCTGCCCCTGCATAGCTGATCCTCCACAGAGCATGGAGGTTGGTGGCTAGTGGTCACAGTGAGTCCTCACCACTGACTAGACTGGGTAAATCCCTCCCATTGATCTGCCAACAGCAACCTAGGCTCAACTACAAGAGGAGGGTGTACTCAGTCCACATGAAGGCTGCACCTTGAGTACCCAGCTTGGGTGACAGGGGAGGCTATGCCATTGGACCCTACAGGACACCTACTACATTAGGCCATGCTCCCAAGACAGGGAGTCACAGGAGCTCTACCTAATACATAGAAACAAATACAGAGAGGCTGACAAAATGAGGACACAAAGAAACATGACCCAAATGAAACAACAGATCAAAACCCTTGAAAAAAAAAACTAACCAAAATGTAGGTAAGCAATCTATTAGATGCAGAGCTCAAAACACTGTTTCTAAAGATGCTCAAGGAACTTAGTGAGGGCCCCAGCAGCATAAAAAGATCTGATCAGAACCAAAGGACACACTAATTGAAGTAAAGAACAATTTACAGGGAAACAACAGTAGAGTGGGTGAAGCCAGGAATCAAATCAATGATTTGGAACATAAGGAAGCAGAAAACAACCAATCAGATCAACAAGAAGAAAAGTGAATCCAAAAAAAAAAAATGAGGTTAATATAAGCAGCCTCTGGGACAAATTTAAGAGGTCCAACATTCACATCATAGGGGTGTCAGAAAAAGAAGATAAAGAATAAGAAGTTGGAAGTCTATTTGAAAAAAATAGTGAAAGAAAACTTCCCTAAATTGGTGAAGGAAGTAGATATGTAAGTCCTGGAAAAAGTTCCAAACAAGATGGCCCCCTCCAAGACACATTATAATTAAAATGGCAAAGGTTAAACATAAAGAGAGAATCTTAAAATCAGCAAGAGAAAAGAAGTTAGTTACCTACAGGGAAGTTTCCTGTCAGCTGATTTCTCAAAAGAAACTTTGCAGGCTAGAAGATACTGACAAGAAATATTCAGAGTCATGAAAAGCAGGGACCTACTGCCAACATTGGTCTACCCAGCAAAGCTATCATTTAGAATTGAAGAGCAGATAAAGAGCTTCCAGACAAGAAAATAACTAAAGGAATTCATCATCACCAAACCATTATTACACAAAATGTTAAAGGGGCTTATTTAAGAAAAAGAAGATCAAAACTATGAACAATAAAATGGCAATAAGTACATATCTACCAATAATTGAATATGGAAAACATACTAAGCAAACAAGAATAGAGACAGTATCATGGATATGGAGAGCAGTTTGATGGTTGTCAGACAGGAAGGGAGTGTGGGGGAATGGGTGAAGAGGTGAGAGGATTAAGAAGTACAAATAGGTAGTTACAGAATAGTAATGGGGATATAAAGTACACCATAAGAAAAAAACTTATTTGCAAAGAACTTGTATGCATGACCCATGCACAGGAATAATGGTGTGGGGAATGCCTAAGGGAGTGGGGGTGCTGGGTGGAGGGGGTCAAGGGAGGAAAAATTGGGACAACTGTAATAGCATAATCAATAAAATAGAATTTTAAAAAGAAAATAAGCTGCTATGAAGTCCAATACACTACAGTGCTGCATTTTGAGGAAGCTCAAGCTATCCACGTAGAGAAGCCTTAAGGAGGAGCACCAAGGCACCAGATATCTGAGTGAAACCTTGAACCTTGCAGTCCAGCCCATAAATGCCACCTAGTGATTGACCCTAGTTCATGCCACTTCAAGCAGAAGAACCTACCAACAGAGCCAAGTCAAACTGCAGAATCATGATAAACTAGTGTTTCAAGACACAGTCAGCTTTGGGGTGGCTTGTTATGAAGAAGATGGCTAATGTTAGGCTGTTGTTGCTAAGGGATTTTTTGTGACCAGATCCTGAGAACTGACGAAATTTTGAGTTTCTCAGGCTTTAATCTACAAATAAATCATCAGGGCATACTGTTACAAGGCAGGCTTTGATTCTGTAGGACTGGGTGGGGTTGAGATTCTGTATTTCTCACCACTACGTAAGTGATGCTTGTGCTGATGGCAAAGTGCATGGGCTACACTTTGAGTACCAAGGCCAGTCCTCAGCCTTCAGGAAGTTCCACACTTCAATTGTCTTAGAAAACCCTAAGGTTCCCCATGCACATTGGAGAGAACACTAGTTTGAAAAATGACTATTCAAATAAGTTTGGGAAACAACAGCACTACTAGAGATTCACAATGTACATTAACCAATCGAGAGCTCTCAGAGCTCTTCCAGTAAGGAAACCTGTTTGACTCGATTTAGTGTATTTCCTAAGAGTATTTGATTATATCTATTAACATGTTAAAGAACTGGTGTCCTCTGGGACATACCTAGAGAAGTAAAAAGCCACTCTATTTTTTAAAATTAAGCCAGTTTCACATTGTCTCTCAATAATGAATGTTTATGTATCCCAGTTTCTCAATCCAAAAATACTCCCCTCTTAGACTGAGTCTAATTCCTTGCCCCTTGCTGCAATGTAAGAAATCACTATTCATTCCTCATAGAGTGAGAGATCCATAGCACTTCCCCGTTATTTAGCCCTTCCTATACTTGAAGGTCTCCATTCTTTGTCAAGGTCCTTGATCTTCCAGTTCTTTCAGATTTTCTTTCATTTCCCAGTACTTTTTTTGTTAAGCTCTACCTGCCTGAGTAACCTTGGAATAGTTTCTTGATATTTGTAAACATAAATATCCCCAATTGCAAAATGGAGGTACTCCTAGTATGGAGGTAAGTATTAAATGAAACATGAAAAGATGTTCAACACCACTAATCATCAGAAAGATGCATATTAAAACTACAGTGAGATATTACCCTGTTAGAATGGCTATGGTCAATATATCCACAAATGACAAGTGTTGGCAAGGATGTGGAAAAAAGGTAACCCTGTTGGTGGGAATACAGACTGGTACAGTCACTGTGAAAAACAGTATGGAGTTTCCTCATAAAATTAAATATGGAACTGCCTTATGACCCAGTGTTTCCACTTTTGCATATTTATGCAAAAAACCCAAAACACTAATTTAAAAGAATATATGCAACCCTATGCTTATTGCAGCATTATTTACAGTAGCCAAAATATGGAAGCAACGTAAATGCCCATCAATAGATGAGTGGATAAAAGAGTTGTGATATGTATATGTGTATATATGTGTGTGTGTGTGTATACACACACACACACACACACGCACAATGGAATATTACTTGGCCATAAAAAGAATGAAATCTTTCCATTTGTAAAACATTGATGGACCTAGAAGATATTATGCTAAATGAAATGAGTCAGACAGAGAAAGACAAATACTGTATGATTTCACTTATGTGTGGAACCTAAAGAACAAAATAAATGAACAATAAAATTGAAACAGACTCATAGACTCACAGAGAGTGGATTGGTGGGAGCCAGAGGGGAGGAGGTTGGGAACTTGGTGAGAGAGGTGAAGGGATTAAGAACCACAGATTGGCAGTTACAAAGTAGTCATGGGGATGTAAAGCACAGCAGAGGACATAATGGCAGGAATATTGTAATAACTATGTATGGTGCCAGGTGGTTACAGGAAATATTGGGGGAACTTAAAATTAAAAAATTAAAAATTAAAGGGAATTGAAGATTTAAAAAGAGAAAAGGTGCTAAACATCACTAATCATCAAGGAAGTGCAAATTAAAACCACAATGACATACCATCTCTTACCTAATAGAATGGCTATCACCAACAAGTCCACAAACAACAAATGTTGGGGAAGATGTGGAGAAAAGGGGACCCTTGTGCACTGTTGGTGGGATTGTAAATTGGTGCGGCCACTGTGGGGAACTGTATGGAGGGCCCTCAAAAAATTAAAAATAGGATTACCATATGATCCAGTAATCTTACTTCTGGGTATTTATCCAAAGAAATAAAAAACACTAAATCAAAAAGATATATGCAGTCCTATGTTCACTGCAGCATTATTTACAATAGCCAAGCTATGGAAGCAACCCACATGTTCATCAATAGATGAATGGATAAAGAAGATATTAGACATATATAATGGTATATTATTTAACCATAAAAAAGAAACATAGCCATTTGCAACAACACAGATGGACCTAGAGGGTAATATGCTAAGTGAAATATGCTAAGTCAGAAAGAGAAAGAGAAATACTGAATGATCTCACATACATGTGAAATCTAAAAATTAAATAAATGTATAAATGAAACAAAATAGAAAACAGACTCATAGATATGGAGAACAAGCTGATGGTTGCCAAAAGGGAGGGGTTGGGGGTTGAGACTTTAAAAAATCATTTCCAACATAAAGTCACACACACAAGATTAAACAAACAAACAAAAGTGAATCCATCTGTGTGAAGTGCTTATCAGAAAGCCTAAGGGTCCTAATCACCCAATAAATGCCAGCTCTTGTCATCACCATTATGGGACTAAACTCTGTCTCGTAGCTTCAACTCTCCAGCATTATAGGTGTTCAGTTCCCCCTGGGGCTGGAGAGGAGAAAAGAGATTGGGGTGATACGTGGTTGACTGAAACTCATCTAATTCCAGTCTGATTTGAGTTGCTATTCTTAGCTGCCTTCACACCAAATCTTTTCCCCGGAACTGCTGAGCAGCTTCACAAGGTTCAGGCTAAAGTTAGAATCCGAATCTGTGTCTCTGGAAGTCCACCCACTCCTTGTCTCTGGAAGCTGCTCTTTGGGACTGGCACTGGCATTTCAAGGGTTATCTGCTCTTCCTACATTTTTGTCTTCTCCTTCCTGGAACAAGTCAGAGATCATTGGGCAGAAGTCAGACTCCATACAGGTAGGTTTTGCACTGAGATGTGGCTCTGTACAACATCCCCTCTACCATTTTCCCCTTTATTCTGGAGACTACCTGTAAATAGTGTTAAATTTTATGCTTTACTGTTTCTCATTTGCTTAGGAGAGAGCAGGCAGCTTCTCATCCATATTAAAAAGCTATGGCATTTTCCTTTTCCCTGGCTCCTCTCCCCTGCCTTTTGCAGACCCCACTAATAGATATAACCTCCGCTGTGAGTCTCTGCCCCTGTGAAGGGTGCACAGAGTACTCAGGCTGCCCTTACTTCCCTCTTCCTCGGCCTTGAAAAGAAACAGCTCTGGTCACGAGACAGAGTTCTTTTTCCATGAAGTGGGAAAAAACCTGCTGCCTGTTGTTTGCCTTCAAGACTAATACCACATACTTCACCTATAATCTCATCTAAACATCCATTTGTATTGCTTTTTTTTTACAGAAGATACCCAAGGGGTCTAGGGCTTCAAGGAGGTGACACAACTTGTCCTAGGTCACAGAGCTGGTCAGTGAAAGAGCGGAGATGCAAACCAGAGCCTGGGGAGCTCCAGCGCCTCGCTGCTGTTCACAGCCTGTCAAATCTTCACTTGGAAAGTCCACGCAGGCCGTTTCCAGGCTGGGGCTGGGGGGCAGGGTGGGTTATGGCCCCTGGAGGGCTGCAGGGCTCCCCCCGGGGTGACCAAGCCCATTTCCCTTCCTCCAGCGGGTCCACTGAAATGTTGTCCCTTCTAATTCTAAACAGGATGGACAACGTCTAAATCCCGCGGCTGAGTCTGACGAATCTGCTGGGCTTTCACGACCCTTATACAGGAAGTTTTAGCCCGAGATTTCTATTTGTGTCTGAAAAAAAAATCTGTGTGCTGAAATTTAAAGCAGTGTTATTTTCTTTTCAGCTTCCCACGGATAGGAAATGAATCCAGGGAAGTTGCTGCTTGAAACAGGAATGCACATATGGTGCTAGTCTTGGGGTTGTTGTGGGTCCAAGGAGAGTTTTATTGCCAGTTTCATGACAATATGCTTTTTGCCTATTATATTAATAGCAAAATAAAAAGTGGCAATGACTTTGAATATGTCATTGAGTCCTGTTTTTTTTTAATGGCCTTGCTTCTCAAAGACCAAGTAGCATTAGCGTCACCTGGGAGCTGGTTGTGAGTGCAGACTCTCAGGCCCCCACCCCAGAACTACGGAATCAGGATCTCTACTTCAACAGCATCCCAGTCTTATCCGTGTGTTCAGAAGGTTTGAAAGGTACCATTTTGTGGAACTTTAAAGCTTGAGGTTGGGTTACAGATGGCCTAGGTGTTAAGGTAATTATTCATAACACTGGCTGGACTATAAAACATATGAGGCTGGGTCCCACTGCTCAAGATTCTGCATTCCTGTATCTTGTGTGTGGTCTGGGCATGAGCATGTTTGAAAAGTGTTTCGGGCGATTCTGATGTGCAGCCAGGGCTCAGCACCACTGCCCAAAGGAAAGCAGAGTCCTGGCTCTGGAGCCCTGTGTCCCCACCCTGAAAATGAGGATCCGCGGGAGAGCAAGGGCTCTCTCTGCCGGACTCTAACGAAGGCGGCAGGGATGGAGACCAGGTTCCAGGGAGGAGGACAATACAGTAAACACTGAAACACACAGCCAAGCCCTACCCTGTGTGGATTTGTGTTTGAGAAGGCAGGGAAAAGGGAGTCATGTGGATTATTTCAGACAGAGTCAGGATTTGGAAAAATGCACCATTATTCTTCCAGCTCAGCAGAGGGAGTGTTCATGGAGAAGACTTAATGCCCTTCACCTGCGATTTTAGCATCTTTCATCCAGAATGTAGGCCTGTTTGTAGGCTGTCAGACTTAGCAAATTACAAAACTACAGGAAACTCAGTTAAATTTGAATCTCCAAGGAACAAGGAAAAATGGTGTAGTATAATTTCTGGTATGGAATATTTGGGACACATTTACACTCAAAGATTATTCACTGTTTATCTGAAACTCAAACTTCACTGAGTATCCTCTATTTTATTTGGTAACTCTAGCCTGCTTAGAACATGAATCTCGATCAATGTTTCATGACATCGGGATATGTCAAGAAAGATGCCCTTGATGAATTGTGAGGGTAAGCAGCTGTGTGTGGGGGGTGGGGGGGTGGGAAGGGGGGTTGGTACGGAAAGGGTGGGGATGCTCAACCTTAGGAGTGAGGAGAGAGACAAATGTTTTAATAATAATAAAGAGAATGAGAAGATTTTTTTCCAATATGTCAGGGAAAAAATTACCCATCAGTTACAGACTGAAAAAACTGAGCAAGTCTTCATAAAAAGATTTTTTCCATGAGAAATAGATTGTTTTTCCTATGCAAATTTATAGAAGGGATATATGTTTGTAAAAAATTTAAACTGTACAGACAGGTGTAATAGGAAAATAAAAAAATGTATCAAATCCCCACATTGTGTCTTAACTTTCACTTGTCTATCTTTCCAGGAATTTCTTAGCATGGATTAACATGTGTATATATATATATGTTTTTTAAATTTCACAATGAAACAGGTTTTACACCTTTCTGCAAGTTGCTTTTATATTCACTTAACAGTATATTTTAGATATCTTTTCACATATGCACATATAAATATACCTGCTTTATTCTTTCTATGTTATAATTTATTACATTATAGGAATCCTTTCAATTATCATTTCTTTAAGGGACATTTAAAAGTACTCTTTCTGCGCAGAGCTTTGAGTAAGTGGTCGCTTCTCACCATTCAATATTCAATTCATCATCAGCACTGGCTGGCAGGTCAAACACCATCTCAGAGGGGCATTCCCTGTTCTCAGTAGCCAAAGAGGCTTTGCGCCTGCCCACACCCTCACATCCCTGACAAATCGCCCTATGTTGTTCTTCCAACAGTGTTTATCGCTATCTGAAATGATCTTATATATTGATTTGTTTATTTATATCTGACTTTCCACACCAGCACATAAGCCTGAAGGCGGGGACATTGTCTATTTATGGCTGTCTTCCCAGCACTGAGAACATCCGAAAACATACAGTGGGTCCACAAAACATATCTGTTAATGGATGAATGGCCGAGTGATGGGATGTGCATGCTGTGTATATAAAGATAAATGAAGGATGACCAGGGAGCATGTAATTTATTGAATGGGGGCAGCAAATGGAAATAACTTTAACTGAAGACGGCTGTTTAAAGAGAGGGATACAATCAGTTCTGTGGAAGCCCAGGAAGGGGGCATATCATATTCAGTAGGCAGAAAGGAAAGGTGTCATTGGGAAAGTGAATTTGAAATAACAGTGTAAAGATGAAAATGACTGGCAGGTAGGGACCGTGGGATGATTGAGCAGGGCGGAGGGCATGTCTAGACCAGAGCTCAGGATATGTGTGTGAAGGCATAATGAATTATGTGGGATTTGAATGCAGTATTGAGGAATTTAGATTTTTACTCTAAGCAGGAACTATGAAAGATTTTTGAGGTGGGGGTGGTGGGTTAATTACATATTCTAAGAAGATAATATTATCAGCAGTGAAAAATATTTATTGGAGAAGACTGGGGTCAGGAGGAGGCATTAAGAGAAAAGAGACAATGAGCCTGGACAGGGTCCAGAAAGATTCGAAGGAGTGGCCTTTTTGGACAGGGAGAATTAACTGTGTGATGTCACTCATCAAGATCAGGAGTTGGCAAACTATGGCCGATGGGCCAAATTCAGCTCACCACCTATTTTTGTAATAGTTTTATATGGAGACAGCCAAACCCATTCTTTTACATATTGTCTAGAGAGCTTTGGGGCTACATTGGCAGAGTTAACTAGTTGTGGCAGAGACCTTATGGTGTAAAATATCTATTGCCTTTTGCAGAAAAAATTTGTTGATATCTGGTGAAGATTGGTAATCGCTACACAGGCTTATTTCAGAGATATTGTGGGTTTGGTTCCAGACAGCTGCAATAAAGTGAATATTGCAATAAAGTGAGTCACACAATGGTTTTGCTTTCCCAGTGCACTTAGAAGTTATGTTTATACTATGCTTTAGTCTATTTAGTGTAAAATAGCATTATGTCTAAAAAAAACACAATGTGAATAACTTAATTTTAAAGCCTTTGTTGCTAAAAAATGCTAACCATCATCTGAGCTTTCAGAGAGTCATAATATCTTTTCTTGTCTTGCCTCACTCTTGACAGCTGCTGACCAATCAGGGTGGTGGTTGTCGAAGGCTGGGGTGGCTGTGGCAACTTCTTAACCTAAGGCAACAATGCAGTTTGCCACAGTGATGGACTCTTCCTTTCACGAATGATTTCTCTGTAGCATGAGATGCTGTTTGATAGGACTTTACCCACAGTAGAACCTCTTGCAAAACTGGAATCCTCTCAAACTCTGTGGCTGTGTTATCGACTAAATTTATGTAATATTCTAAATGCTTTGTTGTCATTTCGATAATCTTCACAGCATCTTCACCATGAGTAGATTTAACTCAAAAAACACTTTGTTCATCCATAAAAAGCAAGTTCTCATCCATTACAGATTTCTCATGAGAATGTAGCTATTCAGTCCCATCTTTAGGCTCCACCTCTAATTCTAGCTCTCTAGGTGTTTCTACCACGTCAGCAGTTACTTCTTCCACTGAAGTCTTGAATCCTCAGCATCATCCATGAGGGTTGGAATCAACTTCCTCTATGCTCCTGTTAATATTCATATTTTTACTTTTTCTCACAAATCACGAATGCTCTTAGTGGCATCTATAATGATAAATCTTTTCCAGAAGGTTTTCAATTTACTTTGCCCAGCCCCATCAAAAGAATCACTATCTATGATAGCTATAGATCTATGAAGTGTAGTTCATAAATAGTGGGGCCTGAAAGGCAAAATTACTCCTTGATGCATAGGCTGCAGATGCTGTGTTAGCAGGCAGGAAAACAACATTAATTTACTTGTATGTCTTCATCAGAGCTGTTGGGTGACCAGGTGCATTGTAAATGAGAAGTAATATTTTGAAAGGAATATTTTTATGTGAGCAGTCAGTCTCAACGATAGGCTTAAAATATTTAGGAAACTGTGTTGTAGACAGAAGTGCTGTCATTCAGGCTTTGATACTCTATTTATAGACACAGCAGAATAGTTTTGTCATAATGCTTAAGGGCCCCAGAATTTTTGGAATCGTAAATTAGCACTGGCTTCCACTTAAGGTTATCAGCTGCATTAGCCCGCTAACAAGAAAGTTAGCTTGTCCTTTGAAGATTTGAAGCCAGGCATTGACTTTTCCTTTTCAGCTACGGAAGTCCTAGATGACATCTTCCAATATAAGGCCATTTCACTTACACTGAGAATCTGCCATTTAGTGTGTATCTTAGCTACATCGTCTGGATATCTTTTGCTGCAGCTTTTTCATCAGTGTCCTTACTGTGTCCTTCACCTTGCACTTTCATGTTACAGAGATGGCTTCTTTCCTTAAATCCCATGAACCAACCTCCACTAGCTTCAAACTTTTGTTCTACAGCTTTCTTACCTTTCTTAGCCTTCAAAGAACTGAAGAAAGTTAGGGCCTTGCCCTAGGGTTTGGCTTAAGGGAACATTGTAGTTGGGTTGATCTATCCAGACCACCAAAACTTTCTCCCTGTGAGCAATCAGGCTGTTTAGCTTTCTTGTCATTTGTGTTTTCACTGGAGTAGCACTTCAAGAACTTTTTCTTTGCATTCACAAGTTGGATAAATGTTTGGCACAAGATGCCTAGCGTTTGGCCTATCTTGGCTTTCAATGTGCCTTTCTCACTAAGCTTGATCATTTTTAGCTTTTGATTTAACCTGAAAAACATGCAACTCTTCCTTTCTCTTGAACACTTACAGGCCATTGTAGAGTTATTCATTGGCTTCATTTCAATATTGATGTGTTTCAGGGAATAGGGAGGCCTGAGGAGAGGGAGAGGGGCAGGGGAATGTTCGGTAGAGCAGTCAGAACATATACAACACTCACTGGTTAAGTTTGTCCTCTCACATGGGTGTGGTTCGTGGCACCCCAAAACAATTACTATAGCAACATAAAAGACCACTGATCACAGATCACCATAACAAATTAATAATAATGAAAAAGTGGGAAATATTGCAAAAATTATTAAAATGTGACATAGAGACAGATAATGAGCCAAAGCTGTTGTAAAAATGGCACTGATAGACTTGTTCAATGCAGAGTTGCCATAAACCTTCAATTTGTAAAAAAAAAAAAAAAAAAAAAAGCTGGAATGGGAGTAAAAGGGAGAAAACTGTGCTTGAACAATGATTAAAATAAAAAAGAAAAAAATGCAATGTCTGTGAAGCACAAAAAAGCAAAGTGCAATGAAATGAGGTATGCCTGCATGTCCTGGATATAGGTCTTAGACCCTCAGATCCCTGCCATCAAAATCTGTCCCTGTTCCCTGGGAACCACAGGCTGCATCAACCAACTACTTCTCTTTGCCTTGAGCATTTGTCCCAAATCCTAGTGAAGTCAGGAGCCATGAGAGCCAGAAGCCAGGAGACATAGCCCTGAATGGCTGATTGGAAAGGAGACTACCAATCAGCTCAACTTCCTCAAGAACCATCCTTTGCCTTTGCAGGGCCCACCAGACTGACCCTTGCAGAGAATGTTGTCCCCTTGACCTCAGAGCTGTTTGCAGCCCAGTCTCCTATCTCGAACTGGACTTCCTCCAAGGACAATTCAAAGTTTTCTAATTTTCTTTAGCAAAAAAAGAGAGCAGCAGTGACATGGCAGCATTTTAGCATGCTGAGGCCCTTTACATTCACATGCACACGGAGACCTATCTCACACAGCCTTAGAGCAGGAACCTTAGGTTCCCAAGAGATAGCCTTTCACCAGCATCCCTGTTGCTAGGATACATCTCATCTGATTGATGTGATGAAGGAACTCAAAATGAGTCTGGAGGCTTTGCTAGAAATAAATGATAGAGATTTATTCAAGGGTCTTAGAGTTTGAAAACCGAAAGCACAGCTAGGTAAAAACCCAGCAGTGTTTCAAAGAAGAGAGAAAAGTTAGAAGTACTCATAGTAAAAGGTACATTCTTGAGAACCATGTGCTTCATTCTTAGCCCTGGGTATTGTCCAGGATGGTTATCCATCAGATGACAGACAAGTGGTCAGAATAATGAATGCCAGGTGGTCTGGAAGACGGGTGTCAGGAAGGCAGGTCACGTCCAGTGGTTGGGACCATAGGCGTCAGGTGGATGTATATGTGAGTCTTCCGGGGGTAATAAGAGACATATCTGGAGGTCCAGATGCATATCCAGGCAATGACACAAGACTGGAAAATTTAAAAAATTCAGTTCCCAGGCTAGTTAGAACAAGAATGGGGATTTTCCTCATGCCTCAACCTTCACAAAGTTAACAATTTTAGCAACTTGGTTAAAGTAACCCACTTTATATATTGCCTTTCTTCACTCTTTCCTCAGGTAGTTCCAAGATCCTGGTTGAAATCCCTTTGTTTCCTTAATGCTAAGGACATGCCTTCAGGTTTCATGTGTTTAATTGATCTGTGGTTGTGTCAAACAAAATGAGCTGACATTTTCAACAGGCTGAAAACTCACCAAAACACCATTTCTCCATTAGCAACTGTGACGCAGATTTTCCATTTTGGTCAATGGCCCTACAGTTCCTCACTTCAAGGTACTGGGTGAATGGGAGTTTCCTTGCTGACTTTTTTCTACTTGTTTTTTCCCTTTGATCCACCCACTTGAAAATCATTTCTTACCTATAAATAGCTCCTGCTTTTTCTAGCGTCAAGAGTTTGTTTGTAGATTGTTTACTGGGATATCATCAGCCAAACTGCAGTGTCAGGCTGCTCAAGGGAGAGCTAATTTCCTTTTGAAAATGGCAGTTCTGAAAGTTGCACATATTTTATCTCCATCATCAGTAAGAACCAAAGTACATGCATCTTCATGCTGAGAGATATACCAGCAAGCTAAATAAAATTATTTCACTCTTGCAACTAAAAATTGATAACACAGGTGTGAACTGACCTCACTGTGGGACACTTAAAACTATCTTACAGGATCTCTGAGCCAGCATCCTTCAGGCAAGAGGCCTGGGTGACTGCCAGGCAGAAGAAGCAAGCCATATGTATTAAAACTCTGTGAATAGAGGGAAGAAGCAGTAGTTTCAAATAGGTTCCAAATTGGAAATGACAAGGCCAGATGCGTCAATTTACAGGCAGTGATTTGCAAATGAGCTATTTCCTACACAGCAATTCCAGGTAGTGTGCTTCAGGGCATAGAGCCTAGGGCAGCGATTCTCGATTCTCAATTCTCGATTCTAAACTGAGATGATTGGGCACCCCCATCCTTATCCCCATCGGGGGACCTAAGGTAAAGTTTGGAGATGTTTTTTGTTGTCACAACTGGAAATGGAGATGCTACTGGCATTTAAAGAGGCCAGGTGTGCTGCTATATTTGAATAGGACAGTCCTCCACAACAAAGAGTTAGTCAGCCCCAAATTTCAACAGAGAAACCTTGCCCTAGATATTTAATTCATTAATGATGGTTGACGATCCTCCTTGGCTATGCCTGGGTAGCCAGATTTTCACTCGTGTATTTGTAATAAAATGTTACTGCAGGGACTTACCAGTGGGCGGTAGTAAGTAATGGGGCCTGTGAATCCTATGCTCATTGCCTCTGACTTGGAGGAGGGATTGGGACTTCAAGAGTCCTTAGGGCAATGGAAGGGAAAGCCCGCAGTGGGTGCTCGGACTTGCCCAGACTTGTGGAATGAGAGGTTTGGATTGGGGCAAACTAGATTTTGAAAGAAAGTGACTAATCCTGTAAATGGTGTGTGTGTGGGGGGGGGGAGAACCTGGTGATGTGGTGGTAGATGGAGAGTTCCTCACTAGTGCACAGGTAGCCTCCTGTGCCCTGACCACGGCTCTCACTTTTGCTTCCAGTGTGGTGCTCCATGAGGCAGCCACTCCTCCGGGGAGGGGAGAAGGAGTTCCACCAACGCCTGTACTGCCTCTAATCGCTGCGTCTTTGAGTCGCCCTTCAGTGTGGAGCTACAGGAAAGTGATAACATGCCATTGTATGGAAAATCCCTGTGCAAGTCTCAGCACGTGAAGAGTATTGGGGAACTGAGCTCTTAGACAGTGACAAAATTCTTTTTCCAAATTACGCAACCTTGCTAAAACCATTCTGGTTAAAATCAGGAGCTAGATGAGATTGCCTGTCATCAATATTATTACTTAATATTGGCTTATGTTTCTAGTGAATGCAATGATATTTTTAAAAATTAAAATTATTTGTATAAACTTTGGAAAAGAAGAAAAATAATCTCTTTTGCTTGATCAGCAATCGTATACTTAGGAATCAGAATGTCTAGTAAAAAAATACTAGAATTATTGAACAAAAATTAATATAAAATAAAAAATACTAGAATTAATGAAAGAATTATGTAGGTAGCTACCTATAAGATAAATGCATATGAATCATTAGTTTTCCTCCATATTACCATAAGCACCTAAAATGAAAATAGGGAAAACAGTTCATTCTCAGTAGCAATAACAATTATAAAAGACTTATGAAGATGTGCTTTATTCTTGAAAAGAAAGCCTTAGAATTATAAATAAACCTTCCTAAAACTAATGTAAAATTTTAATTAAACTTTAATGAGAATCTCAATAAATTTTCCCCTTGGAATTGGATAAAATAATCTTAAAATCATGCAGAAGAATAAATGTCCAAGAATAGGTAGAAAAATATGAATAAAAAAGGCAGGAGGCCCTGGCCAGTGTGACTCACTTGGTTGGAGCATCATGTCATAAACTGGAAGGCTGTGGGTTTGATTCCTGGTCAGGGCACATGCCTAGGTTGTGGATTCAGTTCCCAGCCAGGGTGCATGCGAGAGGCAACCAATCAATATTTCTCTCTCACATTGTTTCTCTCCTTCTCTTTCGTCCTCCCTTCCCCTCTCTCTAAAATCATTAAACATGTTCTTGGGTGAGGATAAGAAAAAAAGAAGGGGGCCTTTTTTGTGTTGGATTTGCTTTACCAGATATCAGAACAATTTCTAATCATAATAAATATAATGTCTTCATAGGAATAGAGAACGAGACCAGCAAAGCAGAATAAAGAAACTTAAAAAAAAAAGGAGCATATATACTTCAAAGGTGATTCAATGAGGAAATGGTGGATTTTTAAACAGGTGGTGCTTGCTCTTCCTTCATCTGGATAAAGGTAAAATTAGATGCCATTTTACACCATGCTCAAAAATCGGATGTATTTCAGATAGAATAAAGACATAAATGCAAAAAATAATACTATAAAATACAATAAAAAGTAGGAAAGTTCATGAATACTCTAGGCTAGAGGACACTTTCTTAACCAAGACAGAAAAACCAGTCTATAGAAGAATATGTAAATATATACACATATATACAAAGATAACAGTGAAATCAATAGAGATCATAGAAAATGTCAAGAAGCAAATGAAAAATATGGAAAACTATAGCTCCAATATAGAAGAAAACAAAATTTTGTCTATGATACTTGAAGAGCTCTTGTAAGTTATTAAAAGACAAGACATTCAACACAAAGAAAGCAAGTGATGTTGGAGAAACAATTCACTAGGGAAAGAATGACAATGGGAACAAATACCTAAAGAAATGCTCACTGTTACTGGTACTCCGGGAAATGAGCCTAAGTAACAATAGCTCTCTCACTAGTCCCATCAGACTGGAAACAATTTCTAAGAGCCAAAATACATATTGCCTTTGAGCCAGCAGTGCCTTTCCTGGGCATGTATCTCACAGAAATGAAACACCAAAACTTGGAGCTCTACCTGTAGATCTTATCACAGTCTTGTTTGTAGTGCTAGAAGAAGGGGGCGGGGGGAGAGGAGGAGGAGGGCTGGGCACAAGTAAGTCCTAATAAAAGACAAACAGATTTAAAAAATATGGAGAAGAATAGATAAAAATGGACCAATCTTGTCAACACATATTGTGCAATTTTCAAAAGAATAGTTTAGAACTATGTTATACCACCTGACCTGGGGAAATTTCTATGACATACTGTTGATTGAGAAATGCATGAAGCTTGTGTAATGTGATTTCCATTATTGTTAAATAAGTAATGACCCCTCCTTAGTATATGTACACGTGTGCATGTTTTTTTAGGTTTTAGCACCATGTGGGTAAGAAGTGTGGAAGAGAGAGCCAGCAGAAAAAAAAAGAAAGAAAAGACATATCTATGACGTATTACATATATATTATATGTGTATTTATTTATATTTGTATATAGATATATACCCAAGTTAGCTGGCTGGAAAAAAGTTAACATAAATAATGGTTTTCAAAAATACGGGGTCTTGCACAAATAGCACCCCTTTTTTATTACAACATCTTTTATTACATAATCATAAGCATACAAATCTGTAACATAATAATATCACACTCAAGCACACCATATGACATTTTAGGTGAAATGTTCAAATTAAAACTATAAATTATTACACCCATACTATTACCCTATCAACCACACTCCAGCAGAGGTTACTTCTGCCGGACCCCGTATGTTAATGCTACTTTTAATACCCTGTGTTTGATCCGCACAACTTCCTAGGAGCTGGGACTTTTAATGTCAAAGCCCACAGGGCTCTCTGCCTGGCTCCAGGGGTGGACATCTGCAGTGGGATGCCTGGATACAGGCCCTTCCCCTCTTTGTGTGAGTGTATGTAGGGAGCTGGACTTTGCTGCTGGGTTCTTCCCACCTGCAGGGTTCGGGGCTTCTCCAGGTTCCTTTGTAATGTGCCTACTCTTTCACACACAACTCTCCCTCTTAGATGAGAGGGAGAGCTTCAAGGCTTCACCTGGCTGTGGGTTCCTAAACCCTAATGAAGGCACAAGTGAAAAGAGAGCCACTGGTTAGAGAATACCCTAATTAATGACTTCAGGGGCCAGACACCAGAAGATTGCTAAGTGCAAGAGCTAGTTCTAGTGAGTAGTGGACACACTGTTCAGCACTGCAAAAGCAATGGGCTTTGCAGAAGCTGATTGGAATTGTGTGGAAAGGGTGGCTTTGTAATGCACAAGTCAAGAAGGAAATCCTGGTTTTACCACTTCCTTGGAAAAGTATTTAATTTTTCTGACCTTGTAAGCCAAACCTTCTCAAAATAATTCTTATTTGCTAGATTATTACAAGGATTTAATGAGATGATTAGTATGGAAGCATCTAGCATTGCCTGGCACATTGAAAGAAATTAACCAGCTGATGGTAGAAAACTGGTGTTTGGAAACCTGTCAGGATGTGACCCTGTGTTCTCTCTGCTTTTCCTGTCTTCCCTCTCATGCTTTTTTTCAAAATTTATTGAGGTGCTATTATACCGACTATTGGGCCCTGGAGCTCTCACAGTCTAGTTGAGGAGATTGAGAAGAATACTCATTCTATGGTGGGTTAAGGGCTTCTAACCGATGTGTGCACAAAGTACTGTGGGGGGCACAAAGGACAACATTTGAGCTTAATGGAAAGAATGATGTGTGAGAGCTCACCTGGTTGATGGGGGTTGGGGTGGAGAGTAAGTGGAAATGGGTACGTGCCAGTGTGCAGAAAACAAATGGACAGGAAGACAAATATGTAAAACAAAAGCCTAAAGTTCGAAAACCATTTATATGTATAGCTACTATTTTTGGTATAAAAATTAACATGATTTGACAAAGAATTCTGGGCAACTGATATTGCTGGGTCCACTGAAATGGTTTTGACCCTGAACTGTGGAAACAGTTTTCCAGTTTCTGGGGATAATGAAATACGGTATTTTAAAGGAAGTCTGATGGCCAGCTTCCAAGATGGCCCCCTGAGGTCCCTGCCTCCTGGTTTCCCATCCTTGCAGAGCCCCTCCCACAGTGTAGAAGGTTGGCCTGTGCAATCAATAGAATATGAAAGATGTGATGGTGCGTCACTTCTGAGATAAAGTTATAAAATTTAGTGTCTCTGTCTTTTGGATCACTCACTCTGGGGGAAGCTGGCAGCCAAGGTGTGGGGAGAGGCAGCCTTTGGAGAGGCCCACGTGGAGAAGAACGTATCTGCCAACAACCAGGGGAGCGAGCTTGGGAGCTCATTATGTAACAGGGCGCAGCCACGGTGGGGCCCCAAATAGGGATTTGTAATGGGGCTCAAAAACTGGTGTCCAGGAAATATTAGCAAAAAATATATATATATAGGATGTCCTCACCCCACCCAACAAGTCTGAGCTGGGGGATGGGATGCATGGAGCAGAGCCATTGAAAATTGTTTTGAATAGCAACAGTTTTGCAGATAACCTCTTGAACAGTCATTTAACATATCTATAACCTTAAACTGGTTGCATAGATATGTTAAACAGCTTTGGCCAAGCTTTGAGCCAGGTGGATGGGAATGACTTCAACCCATGATGTAATTGGGAGGCAACTCCTCCTGGTTACAGTGCCTGCATAAAAGCTTGGAGATGATTGGTTCCACACCACAGGGCCATACCTGCCCGGAATTACTATGGCAGCCCAGTAAAGCTGGAAAAATATGGAAATGCTGGCAGCTATGGGCAATTGTGGTAGGAGTCGGAAATGGTGCTACAGAGGAAGATTGGCGCTGGGATTTAAACCCAGGCATGGCAGCCATGTGGTGTCTTTTTGGGATCGTTTGGCTTGGGCAGAGAAGAACCACGGACTTCTATTTCTTTTTCTGAGATACAGTACCCCAGACTGGGCAGAGGGGGAAGGAAGGACTATGCATTTGTGGGTATTCTAAAGGACTTTGGGATCTCAATGAAGACATTAAGTCATTACTCTTAAGTTTGTATAACTCTTTAAATAAATACTCCCTTTCCTTTTCACCAATCTCTGGCATTGAGAAATGTCTTTCCCTGGCAGCAGTCAAGGAGAACCTAGTATGGGGTGGGGGACCCCCAGAACACAAGGGTGGTCCATTTGGTAATAGTATATTGTTCACCACCCCCTCCCCAGGTATGTTCTGTAACAATTGTTCAACCATCAAACCTCAAATAACCACAGCTCTGACTGACAGTTTAATGGAGACCTCATGAGAAACACTGAGCCACTACTTCCCAGCTAAGCTGCTCCTGGATTCCTAACTCACAGAAGCTGTGAGATAATAAATATTTGCTATTTTAAGGATAATTTATTATACAGCAATAGATATTTGTTCCCATCATTTTACCTTTCTTTTCATCAAAGCCTTTTGCTACACATTATTGCAGTTTCCCTTACTAGATGTAGAATATACTTCCCTACCCCATTCATGTTGAACTTGGCCGTGCAACTTGTTTTGGCAAAGGAAATATGGGAAAATATGACAGTATGGACACTCTTAGCTATGTAGGCCTTAAGAGGTATCATGTGCTCCTGCTCACTTTTCCAGGAGCTTCTGTTCTCTTTCACAAAGAAGGGATGGTAGCTACTGTCCTTGTAGCTGGTGCCCTTCCAGCCTGAGCCCTGTACGGGGCACACACTAACAAAGCTACTCTGGCCAATTTTTTACTAGGAGCCTGAGAATAAATAATTGTCTTTTCAAGCCACTGAGTTTAGATTCTTACACAGAAATAATGTGTCAATAAATGACTAATGTTATCCCCTTAGACATGAGAAAAAGAGACATGAGATTGGAAATGGTTGGTCAGATTGGAAATCCAGGTCATGGCTGTGTTTGGGAGAGCCTTGAATACCAGGGTACAGAGTTTAGACTTTATTCTGTAGGGCTCTCATGATCATTTATTTTAGAAAGAACACTCTGGTGACAATGCAGAGAATGGACTAAAGAGGGCAAGACTAGAGGCCAATGTCCACGTGGGACACTTGGCAAGAATCCATGAGAGATGTAACAAAGGCCTGAATTAGGGCATTGGCAATGACAATGAAAGGAGAGGAGAGGACAGATTTAACCTGAGACTATTCTGAAACAACTTATCTGTTTACCAAGGGAATGTGTGGGGAGAGAAATTCTCCTACTGTAGATATATGCCTGAATCAAATCAGGAAGCTTGTTGATAAGAAGGACTGGGCTCATTTGATAATTTCCAGGCAGATTTCATTATTCACTCCTCCTGGATGTGGGAGGGAAATGCAAGTTAATCCATAGGAAGCTGAACAAATCTACCACCCAAATACCTGCTAGGATACATTTGAGCCTAAAGTGGTGTGCAAGGTACACTCTAATTCAAGAGAACATGCTCTTTGCACAGATGTAGGTAATTTCCCTTCTTTTTATTGACCCACTCCTGCCACTTCCACCAAAGTCAGGGGAGTGTTGGTTAGCTGTGCGTTTCTTTGATAAATGAACTCTCAGATAAAGGTCAGGGGTTGCCCAAGAGAAATTTCACTGGAATAGAGCCAAAGGCTTCCTGAGAAACCATTTCAGTTTCTACAAGAAACACGATGAGTTAAGATGGATATTCTAAGTAGGACAGTTTGGAAGACTTTCATTCTCACTCTGAAGTCACAAACTGTGCTAGTAAGATATGGAGCCATCTGATACTTTCTATATGTTAACATATTAGCTGAGAGGAGTCTTCTCTTGTTGCTGAAGCATGAGAGATGCTGTCGACTAATTGTGGTTATCATTGTCATTACTATGATGGGGCAAAGATGTGTATGTTTCTCATAAGTAGGAGTATGCCAAACAAAGCCTAATACATACTTGTTAATATGAAGTGATCATAGGACAAGACTGGCTTAGTCCACACCTGTCTGACAGAATTACAGACTTTATATCCTCAGCTGTGAAAACAGAGTTCAGGGAAATTTTTAATGGATCAGGGATTTGCAAATGTGAGAGCCTTAGAGCCATCAGAGAGAGAGTATTGTGTCACTTTGGTGTCTTATGATTTAGTCTCAGGCCAACTTGTGATGTACTAATGGTCAATTCTTGGGTTCTATATGTCAGTTTTATTATATGAAAAAACTGGTTTCTATAGGAATTTCCTTACTGGTTTGTTGAGAGAATTAATCAGCACTTGCAAAGAATTTATAAAGATCTTTGAAAACTGCACAGCAGCTAAAGGGTGCAGCTGTGGGCCTCTGGTAATTAAACTCTAAAGCCTGAGATCAAGGAAATTAGGAACAATATTTTTGGTGTGGTGTGAAGTGGCAGGTCTTACAACTGATGGTGAGATTCAGGGCATCAATATCCAGGAGACTGATATGATTTGAAGAGAAGTTTGAGTAAGCAAGAGGTTGAGAATAGAGACCCATTTTGAAACCACAACCACCTGCTGCCTTGAATGTCACAAAAAAGAGGGCTCTGCAGTTATCTTCTCTGGAAACAGTGCCGTTAAGTCAACAAGGGCTGCCAGTGCCAGTGATGGCAAAGACCCACAAGTCATGTGCACGCTAGCCTCAGTGATAAGGAATTGGGGTCTGTTAGCACTAGATGTGGTTGTTCTGACAGCCACGCATGACACTCCTACTCACAAACTGCAGTTAGATACTGGGACTTGCTGGGATTTAAAAAAAAATAGTCTGTTTTGTTTCTTGTCTAGATTCGGAGGCTCTACCAGGGAACATTCACAATGAGAAAGCAGGAGAGGTCTGAGGATGCTCATTTGGAGGATGAGGAGTGAAGCTAAAGAAGTGAAGTGACTGCCAAAGGTCATGCAGCTAGTTTGTGGTCAAGTTGGAGCCCAGCTCCAGTTCTTCTAATCCCCAATTTATGAATTACTTTTAGTGTTTTATCACTTTTGTTCTTGACCCCTTGAGATTGGTCATATCCTGCTCTTATTCCCAGAAAGGAGCCACTTGCCTCCTTCAAACAAAGAAGGAGATAAACCTGCTCCCAACTTCCATTAGCTCTCCTGAGTCACTTCTTGAAGATCACCTTGTCTCCGGGCAGAGGGGCTGCTTATCTACTTGGGCTTCGCTTCTATTGACCACACTAGACTCGGCCTTTCTCCTCCACACCATTTCCCTTCCTCTCAACCTTCTCCACTAACAAAAAATCTTTCACACTTGCATTTTATGTTATGCTTTTCAAGGAATATTTGAATTTTACCAGCACCTTTTAATGCAAGAACCCAAGGGATGATGAAAGGTAGAAAGGAGCTACTTAGGGAATCCTGTGGGGGTGTTCAGTTAGGACAAGTTGGTTTTCTTGTGCCATTGAGTGTCACACCTTGTTGCTGGCCCCTTGCTTCTTGTGCACGCAGCTGAGCTTGGACCCCACTACTTCATTTTAAAGGAAAAGGTAACTACAGTCTGGGGCATGTTTTGCTATAAATTAGCAGTGGGATGTTAGGCAGAGAAGTAGAGAGAGAAATAAGCAACAATTAACAATGATGGCTAAAAGATAATAAAATATAAAGAAAGTTAGAACATCATTTTAGTTTCCTACCACCTACTTTGCAGATGTCTGTTAGTTAAATGGGGCATGAAAACTTCCTCGCAATGTAATTACACCTTGCTTTTACATGTCATCACAACACAGAATAACAACTGGACTTCTAATATTATCCTTTGTGGCCTCGAACAAGTAAATTGTCTTTCCCTTATCCTTCAGTCTTACTATCTATAAATAGACCCACTACCAGTTATCCCATGTAAAAATCAGGCCCTTTGAATTTAACCTCCCCTAAATTTTGTAAAATCAATTATATCAGTTATCTGTTGCCACAGTAATGTTGCATAATGAACAACCACAAAATCTCAGTGGCATACAGTGATGATTTGGTTGGCTACTAGGGTACTCACTGTGACTGCTAGGAGACAGACTTGAGCTAAAACTTCATTCATCACCCAGTTGTCACAAAATCCTACTCTGACTAGTGCAGACAGTGATGCTTTAGATCTCCGGGAATTAGTGAATGTCCAATAATCCCTGAAAAGTCTTGTTATTTTTTTCTTGTCCAATGCATAGTCACCTTGATAATGGCCAGAGGTGCCTTTGGGGACTGTTAGAAGGAAGATATACAACAAAATTTTTTTGTGTGTAGGGAAACTTTATTTATTTAAGGCATTCTGGGTATACAAACTAGCTCATTCACTAGTCTGAGAATTGTTTTTATTTAGGTTTCTTTTGATATAGACTGGTAAAGTCATTTATTTCCTCTAGTTTTTACTGTATCTCCTTATAATTCACACTTTGTAGCTTCCTCTCTTGGCTCTGCTGGGACTTGAGTCTGGTTATAGGAGCAGTAAAGATAGGGGGACTTTGTTCAAAGAAAGATCAGCAATTTCTTGCAAGGCAAACTATTTCAGGGGAGGTAATTCCAGGTTCTTCAGACAAAAGGAGACTAACCTCCTTAGACAAGGGAGGAAGGGCTGCTTCTGTTTGGCAAAAGGGGTTTTAGTAGAGTTTAGTGGTTCAAGTTGCCCAGTTCATTGGAACTTGGCCATAAATTCCCATTCTAATACTCAGGTTCCCACTCTGCCAGTTAATACTCTAACTTTATCATGGGACACTATAAGGAAGGGAAGTCAGTTTGCATTGTAATTTAGCCACCTATAAGAGTAGGCATTGAGTGTAGTTTTGGAAATCTTGGCTCTAAGGCTGCAGGAGATAAAGGTTACTATGAGAAAGCCATATATTTTAAGCCCCTAATGCAGATCTTGAGCTGGGACTTTAAAGCCCTGACTTCATCATTTCCTTTCTCCAAGTCCTGGAGCACATTTAAAAGCAACCAACCAAACCATTCCTAGTAAAAAAATTTCGTATCAGCTGAGAGTCAGAGAAGCAGAAACCACTATGAGAAATTCTATATTAGTAAGTCATAATAAATAATTTCTTATAGAAGTGTGATCATATACAATTTTGGGAGCTTACGTACAATTATTGTAGTTGTGTATATATGTTATATACCTGTCATTTTATGTTTTTATATCTAAACACATATACACATGTATAAATATTAAATTCATAGAAAATAAATAAAAGTACATAGAAAACATATACAAATACATTATGTATATATAAATATAAACATACACACAACTACATAAAAAATTAGTGGCTTCTGGCAAAAAAAAAAAAAAAAGGACTAGGAGAAACTGAAACTCTCCCACTATAAATTCTGAGAAAATCTAAATACAATACTTAAAAATTCTTTGAAATTCAAAGCTGAGGCTACAAGAAAAAAAGGGAACTCCCTAGATCCCACAGATGAAGAGGGAACTGAAAGCCAGGTCGGTGAGCTTGCAAAGTGACACTGGCTGTCCTCAGCGTGGGGACTCCAGCTCCTGCCACCAATTTCCACAGTATGTGAAATCAAGAGCTAGAATTTGCATGATGTGGTGGGTGAATCTAAGGTGTCTTTAAAAACCAAGACATCCAGAGTCTAAGGTCACACTCTCGGTGAATGGAGATAAGAGAAAAATGTCTACACAGTGCCCAAGGACTCCAAAAGGAAAGCTCTCTGTTTCTATATGGCCCTTGGTGAGGGGGGAGGGCAGTCTGACCTAAGAATATGACACCAACAGATCTATACCTTGCATGGACTTGATATCCAAATTTATATTGCCTACATGGTTTAGGGATTCAAAATTCACAATAAATGATAGGAAATCTACTGATAAGTTTATAAGTAAAGATATAAACAATAACAGCACCAACAGAATCACTGTTGTGAGGATGTAATTTCAAAGTGGAATTAAAGTAGAAGAAAATAACAAGTAAGGTTGTAGAGAACTTGCTAAATTTAAAAAGTTCTAGTGTTCTCTTATATGAGAAAGTTGGAAATATTGGTTAAATTTAGATTTTTTTATTAACCACACATGCAGACATTTAAGGGTAATCCTCAAAATATAGAAATAAAATATATAACTTCAAAATCAGCAGAGAGCAATAGAAGAAATAGAAAAGATGATGAATCCAATAGAATTTAAGAAAAAAAATCAGTGAAAGAGAAGGATAAATAGAAAGCACAAAATAAAATTATAGAAATAGATCCAGCTAAATATGTCCACAATAATGACAAACATAAATAGGCTAAATGTCCCTGTAATAGAGGCTCAGATTACATTTTCAAAATGTAATCTTATAATCTAGATATGTGATTGTTTCAGAATACCTAGGTAAAGTATAATGTCACAAAAAGTTGAAAATGCTGGGGAGAGACACCATGAAAACAGCAACACAAAGAAAGCTGGGATAGCCATTTAATATCAAATAAGACAGGTTTTAAAACAAAAACATTATAAGTGAAGATTATTAGAATAAAAAGCAATAAAAAGCAACAATGTTTAAAGAAGATATTCTAACACAGTATGAAAGTATATAAAACCCAGACCGAAGAACTCCAAGCAGACACTGGTAAATCAGCAACCATAGTAGGACATTTTATCACATACATTGTTTAGAAATTGATAGATCAGAAAGATAAAAAACAAGTAAGGACAAAGGAATTTTGACTAATGCAATTAGTGTAGTAGATCTAATAAATGCATATAAAAGCCTATATCAACAATTAGAAAACATACATTAATTTTAAAGGCAATAGTAGCATTTACCAAAGTTGACCACTTGGGTTGACTTGACTTGGGGTAGATTGCAGGGATAGTTTTTTTTCTTTTTTAATTTTAATTTTTATTTATTTATTTACTTATTTATTTTTATTACACTTTCTAAGAGATTTTAATGTGCAGTCAGGGCTGAGAATCACTGTAATATAGCAACTAAAAATTAATGAACTAATATAGAAAAGAATTGAAATGATCAAGTCTGGTGATATGTGGATAGCTGCTATATGATGTTTGCACTTTTGTATATTTGAAATATTTTTTATTTAAAAAATTAAACAAAAATGCATTCATAGATGAGTTAGACCCATATCCACTGGGTAATGTAGTGTGTCTGTTCATCAGGAAAGGAATGGGCTTCTTCTTATTAGATTTCATAGAGTGATGTTATCTTGGTGATTCTACCACAAGCCTAGATCTTTCAGGCTCAAAATTTAGGTTTGTCAGAAAAGCTGTTCACAATGAGGAAACTGTAACAGGGACATAAGTATTCCTGCTTGGAGGAAAACTTCACAGGCTTATATAATGTTGGAAGAGAAATCCTCAGGAGAAGTTTGCTTAGTAAGCACTGACTTAGACTAAACAGCATTGTTTAGGCAATGATTTTGTTTAACAGCATCAGGCTCTGACAATACTTGAGGCAGCTGTTTCATAACTGGGTTGATCTTGGCATTGAGATCAGAGACTCTCAAAGTCCATTTGAGAATTTGTTCTTGCCTCTCGACAGAGCTGGATGAGCAGTGTCCATGTTTGACTCTGTGGATGTCACTTTTAGGCTCTCAAGACTGAACGACACCTCCCCATCCCCTCTACTCCCAAATATCTTTACATGGGTTAATAGAGGGTCCAGTTAGCTAAGGCTTGAGAGGCATCCTTTCTTTTTAAAATGTTCACTCCTGAGGATATGCTTATTGATTTTAGATAGAGAGAAAGTAAGGAGAGAGAAACCTCAATGTGAAAGAGAAACGTCTATTGGCTGCCTCCCATATGCGCCCCAATCAGAGATCAAAACTGCAGCCTAGGTCTGTGCCCTGATTGGGATCAAACCCACCACCTTTTGGTGTATGGGATGATGTTCCAACCAACTGAGCCAGACAGTCAGGGCAAAAGGTATTCTCTCTTTATGGTAACTTCCCACCTCTTAGTTTTGATCTAATTTGGGTTGATTTTATAATATTTCTCTAAGTACTTTCTTAATCTTTTATTTTCAAAGAATTTAAGAGGGAAACACTGGACTGTATATCCCAAGAGATGACATGATGACAATGAAGTCCTTCCATAGCTCCCTGTCTCCTGGGCTAAGGCTCAAGCTCTCCACATGGCCTGGCTTCTGTCTGTGTCTACAGCCTCATCTCTGTCATTGTCTAGCACCGCACCCCCAGCAACACTGCACCAGCACCCTGCTTTTTGCTCCACACACACTGAGCTCTCGTGCCTCTGCCTTGGCTCCTGCTGCCTGGAGGGCTAACTCCTCCCCTGGCCCCTTCACTTGCTAGAACCTACCTATGTTTCACTCACTATTCATTCAACAGTTACCTTCACTAGGTAGCCTCTGCTACCTTCCATACCTCCCGTCTTGGATTTGCCACTCTCCCTCTGTGTTCCCATGGCCACCTTTGCAGGCTTCAACTTTGGCACCTTTGCATGCAGTATTTAAAAAATTTGTGTTTAAGGGTCTGCCTCCCCAGTTGGATTGATTGCTCCAGCAGAGGCAAGAACCATGTCACTTTAATTGTCTATTCTTTGCTGGTCACCGCCGACTACTACTAGCTCTCTGCTTCTGGGCCTGTGGTAGGATTGTACTTCCTGACCCTTGAAGTCACATGACCAGTTCTGCCCATGAGTTGTGTGTGACTGAAATTTGTGTCAGTCTTGTGCCAGAGAAGTTAATTGCCAGTGAGACACTCTGCAGACTCTGGCTGTTTCCTTGGCTGACTAGCAATGTACAGGTAGTGTGACAGCTCTGTCAACCTAGAACCCAGAGTGAGGGTGATGAAGATGGCAAACAGATCCCCAGCCAAGCCATGAAACACAACCCACAGGGTGAGTAGGAAATAAACTTTGTTTTAAATCACTGTGATGTGGGGTTGTTTGTTACCACAACATATGTAAGTCCATCTGACTGATACATATCTCCAACATTTGGCATGGTGCTGGCACTTACAAATGCTTAATAAAAATTTACTGAAAAATACAAAGTTACTCTAAGAGAAAGTTTAATAGTGTTTGTGAAAGTACCAGGCATCTAGTACGTACTCATTAAATATTAATTGGATCTAAATAAGACACCTATACTTTAGGGTGCTTTTTAAATACTTCTACTGTGTGTGAGAAGAAGTGTCTGCTGAAATGAAAATTAAATTACGAAGTTGGATGTAGTCATCAAGAAGAAGAGAAATATCATTTGTAGCCAAAGATGAAACATCATTAGGGAACACATTTCTCAAGCAGAATAAATATTTAATATCCCAAATTAAACACGCACCCTATTAAAAAAGAGTCGGCATCTGAAATCCTGTCTTAGGTCTCTTGTACTTCTGCAGGCTGTATAATTTGCTCTAGAATTATTTATTTAGCTCTTCGTTGCCCTTTCCAGATTCTACATTTGAAAAACATAGGGAGAGACTCATTTATTATTAGCTGTGGAGGACAGGAGGGAAGAAGGACTGATGGGTGATAACATGTGGAACCTGTTTGTTTTGCATAGTTTGGCTTCACTAACTGTTGTTATTGCCTGCTAAAACAGGACTTCTCATAGCTGAACTGCAAGGAAAGTTAATTAATAAAAAAGCAGCCACTGATGTTTATTGAGTATGTGATAATGTTCTAAAAATTTACAGGAAGTGCAAAAGATAAACAACACTCCCACAAGAAACTTATAAAGTACCTGGATAGTCTTTGCACAAGAAGCCACTTGCAAATGTATGAGATTATAATTGATTTGTATTGGGCAAAGACCAGGTGTGTGTGTTAGCGTGTGTGAACATGCACTTCCCATCTGTGTAGAAAACAAACTGTCTCTTGTGTAACTGTGCTACATGAAGTGCTTGTACATGCTAACAGGTAACATTCACCCTGCTTTTCTCCTCCAGGAAGAAGAGCTGTGTGGTCCCAGGAGAAAGAGAGCAGTGCTCCAATCTCAGAGGCCCCGGTAGAGAATGGGCAGTAGATGGTAGGAGAGAGAGTGCTAACACTGGAAAGGGTGATGAGGAGAAAGTGAAAATAGTGAACTCATGGGGGAAACAAACAAACAGAGAAAACAGAACTCATCCAGAGGCAAGAGTAGAAGCTGGTTAAAACCCACACTCCTAGCCCCGCCCTGGAAGGGCCGCTGCAGTCTGGCCCCAGCAGGCAAACCCACCCACCGCACTTGCCCCTTCATTCATGATGCTCCACCTGTGCTCCAGTTCCTGCCGTCGCTCAAACATTTTAAGCTTTTTCTCTCTGAGTGACTCAGCACTTAATGTTCCCTTTGTCCTGAAATCTGCTCCCTAGACCTTCACAGTGGCTGGCTCCTTCCTTTTAGGCCTTAATTTAAATGTCACCTTCTTAGAGAGACCTCGCCTAACCTCCGCACTCCAAATAAAACATATCTAGAAATGTTTGTTGAGTAAATGAACTTGATAGAAATGGACACAGGTGTTCTGTTAGGTATTTTACCGAAATAGAAACCAAAGATACCAAGCATTGAGGGGAAATATCTCAGGTAACCCAGGCAAGTCTGAAGTCTGGTATTCTGAATCTACATGTGCTGCTATCCAAAATTTGACATGGAGAACCAGGGTTTAGAGTTTTATGTCTTATAATTAACTACTTGGTACACCTATACTTTGTTATCAGTAAAATGTGTGGCCTTTTGGGGGAGCCTCTTTAACTCTTATGTTGTAGAGCTTTTATCTGTGGATATCAAAGTATAAAGGTTTAAGAAGGTTATTAAAACTGAAAAGAAATATTTGCAACTTACAGCAATCACAAAGAGCTCATAGAATAATATAAAAGAGCTTCTAAAAACATAGAAAACCAATACCAATGCACCTATGAAAACGCGGGCTGAAAATATGTGCACATAGTTCATAGAAAAAAGTAGGAAAATGGCCTTTAAGCATATGAGAAGATGCTCAACCTCACTTATAATAACAGAGATACATATGAAAGCTTCACTGAGATACAATTTTTCACCTATTGATTAACAAATATCAGGAAGATTGATGACATATTTTGTTGGTGAGGCCATGGAGAAATAGGCACATACATTGCTAGTAGGAATGCAAAAATGGTACAAAACTGATGGCTGGGAATTTGACATATCTAATAATATTATATATGCACCTACCCTTTGACCTAGTAATTCAGCCTCTAGGAATTTATGTGTGAAAGTACCAAAAAAAAAAAACCCTTCAAACTTATACATGATTATACATTCAGAATTGTTTATTGTGTTGTTTTTTGTTAGCAGAAGATTGGAAACGATTTAAATAAACTATGGAACATCCTCCCAGTGGAATACTATGCAGCTGCAAACAGGAGGAGGGCTATCTCTGCATACTGCCATGGAGCGATCAGCTCAGCAAGATAGTTAGTGAAAACAATTATGATAGAAATGTATATGGAAGTTTTGCTAAGGAAGGGGGATTAGTGTCTCTATGTATACTTGCTAGTACTTAAGAAATCATAAATAAGTGAAATAATTACTTAAAGGAATAAGAAAGAGAGGGTAAAGGGAAATCATAAATAAGTGAAATAATTACTTAAAGGAATAAGAAGGAGAGGGTAAAGGGATAAAGATAGAAGTTAGACTTTTCTGAGTGTACTTTGTTTTGTAGATATAACAATGGTACAGGGTAAATATCTTATATAATTATTAAAACATTAAATAAAAATTAAAGAAGTGATTCATAAAGATAAAAACAAGCACTTTAAAACAGTTATATGACTATATAGCCCTAGTGTGGTAAACTCTACAGATAAAAAACTGAAAACAAACAATAACAACAAAAACAATAAAAAATCTTAATGATGGTTCTGTTTGTATTGTTACCTGAAATGGTTATATATATAAAGTAGTATAAAGCAAATAATTCATTATGTTGAAGGGATTAGAACCTAAGATTTTTTTCATGTAAGAGACAAAAATTCAAAAATCACTAAAGCAGAAGACCTCTCATCTAGATGGGGGAGCAGGTAAACACACTTCACCTCCTTGAGCAACCACAGAAAGAATTACAACTAGACCTCAAAACAAGCAACACCCAGGATTGTCAAAAAATTGAGCTAGATGGAAGTCTGACAACCAGGGATTTCAAGAACCCACATTCATCCGGACGAGTAGGAGGGGTGCAGATGCGGAGATAGCAGAGAGGTCCTGAGATGTGGTGTGGCAGGAAGAGCTGGTGGTGGAGGGAGGGGCGGTCCCACACTCAGGTGTGCTGGATAAAAACTGGGAGGGGTACCTTGGGAGGAGCAATCCCAGCCCCAGGCCAGACTGCACAGCTCAGGGTTCCAGTGCCAGGAAAATAAATCCCCATAACTTCTAGCTGTCAAAACCAGAGGGGATTGGGGAAGCAGAAGAGACTGCGGGATTTTGAGGAGACTCCACTTTAAAGGGCTTGCACAGACTTAAAATGTATGCAGACCCAGCCCCTCTGGGATTTAGCACCACGTCAATAGCAGGAAGAGTGCCAGTCATACAGGGTGAGTGCTAGGGAAATGACCAAAAGCCAAGCAACAGCTCTGTCCTGTCCTTGAGCCATCCCCAGCACAGAGCCAAAAAGCAGTGAGGCAGGTTGCTCACTTTGGAGATTACCTAAGACTCTGCCCCACACAATTTACAGGCACCTTTTCTACAAAAGGCCACACTGGTAAGACAGGGAGTCAAAGTAGCTCTACCTAATACACAGAAACAAACACAGGGAAGCTACCAAATTGAGCAGACAAAGAAATATGGTCCAAATGAAAGAACAGAACAGAATTCCAGAAAAAGAACTAACCAAAACAGAGATAGCCAACCTATCAGATGCAGAGTTCAAAACACTGGTGATCAGGTTGCTTAAAGAACTCAATGAGTGTGGCAACAAAATAAAAAAGACCCAGGAAGAAATGAAGGTTACACTAAGTGAAATAAGGAACAATCTACAGGGAACCAACAGTGAAGGGGATGAAGCTGGGATTCAAATCAAGGATTTGGAACATAAGGAAGAAATAAGCATTCAACCAGTACAGCAAGAAGAAAAAGGAATTTAAAAAATGAGGATAGTATAAGGTGCCTCTGGGACATCTCCAAACATAACAACATACAAGTCATATGGATGCCAGATGAAGAAGAAGAACAAGAAATTGAAAATGTATTTGAAAAAATAATAAAAGAAACCTTCCCTAATTTGGTGAGGGAAATAGACATGTGAGTTCGTGAAGCACAGTCACAAACAAGTTGGGCCCAAAGAGGACCACACCAAGACACATCATAATTAAAATGCCAAAGCTTAAAGATAAAGAGAGAATCTTAAAAGTAGCAAGAGAAAAGCAGATTTTCTGTATATAATGCACACTTTGTTGCCCAAATTTTTTGAGGGAAAAATAAGGATGTGCATTACACATGGGTAGTACCTGAAATACCTTGTGTCTGTTCTTGTGTTTTGTAATTACTTGTTACACAAAATTTCTTGTACCTTAATATGTTAAAAAATAAATGCTAAAATTCCTTTATAACACAAAACAGAAGTATTTAAATATAAATAAAAAATTTTAATTGAAAAATTAAAACAAAGATTTTTTTCCTGAAAGTTTGGGCCCAAATCATGGGTGTGCATTACACATGACAAAATATGGTACCTGCAAAGGAGTTCCCAGAAAACTGTCAGCTGATTTCTCAAAAGAAACTTTGCAGACAAGAAGGGACTAGCAAGAAGTATTCGAAGTGAAGAAAAGCAAGGACCTGCAAACTAGATTGCTCTACCCAGCAAAGCTATCATTGAGAATGGAAGGGCAGATAGAGTACTTCCTAGACAAGATAGAGTTAAAGGAGTTCATCATCACTAGGCCATTATGACATAAAATGTTAAAGGGACTTATTTAAGAAAAAAAAATCAAAACTATGAACAATAAAATAGCAATAAATACATATCTATCAATAACTGAATCTGAAAAATAAACTAAGCAAAGAAGAACAGAGACAGATAAGCATACACAGAACATTTTGATAGTTGCCAGATGGGAGAAGGGTGTAGGGGAATGGGTGAAAAGGTGAGGGGATTAAGAGGTACAAATAGGTAGCTACAGAACTGCCATGGGGAGGTTAAGAATAGTACAGGAAATGGAGAAGCCAAAGAACTTATATGCATGACCCATGGACATGAACGAAAGGGGGGCAACTGCTGGAGGCAAGGTGGGTACCAGGGAGAGGAGGGCAAAGGAGGAAAAACTGGAACAACTGTAATAGCATAATCAATAAAATATATTTAAAAAACTCACTTAAGCAAAACCCTGTATTCCTAAAGTTGAATTGTAAATATCAGTATGAACCCATGTTCTATTTTTTAAAAATACTTCTTTTCTGACCTCTCCATATAAAGGTCAATCCATTAGCAATGAGTACTGCTTATGTCCAAATTGTAGCATCTAAATAACATTTCCAGTAAAAGGAACCAGTGATTTTTGGGGGGGAAATGAATGTTGCAGGTCTGAAGGCAGACAATAAACAAGAGGAGCCTGAATATCTAGTTATTCCAGAGTGAAAGGAAGTTATCAAAGGCTATTTGGCTTGTATCAAAATTTCTCAGAAGTGCCCTGGCTGGTGTGGTTCAGTGGATTGAGTGCTGGCCTGCGAACTAAGGGGTCAATGGTTCAGTTCCAAGTCAGAACACGTGCCTGGGGTGGGGGCCAGGTCCCTGATGGTGGGTGCACAAGAGGCAACCACATTGATGTTTCTCTCCTTCTCTCTCTCCCTCCCTTTCCTTCTGTCTAAAAATTAAATAAAATCTTTTAAAAAATTTCTCAGAAGCCAATTTGAAGAACTTCCCATTGGCTAGATACCATTGGCTAGATATAAAGCCATTTGAGCATTAGAAAAGTAAAAATCACAATGAATTAAAAAATATCAGATATGTTAAAACTCATGAATTCACAAAGATACAAAAAAAGCTAATTGGTTATTTTTGGAGGATGCTGGAGGGCCAACTTATTATCCTGAATTATTATTAATAGAGGGAAAACGTTAAGCATTTATCCTTCCTTTCATGTGATAACTGTATCTCAGGGTAACCAAATAGTTAATGAGATTTTTTTCTCTCTATAGGAGTATTCCAGCTAATAAGAAAGGACAGAAATTGGGATAGCACTGTTTTGCACTTCTTATTGAAATGAGCATCAATCAGCTCATGTCACTAGAATAGAGACAACTAGACATCATTTGCTTCCCATTAGATGCACACAACACCACCTATGAAATATTCTTGTAAAAAAGATTGAATCTCAATCAAACTTATCTTCTAGATCGAATGTCAATTTACATAGGAAGTTGAATGGACAAGACTGAACAAAACTGTGAGAATGTAACCAGCCAAATCCAGAAGGTGAGAATCTCCGCAGGCCAAACAACCCAGTTTATTTAATAACAACAAAAACTAACCATGTAGATTAAAATAGACATAAGGTCAACACCAACCAAATGCCAATGTACCCTGTTTGGATCCTGATGCAAACGGGTAGACTCCAAAAATAAAAACTATGTGCAAATTCACAATGTTCAAATTTTCCTGGTCATCCCATGAGAATGAACATGGTCTGGATATTTGATGATTTTAAGGAATTATTGTTGTTTCTGGCCAAGATGGAGGCATAGGTAGATACTCTTTGCTTCTTCACACAACCAAAAGAAGGACAACAACCAATTTTAAAAACATAAAAAAACCAGAACTGCCAGAAAATCAAATTGTATGGAAGTCTGACAACCAAGGAGTTAAAGAAGAAACTTTCATCCAGGCTGGTAGAAGGGGCAGAGATGGGCAGCCAGGCCAGAGAGGATGTCCAGCAAGGTAGCAGCTGGAAGACTATGAGGTCCCACATTTGTGTGTGGCTAAACTAGGAGGAACAACTGGGGAGTAAGACAGACCACACAACCAAGGGTTCCAAGGTGAAGAAATATAGCCTTAAAACCTCTGGCTATAAGAACCTGTGGGGGGTACAGTGGTGGGAGAAACTCCCAGTCTCACAGGAGAGTCCACTGGAGGGAAGCACAGGGTCCTAGAACATACACACAAACCCACCCACCTTGGAATTAGCACGAAAAAAGTGCAATTTGCTTGTGGGTAGCAGGGGAAGTGACTGAAAGTGGGGTGACAGAGCAAGCAGCATTGTTCTCTCTATGACCTCTCCCCCACATACAGTGCCACAACACAGTGACCTGGGTTGCCCCATCCTGGCGAATACCTAAGGCTCTACCCCTTACAATGTAACAGATGCACTGAGATGAAGAAATATGGCCCAAATGAAAGAACAGATCAAAACTACAGAAAAAGAACTAAATGATGAGAAGATAGTCAACTTTTCAGATGCAGAGTTCAAAACACTGGCAATCAGGATGCTCACAGAAATGACTGAGTATGGATGCAAAACAGAGGAAGAAGTGAAGACCATACAAAGTGAAATAAAGAAAACTGTACAGGGAATCAACAGGAAGGGAAGAAAACTGGGGCTCAAATAAATAATTTGGAACAGTAGGAAGAAATAAACATTCAACCAAAACAAAATAAAGAAACAAGAGTTTGAAAAAATGAGGAGAGGCTTAGGAACCTCTGGGACAACTTTAAACATTCGAACATCTGAATCATAGGGGTGCTAGAAAAAGAAGAGGAAGAGCAAGAAATTTAAAACTTATTTGAAAATATAGTGAATGAAAATTTCCCCAGTCTGGTGAAGGGAATAGATGTGCAAGTCCAGGAAGCTCAGAGAGTCCCAAAGAAGTTGGACCGAAGGAGGAACACACCAAAACACATCATAAATAAATTACCCAAGATTAAAGATAAGGAGAAAATCTTAAAAGCAGCAAGAGGAAAGGAGAGTTACCTACAAATGGGCTCCCATAAGACTATCAGTTGATTTCTCAAAAGAAATCTTACAGGCAAGAAGGGGCTGGAAAGAAGTATTTAAAGTCATGAAAGGCAAGGACCTATATCCAAGATTACTCTATCCAGCAAAGCTATGATTTAGAATGGAAGGGCAGATAAAGTGCTTCCCAGAAAAGGTCAAGTTAAAGGAGTTCATCATTACCAAGCCCTTATTATATGAAATGTTAAAGGAACTTATCTAAGAAAAAGAAGATCAAAACTATGAATGGTAAAATGACAACAAACTCGCAACTATCAACAACTGAACCTAAAAAACAAAAACAAAAACTAAGCAAACAACTAGAACAGAAACAGAATCACAGAAATAGAGATCACATGGAGGGTTATCAGTGGGGAGAGGGAAGGGGGAGAATGAGGGGAAAGGTACAGGGAATAAGAATCATAATTGGTAAGTACAAAATAGACAGGGGGAGGTTAAGAATAGTATAGGAAATGCAGAAGCCAAAGAACCTATATTTATGACCCATGGACATGAACTAAAGGCAGGGGGAATGCTGGAGGGAGGGGGGCACATGATGGAGGAGGATAAAGGGGTGAGAAAAAATAGGAGAACTATAACAGCATAATCAATAAAATATACTAAAAGAATTATTGTTAATTTGGAGGGGTATAACTGATATTGTGGTTATATTTAAAAACAGTCCTTACATTTCATAAATTTATACTAAAGTCTTTTTGGGTGAAATGATATGATATCTATGATTTCTTTAGGAATAATCCTAAGTATGTGCATGTTCAGGGCCAGGCAGGTGGTTTAGCAATGTATGGGGTTGTAGATGAATTAAGAAGGACAATGACTGTTATAGCTATGTTTATTGTGTTATTCTTTGTAATGTTGGCTGTATCTAGATTTTATTTGTTTGAGACGGTGCCTGGGACACAGTAAGCACTCAACAGATTGGTCCCTGAGCGAGCCTGGTACTTGAGTTCTGGGGCTGTGGGGGAAAGAACAGAATACCTCTTCTCTTCTGGACCTAGATCACCTATGAGTGTACAAAAGGGAGGAGACATTTTTATAGTAGTAGCAGACGATCTACATTGTTTTGTACTTTGCTTTTTATCACTTAATTATATCTCTTGGCGATTGTTCCATATCAGTGCCCAGAGAGCTTCCTCATTTTTTCTTTTGCAACTGTTCAGTTTTCCATTTATGGTTACGCCCTATTATATTTAACTCACTCTTTACTGATGTCTGTTCCCACCTATTTTTTCATGTTGAGCACCAAGTCTGAGGACCTGTTCCAATAGACACAAAGATTTTATTTCCTACTGAGAGCTCATGGCTCCATAACTTGCTCAACTATCAGAGGCAAATCAGACACTCTCCTGAGAGCTGTAAACCCCCACTCCAGGACAAACAAGTGCACTCCACAATTCTCTCACAACAACAATGAAATCAACTTATCTTCGAGTAAGCAGTCATGGGACACACCCCTCAAGTGTGGGTTTAGGTTGGTTTAATTGGGGTGTGTGTTGGGTGGGTGGGGCAGGATGAATTATTGTTTGTTATGTTTGAACTCAGATCTTCTTCCCTAGCTGGAGCCAGAGTCTTTAAGCTTCTAACAGTGGATTCTAGAGCCCCTGAGTCTTTAGACAACTGTTATCGAAGCTCTCATCACGTGTAAGAGAGTCAAAGGAAATGTCTTTACACGGGCTGCTTGGAAATGGGGCAAACTACTAAATAAGAAAGTGCAAGAGCAGAAAATGGCCTAGGGTATTTTTAAACTTACAAATTTAACACTGGCTGCTTATTTAATGTGGCTTTCTCTTTCACCCACCTTTGCTTCAAAGGCATCATTTTCTTTTTTCACTCTCTGCCAAAATACATGGGCTCAGGTAGCAAACTACTCAGCTCTCACAAGCAGAGCAAGTTAGTGCTTGTGAAGAGCTGCACCCAAGAAGCAAAGGAAGCTGAAGTTAAAACACAAACCACACCTCCGGCCCCCCCCTCCTCCCAGGTGACAAAGATAAAACCTTTCCTGGTCTAATCTCTCCACTCTAGCAACAAGCAAGCTGAAGTGAGGAGCAATTGGGCAAGAAAGAGAAAGCAGAACTGAGGACCATCCCTGCCTGCCCAGTTCCCTCACTCCCCTCTCTCCCAGCCTGTCCAGCTCCTGTCCACCCTGAGCTGGCCCAGAGGTGCAGGGGGGTGGGGGTGGGCGGATTTGCAGCTCCACTTTTTCTCTCTCACATAATGGACCAGCAGAAAAGTCCCTTACGCTTTTTCCATATGATGGTTCTAGTAGTGCTTAGTTTAACTTCTGTTTTCAAACTTCTATTTACTTTTTAATTTAATCTTTATTGTATTTTTGCCATTACCATTTAGTCCCCTTATATCCTTTCCCCTCAGCAATCACCACACTGTTGTCTTTAACTTCATTCAAAACAATTTTGTTAGATTGTATTGTGACAGCTGTCATATCAGCATGCATTTAAAATAAAATGTATCAAAACTGGTAATTTTTTGTGCAGCCATTCTAACAGTGAAGATTAAAGAAAATATGCAACATTTTCTGCGTATTATGCTTTATTATATTTCAAGAAAGGTAAAAATGCAACTGAAACACAAAAGATTTGTGCAGTGTACGGACAAGGTGCTGTGACTGAGAAAATGTCAAAAATGGTTTGAGAAATTTCTTGGTACTATTGATATTTTGGCCAAATAATTCTTTGCTGTGGGGGCTGACTTATGCATTGGGAGATATTGAGAGACCAGCACCCCTGGCCTCTACCCACTAGAAGCCAATAGTGGGAGATAGCAGACATACTCAAAATATCCAAATCAATAAAGTTATTGGTGAAAATAAAAAATATGTCTTTATTTTATGGAAAAAATGTCATGGACTTTTTGGCCAATCCAATACTTCCCTGGGCACCTTAAACCTCTCTTATTTCTTCTCTCAAAATAGCTCTTAGAAAGAGTTTGATACAATGCATATTTAGTATGGTAGATAAGATACTGTTGAATCATCTATACTATAGGTAATTAATGGGCTTTAATGTACTATCCCTTCCAGGGATATTCTTACCCTTAAGCCAAATTACTCAGTGGGGCATTTCAGGCATCAGTGATTCATGAATGGGAAATAGCTGTGAGTACAGGGTATGCTCTGGATTCTAAAATCATATCATATGAATGGCTACCTACTTGTATATGCAAAAACACAGCAGTTAACACCTCTAACTGCACTTAAAACACACATAAAAATCTCACTGTTAAGTAAGCTGTGTTCCTTTACTCCCCTGCAGAAAAGCAAACAACCTTGATTTCAACCAAGTTTCACTTGATTTGAGTGAAACTTGCACTTGTATGGGATGATCAAGGCGTAGACAGTCTAGCCCACTAATCCACGGCATGCTGGGTAGCTCTAGCCTCTAAGCTTTGTGGTTTAAGTAGCATGAAGTCAGATCTTTGAGCTTAGCTCAGAAACATGGTGATATCACTCAACATAAAAATATTCATCCATTTCATTCCCTTATTAATTCACGTTCAACATTTTATTTGGCCCAAAGTCCAGTGCAGTCTCTTTGGATCTGAAGCCCTGCCCTGTGTCAGCCTTGTATTCCCAGACCCCTGGTTTGAAACAGAGACCATGTGAGGTGCATTCAGGTCTTGTCCTGCTGATTAATTCATAAAGTGGACAACTTTCTGACTTTCATCCCTGAGAATAATGAACTTCAAGGGTTGGAAGGAGATGGAACTCAAACTGAAAATATATGCAAAGCAGCATGTAGATCAGAAGAACCAGCAGATTAAGTAAACCTACAGGACCTCTCTTGCATCCTCACCTACCCTTGTCTGGAAGCCACTTTCTTGCAGCCTGGCTTTCTGTATCTGTCAAAACCCCAAGCTTAAATCTATTGGCTAAGTAATTAGACTCTGGGTTTTGGGGTCAGGAAGTTAGGTGTGGGGGGGCAGGTGGAGTTTCTCTGTGGCTGTCTGAGCAACTGCAGAATTGTTTGATCTTTGCAGGCTCTGAAAATGATAACTAGCTTCAGAGAGCCTTTTTGGTAGGTGGTAGGCCATGTGGGGAGACGTTTTACCTGTCTTTGAAGAATGTGACACTGGGTCAGCTATCTGACATTTAGAGGGGTGGCTCCAAAGGGAACCGAGCACCACAGGCCAGATACATATCTGCTGCAAAGACAGGTGATGGAAGGAGTGCAAGCCTTCATCACGCTAGCTCCTCCCCAGGCTCTGGCAATAGAAACTAAATTCTATTAGTTTGTTCTAGTGACCTGGCTTTAAACCACCCAAGAGCCTTCAAAAACACTCATTGTCAAAAGCAAGAGACTGTAAGGGCTTCAGGAGAAATCTGTGGACAGATGCTGGAATGACATCGCTGAATGTCAAAGTGGACCAAGAGAAGTCTTTACCTCTCGAACTACCCACTCTAGCAGGGGAAGCGTACGCAGGAGAAACCCGTTTTGTGAGACTCATCAAAAACATAGATTGAGTCAAATCTTTTCCTAAGAAGGTAAGAATAGATGCTCCCCTTCCCTAAAACCCAATGCTAAACTAATAGGCACTCTCTCCTCCACGTTACACAAGAAGCCCAGGATTAAAGCATAAACAAATACAGGGGTCTTTTGTATTTCCGTGTTTCAGGAGATTTTGGTGATGTCTCAGAGCCATAGAGTCAGCATGCAAATGGGTACTTCTGAGAAAAGGACATACAGGGAAACAGGAAACCACCCCCAGCACTCCCAGGAGGAAGAGCTGGAGAAAGGCGGGGCGCAGGGCTGCAAGAGTGCGTCAGGAAGAGAACCAGGTCCCTGGATTCTTAGGGAGTGTTCTTTAGGACAGTGAAGCAGGGGAGCGCTCCTTCCAACCCCTTCTCAGCGTGGCACTTCTAGGGCCACAGAGGGGAAACTTACTTCTCTAGAAACTGAAGGGGTGGGACAGCATAGTTTTACATGGGTCTGGGTGACAGAAGCAGGATTTGAATAAAGAATTGCAACCTGAGGATTAAGTTCCAAACCAGCTCTGTTCAATAGAAGTATAATGTGAGCCACATACATGTTTGAATTTTCTAGTAGTCACACTAAAAAAGTTATGAAGAAATAAGTGAAATAAAATTAATATATTTTAATGCAATATATCCAAATATTACCATTTCCAGGCAATCAATATAAGTAATAGTTGAGATATTTTACACTAATTTTAATGTTGAATTCATTTAGATTAAAACTTTGGTTCCTCAGCTGCAGTAACTATATACATTTCAAATGCTCAGTAGCATGTGGGAACCAGGCTACCATGGCGCAGGCCTCTAACACGGGCCCTCCAATCATGGAAACTTTTAGCACTTTAAATTTGAATCCAGACAGCTGAGTTATACAAACACATGTGTTTCAAATGATCATGAGAGTCTATTCTCTGTTGTAAAATGTCCCAGCGTATGCTTAAACAACCACGTGTGTGGGGTTGCCGTGTCCTTGGTGAAGAGACTGTATCCTTCAGGAGACTGAAAGAATGTGGGAAGGGGTCAGAAATGGTAGTTGTCTTTATCAGTTAGGATAGACTAGGTTTTACTTTGATATGAAAGCACGATTTGCAAATTGGTGGAATCAGGGGCTCCTCATCATTTTCTGCCTTTCTCTACATTTCTGGTACTGTCTTCAAGTCTTGACAGATAAAGATAGATGTGAGTTTCATGAGAGCAGAGACCATGAATCCCCTTGTTTAATGAACATTTCCCTCTGTAGACAAAAGTGAAGCAAGAAACCTATGATGAACTGGATTGTATCCTCTCCAACCCCCACCCTGGATTCGTATTTTGAAGCCATAACCCCATGTGGCTGTGTTCAGAGACAGAGCCTTTAAGGAGATATTTTGGGCCAAACAAGACCACGAGGGGTGGGCCCTAATGCTTTGCAACTGATGTTCCTGTAGGAGAAAGCGAACCCTCTGCACACGCACAGAGGAAAGGCCATGGTTAAGTCTCTGGCGTTCTGTTACGATAGCCCAGGCTGGCTAATCCAGAAACTGCCCCCAGATTCTCTCCTCTCATCATACAGAATGTCTTGCTGGGACAAAATGAACAGATATTTCCCTGAGTTCAATGAGACCTGAATTCAATGAATTCAATTTGTAGTTGGCACTATTTTGAATGCTGAAGGGGACATGGAGCATGACAAGATACTGCCTTCAAGAAGTGTAGAGATGGACATATAAAAATCATCCCAGTAAAAACAAATAATTGCAAGATTCCAGAAATAATGACTTCTGACAAAGTTGAGAAACTCCCATAGAGGAGGCAGCAATGATTTTGTGGGGCTTCTTCCCTCACCTCCCCCATCCACAGTTATCCTTTACTTCGACTTATTTATATGTCATACACACACATACCACTTCTCAGTGAAGCCAACATGATGAGTATTTCCTAGATACCTGCAACATCCCAATTTTGTATTTTCATGCCCACTTTGCAGAGGAGAAGAGAGACTTCAGAAAACTTGCCTAAGGATTAGCTTATGTGTTGGAGCTGATATTTGAACCCAGATTGACTTGATTCCCCCCCCCCCAAAAAAAGTATACTGCCCTGTAAAGTAAAAGATGCTGCTGCTGAATAGCTCAGATGAGTCTTTCTCTACAAGCAGTTAACTGGTGAACTTGACCTTTCATTTTATCTGTAGGATAATTTATTTATTTCCTTAAATTTAGATGTCCTTGTTTCTCTACGTCAGGGATCAGTGTGTGCTTGTTTTCCACTGACGTATCCTGAGTGCCTTTATCAGTGCCTGGCGCATGGTGGGAGCTTAATAAATATTTGTTGAATGATTAATTGCTTTTAGTTCTTTAAACAGATGTAAAACGTAGGTTTTGGAACAACTAGTACGTACTTGTTCAACTGATCTCGCTACTTGACTGAAATGCAGAGACATAGGCTATTTGAAGATGGGGACTGGTGAGGACGTTTTTTCAATCTGAGGCAGTTTCTTGAACTTGTGAAATCTGAGAGTTCATAGAAATTTGAGGAGATAACCAACTGGCGCCTGGAAAAGTCAGCCTGGAGAGAAAGATATGTCCACAGGGCCGTTCACAGAGAAGACGGCTGAGGCACGGGGAGGCAGAGGTGAGGGAAAGAGTGTCGGTAGGACTGGAAGGAGTAAAGTCTAGCAGACTTCCTGTTACTGGGAGGCAGGTAGGTCCAGCCTGAACTGTTATGCCTTCATTCATCCTCAGTACTTGTTCTAGATCGGTCATTTCTGCTGTCTAACATTCTTTTATTTATGCCTTTGTTGACACTTTTTTCTTTCATCTGGATACACCTTCTCTATATGCCTTCCTCCTTCAAATCCAGATTCTGCGAAACTCTCCCCGACCTCAGCTCCTGCTGACCCACCTCCCTCTGAGTTTCCGCTGCCTCACGAGGAAACCGGTGGTCTCTGCTTTCCTGGTTGCACGTGCCTCCAGCAGAGCGTTCTCCAGCACGTCTCCCAGTACTGGTAAATACTGGAACCAAGATTTACTGGTTCTTTAAAATATATACACACAAATGCTGCAAAACATTGTATAGCAATAAGAGAAATTTAAAAACATGAGATAAAGATGAAATAATATTTTAAAATATGAAAGTAATTGTGATGTCTTCATGTTATTATTAGCTTATATCTCAAGAGGAAATATTTGCTTAGTGACATGGTTCCTTGTTAACAACAGTGGATGTAAATCTACATTTTAAATGTGTTTTCTTTTTCAGTAATTTGGAAATTTTTTTGAGACCCTGACAGGTCTGAAAAATTTATCCTCTCGTTCACCTGGTATGGAAGCTGTTAGGGAGGTTTTTCTAGGAAAGGTAGCCATGTCAGCCCTGCCGTTTTCTCATAGGACATTTTCATGGTTTCTGTCCAGTTCTGGGAGCTATGTTAAACATATTAGTCTATAGAGGTCACACTAGGCTTTACTAACTGACACATCAGTGCATGTGAGAACAGATAAATCCCATTGTCACAATTATTGAAAACTAGGTCAGCCACTACCTACTCTTTCTCTTTCTAAAGATGCCTCTCTTTCCTCAGGATGCAGATTTGGGCACAGATTCCAGGTGAAGACACCAGAGTGACCCCTCCCTTCAGGGTGCAGGCACGCCCTACCAGAGACCCTGCTCCTGCCTCTACTTCAGAGCACTTATTGCTTAGTGGCTTCAATTGGTCTCTTTCCTGAGCGTCTCCTCACTTATTCCAATTGTTAATAACCTGCAAAAGACAAGGTGGCCGTGTATTCTGTCTCTGCTGAAGGACTGATAACATACACAGGCTCTTTCCTCCTTTATTCATGTCATCTGTTTCCTGAAGTTTGAATCAAGGGGAAACCAGGGTCCAAAGGTTCCCTGAGTGGCCAGCACTGCTAGTGCGACATATAGAAACCAACCTCAGTTTGTCCAGTGGGGTTCCTACACCAACATCCATTGTTTCTCTCTGAATTTTCTAATTTACATTCTTTTTCCAGCATGAATACTCCCCCTGAAAAGCCCTGAAAATTTCTCACTTTATTGTTTTAAATTAGGATGTTCTATTCTTGCACTCTGTCAGTCTCCCCTCTTCCCTTCTTCTCCCAGTTCCTTCTGCGGTAACAGAGTATCTCACCTGATAATTTTTTAAAAAATTACATTTTGTTTAACTTTCTTCCCCAAGAGAGCTACTCAGAAATAGCACGTACTGTGAGGTCTGTTTGTAGGTGACATTTCCAGCCCTGCGTCTCAGCACTGGCCCCTGGCCGAGGGTCCCACACCTGCTGTGGTGACTGAGGGCAGACTCACATGGGCCCTTTATGGCTACAGTAAGGTCACAGATAATGACTGACAGGGGTTGAAAGACTCCTTACCCTGGTGACACAGGCCCTTGTCCAGGGTCTTTTATTCATAATGGCAGATAAGTCGCTTCACGGGTCTGTATATTTCAACAAGGATAAAATCCTACCCATTTCATAAACTTTTGAGGCATGTTGAGAAATGGTAGAGTGAATATATTTTAGAAAATATAAGGTATGCATTTATATACAAGTAAACATTCAATGTATACAAGCAAACACTTGTCCAAATCCAGAAAATGGACACCACCCAGAGTGAACTCGGACGGAAACCGGGATGTGTGAATGCAGGTTCACCAGTTCTAACAAACGTGCCAGCCAGGTGGGGAACGCTGGTGATGGGGGAGACTATGCACGTGTGAAGGAAGGGGGTATGTGCGAAATCTTGCACCTTCTCAGTTTTGTTCTGAACCTAAAACTGCTCTAAAATATAAAGTCTATTTTTAAAAACTATAAGGTGTAATACAAACGTAGGGTGTCATAATGAATTTCCTATCTTTTGCAAATAGTCTCCATTCTTCTGCTCTTCTAACCCTGGGCAGGAGGCGGTGCTTAAGGCTCTCCCCAGGAAGAGGTGAGATGCACGGGGAATTGTTTCTTTTGAATCAGCGTTCAGGCAGTGATTTAATGCACAGAAATAGCGTTGGCTCAGGGTGGCATTTTAGACTGGATTGAAGATGATATGGGAAGGGTTGGGGTGAGAACTCCTTGAATCTTTGTTTTCTTCTTTATCCTTCAGATACTAGCCCATTCTTTAACAGTTTTTGTGTGCTCACTTACTTACACAGCATATTAGCAGTTTGGGCTAAGGAAATATACTATACCGTTCCATATATATTCACATGATTAATTCTTTATTCGTTAGCTAATTCAGCAGCATTTATTAAATATTTATGTTCTAGACTGTTTGAGATGCTAGGGAGAAAAATGCCCACCTATAAGAAAAATTCTCTGTCTTCAAGGAGCCCCAGTCCATGCCTTTTGCAGCCCTTCAAAACTGAATGAGCATGCCCAATAGGTTTCCCCTGAATGCTCAACTCCTGCAGAAGTCAGGTTACCAGGGTGTACGTCTCAGCTGTGGTCTGGGTTGTAGTGTGTATGACAGAGTTACATTTATTGGGATATACTGGGAAATACAACCTCTTATGAATTGTCCCAGTTCTTACTTTTCTTCTTTCATGGTGCCCACATCAACCTTGCTAAGAACCGTCACAAAGACATGAACACTGCATTGCTAAGTTGGAGGCAACACGCATGTAGATGAGCTGAAGACAGGCAGTGTCTTTCAAGGGTGAGACTAGGAAGTGAGGTGGGGAGCTTTGCTTGAGGATCTCTGACTTGCGTTTCTGAGCAGGGAATAACTTACACCCAACAGAGTTCCATCTTATAAAACATGGCACTTCCACCTTTAAAGGACTTATTCTAGTCTTGAAACACCCAACGACAGGGGCGGGACAGTTGTTATGCTTGTTTTACCATGGAGAATTGAGGCCTAGGTGAAGTAAATGATTGTCCATTGTCTGACACTCCTGAGCTGTAGAGTTAAGACAAAAATTCTCCCATGGAAACCATTCTGTGATAACACTTTGCTTCTCATCATTTGTTGCCTGCATTTCATGCTATGTCATTCTATGTCACCTCAGGTCATGCTAGGTCATTTCTTCTTCCTTTTTTTTTTGCTATTCTCTTATTTATTTATTTTTTTTGATTCACAAACATTCATAGGGTGTAAGGCAGGGTCTAAATGGTGAAGAGTTGGACAAGGTGTGTACCTTGAGTTCAAAGAACTTGCCATCTATTGCTTATGCTACTACTGATACTCCCAACTCCTACTTGCATTCAGCAAAGGCACCTACTCTTGTTGGCACCATGGGGCTTTCACAGTGTGGGTAACCCAGGCTCTGCCAGCAGTCACAACAGTGAGTTGCCAGTGGCAACGGGGCCAGCAGTGATGAGCAGTGTCCAGAAGTGATGCATCAGCAAAGCATCATGGATAGCATGCCTTGCTGAGCCTGGTTCTCATCTTTTATGTCAGTTCTCTCCTGTGCCCAATATTCTTCTACAAATTTATTTCTCCTTTTTAAGTTAACATTACTTTCTGCTAAGAGTAACCAAGAACTTTGATATATTTTCTCAAGAAATTATATATATAGTAATATGCAAATGTATTTTCATATATGTGTATATAGAAATATATATATTTAAAGAAATTATATTCCAAAGAAAGATTCTAGTACAAATATTTAAAGCCCAGGTGTCCATGGTCATTCATACACAGAATGCCATTCATGGGTCACCGTTACATGCTGCTGCCCCTAGTCCTAAGACTGTCCTCCTTGCCCTCTGTCCCTACCTGATCTCAGGATTTCCCATCCCCTACTTAGTACAGACTCAGTTTGCAGAGTCATGGTGGGGAGACAAATGCTACTGAAAACAGCAATTGATATCCTGTGAGCTTATGCCCCTCTTTTTGCAGCCAATCCGGCTCTAAAACCTAGGCTCTGGGAAGGGATGCCTTATGTCTCCTACAGATACATCTGGCTGGAGCAGGCCCATTTTGCAAAAGGAGTACCAGGGACATTGTGAATGGGGAGAGCTTGTGGTTGGTCTAGGAAAAAATTTTGACAGGCATATGATGAGGTAGAAATGTAGCACAAACCAGAGTACATTGTCCATATCAGAAAATGGTCCCAGACGTGAAGTAACTAAATTCTGGAATTTTCTATAAACTCTAGTGTTGTCCAGTGATCTCTATGGTTTTGGGATAGGCACCATTGGTGTCATGTCCCACATGTGGCCTGTTCACACACCCAGAACTTGGGGCAAAATTGATTTTAACTGAAGTTCCTACAGGATGATCCTGTTATGCCATCTGTACCAAAAGGGGTTCTCACTCAGGGCTACATGGTAGACACATCAAGGGAACTTTTCTAAATACTTATGCCCAGATACAGAGATGCTGACATAATTGGTCTCAGCAGGGTGAACTCGCGGGAGGGGGGGGGTCTTTTTTGTTGTTGTTAAGATTCCTTAGGGGATTCTAATATGAGGCCAGTTTGGGAACCATTATAAAGAGAACAAAAACATTAACAACAGTTGATTCAGTCAAAGTTTAAGGCAAGGAAAGAAAAAGGGGAGACCTTAAAGTCAGTATTAAAAACTTAGACCAACCCTTAAAAATGATGTCTTTGTAAATCACGACTCTCATAGCAAGGCCCAAGTGCTAAACTCATTGGCTTCCTGAACTCTTCAGGTAAGAAAAGTCTTTGCTTTCTTGTACTTCCAAAAATGCTGTGCTCAGAGAGCCACTTAGGTAACATTAAAACTTTGAACTTTCTCATGTGTTTATTTCTTTGCTTCTAGCATTGTTTTCCATACTCAGCTGCTTGCTCCTCATCAGCTTCACCTGCAGGTGGACAGACAGCGTAGGGCAACTACGTTCAAACCAAGTAGCTTTGGGAAGGCCCCGACATCTTCAGATGTGTTGAATTTGGAGCTATGGTCCTTTTTCCTCAAAAACCACACCACAAGAGCAATGCCTGCACGCACATGGAGACAGTTCTTGATTCCTTCTTCTCATTTTTACATTTTTATTGCAGGGGGGAGGATATGAGAACTCTGGACGAATGCCCACAGCCCCACGGCTTGCCTAGATGCATGTGCACACACACGAACACTTCGAAAGCTTGTGAACTACCATCAAGAGCAAACTATTTAAAAATTGTAATGCTCTCCATTGACACCTCCAGCTGAAGAGCAATTTGATAGCATAATTACAACGTATTGCATAATGTGAAAAAGCTTTTGTTCTCATCGTGATTATCTTCAGAGAGCTCTTTTCCCTCCCCCTTCGCATATTGACTGACTTAAGAATATTCGACCCTTAAAAGCTGCTTTTTCTTCACAGAATAAAAAGGATGCTTTAAGATAAAAAGGGATGGGTGGAAGAGAAATTTTGGTACATGATTCACCTCTTTATTGTGGTGAAGGTAATTTCTGGCTGTTCTCAAGAACTCTCTTCCTAGATTTTATTGGGCTAGGTGGAAAAGGCCCCATGAAAGAGAATTAGAGGCATCGAACGCCCCAGAACGTGGTAGGTTGACTGGTTTGTTTATGCCCTTCGGCAAGTTGCAGAGCTCCCCTGAGCCCCGCTTTGCTACTCTTTATTTTTTTTTAATTTTTAATTTTATTATTTTTTAAATTTTATTTTAATCATTGTTCAAGTAGTTTTCTGTCCTTTACTCCTATCCCAGCCCATCCCCCAGCCCTCCCCACCTTCCTCCCATTCCACCCCCCCTAGTTTTTGTCCGTGTGTCCTTTATATTTGTTCCTGTAAAAGTTCCCATTTTGCTACTTTTTAAAATGCGGGAACTAGACCAGATGACCCTTAAAATGAACTTTTAAATTGCAGAATTCTATCACCTGGGAATACAATATGGGAGGGAGCTAAGAAAATGATTAGAAACCAAATTTCTGATCAACTTTTTGTAGACCTTGAGAAAATGAAAAATTCTGGTTCACTTTGGGTTTAGTGCTTTAACAGTCAGAATAAAGGATTTTAGAGTGATAATGTTTCCAAGTCCCCCAGAAATGCTGCTGATCTTTTTACTAAACAAAAGCATCTGATTTTACTATCTGGCCAAAACTGATAACCCTTCAAAGGGAAAAACAAGTCAAGGCTTCAAAATATACTGGCAGGCAGGAGGCACCCTGTACTGAGACTTGTTTAACACAAATGCAACAGAAGAACACCTGAAGCTTCCCTTTTTCCTGCTAACCGCTGGATTTTGAAGGAGTTATTTTGTTTTTCCTTAAACAAAATATGCCTAGCGTACTGTACTTTCATAACTCCAAATACTATACTTTTCTCTTTGTTTCTTGTTCTCTAAAACCATGGACTTCTTAAATGTTTTTTCTCTATCAAATTTCCTGGCCAGGCCTTGCTCAGGGCTTTCTTGCTCACCCCTCTCTGCTGTTCATCCTCACCCACCAATTTCCCCAACACATAATTTTAAAGTGTCTTTGTCCTTACTGTTGACAATTACTGTTGACAATTTTGAAATGTCAGTCCCAAGTCACAGGTTTGGAAGAAAAGGAGACTCTCTCTAGCCTGGGAGAGCCCTTCTGCTCACCTGGGGGAGGGGGAGTGCTAACTAGCTGACTGGGAGTGTTGTCCGTCCGTGTCCCCCCCCCCCCCCCCCCCCCCCCCCCCCCCCCCGACAGTTCACACATTTCCTGGCAGTAAATCTACCAAGGTGGCTGTAAAGTCTGGCAAGGATTAGACAAAGGTTAGGGATTCTCCATACACTTTTTTTGTTAAGTTGTGCATTTGGTTTTTGCATTGTCCAGTACCAGGTGTGATGGTTCTTGGTTTCTGATCGTGTTTTGATGTGGGTGGAAGAAAATAGGAAGCACAGATCAGAGGGAACATTCTCAAAGGAGAGGGAACACAAGCGGCAAACCAGGCCGTGACCAGGGTAGACCCATGTCTACCCTGGTCACGGTACGATGGGAGGGCGGGAACTAGTGATATTGGAAGGTAAGGAATCTTGTTTTAGGGTGCAGGGTACACATAATACTTTGTATGCAGGCTGGTAAAACTGGTCTCCTGGTCTTTTGATCTGTTAATTAACCCTTATTCACTTTTTGATAAGGTTTATTATGAAAAATTGAAATCACTACAGTCTCTAATGCCTTTTAAAAAAAAAATCAAATAAAAATTCAATCTAATATAGCCCTGCGTTTTTTGAACAGTGACACTCTATTTGGGGGTCACAGAAAGAATCCCATTTCCTGACTATGACAGGTCATAAATTTATTTATAAACTCAGAAAGGAAGTTGGTCCTCCAGCACCCTCTACATTTAGTCTGTTGTTTGTGGGTCAGCCATGTGACGATGCTCCACACTGCTCTGTGGTGAGTGTGAATGAGCACCCCACAACTGTGGCCTTGCTCTGGCTCCCCTTTAGGACATGCTCTCAGTTCCAACGGTTGGGGGTGAGGGCCTGGGGGAGCCCGCTGCTCTGAGAGGCTCTTAACTTCATGGTAACGTGTGGGCCCTCTCCACCACTACCCCACCACGATGGAAAGCAGTTCCTGGGCACCGAACGGAATTCTATGGGGTGATAGATACTGGCTCTATGTCCTATTTTAACATCTCCAGAGGGTGGTGGTAGGAAAAGCAGGGGCCTGCCTCAGGTTTAGCCAGTGTGACCACAACTGACAGCTCCCTAAAAGGGATGTGGTTATCTCCAGTTGAGAGGGGCTTCTGAAAATACATGCAGCATTTTTCCAGAGTCCACGACTGCCTGTTCAAAAACGTTTTCTAGTAAGTGCCGGAGGAAGTGTTATGTGGGAGGCGGCATGGCCCAGGCCTACTACTGCCCCGGGAGAGCTGAGCAAATCTCCTTAAACAATGAGGAACTGGTCTTCAGCTCAGATAGAGGGGAGAAGAGTTTCCAACACACTCTAGTATGGAGTCGCAGAGATGGAAAGTGGCTTTTAATTTGCTGTCTGCCTGCCTTAACATTTACATGAAATAGAAACACGACGAAGAAAAGGAAAGTCTTTGCAAAGGCTGTTTAGCCTTGCCTCTCAAACCCCATGGCCGCCTTGATGATGGTGATGCCATTTCCCTCGCAGCTGGCTGTCTTGTCCTCTGCCCAGGCCTCTGTGACAGGGGTCACCAGGAGGCCCCTGACAGATCAATGCCTTTGGCTCTGCTTTCTCTGCTCCCACAGGGATCGCCCAGGGTGCCTTACCAATAATCCTTTCTTATCCTGTGGAGTGGATTTGCAGCTCTGGAGTCCATAAAGCCAATTTTCATTTTTAATCCTGTTTGAGCCCCTCTCATTAATCAGTCAAGACCTCCTTTTCACACTTGCCTTGGGACACAAAGGGAATCCAGTTATGAGCTGTTAATTAGCTATTAGGGGACTGAGAAACTTCCAACGGGTCATTATTCACTCTGTTTGAGGCTAATACTTATTTAATTAGAAGTATTCCTTTCCTGTCATAAATCCCTAGTTAAAATAAATTTAACTCAAAATGTCAGCTCAGCTTAAAAAGAAACTGGTGGCTAATTCAAAGTCTACTGACTATGGGACAAATTCTTGAATAATTGCCATTCAGCCCAGCCAAGCTCAGCAACTGGAAACCAAGGAGAACTCTCACTGGGGGACAGTGTGTGTGTGTGTGTGTGTGTGTGTGTGTGTGTAATGCACGCAAGACCAAGAAAGTGGGCTCCCCTTCACTTTCTATCAATCTCCCATACATTTTCCCTAGTCTTTTGAGAACCTCGGTGAGAGTCCAAGACCTGATTAGGGTAGAAGAGAACAGGAAGAAATGGGGTGAAGCCACATCGTCCTGACTCTCAGACATTCGCCCTCCATGCGTACGTATCTGGTTCCTGGGTCACGCAATCTTCCCACCAGGATCCTCTGGGGCACTCAGGGAATACAGTGTCCTGAGGATGAAGTTTCCAGATAGATGGAGGTTCAGTAGACAGCTTCTTCTTTCTGTTCATTGAATCTTGTAAAAAGCAGTTTCTATATTTTCCTCTCGTATTAGTTATCGAGGGAATAAACCCCCACTCCCACAAAACTTGGTGGCTCAAAACACCAAGCATTTTATTTGTGAGTCTTGAATGTGGGTAGGGCTCAGCTGTGTGGTTAATTCTTTATGGCATGTGCTGGTGTTTTTTTTTGGGTGCACCTCAGGACGTTTTTATCAAATGTCTGGCACCTCGGTGTCACGACACAGGATGTTTCTCCTCTCCCTCTTCCTCTTCTCTCTCTCTCTCCCTCTCTTTTTTTCTGCCAGCCTGGGTTGGGTGGTCACAGGGGAGGCTGGGTTCTAAGAGGGAGTGTTCCAAGTAGCATGTTGCAAGCTGCCAATCTCTGAAGGCTCAGCCTCAGAAGTCATCCAGTGTTACTTCCACTGCGTTTTGTTGGCCACAGACCAGCCCAGACACAAGAAAAGGAGAAATTGATTTCATCTCTCTATGGCCTCCCAATAACAAAGGATTTGTGGCCATACTTCATGCCACACGAAATTCGCCACATTCAAAACTGATTTTGGTTTGTTGACTAAGGGTGGTGTAGTACCTCTCAACCGTCCTTCTAGATGTGAGTGGTGAGTGCACAGTCCTGTGGATGTAGGAGGTGTGACAGATCCCAGCATCAATTAAAGATACTTTTATCTGCAAACAATAGAAAAGCATGATATGAAAATGTATTTGCTCATTAGGCAGGAAGTCTAGGGGTAGATGGTTGCCTTCAGGCCTGGTTGATTTAATACCTCAGTGATATCATTAAGGGATATCTTATTTTCATCTCTCTTCTGTGACATTCAGAGTTATTGTTTCCCCTCTAAATTCCTCTTCTGGCAGGAAGGTGGCCAGTAGTAACTGTGGCTGTTTGCTTTCTTGTGCAGATTCAGTGGGAGGGAGTCACTATGTGTGGTTCTTTCTTAAGAGCAAGAAAGAAGTTTTCAGAAGATGCCTTCAAATCTCCTCATGTCTCATTGGCCAGAATTGGGTCACATGCCCATTTCTGAACCAATTGCTGACAGGTATAGAATCATTCTCATACCAGCCTGTGCCATCCTGAACCTGTGGGTGGGACCAGCTTCTCTACACAACGTGGGCTATGTGGTATAAAAATCAAAATTGGGCTTCTATCAGAGATAGAACATGGCAATAGATTTTCGGAGGGGTAGCCAAATGTCACTGCATTGCTTTAAAAACAAATCCATGGCCTTGGTTTATTTTTTTTAAGACAGAAAATAAAAATTCTTTTTAATTGAGGATTCAGTTTATGGAGAAGTGATTATAGAAAGGGGAACATTATGGAGACAAACCTGGTAAGGATTCTGTTTCTGTACTGAGAGAGTAATCTTTTCTCTAAAGCGTCTGTTTTCCCTCCCTAAAATTAGGATAATAGTACATATTTGTTTGGGTCATGATTAAAAAGTAATAATGTATGTAGGATGCTGATGCAAAGTCAACAGCCCTATTCTTGAGAGAGCGGCACTAAGAGAAGGTCCCCCTGGGTGGACCAGGGGTAGAGGGGTGCGGAGCACAGTAGCTTTTCGAGGCAGAATATAAACATATTGGAAAGCCCAGAATGCAAACTTTCGCAGCCAGAACCATCTGGAGTGAGGAGGGTTGGTGATACAGAGCTGGGCCAGGCTTCTCTGGGTGTTTCCTCCCCCACAACATGTTTTTTAGAAGTGAAATCAGGTTACGAAGTGCACCAAGGCAGCTTAAAGGGGAAGTCGTAAGAAGACGGGCTACAACTGTGGATGTGTGCTGTGTGCTTAGTGGCGGAGGGACCCCAGGGGAGAGCAGGCCCACTTACTGGCCTTGTCTGATGGCCTCACCTCCTCCGAGGCTCCTGCCTTTCTGAGTCAACGCTCAGCCACCCTGCCGGGAGACCAGTGGGAATGTCCCCAGGCCCAGGTGAGGTTCTGGGCCTGTTCACCCCACCTGAAGAAAGGCCGCAGATCCTTCTGACTCCCACCATTTCCCATCTCCTGGCAACAAGGCACAGTGGTTTCTTCCATCTCTCTCAACCATCCCTTCACAATGCTAGCAGCATCTTCTGTTCCACAAATGGATTTAGGAATGAAAGCAAGAGACTCTCAGGGAGGAAGAGTTCCCGTGCAGGCAGCCCTCAACCAGGAGTCTTTTCCTGTGTGCTACCTCTAGCCGACATGCCAATGCATTTTATACCCTAATCAGATGTAACATCCGGAGGCCGTATCTTCTTCAAAAGTGAAGAACCAACCCCAGCTGTTTCCAGCAGCAGTTAAGAGCCACCAAGAGCCTGAGAAAATTCCCTTCAATTTTGTTTGACTCTAGCCCAGACGATCTAGAGCAATAGCTTAAAAATTATTTACTGTAAAGTGAATAATTTTTTAAAAGATGTTTAAAATTTATTTTTAGCAAGAGGGTAAGGGAGGGAGACAGAGAGGGGGAGAAACATTGGTCGGTTGCCTGTTGCATGCCCCCAACTGAGAATCTGGCCTCTAACCCAGGTATGTGCTCTGACCAGGAATCAAACCAGTGGCCTTTCAGTTCACAAGCCAGAGCTCAATCTCCTTAGCTACACCAGCCAGGGCACCACTTTTAATTCAGCTACCAAACAGCAGCACCGAGAACACTTCTGAGTCAGGAGCAGGAGCAGGAGCTGGAGAGCAGTGAGCATGGAAAGTGCACCCTCTGGGCCCCTGCTTCTGTCTGTGGCCTGCTGTGCAGTCTTGGCCGGGATTTTAACGTTGCGTGTAGAATTAGCTAAACTTCATATTCCAAATATTTGAGGCTATTTTCAGCATGCTTTGGGGTAATTCTAAACCTGAAACAAATGCCAGAGGCTGGCTAAATTACAACAAAAAACATGGAAAACCTCAAGCAGTGAATGTCAGTAAAGAGCAGGCCATCTCCACGCATTGTGCCCTTTCCGTCCTGTACAAAAGCGTTAAGTGAGATATTAATATGCCATTGCACAGATGAGAAAATGGCCTCAGGGAGTCAGTGTCAGACTCCATAATAACTGACCCAGACAATTCAGTTCCTTATGTGTTACATCCGCTCCCCACTCACATGATAACCTTTCTTCACCTAGGTTCAGCTCCTTCTGTAAGGTGAGTTATGCACAAACTGGGAAATGCGGGTTCCTGCCCTAGCTCTGCCCCTCATTAATGGGGAGGCATTGGCTAAGCCACTTCCCCTTTCTGAGTGAATGGCCTGCTGGATTTATGAAAGCAGACTTGGCTCTGAAAAGCCAAGGTTGCTTTAGTTATTTTGCATGCCCATCTGAATGCTTATTTAGCCCTAACCTGCCCTTTAGTTCTCCTCAAGGGGTGTGGCTGGGAGGAAGAAACCACCGCAAGAATCAGATCTTTCTTGGCCTGGGGAGCCCCTAGGAAGAGGCCTTAGAAAGGTGCTGTCTCAGGGAACAACCTGGGGAGGCCATGTGGGAGGCCATTCTGCGTTCATCCTGAAGACCACCTTGTCTGATGTCTGTCAGTTGAAATATAGAGGAAGTTTTTGTTGAGCTGGTATTATGAAACATCACGTGTATCTGTAAAAATGATTTTGCTATGTTTATGAGGCATATATAAATGAGGTCACGCTGACATATCCTGACTGTTTACAAACCCTGAGAGGTGGAGTCAGGGAGTGAAGCAAGTGGGTGATAGTCACTGGCAGGCTTCTCAGAGATGGTGGTTTTGTTTTGTTTTGTTTTGTTTTGTTTTGTTTTTTAAGGAGGGGCAGTTCCTGGAATGGTATAGATGTTTGAAATATTTTTCTGATGGATTGGAGCTTAAAAGTAGCTAGGGGAGGGAAAATGCAAAGGATAGACTATGAGAGCAATGGAGATGCTTTCTAAACTTGGGATTTGTAGAAGGTGACAAGAAGTCCACTTGGGGTCTGATGATCAGCTTACTTCCTCTGCTTTCTTTTCTTCTGAGGACAGTTGCCTGGGGTTGGAGCTTGCATTCAGATACCTGAAGCTGGTGGCTGGACCACTGCTCACGGGCAGGGTAGCGGGCTGGGAGATGGGGAGGAAGGCTGTGTGCAACGCTACAGACTACGGAGACCTTTCACCAGCCCGAAGGACAGCCACCTTCTCTTGCAAACATTTCCTCTCTTCTCATCGCTTCCTCTTTTGCGTTTATCTAATGCACCGAGGGCAACTTACAAAAGATTTGCAGAGCTCTGATTTTTAACTTCAGTTGCAAGCTGGACCATAAAGGAGGCCAAGGCAAACACTTCAGTAGCTTTTGCCCTTGTGGACACTGTTTATGACTGTCAGGGAGGAAGACCCGGCATTGCCTGTGGGGGGATCTTGGGCAGGGAAGGACTCTTTCTTACAGAGATGCTTTGAAAATAAAAGCACCAAATCCACACTGGGTCCTGACCACTCAGGCTTGGTAAGTTTTTATGGCAGCAGCTGGTTCTGAGATACTTGCAGTGAAAACCATATGATCTTGTTGCCAATGTAAAATATATAAGATAAGTAAACACACGGACCAACTAGTCTAAAGTGGGGGTAAAGCCCAGCTTTGTCTAAGTCAAAAACCACAGTCACAGGAAGATGTCCTCTCCCCACTGATGGGGATTCGTTTTAATAGCACTCCTGATAAATGGCTATTAGCTTTCTTGAACAGTCTCTGTAATAAGAAATTCAGCTGTTCACAGTACCCCAGTAACCTGCTGTAGAAGATATTCCTTTTTAAATTTTTTTTTATTGATTGATTTTACAGAGAAGAAAGGTGGGTAGGGGAGGGAGGGAGAGGAAGGGGAAGAACATTGATTTGTTGTTCTACTTATTTATGCATTCATTGGTTGATTTCTTGTATGTGCCCTGACCAGGGACCGAACCCACAACCTTGGCATATTGGTATGACCAACTGAGCTACCCAGCAGGGCTATTCCTTTTTGTACAGAGCTGAAAACTGTCTCCCAGCAATTTCTAACTCTGGCACTACACACACCAACACAAAATCTATTTCCTCCTTCAACTGACAGCTAATATTGTGTGACCATTTTTTGTCCCAGCCCCCCTTTTTTCTCTATTCTTTCTCATGAAGTCTACTTTCTAGGTCTGAATTCTCTCAGCTGTTCCTCAGTCTTAATGGACATTCAGACCCGTCTCCTGGAGAAGCTCCAGGTTGCCAGTGTCCCACCTGCAGAGAGCCATCCTGCAGGCGCGGATGTTACAGATGGGCCTGCCACACACAGCGGCAGGGGGCTATAATCTCCCTTGAGCTGGGCATTAAATCACTATTCTGGCTAGTTAATCTCAGAAAAAGTAGTTTCATGAAAGAAGCTAGACACAAAAGATTAGAAAAAGTGTGATTGCCTTTATGCAAAGTGTAAGCATGAGCAAAACAAACCTCTGATGGAGATCAGAAGAAAGTGGTTCTGCTGCGGGAAAGGAAGGGCGAAATCACTGGGAAGGGGCTCGAGGGAACTTTCTGGGGCAGTTGAATTGTTCCTTGTTTCCTTTGGGGCGGCGGCTAACAGGTGTACAAGTGTCAGAGCTCATTGAATCGATCGCCGATCTGTGTATTTTACTGCACCTAGCTTTACCTCCACATAAAAACAACTGAGATAGTTTTTATACAGCAAACTATCTTTCCCTCAAATTTTCCTTTCATTTGGTGTTTATAAGACAACAGAAAATACCATAAATGTATATCAGGAAGAGCAGCTGCCAACTTCTCTATTGTTAGTAAATGAAGCATGCCTTCTCCATCATGTGATTCTACTTTTGTGTATTGAGAGAAAAAAAATCTCAAGCACAAGTAATATTTTAATCCCAATTATCTTCACAAAAACTAATTGTGCCTTGGCATTTTGTTAAAATGCAAGGATTAAAAAGGGATTAGGAAAGCATCTTCATTAAGCTGAAATAAGACTTATGCACCCTTGCAGTAATGAGAAAAGCCATCCCACTCCACTCAGACAAATGCTAATTAAGTAGAAGCGACTGACAATAACTGCTAGGTTTCTTTATAAGTACTGCAGTAGAAAGAGTAGGTCTTTTCTTCTTCTTTTTTTTTTTTTTTTTTTTTTTGCGCTTCGAGGGAATTTATTGAGAGCAGCTTTCATGTATCAAAAGGGTGCTGAGCTTTCCTCCATCACCGGCAGGTGTCACAGCTGGTGGTCCCTTTACTGCCACTACTTGGTAGGCCAGACCCCGACGACCACGATGGCCACAAGCAGCAGTAAAATCACCATTATCATCCCGCAAGATGCTGACTTTCTGTCCACCAAGTTCACACGCCTGGTTTCAGTGCGAAGCTTCTCGTCTGTTTTATCCACCAGGTTGGCAAGGTCATCAATTATTTCATTCTGTTCATCCAGCTCATTGCCAATCTCCCGCCCCATCTGCTTTTGGCGGCTGATGATGGAAGAAAGGGCATCAAGGCCTGCGTCCTGTTCTTGGATGATTTTCTGCTGCTGTTGCCGGATTTCGTCAAAACCCAAGCCTCTGGTCTCCTCCGGCTCCTCAAAGAGCCAAGGGTTTGGGACGCCTCGCTTGGCCCCTCCCGTCATCAGGCTGGACCCTGGTTGTATTTTCACCATTTCTTTCATGCTGGTTTCGTTGTTGAATTTTCTCAGCAATCTCTTGTGCAATTTGGCAAGTAGAATCATATGTGGAGAACCAGGGGTCCGGAGCCATAGTGCAGCCTCCTCCCGCTTCTCGGACACTTCCTGCTCTCAGCTCTTTTTTTTTGAAAAATTATTTTTTTTGCCCTGGCTGGGTAACTCAGTTGGAATGTCATTCTGATACGCCAGGGTTGTGTGTTTGATCCCCAGTCAGGGCACATACAAGAGGCAACCAAGGAATGTGTAAACAGGCAGAACAACAAATCAATGTTTCTCTCTCTCTCAAATCAATAATAAAAAACCATCAACCAATGAATGCATAAATAAGTGGAACAGCAAATCAGTGTTTCCTTCCCCTGCCTTCCTTTCTTTCAAATAAATATATAATTTATTTATGTAACAGCAACATAATGGGGCCTTTGTAGATTTTCTTCTGCAAAGCTCTTTCCTCTGGGAACCCATCCTCTCCTCCGACCATTGGGCTCCGACTCTGAATCCTACGTTAGGTCTAGTGACCAGGCAAGTGATCTTGGAATCGTATTGGGCAACCACCCTCAGCTTCTCGAGCGCCCGTGTTTGGCGCATGTTGAGGGTGCACTGCAGGGCGCCTTTGTTGACTCCCATCCGTGTTGCTGGTAGAGGTGTCATGTCCTGTTAATTCTTTTCATAACTGTCCAGGCCAGGGCCTCTGGTTGTTACTCCAACCTCCTACTCATTCTGATAATTAGATCCATCTGATTTCTGACAGCTGGGCTCCATTGTCCGACCTCTGTTTTGGGCGGAGGAGTGGGGCTCCCATCACCTGTATCACTCTCAGTTAACTTAGCTCTGTCATCGCCTTCCTCTGTCACCAGTGGTCTACAAAGGAGCGGAGCCACTGAACTTGTCAGTGAGTTAGTGGGCCTCTCGCCAGAGTCGTGTGGCTCCCCTGTGGGATGCAGTCGTGTGGGGGGTGTTCTGGCCTAGCTTAGGGTATGACCCCCCCCATGCCCTCTTCTCTGAGTCTTCCCATCCCCCCTCCACCATCTGCTCTGGGAATTCTGGCCTTTCACGTTCACTTACTAGGGACCATTGCTTTTCTTCATGTGTTTGGAAACAACTTAGTAGCAAATATGTACCATTTCTTGGAGTCCTTGCCAGGGTGTGAAAACTTGTGTACCAGAAGCATACTCCCAAATCAAGAAACTTTCTCTTATTCAGTATTATGTTCTAGCCTCCTCGATCAAGCACCCTCAGAATCCAGTCCCGTGTGTGCACCTGCCAGGTGAGACTGGCAGTGTCTCTGGAGGCGGAGTCCCTCTTCTTCCTTATCAGGCCCCATCTGTCTGCAGCTGGGTGAGGCTGCGACTTAATCCTAGTTTCTGGCCAGTATCTAGGAGGGGAGGTAGAGGCCTCTGCCAGGTCTGTAAGCAAGGGAGGGCTCCCAGATCTTAGTGGGAGAGGCGGCTCATTTCTTCAGGCTCAGACGGTTTAGAGGAATCTGGAAATTAACTTGAGAATTTTGGAGAAATCAACTTAGACATTCCATTCTCTGGTTCAGGAGTCGTATTCCCCAATCAAAGTCCTGAGTTTGGCGGAACACACCTGCCTTGATTCAGAATTCCGACCTGCACTGGAATTTGGGCGGCACTCCTCAGGAAGGCCAGGATCTGGCTTGGCCTTTTCCCGTCCCCACCCCGCAGGGGAGGGGGCCTCCGGCTCTGTCACCTGGCTTTCAATTGTCGGTTAGTTGCTCTCAGCCTTTGGTTCAGCATACCTGTTCTTTTTGTAGAATTTCCACAGAATGTAGGAAAGTTACTCTTAACCTCATTAACTTTTCTAACAGCAAACACACAGCATCAACTACTGCACTCCCTCCTCCGATGCACTAGCCTAGTTCACCACAGGAAAGCTTTTTTGAATACCTGGATCTGGGGCCCGTCTGTGCTGGGCTCTCTCCGGGGACAGGTCCTCACTGCCAGCTGGCTGGCGAGCCGCCTGCCCCCCCCCCCCCCCAGCTCCTAAGTCACCGCCTGCTGACAGGGAGGTCGAGTCTAGTGCACAGGGTGTCTGTTAGGGGGTGTCTCTGGACCCATATCCACAGAAGGGGGGGAGAGAAAGCAGAATTGGGTAGTAGGAGAAGTCACTCACATTTTCTCATTACAATAATTATGTGATCATGGTAGAACACTTACAAAATAAATAAACCAGAAGAAGCAAAAGTCCCCCCGAATCCTAATCTTTTGGCTGAGGAATATGTCTTATACATCCTTATATAAATGTGTACGTTACCATTTTTATAAAAAACAGTTTCACATGGTATGTAATGTGCCATAACCTATTTGTCTCACTCACACGTGGGCACCCCTGGTTTCGCTGCACCTCGCTTCATCGTGCCTCATGGATGCTGCGCTTTCTTCCCCTGCAACAGCGCAACCGCTCGCTTTATTGTGAGTCGCTGTATGGCGGTGGTCTGGAGGGAACCTGCACCATCTCTGTGCTCTGCCCGTATTATGCACATTTTTCCATGACAGAGAATATACGTTGATTTTGTTGCTTTAACCGCTGCAGGAAGGCGGGAGAGTGTGTGTCTAAGAGGCGCCCCCGGGCCAGACAGTCTGGGTGCCAATGGCAGCTCCACAGTCGCCAGCTCCATGCCCTGGGGTGAGGCAGCGAGCCTCTCTCTCTCCACCCTTCAGCCTCAGCGCCTGGGACGCCTGGTGGCCCCTGTCTGCTGGACGACAATGAGGTAAGAGATGCAAAATGTTCGGAAGCGGGCCTGGCATTCAGTCACTGCTGCATACAGAGTGTTACGGCTTTGACTGAAACACCATTATTTTTTTACCCAAAGTCCCTACTTTTTAAAATATTTCCTCTGAAATAATGTTGTGATGAGTATTCTTCTTTTTCAGGGGAGGGTCCAGGGACATGTATTTGCCTATTTCCAGAAATAAAGTGCTAGAATTAAAATCGCTGTGCTAAAAAGGATGTGCCTTAAGAAAACTTAGCTTTTCATGGTATTTTCCCAGATAAGCCGATCAGAACCCTGCGCTGGTCTCTGGAACCAGCAGTATGGTGTGAATGTCCATTTCCTGTACTGTCTCCACCACAGGTACTATCGTTCACGTGAAAAGCTTTGCCAGTCTGCTAGGTGAAGACGAGACTTCACTGTAATCACCAGTGATGTCCAATTTTTTCATCGTTTCATTTGTCAATTCTTCTTTTGTCTACTGGCTACTTACGGTCTTTGCTTATTTTCCCAAGGGGTGTTAATTTTCCCTTATGAATTTGCAATAGCTCTTTCTAGATTAAGGCTGCTCTATATATTTCCCAAGTCTTAAATATAAAACTGGTTTATGAAACTTGAACTTAATATTGAAGTCTTAGGCATTAAAGCTATGTTTGATATGAGAGATTAATTGGTTTTTAGAAACCTTTCTTACATGGACAAGTGAATCTGGGTGAAGGGTAAATGGATGTTCTTTCTACTATCTTTTTTTCTATATCAGAATAAGAAGTTTCAAAAAAAATGACTGGAAAGAAAACAGAAAAGAAAGCTGACTGGTGGGATGCTGATGCTGGATTAGGCGAACCACTAATACCCGACAACCCTCTTTTGTGATGTTTGTGGCTGCTACAAAGAGAGACGGCACAGCCATGCTGTGCCAGCCCGAGACACCAGCCTAGGAGTTAGTTACTCCTGCTGAGACCAGCTGCCTAGAGTTCTGTTCTGCCCTTCCCTGGCCTGCCCCTGGGCCGGTGGGAACAGTTGCACCGTCCTGGTCTGTTACCACGTGCTCAGTAGTGGTGAGCAGTGGTAGCCGTGCCCAGCCCGTCCCCCTAGGGAGGCTCCCCTTCTTTCCTTCCCACTGGTCTCAGGAGGACTGGAGGTGGCAATGCAGCCTGCTCATCTCTTCTCTGTCCTCACAGGTCTATGCTTCTTGTGCAAAGGCCCACTCACTCAGAGGAAAAAGACCTTACTCTTACTTCTATCTCTGTATCACAAGGAGTGCTAGGTTAGGCTGCAGAAACGGTTAACCCCCAAACAATGGCTTAATTCAGTAAAGATTTGTACTACCTGCCCAACACCGCGGTGGGAGTTTGGGGTCAAGCAGCATGGGGTCAAGCGGTGATGCTCCGCCTCACATCGTCACTCAGGGGTTCAGGCCAACAAGGCCTGTCATGTCTCCCGCCGTCACAGCAAAGGAAGAGAGAAACGTGGAGAAACTACACTCACTGCTGTCAGCTTTGCTCTAAAGTGTCACATGTGATTTCCACTCACATCCGTTGCCCTGAAGTAGTCGTAAGGCCCCACCTAAGTGCACGGTGGCTGGAGAATGTGGAGAACATGCAGTGAGCTTGGCTGCCTCTGTCTACTCCCAGCACTCGTCTCTGGACACTTCCTCAGCTCCCCAGCACTGTAACTTAACTACTTACAATATTTTTTTTAAATGTCTGCCTTGCTAGATTGGGAATTTAGAGGGAAATCTTTTTGTTCACCACCAGTTAATTCCCAGCCAGGTAGCTGGCAGAAGTACACCAATGGAACTGTGACCTTTGTTGCCATCTGGTGGCGGTATCCATGTATTACAGGTGCTCTTTTTAAATTACGTCAAGACTAAGGACTCAAGACTTCAGTCCTTTTCAGGGGATGCAAGTGGCAGTGGGGGGAAGTGGATCGCAAGCTGTTTCGAGAGTTCAGTGGAAAAATTCTCTAGAGTGAGAATATCTGGCTATCATGGGGTAGTTGCCCTATGAGTTCTGACCCCACTCCACTGGGCTTTTGATGTAAGCCTGGGTTTTCAGAGTTGTTAGAAGACAGAATGAGTTAAAATGTCATGCCAAATAAAATTTAAAAATCTACTTGTAGCTGCTAAGTATGCTGCAAAATAAACTCATTTCCTGAAAACAGATAAAGCCAGAGACTCCCCGCCCCCTCTAGGACAGGAGATCTTCAGGAGCCACGTTTAAGTGGCTTTTGTCAAAGCCGAAGACATACACGGAAGGCATAGAACCCTGCTAAGAAGGTTTCTAAAGAACAACCCAGCCCTAAACTTTGAGATTTCTGAGAAGCTCCAGGGCCAGCTTTGGCTGCGGACTGACAGCACTGATGGAAGCTAATGACCCTGGGGGGCAGAGGAAAGGGTTGAGAGAGCAAAGCTTAATTGCAGATAATGGTGGGAGATGGGAAGGTTTGGAGAACCGTAATGGAAGGAGTGCATTAGTGAGGTTTCTGCGCTGTCGCCCTTTACCCGGAGACTCCGGCTCCCCACTGTGAGTGGCCGCTTGCCCTCCAGAACCCATTATCTCCCCAGCAGGCCCCATTATGTGCTCAGTGAGATGGAAACCGAGGTGCCCTGCTGCTGGCTCTGGCGAGGAGGAACCAACGGTAAACAACACTTCCCAGAAAATAAGAGACAAAGCAAAACTTAGTTAAACCAGGAAGAAAGCAGAAGGCAGCGCACCCTTTTGACTGCTGACTGTCGGGCAGGCTGAGGTGTTCGCTTTGCTTGTGAGGAACCGGTGAACCAAATGCAGATAAGGTGGTGAACAGAGAGCCACAACATACCGGGTGGGCAGAAGTAGTTTATCTTCTATCATTATGTATAAATCCTTGTGTTATTTTTCGTATGAACAACTGGAAACCTACTTTGCCCCACCCTGTATGTGGCTTGTAAACACCCTTTCTAGAAATAAAGAAAAAACTATGAGAGAACGTTCACTGAGGAGACAGACTCTTTGGAATCAAGGAGGACAATCTTGAATTTTTAATTAGTAATAACTCCCATTTACTGTTATCCCTCAGTGCTCGTGGGCACTCGGTGAGATAGACGTTGCTATGTTCCCCATTTCACAGAGAAGTGAGCTCAAGACGGCTCTGCAACTTGCCCAGTCACGCAGCTGGGAGGGGTGGGATGGGACTGCACTGCACGCTGGGTCTGCTGTATGCAGAGTCCTGGCTTTCACAGCAGGTTTATTCCACGGCCACTCCGTTCATTCCCGCCCTGAGTCCCGGCTCCTAGGTCCCAGTATCACTAGCATGACTAGTGATTCACTTTGCCACTCAGTGCCGCCTTCCCTGCTTTTCTCTTTGCTTAGTTAGTGGTTATAGAGCCATAATCAACACCATCAAAATATTTTTATCCTGCTGGGGGCAGGGTGCTGGGGACGTAGCCATATAGAAAGGAGGGGCTCGCTGTCCCCAGAAGTGATATCTTTGGCTAACCAGGGTTTTGCATGGCTGGTTCTTCTGTCCCTTGGGGGCAACTCCTCCTCCCCTCCCCCCTCGGCCCAGCCACCTTTTCTTGGCCCTACCCACACTTCAAACTCTGAGCTTAGAAGATGCCTGCTAGAACAGCCAGAGGCTCCTGAGCCCACCCTTTCCTGCGAGAAGGTTCTTAGAATTCTTCAAAGGATTTCCCTAGTGGCAGAGGGGTTGGGGTATCACAGAGAATGTCAAACACCACACAGAAATCTTCTTCACTGAAATGCTTTAAACTTGTTGAAAATCAGGTCGCTGAAGATGAATTTTTTCTCTGACCTGCACAGGGAAAGTGCAGAAGGCAGTTCAGAGCGACAGAGGTCCGCGAGGCTCTGAGTTTTCTTTCTCGCCCTGTGGCCGACAGTTACGCTTACAGACACAGCAGAGACTGAGGGTGGCAGTCCCTTCTCTGCCGCACTGTGGAGAGTGTGCAGAGGTGCGTGGTGCGAGCAGGCCCCCGGGGGAGCTGAGGGCGGGGCAGGTGGGGCTCAGCGGGCTTTGGGTTCTCCGCAGGGGTAAGTGTAGGGTGAGTGTGCCCGCAGTTTTCTTGGAGCCAAATGTGGGTTCGCTGTTAGAGTCAGAGTTCAGGACCGGGAGTTGGAAGATTAGGGCATAAGGTTTTGCTTTGTCACCGACAATCGACAGTCCTAGTGTATCATTTAACTTCTTGGCCTTACTTTTCTTACCCATACCATGGGGTGAGAGTGCTCTTATCCTGTCCTGTGGGTTTTGTTAATTAACTAAATCAATCAAAAGCAGTAAGTTATTTTGAAAGATTCTGGTCAAGGCCTAAGCGATAAGTAGATTGATCATATTAAAACGTGTTTTAAAATTTTTGTCTCACAGAATAGCACCACCCATCTTTCAGCATGGTATGCGAGTTTTTTTACATCAACTGCAAGGCCCGCGTGCCCTCCCCCACACGACGCACCCTGTCAGGGCCCTGGACGCCCTCTGCCTGCATCTGTCTGGAGCTCGAGAGCGAGTGGGCTTCTCCGCTTCTGTCCCAGCTGTTCCTTTGCTGCCATGCCCTACCTTCCCTCGTCTGCTCAGAGCTGGACATCAAGTTTGTACCTCCCCCGCAGACCCTTCAACTCTCAGTGAACTTACACAAATTACTTAGCTTATTTGAGCTTCAGTTTCCTCATCAAACTGGTACAGCTTGATGCTGTTCAGTCCACCCGTATTTGTGGGGAATGTGTTTCAAGACCCCAAAGGGATGCCTCAACCTGTGGCTAGTACCTAATCATAGTCATTCATATATATATGCACACATGCACACACACACACATTATGTTTGTTCCTATACACACACATCTGTGATAAAGTTTAATTTATAACTTAGGCACTGTAAGACACGACAACAACAATAAAATAGAAGGACTGTAACAACACACACACATCAACAGTAAGTAAGTGTGGTCTCTCTCTGATAACCGATCTGATAACTGAGGCAGCTTCTCAGGGATGAGGCGGTGAGTAGCCTGTACGGGGACGATTCACCTCCTGGGTGGGCTGCAGTGGGAGGGCATGAGGTTTCATCACTCTGCTTGATAATGAATAGCCTGTGTCTGGAATTTTCCACTTAGTAGTTTTGGACCACAGTTGAGCATGGGTAACTGAAATGACAAAAAGCAAAACCATGGACAGAGGGGGATTCCTGTGATAATAATCCCCAGTGACGTAGCTAGGGGTTCTGAGGGAGAAGAGGCGGAGCCTGGTTGTTCTCCCAGATGCGACCATTATTAGGATGCTGATGGCCAGACATTAGAGGAAGTGGTGAGAACACTGGTCTGTTCAAACTGCATTTGAAACATCAGTGGTCAGAACATGAGACAGAAGAGCAGACAGCCCAAAGATGGAGCCTCTCTGCACCGCGTTCGCACTCCTCGAAGGCTCGACCTGCCATGCTTCTGACGTAATTTCTGGACCCGCTGACGTGAGGGTTGAAGGAGAGAAAGTTTCTGCAGCATTTGGTACAGGGCTTGCTGCACAGAGCTCGATCAACCTTAGTTATGACCGTTATTCTTTAATACGACTATTCTTTCATCCACGTTCGCATGGCGCTATATGCATAATTGATAGCGTCACTTATTTTGGGGAAGTTGCTTGCCTTCTTTGCACCTCAGTGTCTTCATCTGTAAGACGGGAATGACAATGGTGCCAGCCTCTGGTGGTGGTGTGCAGACTACCTGAGATACTATGTGAAAGCACTTCAAATGCTAAGTGCCTAGAAGGTATGGCTGTGACAGTCACTTCTTGTCAGGGAATCAAGCGACACAGTAAGAGTGGGTGGGCCTAGTAAATACCAGGTGAGCTCAAGTTCATCTGAGAACAAGCACATTAAGACTTTCTCCAGTGAGTGTCCAGGAAACTGTCACCGTTGATGGCCTGCGTCTGACTCTGGGCACTCACCTGGGTGCTGGTCTGGGGTACAGCTGCAAGGGGCCTGTGAGCTGTTTGTGCCTTGTTTGTCTCCTCTGTTTGCGTGGGAGATTTACGGAGAAGCAGGAGGATTTTAAGTGTAGATGCAACAAAATTATTACAATCATGTGTGCAGCGCAGATGAGAGGCTAGCCTCCCCTCTTGTTGTGAATTTGCTTGTGGGTGGGAGAGCTGGAAAGGATGCCTTTTCCAAGGGCACACTGAGTAAGAATGGAGGTGTGGGTCACTGTACTGATGGAGCCCCTTCAATGACCTATAGCTGGTCCGGGTAGCAAGTGTCAATCAGGAAGAAGAAATATTGTGTGTGTGTGTGTGGGGGGGGGGGTGTTGACATCCATCTAACTCAGAACATGCATGAGGATTAAGGAAGTGAGCTGAGGCCCGAGGAGGAACATGCACTTCTCAACCAAAGCCGTTTGGTTTCTCAAGCCCCCTTCTGTGGCTCACCGCCTCTCCACAAGTCTGTCTTTGATTTCCCTCTTTCTGAACTACTTCCCTCTGGAGGCCGCCCTGGGAAGATGAACAGCCCTGGCTGAAGGAAACCCAACGGGCCGGAGGCAGACACTCGGGCCAGGCCATCGGGCTGTGGAGGCGACAGGAAGAGAAAGGGAAGGTCTTCTTCCCTCCTACCAGACGCTGCAGCCTCAGGAGACACGGGCCGTGTGAGGCCAAAGCTTCCTGACAACCCACTTTCATCAGCGTCTGTAACGGCCACCTTTCTGCACTCCTAGCCCAGCCCAGTCAATGTCCCTGGAGGTGTAAGGGATCAAAAAGAGTTTTCTTCTCCCATCTGGGATGGGCTGCTCTGAGTGGAAAGGTAAACTCTAATTCCTTCCTCAGAAGAGCTCTTCTCAGTAGGGAGAGTTTTTAAGGGAACAAGCCATGAACCAGAGCAACCTTAGCTCGGGGTTTAGGACCTTCTAAAAGCCAGGGACGCACCGTGGGAGATCCATCCCACGCTGGTCTCCCTCAGCCCATGTGGGAGGGCACTGGCCAGGGCGCCCAATGGGTCGGAACCCAGAGCAGGGGTCAGAGGTCTGCTACTGCGGGGGGAGCAGAAGAGCTTATTCTCCAGGGAGGCAAGGACACACTGCTATAGGGTTTCAAAGGGAAGAACCGGAAAGGGGTACACCTGACCAGGCAGGCTTGGGAAGCAGGGCATAACATGCAAACGCATTGCCTGAATGAGTGCGTTTTGCACTTTGGAGTTTCACAAGCCCAGTCTCAGGAAAAGCCGCTGCAAAGTGAGGACCTACGCCTTTCCATCAGGTAGGAACTCCAACACCCAGCAAAGTGTAAAAAGCATATTTTACTCATGTGAACGTACACGTGAAACCATCAGAGAAAAGCATGTGTGAAAAAATAGCAAGCAGCAAGTGGCTGTGTTTTAAAGAACAAGCAGACTGGTAATTGCAGACCAAAAAGCTTTTTCCTCTCGGAGCCTGAGCACTTAACGTGGCATTGTTCCTCCCTCAGACGCCCTCGCTGGCTGAGCGTCAGCCCCTCGGAACACACACCTATTAGGGTTCGATCAGCACAGCTCTTGACAAAGCCTCCAAATTATACCTTTTATAATTCTGTTATTCTTTGTATGCCACGGAGTCTCACGCTGTGCCTTAACATAAAGCAATTAACTTTATCAGGAAGAAAAGAAAGACACGTTTTGAGCTTTCTCTTTCCAGAGGCTGAAATTGCCGGAGCAGATACTCGATCAGCAACACCCTCAAGCGCCACCTGCAGGCCGCTCCTTGGCACTGCTGTGGAAATTTCTAGCCACCTCTGCTTTGTGAGCGGAGCTGGACAATACCTATCCTGAACGGACATGGTACAGGAACCTTCACGCTTGTATTTCTGGTGACTCCTTTTCACTGGAGATTTGAGTATTTTATAATCGCCAAATAGTAAGGGGCCTTTTTAATGTTTAACTTGGCTCCGAATGGAAAATTACTGGGCTGCAGAATCAATTCAGTTGAAAAACTGAACTTACTTGTCCTTGAGGTTACTGGCTAGATGATTTGATTTATTAGATATTTCATTAAAATCCAAGACAATCCAGCTCTGGCTGTTGTGACTCAGTTGGTTGGAGCACTGTCCTGTAACCAGAAACGTTGCTGTTCGATTCCCAGTCAGGGCACAAGCCTAGGCTGCAGGTACAATCCCAGCCAGTTGCTGTTTCTTGCACATGGATGTTCTCTCTCTCTCTCTCTCTCTCTCCCTCTCCCTCTCTCGCCCCTCCCCCTTTAACATCAATAAGCATGTCCTCAGGTGAAGATAAAAAATAATCTAACACAATCCAGATTTCTTACTTTAGCCGTTAACTTTAATAGCTCCCCAAACTTCAAACTTGACTTTTCAGTCCAATTTTATATTTTTAAACCAAAAACTGGCAATTACCTATCTAGATAATATTCTTCATCATTTCCAGATAGGGATTCTGATGAATAAGAGAAAGAAAGAAAAAAGTCAAGGTGACTGATCATGACCTTAACAAACCACCTTTCGCTAGCTGACAACCGCTCAGGAATCTAATGACCTGGCCCTGATGCCCTCCCAGCGTCCCTTGGCCTCTCCTCACTCTCAGCTTGTATGGGCTGACTTGGCTGAATCTCCGGCTCTGCCACTTTCTGCACGAGCATGTCATCTCAGATGCTCTCAGCTGCGGGCCATGAAAATCCACCTGCAACCGGCCAGATCGACCCATATGCACAGTCACAGCAGGGCACACCCAGAGGGGCAGCTGCAGGGCTGCGCAGGTCACTCGTTCAGTAATGTCTCAGCTCTCCAGGCCCTTCCCCCTCTCCTCTCTGCCAACCTCAGTGCGCTGGCCTTGGTTCTCAGAAGGGCACCCAGCCTTCTGCATCGCATCTGGGGGCAGGGCACGGCTGGTTTCATGCACGTTAATACACGTATTTTTTTCCTTTTTCATCACTGGCTATTTTTTAAATGAAAATTTTTCAATTACAGTTTACATTCAATATTATTTTGCATTAGGTGTACAGAATAGTGGTTAGATAATAATATATTCACAAAGTGTTCCCCTGGCACTGTACATAGTTACTGCAATATTATTGACTGTGTCCCCTGTGCTGTACTTTACATCCCCATGACTGTTCTGTAACGACCAATTCTAGGTTCTTAATCCCTTCACCTTTCTCACCCAGCCCCCAACCCCTTACCCTCTGGCAAACGTCAGTTCATTCTCTATACCCATCAGCCTGTTTCTGTTTTGTTTGTTCACCTATGCTGTTATTTCCATTCCCTGTAAGTGAAATCGTATGGACAATACATACACTTTTAAAAAGGAAGGGGCTCGGCTTTGCTGCAAGCCCTGGGACACTGTCCCTGCAGCTGTGAGAACGGGAGTCACCGTCTGAGGTGGGGGTGTCTGACTCCCAGCCCTGCTGCACGTGAACATCCCTGGGAGCCTTGTGACCCTGAGGCCCCAGACTCACCCCAGGGAGTCGACTCAGCCGGGCTGAGATGGTTCTGAGAACGGCCAGCACTGAGGCCATGGCCTGATGGGGATTCTCCTACCTGGGCGGGAGGAGGAGCTCCGTCACCCTGAGCTCTGCCCCTCGGATCCCTGAAGTGAGGGTTCTAGTACAGGGAGGAGGTCGGGTGGGGATGGCGATTTTTCAGGCAAGCAAGCATCCATTACACTTTGAGTCTTCAACTTTCTGCCTGGAAAATGAGAATTATAGTATGGGTTTGACTGGTCATGTCTGTGGGGGTTGCAGCCCAGAAAACTCTGAAATGGGGCAGAGGGGAGAATTCCAATCTGATCCGTGTCACATACCCAGACTTCACAGAAAGGCCGTTCTGCTATTCGCCTTTTCCCCAGAGCCCGCCCCCCATGCAGGACTAGGCCTCAAGGTTGGGTCTGGACCGGGCAAGGCTGCACCTCCCTTCTCTCTGCACCTTCTGGAGCTTTTTCTGTCCTTCCTCTTTGGTGGCTTTACATGGGGAGGGGAGGGGAGCAGACAACCGAACATTTTGTCTGGCTCCCTTGCACCGCACTCCCTAGGAGTTACTTCTCGAACCTGAACACTCTCCTGAGTGTCCTGAGTTGCAGACGGACCCGAGCCTGAAGGCACAGATGTCTGGTATCCAGTGTCTTTGTTCCCGAGATCTCCGTGGAAGCTCTCGGGAACTAACATCCTTCCAAAGGGTCTCCATCGCGCCTCAGTGCTCTCCTTCCCCAGGGTGGGGATGTGGAGGGGACTGCATGGCACAGCCTTACACCTGGCCTGGGACATCCAAGCCCAGGTTCCTGGTCCCGCCCTCTCCACCAGAGTCCTCAGGGGATTTCCCCCAGGTATCTCCATCAAGTCCAGCTCTTATGGGGATTCCCAGCCCATCAGACAAACACTTCTGAATACGCTTTTCAACATTCCCTCAACGGAGGTCTTCTCCTGGCTGCCAGGCACCATCCGAGACCCTGGAGACACAGCAGTGAACGAGATGGACAAGGGCCCTGCTGCTGTGGAGCTCACACTTGCGGTGACAACAAGCAAATCAACCTAAGGAAACGTCAGGTAGTGATAAGAGGAAACAAGAGAGGATGGTGGGACCGTGAACCCTTGGGGCGGTGGGCTGCGTCAGAGATGGCGCCAGGAAAGGACTCTCTGGGGGGCGATGCTGACTTGAGGCCTGAAGGCTAAGAGGGACCTAGCCACTCAGAGAGCTGGGGGAGGAACGTTCCAGACCTGGGAAACAGCAGGAGAGGCCTCCCAGGTGGTAGCAAACTTGGGGGGAGGGGGTTGGCTGGAGCAGAGGGGGTGGGGTCCAAGCTCATTCCAAGGGCCCATGTGGAACTTAGGCCAATTCCAGGACATGACTGGACACTGGTGTGAAAGTCCCCTAAAGGGTAACAGGACCGCTGGGAAGTTTCCCGGATGTTCCAGGAGAGTCCCCCCCAGGGACAGGGCTGCCTGCCTCACCCGCCCGCGCTCCTAAAAGGGTCGCGTCTGAAGCCCCGGGCCGGCAGCACTCCTTTCAGAGTCTCCCTGGTTCTGCCTGGTGGTAAACCTGCTGCTTTCTGAGATGCTTTACCAGCGAGTCTCTGTCCCCGAGGCGAGGCGAAGGGTGGTTGCCGGCGCCCCCAGAGCTGCCTGACACTCTCAGGTGATGGGAGTGGTCGGGCGGAGGCGTGTTCTGTGGGTTCCTGTGTGGCGCTTAGCGTCGCAGGTGCTGTCGCAGGGCAGGCTCTCCCCTGAGCTCCCCAAGCTCTTTGGCCACATGCAACTTTATTTTTGCTGTTAATTCGTGCACCCAAGACGATGAGCCTACTCCCCAGTAAAGAGGCTGAGTCTGGGGCCTGGACTCACCACCGTGAGAAGGAACACAGGATTTGCCCTTGCTCCCCGAAAGCCGTGGGAGGGGGTTGTTGAGCAGATTTCAGCAGTTTGGAGGTTGTAAAAACGTGGGGCCCCAGGAGTCTCCCGTCCTGGGTTGGGCAGCTACAATCCCTCCTCTGTGATTGATTGTCTGATAGTTGGACTATCAGCTTGTTTATGAGCTTGCTGAACCTGAACTTAAGAAGTTGGTAGGAAAATGTACAGATACCAGTGTGTTTGGATATTTTGAGGGGATGTGAAGTTTTTACTAAAAGCAGATCAGGAACAAGACAGAAACTGCATGAATTTACTAACAGAAGCCACACCAACCTGTAAGCAGCAACTGGAGACTGCCAGGGCCTTCCTGCTGATACTGGCACGCACCAGCAGCCTTCCCTGTCACACTCCACTCCCAAAGCTGAAGTGTGCATGGGATTGGAGACATTTATTATTCTGGTCGCTGTCATCCTGCTCTTTGGGGGAAGATTAGAGAGCAAAGCTCCCCGCCCCCCAGGCTTAGCTGGAGGCGGGTGTCCGTAATGGGACACCCGGGGGCACACCCTGTAAGGCCTGGGGGACAGAGGGATCCAGAGGTGGGTGGGGGTGGGGATCTTTAGACGTCTTCCGGGCCAGACAGCTGCTGTCTGCAGTTTGTAACTACTGACGAGTTTCCTCCTTGCTACCAACTCCTTTTGTGCCACTCAGGGAATATGTCAGAGACTTAGCCCTGAAGAGAGTTACGGGAAAGATCAAAAGGGGAACGCTAGTTCGTGAGGGCATCACCCCCTGAAGGTCCCCTCTGCCGGCAAGTTTTAAGTGGTAGGAGCAGAAGTGGGTTTTGTGGTGAATAGCAAAGAGCCGTTTGAATGAGGGTGTACTGAGCTCCCCTTGGGGCCACTGTTCCTGTGAGTGGAAGTCTGGTCGGCCAGAATGCGGTGCTGTGAGGGGGGCTGTGCCCGGAGGTTGCTGGTTGTTGGGGCCTGGCTTCCCCGTGTGGACTCCAGAGGGAGGCAGAACGCCCTGGCTCCTCCCTGGAGCAAAGAGCCTCAGATGCTGTGCTGCGCTTGTCAGGTCAGGCTGATGAGACCTTTTCTGGGTTACCTATCACCTTCACCTTGTGTGGTTTTGGAAGCCCTACACGTAGCTAGATGAACTGCTGCTTGGGTGTGCAGCCAGGGTGCTGGCCAATCCAGGGAGGCTCTGGACTAGAGGACAGACGTGGGCAGAGCAGGGGCTGCGCTGATCAAGAGGCTGCTCCGCCTGGGCCTGGACCTCTGGAGGTGGGGGGTGGAGAGTAGGGGGTGGGGGCTGTGGCGTCCTGGCTGAAAGCTAACCACGGTGCTGACTCACTGAGACTGTGGTTGAGAAGGAAACCCAGCAAGCTGGGGGCTCTCATGGGCCCTGGATCTGCAAAATATAGGCCAGGGAGCCTCGGCCGGAAGGGGCTTCAATTAGTGAGAAACCAACCTTTTTCTGTGCTCTCCCCATCTCTCTTTGATGATGTGGAGTTACAAGGGGCCCAAGAGGACCCTGGGCATTACCCTCCCCAGTCCCCTGGGAAACTGTGAAACCAGGTCAGGAAACAGGGTAAAGGGCAGGGGCAGCATCTCTCTCCAGGCCTCTCTAGGATTCTGCGAGTCCTCCCATGCTCTTGTTGGTCTTCCTGCTCTGGCCGAACCCAGGGACCCTGTCCTAAAGAACATGACCCTGTCCAGAGTGAAGCAGACTGCACAACTCAGGGATGAAGGTTGGGAGTCAAGGGGGATAGGACAGTGGGGGTGGGGGTCTAGTCCACATTGTATTCCAGTAAATGGCACCCCCTGGAGTACAGCAAAGAAGCCCTAAGACAGGTGTCTCGGTATAGTGCACCTCACTCCAGCCTCCCTCCCCTGCCTAATGCCCCTGATGTCTCAAATCAGTACCTACACTCTACCTGGCTCATTCAGGCACTAAATAAATACCTGTTAAGTATATAATGGGGTGGTAGACAGAATAATGGTCATCAAAGATGTTCACCCCCTAATCCCTGAACCTGTGGATATGTTACCTCACACAACAAAAGGGATTTTGCAGGCGTGATTAACGTTATGGGCCTCGATGTGGAGAGGTGATCTCGGATTATCTGGGTGGGTGCATTCTAATCACACGAGTCCTTAAAAGTAGCCAACCTTCCCTGGTGCCGTCAGAGAGAGAAATGTGACCCGAGAGATGGAAAGCCCGAGAGATGGCAGCCTGAGAAAACTGGACACCCTGTTACTGGATCAGAGTTGTAAGTAAGGGGCTGCGTGCAGGGATCAGAGACAGCCTTTTAGGAGCTAAGGGTGACCCCAGTTGGCAGCCAGCAAGGAAAAGGGACCTCAGTGTGACAGCCCCATGGCACTGCCAACAACGGAGTGAACCAAGAAATGCTTTCTCCCCTGGAGCCTCCACGAAGGGATGGCACCCTGGGTTGTTGTCCAGTGAGACTCCTGGGACTCCGGGCCCATAGAACAAAGACGTATTTGTAGTTTAAGTTGCTCAAGTTATGGTAATGCCCATGGCGACAATAGAAAACTAATACCAGTGGCTACAGAGTGGAATGTATTTCACAACTGGTCATAATTTTCTTGCTTCTGGCACTGCCAGTAGCCCGTGGTGGAGAAGCCCTTTTTCATGGTTGGTGCATTCTGGGGGTAGGGAGGGCACCCTTCTGGTCCTGTGTGCTTCTTGGCGCACTGGGTTTACCTCTCTGCTGGCACCTGCTGCTGGCGCCCCCACCTGCCTGGCCCTTGGGACAGATGTCCCTACAGGCTGCTCTTTTCAGGAAGCACACAGGGCTCCCCACTGCTTCGTGTCATCTCTGCTGCCCCAGACAGGCAGCTGCTGAACCCGCACCTCAGGCAGGTGACCCACACCCATGTCCCATGCTGCTCTCCTCTGAGTGTCCTCCTGAGACTGGTGCCAGGTTCCAGCTAATGCCTCTGGACCAGCCTGGGTCCAGGGAATCTGGCGGACCTCCTCCATGACAACACTTGACTCCAAGAAGCCCAGAGGTGGCTTCTGGGCCCTCCCACCGGCCTGCGCCTGGCCCTCTCCCCACTTCCTGTCTCCTCATGACACAGTGGGAGACACGTCGTGGGGGCTGCAGCAGGGGGAGAAAGTGCTCTGAGGAGACCTCAGATCTTTGTGGGGGTCCCGTTCATTTCCTTCCTTTTAACACCCAACTGGAGATGAGGCCCAAGGGCTGATGTCAGTGGTGGTGATGAGGATGGCAGGGGGAAGAAGCTACAAGCCCCTTATTAGCTCTCCTTTCAAACTTTCCTCTCCTGCTTCTGGGTGGTCTCCTTTACAGTTCACACTCCAGCAGGCAGGAGAGAAAAGCAGTTCCTGGTCGCCGGGACTGTGTCTCCACTGTGTTAACTCACAGAAGGTCCGGTTTCCCCTGTATCTAGCAGTTCAATCTGGACTTGAGCATCTTTGTTGTTAGTGGCCTTTGTGGGGTTGGTAGCAGAGAAAGAAAGAAAAGAACAGGTCATTTGATTCTTCAGGTTCTTTTGTGGAAAAAAAAAAAAAACCTTACAACAAGCTATGAGTGGATGCTGTGTCCCAGCGACCGGGACACCGGCAGGACAGCTGTGCCCAGGGCTCCGCGTCCACAGGCCCGTCTCAGTGCCCTTCTTAGTCACCCAGGGGGGGTTTGCTTTGGCCCTTGTTTTCCCTGGGCCTCAGTTCTTCTTACTCTAGGCCAGAAGGAATTCATGGCACAAAAAAATCCCATTGTCATAGGAGGTGGTTGATGCTTTCAGCCTGCAGTCTCCCCAGGGTTCATTATCCAGTCTGTTTCCTCAGGGCCCAGGGGTGGCCGGTTGGGGACGGACCCATGAAATGCCTGGGCTTGCTGTTGTAGGAGCCACCTCAGTATTCCCTGGGGATGCGCCCTGGCCCTGATTTATACTTTGAGCCTGGAAAGCCCCTAATCAAACTTAGAATCGGAACTAGGCAGACTAAACAGAGCCCCCCCGAGTTCCTCTTGTGGTTCCCCAGAAGAGGAGAACCGACCGGTCGTGGGGTTACAGACAACTGAGGTCAGTTATTTCAGTTGTCATGGCCTCCTGGCTCAGTTCCCTTCCACCAGGGCCTCACAATCTGAGAGGTTCCTCTTTGGGTGGTGATGTCACTTTTAGGTGAGATCGACATTGGGCAAAACAGTGGACCCATCCTCGGCCGCTCACTGTCCTCTGGGCGGCAGCCCCCAGCATGGGGGGCCTTGCTGAGCAAGGACCCTGCGCCTGGGAGCCTCTGTTTCCGGAGGACTGACTCTGTGTGTGCCCTGGCTGCCGCGCTGGGCTCTCTGTGAGCATCGTCCCCCTTCACCCCACAGCACCCTACCCAGGGAGACACTCTTGTTGTTCTCAGGAGAGGGAGGTGCGATTTGGAAATCAGCTTGAGCTCATGGCAATGGCCAGAGTGCTGGCTCCCCGCCCCCAGCCTCTCACTTTGTGGCTTTGGATGAGATATACACTTGGCTCTGAGCCTCAGGTTTCTTACGTGTAAACTGGTTCCCTAATTCACGAAGTTCTTGTGAGCACGAAATGAAATGAAATAGAGGATTAATGATGTCCTCCACCTCCACCCCTCAAACGCAGAACACGGCTTTGACATGGTTCCACAGTAACTTGGGGGCTACCAGCAGTTCCAACTAAACGCTGTTGGGTAGAGTCTTTTCTAAAGCCTTCAAAGCCTCTCTGCTCCCAGGAGAATTCAACATCACCCCAGGGGCGCTGTCCTACTGGAGAAACGTGCCCCCTCCTTACTACCCTCCTTGCCCCACCTGCCCTCACCCAGTCCCAGAGGGTGGGCTCCCTTCACCTCCAACACCGTCTGACCTGTCTCTGGTCTTACACAGTGTTCTTACTGATTTTGTGGATGTGGTTAGTTTAGCTTTTTGCTAGCCTTTCGGTGAAATGATGTCTAATGGCACCCCTTTTCATTCCCCACGTGCCTTCATTTTTCCACCAACCAGTCTAGGTAAGTTTTGCTCCATGGTGTATCTCCAGACTTCTTGAGAGAGGGTGCCCAGCTCAGCCCAGCCCAGCCCAGCCCAGCCCAGCCCAGTGTGGTCAAGCTGATCCTACTATTGAGAGTAAAACTGCCACCTAGTGGCCGTTGGGGGTGTGACTGTCTTTTCAGGAGCACTTGTTGCTGGTATCTGAGACGAAATTGAGCTGCCGGTTTTCTTTTATACTACCTTAGAAGATGTGATGCGTATCAGACCAAACACCATAACTGCCTCAAGAACCAGGATGACACACGCCAGTTTACCAAGCTATCACACTACATTTTTTCTTTGACTAAACTTAAATTGAAATGAAGTCACACAAAAACTAAGCAAACCAGCCCATAAACCACCTAAACCAAACTGCAGAACAAGGAATGGCCTTTTTCATTCACCCAGCACACACCTACCTCGTGCGGGGCTGGCTCTGCTCAGCACGTGCTCTGGTGACTTCAATCCAGTGAAGGAGCCTGTGTAGCAGGGCACCACAAGGAAGACCTGCCCCTCGGTGAAGCAGTGAAACTGGAGTTCCCTGGTTAAGGAAGGTTAGATTTTTGCCAGGTTGGAGGAATGGAGGGCCCTAGGGGCACTCCACCTGACTGAAGGAGGAGCCGTGCGATGCCAGGGTGGTGGGAGTGAGGGGGCGAGCCCAGGTGTTGGTGAGATGTGTAGTGTGACTGAGAACGTAATTCAGTCTGAGCTTGCAGGGGTGTCCAACCCATGACCCATGGGCCGCATGTGGTCCAGATGGCTCTGAATGTGGCCCAACACAAAACCATACATGTACTTAAAACATTGAGATTTTTCTGTTTTTGTTGGTGTTTGCATATTTAATGTGTGGCCCAGGACAACCCTTCTCCTTCCAGTGTGGCCCAGAGATGCCAAAATGCTGGAAAGCCTTGGACCAACAATGCACTTGGTGACCACATACACATTTTATGGGTTTATATGCTGCCTATCTCACTCAAAATATGTATGCAAAGGTATGAGACACTGAGAGATGTTTAAGAAGACATGGAAGCATGTTGCTTGTAATGATGGCAAGACTCCACAGATCGATCTACAGATTCAAGACTCCACAGATCGATCTACAGATTCAAAGCAAACCCAACAAAAATCCTATCAGTGTTTTGACACTGATAAGCTACTGCTAAAATTCATCTAGAAATGCAAAGGGCCATGAAGGGCCAAGACAATTAAAACCTTACAGCGACCTGTGAGCCGATGCTGTGTCCCAGTGACCAGGACATCGGCAGGACAGCTGTGCCCAGGGCCCCGTCTCCGCAGGCCCGTCTCAGTGCCCTTCTTAGTCACGGGGCGGGGGGGGCAGTTTGCTTTGTCTTTGCTTTCTCTGGGCCTCAGTTTCCCTATGCTAGACCAGAAAGCATTCGTGGCACTGAAAACAAATCCAGTCCTGACAGGAGATGGCCGGTGCTCTCCGCCTGCAGCGTGCTCAGGGCTCCTCACTCAGTCTGTTTCCTCCTCAGGGTCCCCGGGTGGCCCGTTGGGGGGCTTATGCTGCCAGACTTACAATATTAAGACTTACAATAAAGCTGAAGAATTATTCGTTAAAAAGCTGGCAGCATCTACCAAAAATGAATATATGCACACTCCCTGACCCAGCATTCCCAACAAAGATGCACGTATATTTAACAAAACCTCATACTAGATGGTCAAAGCAGCACCATTCTCGATAACGTTCAACTGTGACTATTCGAATGCTCAGCAACATGGCGTTGTCTTTGCACAGTGGAGTTTTATTCAGCAATGGAATGAAGTATTCACAACTACACATGACACCATGGATGCATTCTACAAACACAATGTTAAGAGAAAGAAGCCAAACTCAAAGGAATATATACTGTACAATTCCCATTAATGAAGCATAAAAATGGCCCAAACTAACGTGGTAATTGTGCTATTAGCTCTGATCCTTCATCGTCCCCAGTGTCCATGCCCTTCACCATGAGACTGCAGGTCCTCTCACTAAAGATGCGGAAGGCATTTCCCCAGCAGGGCCAAGCAAGGCGTTTACCCTGGGCAGAAATTTAAGGGGTTGCAAAAACCTCAGTAGTCAAGAAAGATAAAATTTCAATGTAATGTTTTTAAAAAAAATTTGAATCCTCACCTTAGGATATGCCCATTGATCCTATAAAGAGAGGAAGAGAGAGATAGAGAGATAGAGAAATAGAGATAGAGATATATAGAGAGAGACATGTGATAAAGAAACATTGATTGGCTACCTCCCAAATGTGCCCTGACAGGAGATTGAACCCACAACGTTTCTGGTATATGGGATGATGCTCCAACCAACTGAGCCACCTGGCCAGGGCTTTTTTTTTTTCTTCAAGATTTTATTTATTTTTTAAAAATCAAAGTGTACATAAAAAATACATGCCGAACAAAATATCAAAATATTTAATAAAGACAGAAATGGACCCTGCACTTGCCCTGTCAGATCCTGTGCTGCATACATGGGAGGCTGGCACATTCCTGTCATATCTCTTGCCCTCTGCCACCGCCACCACAGCCATGCCCTGCTGGCCTGCAGGGGGAGAGCTGCGCCCCATCCCTGGACATTCTAAAAGATTTAAAACAGCCGAGATGAGCAGAGTTGCCCATACAACCACTGCAGTGAGTGACCCATGATGTCCTGCATAACGTTTGGTGGCTGTGTGTGATGCAGCAGTAGCCAGCTGACACGCTGAACTGTGCAGTACAATGTCAGGGCAGAGGCTGCTCTCGGGAAGTGGGTGATGCCTCGAAGGAGGGGTGAGGTCGGCTTCTGGGGGCTGGTGAGTTCTGTTTCTTGAGCTGGGGGCTAGTTAGGGTCAGTTTGTAAAACTTCATTGAGCTGTGTGTTTATGATCTGTGCATTTTTTGGCATTTTTATGACATTTGAACACAAAAATTAAAAAATATAGAAGACATGGCCCCTAGCAATTTTCAAGGACAGTTTAGCTGAAATAAGACACACAAAAGGAAAGTTACAAGCATCAAGGACTGACATAAAAATCCAGAATAAATTGAATTCAAACCAGTATTCAGAAAAATCTGTGAAATTATTTATTTTGAACTCTACCCACTATTATTTATAAGAAAGCACTTAGAATTATTTGGGCAATTATTTTTAAGCTTTATTAGGCCCAGACCAAAAAAAATCAAAACATAAAACTATTCTCTGGCACAGTATTTCATTTGACAAGTTTTTGCTAAATTCATCTTTGCATTTACCTTTAAATTAACCTCATTCAATGAAAAGAATTATTATGATCATTGTGTTTTCAACCATATACCTATTGCAAATGTGTGGGAGATCAGAAAGCACAGGTTTTCTATGCACAGGAATTAGATATAATTATGATCCAGCATCAAATGTTTGAGGAGCAACTTACGATCTATTCACCTGCCCTCTGTCTGTCTGTCTGTCTACTTGAGGTAGGTGGGAAGATCCCATCCTCCATGTGATGCCAAAGAACCAGCACATCTGCTTTAAGATTGAGATAAAGGGGGAAAACACGCATCTAAATCATAGACCTTGTGATTTCTTACTGTTTATTTCCCCAAAAGACATACAACCATTTACATTGTGATCTCTCTGGAGAAAACGAACTCCTACTTAGTATCAAATGTTCCTCCAGTCCAGGTGTGTCCCACGCACCTGGCCCCGACAGTGCCCTGCCTCAACTCCCCCAGCAGAGGGGGGCCAGGCACAGTGCCAGGACTCCAACTACACGAACTCCTTGAATCCTGACACTTCCTGGTGGGACATCTGATTGTTATCTCCTTCTTACAAATGAAGACACAGAGTTGCTGCATCACTTGACTGAAGCCACGGAGTGAGGCACTGGCAGAGCTCACGGTAAGCCCAGCCGCTGCCCCAGCTCTGGGCCCGGGCTCTTCACCACCAGCACCTGTTTTCCAGCTGCACCGTGAGCTGCTGATTTCAAAGGAGCCGTGTAAACTCATTTTTAAAGTGGCTATTTTAGAAACAGAGCTACCTCTCCCTAACTGAGAGCTGGTATAAATCCACACTTTTGTGTACATTGGGTTTGCTTGGTGTGGGAAGGGACACATCGATGGCTTGAATTTGTAATAATAAATGAGATTGACCCGAAACTAATGACTTAAAATAATCTTTTAAAATGTGTATGTCACACAGTAAGCCTATGTGGGGTTTTCCACTCACTGGTCGCTCCGTGAACCTGGCTCCTTAGTCACAGAGGATGGCCCTTTAGGGCTGGACTTGGCCGCTCTCTTTGCAAAGCTCAGCACCCAGCACCTGTGTGGGACAAGGCGTGCTCAGGGTCTGGGCTTCCCGATGGATTAATGGGACTGAAGTAGATGTCTGATAGCTTAGCAGAGAGTCTGGAGAGAAACGGAATAAAAGAAATGAAAACGGTGTTCTGTGACGTTGACCAGCGGTGCATTTGTGTAAGTTACGTGAGTATTTCTATCGACAGGAGAACAACAATGATATTTCTGGGTATAAAATCTCTCTGATTTGCTCCTTCCGCATTTCTTCATCATAGTCATTTCACTCTCCCCTTTTCCTGCCTGCCCGGCAGGAATAAAAAGCAGAATCACAGAACTTCTCTGGCTGTCAGAACACTGCAGCTTTCAGGGGCCGTGATTCCCACTTTCCAGGCGGATGTCTATTCCTTTCCCTCCCTGGGCCTCACAGAGCCCCTCAAGGTGCCACATGCCTTCCTCTCTCATGGTGGGAAGGTTGAGTGGTGGCTCTGGGACAGAGGGTGGGAAATCTAGCACGGGTGGCAAACACAAGGCTCGAGGGCTGAATCCGGCCCAGCACCTTGTTTCTACCCAGCAGTAGCGCCGAGCTCTCGTTTAACTGTTAAGGAGCAGTTACATTTATACAGTCCTAAATTACATTCGGCCCTTTGAAGGCCACCACGAGGCTGATGTGGCCCCTGGTGAAAATGAGTTTGACGCCCCTGCCCTAGAGGTTTCCTCAAGTCCCATAACCCCTGTGCTGGCTCTGCTCTGTGCCGGTTGAGAAGGTGTTTCTGGGAAGACCGTCCTGAGCTCACAATCCTCTCTCGGTCTCGGCTAGAGTCACAGCCCAAAGAATTCTTGAGCATGCCGCTGACAACCTCTGCTAAGGCTACCTGTTACTTTTCTTGTAATTTCTCTCACAAGAAATTGTAGTTCCTATTTGTTTTAGACAAAGTGTTGGTTCTAATCACCTTCAGTGGCAACACATTCTTGCTCCTTAACCAAATCAGTCACCAATTTCCTTAAAAAGCCCAGCTACCATTTATGAGTTTTCCTTCTGGGAAAGTCCTGTTCTCGGTGCTCCAGGGCAGGCAGGGTGAGAGAGCAGGTCTGCTGCCCCTGGGCATCGGCATGTGCTGGACAGGAAGTTGGGGCGCACACCACCCAATCACCCCTAGCACTGCGATGCGTGGGCTCTGATGGGGGTGTGAGAATGGGGTACTTAAGGTGAGATGGACTCATTTTGGCAAAGGGTTCAGAGAGGCCTCCCTTGTCAGGATCCATGGATTACTCTGAAAAAAGTGTGCCTCTTTCAATTGTCATCTTACTTCGGGCATGCATTACTTTACTCCAAATTTGCCACTAGTGCCTTTAATTCAGCCTCCAGCTCTGCTCCACTAGGAGCCTTCTAGCTCAGCCCGCCGCAAATGCTCCAGTCACCAGACAGCTGTTGGACCACAGGGGTTCCCCTGTTGGGTAACTGTGCACCCAAATCATCCAGCACAACCTTTTCCCTGGATTCAGACTTTGGTCAACAGTAAAATGATCCTGACCTTCATAGTTCAACAGGAAAGGGTTTTCTTTTTTTTGGGGGGGGGGGGGGGCGGGGAGGATGGGAGAAAGCAGCTATACATTACATACAAACTCAATTATTTCTTCATTTGAAAAAAATCTACACTAAAGAAGACCTGTTAACTGTAAGCAAACCTTTGCAGTAAATGCTCACCTTTGAGGATCTGGAGCTGAAGCCGCATCTCCTGGAAGCAGTGCTGACTGACAACGCCAGGGTTTTGAGTTTTCCTCCCGGTTCAATAACGTGCAGCTGGAAATTGCCACAGGCCCCACATGTGAGCTCATGGGTTCATGGTTGCATGTAGAATCACCTGGGGCACATGTTAAACCTTCAGTTTCTTGGGTTCCAGCCCTAAAGAGTCTGTTGCAGTAGCTCTGAAACCAGGACCTAAAGATCTGTTTTTAAAAAGCTCTCCAAGGGAGTCAGGGCAGGCAAGGTTTAGAAGTGGTTGCCGCAGGCCCTGTGTGATTGGCAGATAGAACTCCTGGGGATGAGTGATAGTGGATTAGTGCTCTCAGGTGATTTCTCTTCCAGGTGTGTTCTTACCCACATGATCCACAGCTGACTGAGGGGAGAGAAAGCAGTTTGCTGGGCACACGTGACAGGGTGCCATGTCTCAGCTGGGTGCCCTGAGCTGGTCTCTGTTTGGCAGGACATTTCCCAGGAATGTGACACACCATCAGGATCACACATGCCACAGGTGATATTAAGTGGCTAGAAAAAGGTCATCCACATTGTTGCCATCTTTGCACCCCAGTTTTCACTGGTCCTCATTTATTTCCTTTTGCATTCTTATGACCACACTCGATGCTCCACTTTTATTCTCCTGCTGGATGTTATTCCACTGGACATTTTCTTACATTCTTGCAGAAGTTTTCATTTTTCTTTTTTAACAGCTGCATGTTCTTGCCGGTTTTTAGAGTACCTGGGTCTCCATCGCACTGGTGGATTTTAATATTTGGCACCAGTCAATGTCTGGGGCATCGCTGGGGCAGCCGCACTCACACTTTCACATGTTAGGACAGTTCACTGACAGCAGTGCTGGCCCGGGGTCCTAGAAGGGCCTGGAAGTCACTGTTGGAAGCGTTCAGCTGTTCCCTGTTCTCACTCTGAGTGCAACACCCAGATGCGACCAGGAGATGGTGCTGTGGATCAACTTTTCCCTGCACATCCGGCAATGCAGGTGGTTTTCTGAGAACCCAGGCGAAATTTCTTGAGTTAGCTTTCATTCCTTTCCTACTGGGGATAATAAACTGCTCAAATCTGCGTGTGAAAGGAAATCTTTAAAATAAATAACTTTTAGCTAGGGATGATAGATGATGATGGACTGACTTTGAACTCTGCTCTACAGCCTAGGAGCTGAACTTCACACTGAACTTGAACTTGGAAAAGGTAGCAAGTTGAGTATTTACTGGTATCTTCCGGTTGCCAAGAATGAGGTTAGAGGAAATGTGTGAGGAAGTCTGGAGACCAATCTGGGGCTTCCTGCTGCTCTAAAAGCAGCAAAGGAAAGTGATTTCAATATCAATGGAGTTCCAAATAATACATATGCTGTCCTTGGTTTAACTGTGAAACTGTCAGGCACAAGTTGCTCTCTACAAAATTAGCATAAGGAAAACATCTGAGGTCAAAGGCCATGATTTTTAGCCCCAGCCTTTGTAACCACTAATGTAGCTGTCTCACTTTCCTAGCACCCTGAGATCATGCTAACAGACTGTTTGGTGTTCCTATTGTGTGTTTATAACTTCTGGTATTTGTAGTTAGAATGTGGTCTGCTGGAATGGAATTTCACTTCGGATATGCATGCAAATAACATGACCATGACCCTGTAAATTTCCCACAGGCCCTTTTAGCAATAGGGTGTTGTTATCCCAGGGGTGGGGTCTCTGCATCGTGCCGAAGAATGTCTCAGCCAGTCAGCTCAGTTGGTCTGAGTACGGCTGTAAGACGTCCAAGGTCACAGTCACCATCTGTGGCAAGATCAGTCAAGTTGGAGATGAGAGAGCCAGGCTCCAGGAAGAATGTGCTCTAACCCAGGCGATGTGTGAGTTATTGGTAACACGGAAAAATATTATAATGAGCGTGGCTCTGTGTTCCTTGATGCTTAACAGAACAGCCACGCAGTGAGGTCATCCTCGCCGGCAGAGCCGTGTTTGTCTATGTAGGGCAACCCCTTCCTAGGAAGGAGGTCAATTCAGAGTTTGATCTGTGTGCCTCTTCGTGCGACTCCCTGTGTCTCCTAAGGTTTTTACTGCCACACACAGTGATTAGGAAGAAATGGAAAGACAATGATTCTTGTTCACAGAACCAGGAAATGGCTTCATAGTGTGTGGCGGTTCTTCCACTGGAGGGCCCCCGTCAGCTGCCAAGTTTAGGAAAACTGCAAAATCGGTTTCTCATCATTTTTACCTGCTGCCAATGGGGTGTCTCTATTAGCCACTGTGATCCAGGTGTATACTTGAGATTTATGGGTGTTTACTTGGGAAGCCAAATCTCACATGAGTCAGGAAAGGAAAGGAAAACACAAATATTTGTGTTTTATGCAGATGCAGAAGAAAGCGCCTTCCTGAGGCGAGTTTCTGCTGCTGGCTGCTTGGATGTCCGGTACATGTATCATAACGCACATTCTCTGACCCAGGGGCTGGCTCTGTGCTGAGTGCAGCACAAGCATCCCTTCTGTCGGTCCTCACAAAACCTTGTGAAGTGGGTGCTGCTATTATCTGCACTTTTAAGGATGAAGAAATGGGCTCAGAGTGATGAAGTAATTTCTCAGGCTACCAAAGGGCACAGTCATGTTCTGAGCGCAGGCTAAATAAACCCAAGGCCATGTTCTCGAACCCAGTCCTATCCTATTCAGCCTATAACTTATCAGAAACAACCTAATTTCAATCTGACTCCTTTTTGTCCCCAAACAGAGTTACACGCTTGTCATTCTGCTAGTGGGGAGTAGGCTCCAGTTCCTGCATGCAGATATGCCTTCTTAGTTCTCGCCAACAGGCTGCAGGTATGTGGGGAGGGTGGAAATCACAGGGTCAGTGTTCCTGTTTTTTAGTAAGTCTTTCGTGTGTGTTTAACATCTCCCCTGGGAATGCAAGGCTACATTTCCTCTATTGTTCTCTGCTTGGGACTATGTCAAAAATTCTAGCCAACAGGAAAAGACCCATTCAATATTCTGTTACACTGAAACACTCCGCTCATCCCAGAGCTCAGCAAGGTCCCGCACTTAGTAGGAAAGGCCGGCCTGAGAGGGCATCTAAGGTTCCATCTGTTGTTGCTGGAGCATATGTGCCGGGGTCTTGTCCTTTCAAATCATCTTCCTTATTTCTTGCAACACAGACACTATTCTTACAAAGGAAATTTCTTCCACGGTTAGTCACCAAGAGGATACATTTTTTCTCCATGTCATCTACACATGTAGCTTTAAAACAAACATAAGTAAAGAAGAATTGGTTTTAAGTCTTTAACTTGGGCACATGGTTTTAGAAGTGCAGAACCTACTGCCGCTCCCTTCACTTGGAGGTTCGTTGTCATTTCCATGGGGAGACCTTCTCTAGGAGTGCCTGCCTGGGGTGACGGCGTGGCCCTTTGCTACAGGGGCTTAGATCAAGGGGATGTCATTGTAGGCAGGCACGGAGGCCTCACAGAAGTTGGACATGAGATGGCCCATGCAGGAGGTGCAGAATTTGAACTGATAAGGAGTGGGGTGGGGTGTTTCACATGGAGAAAACGGTCTGAGGAGCCAAGATTTAAGTGCTGGAGCTGAGCCTGTTGGTGTCGGCTGGGGAGCTGAGAGGGATGGAAGGTCACTGGCATGTGTGGACTGGACAGGACGTAGCCTAAATGGATGAGGAATGGGAACTTAATGGAGGGAGTTGTGGAGTTGGCAGGATACGGAATGTAATGGCAGTATCTTAGCGTGGACTCACCTCTGGAAACCATCTATTCCAAACCTCATGTCTCACGGTCATGGCGATGAAGGTTCGGGGTGGTGAGGGAACTTTCCCAGGGCCTCGCAGGGTATCCGTGGCAGAAGGTCATTCAGTGCTTGCTCCTTTGCACACTCCTGCCTCTGCTCTTGGTCTGAGATTCAACAGAAAGCTGCTGTAGGCCAGGGAGCTAAGAAGCTCTGTTACAGAACGGTCTCAGTTTGTTCGATGTACTCATCAGAGAGAAAGTGGAAAATCATAAGGAGAGCTATTATTACTATACGCAAAGCTTGAGGTGTGTATGGTGGCCTTGGCTGTTGGCAAGGGGACAAGGGAGATAATTAAGTCTACTATAGAAGTTGGTAAGACCTGATAGAGGGACTAGAGAAGAGGAATGTACGATGATTGCAAGTTTCCAATTTCGTGTTTTGGTAGAATAGTGTCAAGGAAGGAAGGGGGGGCGGATTCTGAGTTGGAGTTTGGAAATGTGTGGTGAACGGACTGGGTGAAGGACAGCTGGAAATAGTGTTCATTCATTTCACCGAATGGATACTTATGGGATGCCAACTATGAGCTACTGTGCTAGGTACTGAATAAATCAGCACTATGCTCTTGGTCTGGGACCTCCGGGAGCTTTCATTCTGGTGTTTCCTGGTGGAGAAACATGGCCTTAGGTGACAGGCACCCCCTGGAGTGATGACTCTGGGAGCCCCAGAGTGCTGTGGTGCCTGGCAGGTGACCAGTCTCGGGCAGTGAGGACAGAGTGAACAGCGGAGGGCTGGGGACAGTCTGTGGACCCCACCGGTTGCAGGAAAGGTGCCATCATCCTCAACAGGTTATGAGCTTTAAATACATTGTCCTAAGAGTTTTAAAACCACCTTTTCTCTCATTTCTTTTTATTTAAGTCAATTATTTGAACTTATCCCCACCAAAGAGTTTTCTAAGATTCAGGGGAATAGAGTGAATGATTAAGCAGGCTGTCAGTGGGGCGAATTCAAGTGAACAGAGTGAATGATTAAACAGGCTGACCCAAGAAAAAAGGTGACAGACTCTAATCATATTTTAAAAATTCCCCTGGCCCACTGAACTAGCACCAGCACCTTTTTTGGGGGGTTCGTTTGTCAGGGTTCTTTAAGCTTGGCCTCGCTCCACCAGGCGGGGTTAAGTGCTAAACCCTCTCTCTCTTTTTTTCTCCCTAGTTTTAACCCAAGCTTGGACTAGCCTTAGGTTAGATTAGGAAATTCTGATCGGTGGGATCCTAGAGGATTTGTAACCGGAAAAGACACTGGTGTTCTGTGTTCAGGCTGCCTGTCACTACCAAATCCAATCAGCAGTGACAGCGATTGAATCTTTTATGGGCGCTTTATTCGGATGGCCGGCGATCTGAGGAGATGGTGGGTTCATACCCTAACAAACCATCTTCCCCCTTCTTTCCTGGCCAGATCTTTTTATAAGGGGGATGGGGAAGGGAAAACAATGTGTGGTGAGGGCTTTGAGATTCAGCAGTTGCAACATTAGCTGTCTCCAAGGGAGAGGGGTAGTTGCTTGCTTCTTCCTATATGGATGTCTCCAGGCGGTAATCTCTGCCAGTGCCCCAGGAGGTTGGCTGCTTTTCCCGGGAGCCAGGATGGGCCTTATCTGTCGTTTCTGAAACAAAAGCTTAACATACACATTACTTGCTAGGTTTATTACTTTTTACCTTAAGCTAACATTTTCCAAGTCTTGAGTCCCCTATCAGATTTAGGAGGTCAAGGGCAGGCCTGAGAGCACCCCACAATTTCCCGATTAATACGCAAAGGTAGTTGTCTGGAAGTTAAGAGAAAATCTTTTTGCATGCTAATACTAAAATTATTATTGACTTATATTTAATTTTGTTAAGTTTAACATGCCTAAAAACCTCACAGAAGCCATCACAATGTAAATCCTACAGGTAAAAGATCAATTGTTAAAAGGGAATCCGCAACAACAAAAAAATGGAGACGTCATCTTAGAGACAATGTTCTTAACAGTCTTTTGCAGACATGTCTTCTTAGGGTAGAATGTGTATTGAGAATGACCATAGAGTTCACCCTTTGAAAGACTAAAATTGTAAATTCCTCAAGGGCAGGAGGGAGCTGTTTTCCAGATGCTCATCTGTTCTGCCCACCTTTCATTCCTCGTAAGTGGATGGGTGTGCCCTCTTTCCCCTGCTCACGGAAACGCGTGGTGGTCCACTTCTTCTTTTCCCTCTCTCCAAGTGTAGATTTCTGTATCCCGCCTCTCACTCCACCCCCACCCCCCACCCGGAGTCACAGAGTGACTCAGAATTTTGCTTCTGTCTGCTCTGATCCACTCAGTTTTTATCTTAAAGGTTAACTCTCAGGATGACATTACTTCCTCTCTGTTGTTGTTCCTCGTGGGAATTGGGAAAAGTGTCTCTAGGGCTACACTATGATCCCCTCTGTTCCTGGAATATCTGGGGAGGCCAGTGTGGGAGCTGTGGATATGAAGTTGCAGCTCCAGATTTGAAATCGCAATCTGAAATCTGACTGTCTCAGTCTTTTCTGAGGTGCAATGCAGGCAACTTGCAACTATTAGTAGTCTTAGCACCAGAGCATGTGAATGCTATTCTTGAAAAACAAAAACAGAGAGGACTGCAGATTATTCCTGTAATCTGCCATCTTCACTCTTTGCATTCCCATGCTTTCTGGAACAGAAGTGAATCATGTGTGCGTTTATTACTTTTAGGAGTGGGAGTTAGAAACTGTTATCTTACAGCTATTTGAAAAAAATTATCCAGATTTTGTTGAGATCCATAGCCCCTTATCCTTGTGAATACTGAAGTTACTTTGAATGATATAAAGGTAAAAGGAATTTCTATCATAGAGAAGTTAAGTCAAAATGTTTAGTGTGAACGTGATTCATGACTAAGTAGACAAGTCTAACTTCATTAAACACAGTTTCCTGCTCAGGGACCTGCCCAGGCACTTTGGCCCCGCCCATTGATGGCCAGCCTGTATTGCTTCCCTCTCTGCCTGCCTTTGTTTCTCTCTTCTTGCTTTCCTGCTCTCCTTTCCCGTTCGCTGCCTCACTGACTCCCTCACCGGACCCCATCTTTCCTCTTCTCTGAACAGAAAGTCTGTCTACCTACAGTGTGGCTCCATGCCAGAAATAATGGAAACAGTGGAAAATTTTCCTGTGGTTGTCCCTCGCTCTCCTCCTCTCCAGGTATGCATTCAGGTCGGGGGCAGGGAATACAGCAGAGCTGAGACCAGAAGAGCCTTGAGATTCTTGTTGGCTCTTGCTATCTGCTGTGTGCTCGGAAACAGCTCAGAAAGTGAAGACACTTTCTAGAGATGCTGGAAGGGCAGGAGAGCACCAAGCAAACACAGTTCTTCCTCAGAGATTGCTGCTGGCACCAAAGAAAGGCCCCCATACTGCACAGGTTTCCCCTGCTGGACCCCAGCACACACAGGGGCCCAACGGCGGAAATACCTCCATGCCCCCCTGGGCCCACCCGGCCCCGTTAAAACCCTGCCCCTGTGTGTTTGGGTTAGTCCACTGGAGGATTTCCAAGACTCTTGAAATGCCTGTGGGTAACCTGGAATTTCCTGAGAGCCCCGGCTGCTGAGACCGCTCGCTGCTGGCCCGCTTCAGGGATTCATGCCTTCTGTGAGCGACAAAGACATCTGTGTAAAAGTGGGTCCCAGGAAATCCTTGGAAATTCTTGAGCCTTCAAGTCCCCATAAGGTACAAACCTACCAACTATAACAATTCTAGGCTATGTCAGAGAAGGTCTAAATCTCAATCAAGCAGAGATATGCAGGCAGCTATCATGTGTCTTTGGTTTATTCTAAAAGGCAGCTTTTTAGTATTTATTGGTAAGGCCACTGACGTATAAGATCAACTACCATTTGTTTACTGCTGTTTGAAATGGAAAGGTGAAGGCTTTATGGGGCTCGTTGGAATTCACAAGTTGTCATGGGCTAAGACACAAAACAGTGGCTAAACTGTTGACGTTCCGAATAGAGACTTCATTGATCTTTCCAAGTGGGTGCGATACCTACATTCCCCCAAGTGAAAGCTCAGAAATCTTCCCTCTCATTTAAGACATGATTCAAGCACACTCGAAAACATTTTTGAGGAGCCTACCTTTCCTTTACTTTCAATAGTATTAGCATAGTCCTTTCTCATAAATTACATCATTCTGTTATTTCGTTATTTTTAAAAAGTGACTTGAGGTTTCTTTAAAAAAGATTTTATTTATTTATTTTTAGAGAGAGGGGAAGGGAGGGAGAAAGAGGGGGAGAGAAACATCAGTGTGTGGTTGCCTCTCATGTGGTCACCACTGAGGACCTGGTCCACAACCCAGGCAAGTGCCCTGACTGGGAATTGAACTGGCGACCCTTTACTTTGCAGCCCATGCTCAATCCACTGAGCTACACCAGCTGGGGCATTATTCTGTTATTTTTGATTCACTTAAATATTTACTAAGCATGTGCCAAATCTTTTATTAGGTAGGGAGAAAATAATGCTGAGCAAGGGAGTGTCAGATCCACGCCCCTTAAAAGTATCAGATCACCAGGGAGCAGGACCGAGAGTTGCTCCCGCAGCGCACCTGCAGGCTCAGACTCCAGAGTCTGGCAGACACCGCTGCTCTGTCCCTCTCTCCCTGCAGACCTGCCACTTCGGAAGTAGCTGCATCAGCCCCAGCCTTGGCTCCTGCCCCGCCCCCTTGGCTTCTCCAAGAGAGACAGATGTTTGGGAAGGACAAAGAACCTGCTTCTAAACCACAATGCAGTGCCACAGGCCACCCCTTTTTGGTGATATTCTTCTAATGGTAACAGTTTCTGTAGAGTCTGCATGACTTACATTTCCTTTTTCCAGAAGCAAAAGACAGGTGTAGATGCTATCACCCTGTTCTTACAAAGTCACAGGTTTGCACCCCCCCCCCCCCCCCAGTCATTGTAATTCGCTCCATCAAGGATCTTGTGCCCAAGGAGCATACTATCTGGTCAAGAAAGCAACAAATAAAGACAGGAGAGCTTCTGGGGGCCGGGCCAGCAGAGGCGGACAGGAGCTCATTTCTGCACGTTCCAACACCGGTCACTGTGTCAGGAAGAGGACGACACCAGCTGTGGAGAGCTGCGATGTGCCCGAGGGAGGGTGTTTTCACTAGAGGAAAAGTGCATGTATAGGGGTAGAAAAAGGGGCATTCATGGCATGACATGGCAAGGAGAAGACAGGCCCACCTGCAGCTCTGGGCTTAGTATGGGTGGAAATGCAGATACTCTGCCTAGAGATACTCCCCAGGGGTCCCCGTGGCTCCCCATGGCTCACAGAGAACTTTGCTTGTGGAGAAAACAACTCATGTGGCCCTCTGCCCATCACTGCTACCATCATAAAGCCATCAAAGATAGAAATGAGGAGAAAACAGCTCATTTCCTCATCCTTTGCTGAAAGCATCAGTTTTCCATGGGCAACTTTGTAAATTAAATATTTTCCTGTGCTAAGGGGTAGGCGAGTTTCCTTAGTAAACAACAGGTCTCTAACCTGAAGGACATACTCACATGCTCACGAGCTTGAGGAGGTCACACTCAGCAGCCTCAGTGTCCCACAGCACCCTCCATGGATCAGGGTGGAAAAGCAGAGTTCCCCAAATGGCCACAGCCACGCATTGCATGTCTCTGAAGAAAAAGGCTCTCAAGTGCCAAGAACTTGAGCCAAGAAAGAGACCATAAAAGGTGCATTTCTCATTCAAGGTGAAGCAGTCGGTACAAAGCTGTTCTGTCTGAGGTTTGTGAAGCTGCCTGTGCACGAGTTGGACTGCGAACTTGACTGGCAGCCAATTGTAAGCCAGCAGTGCTGAAACCCTGTTCTATATGTCCACACCAACGTGTATGCATGGCGTCATTGTGGACCAGGCTGGTAATCAAGAGCATCCTGTGTGAGGACAACTGCATCACAGAATAAATACTGGGCTCATATACCACCACAGCCCAAGACTTTTCCAAAGAGACTTTCAACATACATCATCGTGAGCATTATACAGTGCTCTGTTTGTGCTGCCTGAGGTTTTCTCAGGGATGCAGGGAAGTCTTCTCTGGTGAAATGCAGTGGATTCAAAGGTTCAGGAAGCTTTAGATTCATTTTTCCTCTAAACAGTGAGAGAGGAGAGCAAACTAAAGGGGTGAACCTCAGAGGCCATTTCCAAGCCTATCAGGGAAGTGACAGAACATACCTCTCACTGTGCCTCCCTTTCAAAAATAAGGGTTCCCTTCCCTTTCCGCCCCTTTTCAAACTTTCGTCTCATTAATGCCCAAAGCAAACCTTCCTTAGAAAGCTGCTCAGATCACGCTTCCCAGGACATACTGGGAGCACTCTGGCCTCTGTAACTTTATGCCTGCCTGCCGTTCCCTCTGGGCTGGGGTTCCCTTTCCGTTCTCTCTGGTTATCTAAATTAAGTCTAGATGTCAAGATTCATCTCAAATATCTCCAGAGGAACTTCCCTGACCACCACTGTCCACTTCAGAGGTTCTTGCCCTTTAGCCATCATAGCTTCATTGAGTGGCCCTAAGTATTCCCTTTTAGCACTGTGTGTGACATGATGCCTTGTACACTTATTATCTGTGAGCTAACTCCCTAACTAACCCGAATGCTTATGTAGAGGATAGACCATGTATGATTTATGTTTTGGTAAATATCCAAATTCCTTATGTCTAATTTTAAAATATTTATTGGTTCTCCAAATCAATGAAGACACATTTAAGAGCAAAGTTATTTAGAATTGGGAAGATTCATTGATGAAATAAATCATCTATAACCAAAGCAATACCACCTCAGACAACAAGCAGACATGAATGGCCTTCATGCATGCAATGCTCTTTCCAGTTTCTTACCAAACCCACAACATTGCTTATTTTGTGATTCAGAGCTAGTACACTGAACATCTGAAGCCCAAACAAGATCCTGCCACTGACTGGTATGGTGATGGATGCAAAGTGGGAGAGAGAAAAGGAAACATATTTCCAGACTGGGAGGCTGTGGGGAGGCTATCACTGGCTACTCTGGTAACGGCCAGCCAGGATACTGATCTGGGGTCTGTCTAGTTCTAGCTCTTGGAGGTTTGGGGAGAAACCCTGGGTCAGGATGGGGAATAGAGGAACTACCAATCTGTTTCAATCTAAACTTCTTGCAGCCTCGGCTAAACCTCCTCTCATCCACTCTTGCTGTCCATATGTCATGCCATCTGCATTGGACTTGATCACTTCCATGTCTGAAAGCCCCTAAACAGCAGTAACTCAAAATCTGCTTTTTGTATTGAGGTATAATTCAGATGCTGTCAAATTCATCCTTTTCAGATGTACAATTCAGTGGTTTTTAGGGCATTCACAAAGTTATACAGCTATGACCGTGGATTGCAGAATGGTTTTCATCACCCTGAAAAGAAACTCCATGCCCATTCGCAATTATATCCTCTCCTCTGCTTCCCTCAACTCCGGGGACCCACTAATCTACTTCCTGTCTCTATGGATTTGCTTATTCCTGACAGTTTATTGAAACAGAATCATGCAATCTGTAGCCTTATACGTCTGGTTTCTTCCACTTAGGATAATATTTTCAAGGTTTGTCCATATTGTAGAATGAATCAGTGATGTAGTCCTTTTTATGGATGAATCATACTTCACTGTGTGCTCATACAATATTTCCATCCCTTTATCAGTGGTTGGACACTTGGATTGTTTTCACTTTTGGCTGCTGTGTGAATAGTGCTCGATAAAAACTGGTGGAGTGAGGGTTTTTGGGGGGACGTGTGTTTTAAGTTCTCTTGAGCATATACCTGGGAGTGGAATTGCTGGGCCATATGATCGTTCTGTGTTGCCCTTCTGTTTCCCAAAGTGATCATGCCATTTTTCATCTACACCATCAGTATACAAGGGTTCCTATTTCTGCACACTCACCCCAATACTTCTTATTACCTGTCTTTTTAATTATGGTCATTCCAGTGTGTGAGTGAAGTGGAGTTTCACTGTGGTTTTGATTTGCATTTCCCTAACCATAGACTGTATTTTTCATATATTTATTGACCATTTGTATTTCTTTGGAAAAATGTCAATTCAAAATTTTTGCCCATTTTTAAATTGGGTTGTTTTTTCTCTTTATTATTGAGTTGCAAGAGTTCTGTATATATTCTCAAAATTCACATTTAATGTCGTATTTATCAGCTGACTACCACAACAGTTTCACAATATAATCCCAAGCATGTTCACCTTCTATACTACTTCTAAAATATTGATTGGTCCTCCTGTTTGGCAATACAGCTTTCTCTCTGAGTATTTTCTCCTGTGTCTGTGCCCTCACCTGGCTATAATTGCTGTATCTGGTTGAGGAAAAGAAGGATTGCAGACCCCCTTGGGCAGGTGGTGGGGGTAGCCATTTTCTAATTGTATCTGTATTAGGTTTTTTAAAATCATTACTCTTATATCGTTATTACTTTTGTCTCTCTGCATACAGTGTTATACTCAATATAATTAAGTATATACTATGTACTTCTTACTTCAGGGTTAACTTACTTCAGGGTTAATGAGAAAAAGTCAGAGACGAAGCTTAAGGAAAAATATATAATTTTCATCTCCATTTTTACATTTTCCTGAAATTTTAATAAGTATTAGAAAAAGATAAACACATGTATCATGATTTTCTTTTCTCATGGACTATTATTTGATATATATTAAATAATAACCATTTTTATATTAGTTTTTATTCATGTTTCACAAATTACCACAAATGTAGAGGCTTAAAATAATACTCTTCTGCCCTGGCTGGTGTGTCTCAGTTGGGTGGAGCATCGTCCCATGGACCAAAAGGTTGTGGGTTTGATTCCTGGTCAGGGTACATACCTAGGTTGTGGGTTTGATCCCTGGTTGCGGTATGTATTAGAGGCAACCAATCAATGTTTTTCTCTCTCCCCCGCCCCTTCCTCTCTCTCTAAAATCAATAAACATACTTTAAAAAGGCACATTTATGATCTCAGTTCCATGGATCAGGAGTCCAGGCACCAAGGACACAGAAGGGGTGTCACAATTCCTCTGCCATGAAGATAACATTCAAGTGTAGGGGGAGACCCAGTAAGGAAGCAAATATAAGTAGAATATCAATGTGATATTTTTAGAGTAAGGCAAGATCATGTTTGAGACTGGCACCCAGGAGAAAAACACTATAGCATGCAAATCTGTCAAAAGCCATAATGAGTGCTTTTAACCTTGAGAGAAGAAACAAAACACTTAAAAGTAAACTAATGGAGGAAAACAGTGGCGGATGGAGCAGCTTCCAGCTGGAGGCTGCATTCAAACTCTTACACCTCTCACACCTCTCAGAGCCCCAGCTTCCGCTCTTTTCTGGCTGCTGCCGCCCACTATCATCTTGGTCCCGACCACACCTCAGTTCAAACGACTGTCAGCTCCCAGGGTCTTTTAAACATCCTTGGCTCCCACATTCTTCCCAGTCCATCACCCATTTCAGGAGCCCAGGTGGCTCGGATTTACTCAGTCCCTCTTGGACTGTGAACTCTAACCTTACAGGTGTCACCTTATGGATACTGGGCCACCTGAGAGTGACCCTGCTGGACATCTCATTTCTTTCCCCACTGGGGCCCAAAGCTTTCTATCAGGCAAGCCATATGTAGTGGGACCTACAGAAGCAGAACTGGGCTTTCAGCTGAGAGATGCAGTCAGCTGCACTTGTCTTAACCCTGACCTTCTAAATTAGACATGCCCACCCAAGCACTCTAGGGCTAATAGCTAGAAAGCACAAGAGAAACATGCTGGCTATAAAACACCAAGCTGAGCTTCGGGCTTTCCTTCACCATTCAGAGCAATTCTCTCTCTCTCTTTTTTTAAAAAAATTATTTATTGTTGTTCAAGTATAGTTGTCTGCATTTTCCCCTCACCACTCCCCCCACCCCAGCCATCCCCACCTCCCTCCCCTCATCCCACCCCTCCTTGGTTTTGTCCATGAGTCCTTTATAGCTGTTCCTGAAAACCTTTCCCCACTCTTCCCCCACATTATCCCCATCCTTGCCCTCTCTGGTTACTGTCAGATTGTTCTTAATTTCAATGTCTCTGGTTATATTTTGCTTGCTTGTTTGTTTTGTTGATTAGGCTCCACTTAAAGGTGAGATCATATGGTATTTGTCTTTTACTGTCTGGCTTATTTCACTTAGGATAATGTTCTCCAGTTCCATCCATGCTGTTGCAAAGGGTAGGAGCTCCTTTTTTCTTTTTCCTGTGTAGTATTCCAGCTGTAAATGTACCATAGTTTTTGATCCGTTCATTTACTGATGGGCACTTAGGTTGCTTCCAGCACTTGACTATTGTAAATTGTACTGCTATGAACATTGGGGTGCATAGGTTCTTTTGGATTGGTGTTCCAAGGTCCTCAGGATATAATCCTAGCAGTGGAATTGGTAGGTCAAAAGGCAGTTCCATTTTTAGTTTTCTGAGGGAATTCCATACCATTTTCCACAGTGGCTGCACCAGTCTGCATTCCCACCAACAATAGTACACTAGGGTTCCTTTTTCTCCACATCCTCTCCAACACTTGCCGTTTGTTGCTTTGTTTATGATGGCCATTCTGACTGGTGTGAAGTGGTACCTCACTGTGGTTTTAATTTGCATCTCTCTGATGGCTAGTGACATTGAGCATCTTTCCATATGTCCTTATCTCTTACTTCATTCCTGCATTAACTGCAGTTCTCTCTCTACCCTTATTCAAATCTTCGTTTTACCTCTTTTTCTGGTCTCTTGGAATTGACAACAGATTTTGGCTTCCTAGAGGTAAACCCTCACTTTCTCTTACTCTTCCACACTCAATTCAACCCAGCTCCAGCCTGGGAGGCCATCCTAGCTTGGGCCAGCCCAGGCACTGATGAGGAGTGGGCTTCTAGGGTTATCACAGAGGGTGGGGATGAGAGGCAAGAAGCTGAGTCGGGTGCCAACAGGTTTCCTTCTTTGACACCTGAATAAAGGGTCACCCTTAAGGCCATGACTTAGAAGTGAACCTTAAAGACAGGCTTCCAGAAACTGTCTCCAGCTACACCCTGAAGCTTCTCAATAGCAGCTAATTGGTCCACTGGCCCAGATGGTCATCAGGGACCTGACCTCCCAATCAAAGAGCTTTGGAAGTTTTAGCTACACGTGGTGACTTTGCCTCCCCCTCTCCTGTCCACTGCCACATCTGACCACCAGAATCTGCCCTGCTCCCCCCACCTTGACCTGGGTGCAGTCAAATCCCGAGTAATTGTCAAGCTCCTCAGGTGATTCTGAGCTGCTGCCCTGTTGTAAATTACTGTGATTAAAGGAAGATGGAAAAAGATCTGAAAAGCAAAACCCAGAAAGCATATTAAAAGGTTTCCTGTTATAGTGAGAAGCATGTTCTCCAATTATGCAGTCTTAAAAATGCCCTTTCAGCTTATATATTTGGAGTAATTCCTCTGGATAATCCACTCAGAGGATAAAAAAATATTTTCAGGAATCCACACTGCTAATCTGGTACTTTAATGGTTTCAGTCAACAGTCTAGCTTTTCAAATTGAGGAACTGCTCAAAACAAGATGATGAACTTTCAGTGAAAGTGGGCCTGTCCCAGGGGCCTCCAACCCCACTATAATAGGAAGAGAGTGGAGGGCTCTGGTTTTCCTCAGAATGCCTCCAGCTGAAGGCCTGCCTCCATACGGAGCACTTCAGCAGGGTCCCAGCCGGGACTTTCCAAAGCAGAGCAGTTCCAAAGTCATAAACATGCTGGCTGTTTTGGAAAATGTGAGAATCTCTGTTCATCATCAGTTTGTAATTGTTAAAGTTTTACAAGTGAAGTTAAAAGGAAGGAGTTGGGTAACAAATTTCTCAAATCAAAATAACAAAGACAAAATTATCCCAAATACATTACTCTGGATGACATAAATGGGTCATGTTTGTTCTTTAATAGAAATTCTTTTGCTCTCTCTCATTTTTTCCTCAAGAATAGTCTAGATAGTCTTTGATAGGTAAGATCTATTTTGTAAGCAAAATTTCATGAAAATAAAAGTGAAAAAAGAAGAAAAAGAATACAGTCTGAAAAGTTCACTCCAAGGCATATGCCTGGTAGTTGGAATTTGCCTGCTTACTACTCTAGGCACATATGTCAAAGCAACAGCGAGAGAGGCACTTCCCCCCACCAGCCCCAGGGACATCAGAAGGGGCCAGGAACACGTTAGGTGGGGAGAAAGACGGATCAGGACCTATAATGAGGTCCCTTCGCCCTACAAGTAGGCCTCCTGTGAGGATCACCCATCTTCCAAGCCTGTTCCCTCCCTGCCTGCTACTCCACTTTGGTCTGTACAACTGTCAGAATTGACCTTTTGACAGCAGACTTTCATTCTTAATGTGCTTTCACATTTCCCTGCCCAGTGAAAATCTGGTTTGTGGATTATTGTGCCCCAGACATATCCATTTGCATTTTTCCATGATGATTCGAATTTCGTCCCTGCCATTCCCATTTTCCTAATTCCTTTAGGTTATATTCCTTTGCTTATGCTGGTGTTTGTCAGATTTCTCCCTTCAATATCATCTGTGAATTTCATTTTCAAGTGCTTTCTTATTCCCCAAGGTCGTTAATAAAGACAAGTCTGAGTGAAATGGGGGAAAGGTCAGCTTCCCAACCCACCCTGGAGACCACCCTCCCCAGCCAGCCCAGTGTCCTGGAGGCTGTTGACTTCCATCCAGCACATTTTTCCATCCACATGACAGGATGGTCAGCCAAAATGATCTGCCTTCATTTATGCCACGTCTCAGGACCCTTTATTAACTGCCAAACTTCAGAATTCAGGGATAGAACATCTGTTCCTGTCAGTTTTTATGCTGGGGTTACACACAAAGGAAAAGGGTTTGCCTTCGCCTTAAGAACCACATGGGGAATTGTTGTCAATTTAATATGTGCAATATGGAAACATGATCCTCCCTCTCCCCACGGTGCGGGAAATTACATTTCCTCTATGCTTCCAGATTGTTCTGAGGACTCCCGTCACTCTTTATATTGGTGTACAGGTCAAGCCATCTCCCCTTTAAGAGAGTCAGCAGGCAACCAAAACCATTCAGTCCTTCCAAAATTATTTCGAAGTTGGCCTGCAATGTTTCTCTGCCACTGAACCCCTGAGTTCTCTTTGTGTAAAGTGAGTTCTGATCAAGGCATGACTTTTCCAACTGGCAAAGCTTAATTCCATGTAAGTCTTAGAAAGCAGGAAAGGGGTTGAAATTGGGTTGCTCAAGGAAGAGATTTAAAAGTGATATTTAAGGATAGAAGGAACCCTAGAGAGAGTTCTTCTTTACTTGAACTGACTTCTGACACTAACTAGTTCTATGGGCTTGGCCAGTTGCTCAACCTGCTTGAGCAAATTTTATGTGTTAGGATGAGATTGGAACTAAACAGTCCAAGGCCACTTCCAGCGATACACCTATGAGTTTGTCTGAAGAAGTGCACAGGGTACAGAAAAGAGTGTTTCCTTCCCAACAGATGTTCTCACAGCAGAGGGAATGATGGTAGGCCTGATACCTGGGGCCCCTTAAGAATTGTGGAGCTCTCTTTAAGATCTCAAAGGGCTGAATGAATCATTTTGACTATAGCACTTTTTAAAAATAGCATCATGGAAAAGATAAGCTAAAAGTCAGCTTTGGTCCAAAACTGTGAAGCATCTAGAGATTGTCTCTGTTCTTTACACATCAGCTTTTTAAAGTACTTTCTCACGTAGCTCCCATGCTCATCCTCCTTGGTTGGGGGAGGTGGTCTAACCTATGATCCAGTCCTAAGCACTTCATTCAGGTGCACTTAAGTGACACAAAGTGGACTCCTTAAGGTAGCATTTAATCCATTTATTCTTGAAATATTGAGTACCTATTATGTGCCAGGCATTGGGATAAAAATTGGATACACAAAAATGAATAAGATAGAGCTCCTACCCTTGGAGTTCACTCTTTAACACCGGAGTCAAGTAGGTGAATAGACAATTGTAACATGTTGGCAAGAATGGCTCTTAAGATTTCTCATACAGCTTATAGTACAAATCAGAACATTTTTAAAAGTAAAAGTTGCAATATTAACTAATATGCCACAGAAATGCAAAAGCCAGGTCCACCATAGGCAAACCAGAATATGTGGTCATCCTAGCTAAGCAGAAAAGCATGGCTATCAAGCCCCCTTATGTCACCACCAAGATTGGGTCACACATTATGCACGTAAGACCCTCACCTCAGAGAGTCAGGCGATGCCTGAAACAAAATCAGCAACAGTTTTCAATCGTATTTCAGATGACTGTTGGTGACTTTTTTTGTAAACTATGCTATTCATCACTGTTTTTCTTCCTCCCTCCCTTCCTTCCTCCCTTCCTTCCTTCCTTCCTTCCTTCCTTCCTTCCTTCCTTCCCTCTCCCTTCCCTTTTTCCTTTCTTTATAATAGCTCCCTAGCTCAAGTGGTTATTAGAAGAACTTAACATAGAAAGCTAGTATGCTAGGTGTCTATTCTATGAGGGAATAACTTTCTGGTTCCTCACAAGACAGCTCCTGGAAATATGTTCACCTGACCCCTCTTCTGACAATTTCAGTTTACTTCACTGTAAAGTCCCTAAGACACAATCCATGGGGCCAATCTCAGAAGACTGGACTACAGGTCGAATTGTTTGATAATAAATTTCTTCCTCCCTCCAGTTCTTCCATATTGGCTCCACAACACACTGACTTGAGTATAATACCCTTTTAAGATTTTATGAGTTTCTATGGCAGGGAATTACTTTTCTGCACCATTAGCCACAGTCTAAGGTTGTGGGCTTTCTTTCTTTCTTTTTCTTTCTTTCTTTCTTTTGCTAAGAAGTTAGGTTCATTTATGTTTATTTTGTGGTAAAAATAATGTCTTTTTCACACCTCATTGTTAATGATGCTGGATCTTTCATAAGATTACTCCTTAGCCCTATCACTCAACATATATTATAAAAATAATCATACTCTAGCACTTCCTGAAATTTTCTCTCCAAAACAACTGGTAATTTGGGTGAGCCCAAGGAGACCAGTTGTCTACCAGGCTAAGCCCTCTACATGAGTCACTTCCATCTTCCATCTGGAGGTATAGTCAGACCTTGGGGACAAAATGGAGCAGTCACTCATGACCTCCATTCCTCCACAGTTACATCATCCAGAAAAATGGCTTCTTTCTTACAAGGATATTGACAGTGTGGGTCTGGCCTCATATTTATCATCCCAAGTCACAAATATGATGAGGTCTGTTCAGAAAAAGTCCCACCATTGTTACTATAATGAGAATGGTTTGTGCGACGTGATGTAACTTGGAAGCCAAGGAGAGTGCACTGGAATGTGCATGTGTGAACAATGATGACTTCACTATACTAGTTAGTGGGAGTGGTAGATGCCATTGAGTGAGCATGTATATTGTGTGGCTGTCACATTCAAAATGACCAAGTGAATAGAGCAACAAATCTGCATCAAATTGTGTGTTAAGCTTGAACATTCCTCCACAGAAACTATTTGGATAATTCAGAAGGCCACAGTTCTGGGCAACTGGTGATTTGCAGCTTCATCATGACAATGTGCCCGCTCATGCATCATGTCTCATGCAGAGGTTTTTGACAAAACATCGAATCACCCAGGTGACTCAGCCTGCCTACAGCCCAGATTTGGTACCCTGCAACTTCTGGCATTTCCTAAAACTAAAAATCACCTTTGAATGGGAAGAGATTTCAGACCATGATGAAATTCAGGAAAAATAAAATGGGGCAGTTGATGGTGATTGGGAGAACTGTGTGAGGCACCAAGGTACCTAATTTGAAGGGGACTGAGGCATCATTGTCCTATGTACAGTGTCTCTTGTATCTTCTTCAATAAATGTCTCTTTTTTGTATTACATGGCTGGATACCTTCTGGACAGACCTCATATAAGTGCCAAATCAACATATCACTTAGCTGGTAAATAGCTCCACAACTTGAATTAAATGGACACCCAATCAGAACTTATTCTCTGCCTTGAATAACTATTAAGAAAGGAGGGCAGAAGAGACAGTCATAGGGATGATTGTTTAGAATGTTTTAAAGGGACTCCAACTTGAGAACCTATATAAATTGCATACTTAAGAATGGAATGATAGAAGTGGGCCTTGTAGAACAAGGAAAATGACAAGTATCCCCCATCAATCTCTCTACTCAGTGTTGTAGTAGAGATCCCAGCAGCATAATAAGACAAGGAGAAGTAATATGCAGGGCAAGATAAAAAAGGAAAAAAATAATTTGTCATTATGGGTAAATGATAATATTTCCTAAATAGGAAATTCAAGAGATTCTAAAAAAGACAAAAATATTCATACACAGAGAAAAAGAAAATCGCAAGCTAAGAATCAATACACAAAAAAATCAGTGACCTTCCTTTTCTATTCCAGCAGCAGCAAAATGGACAATTTAATTTTAGAAAGAAATTTGAAAAAGGCTCTAGCCTTTTTCAGAACAACAACAGAAACAAAAATTACAGGATGAACAGGAATATATTAATAAAAGATGGACAAAACTTTATAGAAAGTATTACCAACTACATAGAAATAAGAGAAAACACTAAAATAAAAAGATATGTTGGACACATAGTTGGGAAGTTTTAATATCATTATGATAATCATTTGCTCATTCATTGTCATTCACAGCACTGTCTTGACACTTTTTTGTGTGGAAATTGACAAATTGATTATAAAACTCATATGAATGAATGAAGGATCAAGAATAGTTAAGGCAATTTTAAAGAAAAATAATAAAAACAATTCTTACCATGCTAGCTGCTAAGAGTTGCTCTAAAGCTGTAGTAATTGAAACAAGCCTAGCCCAGTATGCTGATAGAATAGACTCACATCTACACGAAAACTTCATGAATGACAGCCATGGCTACCAGTCAGCAGAGAAAGGATGAACTACTCAACAAACAATGGCAGGACAACTAGCTATTCATGTAGGATAAATAAATTTAAAAATTAGTTTCCTATGAAAAATTGTCTCATGTAGATTAAAAGCTTAGATGTTGAAACAAAGCAATGCTGTAAAACTTTTCAAGAATATACAGAAATATATCCTTACAACATTGGAGTAAGGACCTGGTGTAAAGCCCCAAAGGTACAAACCACAAAGGGAATGATTGGTAAATTTAATTTTAACAAAGTTAATAACTTTTGGGTGAAAATATAAACAATACAAAGAAAAGATATGCCACAAATTAGAAGATATTTCTAACTCTTATAATAAAAAAGAATTAGTATCCAGAATCTACAAAGATTCTTCAAATCAATAGTAACAATAAAAAACCAAACAAAAATGGACAGAGGGTATGAACATATAAACAGGATATTTACAAAGAAGAAAACTGAATGGCCAAAAAATTCGTGAAATCATTAAGAAAATATTATTTTGTACCAATAGGATTAAAACATTTAAAAGTCTCACAACACACACGCTAGCAAGGATGTGGGAAACAGCAGACATATAGTGTTGGGGAGAGAGTAAATGTCCACTAACACTTTGGGAGGCAAGTTCATATTATCTAGAAAAACTGAATATAAACATACCCTGCCACCAGGTAATCTTGCTTCTGGGTAATTGCCCTAGGGAAACTCTCAGGTGTGTGCTCAAGAAGACTTCTACACAGTTGGTTGTTCTAATGTTATTTTTAATAGCATTATGCTGGAAACCATATAAAAGGGCATCCATGGGGAATGGATAATCTGTGGTATAGTCATATAATGGAATATTAAGCCACTGTTAAAATGAATAAATGTATCATTCCATAGCTTGTAATGTGCCTAAACCTGGAAGATATCAAGTCCAGCAAAAATAAGGAAATTTATAGAGTATTTTTTCTGTATGTTTTAAAAATTCAAAATAATACTATATCTTGAGAACATAGACTAACTGAAAGATAGTGGCTATTTCCTGGAGGGGAAAGAAGTAGAGTTTATTATCTGTAATGTTTTGTTTGTTTTTAAAGAAAAAAATCTGGATTAAATATAGCAAAATATTAACATCTGTTAAATCTGGATTGTAGATGCATGAATATTTGTAACTTTCTTGCTTTTTTGTTTGTAATGAACATTTTTACAACAAACAAAATAAAATATCAAATATTAAATAAAGAACTAAATCAACAGATGAATAAACTAGTGATGAATGGACACCCCAGATAGGGCATTTTATAACAGAGTGGTAGAATGTGACAGCTACAAGTATCCTTAGCAGAACCTAATCTTAACACCACACTGGACACATTTACAAGTTGACACCTAGAGAAATTCAATGACTTCAAAGCCTCACTAGCAGCCAGAAACGGAATCCAGGCTTTCTAACTTGCAGTCCAGGACTCCCACTATGCCTAAGGTGTTGAATATATATCATTGCCATCTTCAATAGATGATACACAAAACTACAGGCCTAAGGGATGGTATGGAGAACTGATGGCGGGACTTTCCTCAATAACCCGAAGTCATTCCCTAAAGGCCTCTCACGTAAAAAGTAACATTTGTATTTTGAGAAATATACTTGGAGAACACTACATAGCTTGTTTACATAATGGTTTCACTTTTAACCTTATTATAACTTCTGCCAACTGTCAGTTATGGGAAAACAACATGACAGAAAAAGAACTATCTCAAGGAAAAACTCACTGGGGCTATAAGAACACATCCCACCCCTGCCCCAGCGTATTACATGGTTGGTGGAAGATGGCACCATTCAACTCCTTCATCTTTCTGAAGTTGAGTCCTCGAAACCCCACCAGGTCAATAACACCCAATATTCTTTCTCCAACCATCTCCATTCTAGTCTCTTAAGTAACCTCCAGATGCCCTGATACAGATAATTCACTGGGAGAATCTGAAGAGAGTGAGCCTCCCTATTTCTTCTTGGTGTCTTCTCCCCATTTACCTTATCTATGGTCACCCAAGGCTTCATTCATAGAGTACACATTTGAATTGAAGACTGTGTTTTCAAAGTTCTTTCCAGTGCCTAGTACTTTATTGTAATTAACAAAAAAGCTAGTTTTATTAAATGCTCACTAAGGGCTAGACATTTTTCTTGTACTTTTTGATTATTAACTCATTTAATCCTTGTAAAAATCCTGTGAGGTGATTACAATAATTACCATCACTTTAAAGACAAGGAATCCCAATCACAAGACTTAAGAACATGTTCCAAGATCACACTAATAAAGATGTGGAAGAAGATTCAAAGCTAGATGGTTAGGTTCCTGAGCCTAAGCCATCTCATACTACAACACCGTCACTTTATTCTTTGAGTGGCTACTTGTTATTGGAAAAGAACTAAAGAGAAACAGAGACACTGAGACATTACTCCAGTTAGAAGTCAAGAAGTGTGATGCTTTGTTCTTTTGGCACGAGGTTTCTGAGTGATTTGTTGGTGTGATAACAGAGCAAAGGTTTGCGCACAGTGGGCTTTGGGACTGGACTGGAACTGGGGCTGGACTGGGGTAGGTTGCTTTTGTGTAATTTTCTTTGTCTATAAGTCTGTAATTCTGTAATTTTCATAGCCAGTTTTGAAAATTCTTTTTAACTCAAATTGGGTCAATATCAAAATAAGAAAAATCATCTTACAATGATAGAAATTAGGTCACAGTTAACTCATAGATGAACAATGTGAGTTGTGGGGACACAGGCACTATATTTCTCTTTTTCTTCTTCCCACCATTCCTGTAATGTATATACCATGTGTTCTTTATTCATTTACCTGTGGATGGACACTTAGGTTGTTTCTATACCTTGACTATTGTTAATAATGCTGCAATGAACATGGAGGTGCAGATATCTCTTTGAGACTGTGATTTCATTTTTTGTGCATAAATACCCAGAAGTGGTTCATAGAATAGTTCTATTTTTAATTTTTTGAGGAACCCAGATAGTGTTTTGAACAGTGGCTGCACCAATCTGCATTCCCACCAACAGTGCACAAGGGTTCCCTTCCCTTCATATTCTTTCTGGCACTTGTAATCTTTTGACTTTTTGGAAATAGCCATCCTAACAAGTGTGAGGTAGTATCTCCTTTGGTTTTGATTTGCATTTTCCTGATGATGTGTGATGTAGAGTACCTTTCATACACTTATTAGCCAATTATATGTCTTCTTTGGAAAATTGTCTCTTCAGATCCTTTACCCACTTTTTAATCAAGTTTTTTTTTTAAGCCATTGAGTTGTTTGTGAGTTCCCAAAACCACTTTCTATCTTTTGGGTATTAACCCTTACCAAACTGATGATTTGCAAATATTTCCTCCCATTCTGAAAGTTGTGTTTCCATTTTGTTGATCATTTCCTTTGCTATGCAGCAACTTTTTAGTTTGATGTAATCTCACTTATTTTTGCCTTTGCTGCTTGTATTTTTGGTGTCATATCCAAAAAGTTGTTGCCAAGACCAATGTCAAAGAGTTTTTTTCCCTTTTCTTCTAACAGTTTTATGGTTTCAGATCTTGGTTTAAGTCTTTAATCGAGTTTGAGTTGATTTTTGTGTATGGTGTGCCACAGGGGTGCAGTTGCATTCTTTTGCATGTGGATATCGGTTTGTTGGTTGCATATTTATGGCTTTATGTCTGGGCTCTCTATTCTGTTCCTAAGTATCTTATTTGATGTGTCCGTTTTTTTGCCTGTATCATACAACTTTTATTATAATTATGTGATACAGTTATATAGTTTTGTAATAGTTTAAAGGTAAGAAGTATGATGCCTCCTTCTTTGTCCTTCTTGCTTAAGATCACTTTAACTATTCGGGGTCTTTTGTTATTTCATAAGAATTTTAGGATAGTTTTTTTTCTCTTTCTGTGAAGTATGCCATTGGTATTTTATAGAGATTTAATAAACCTGTGGATTGCTTTGTGTGGAATTGGTATTTTAACAATATTAATTCTTCCAACACATGAACATGGGTGTCTTTTCATTTATTTGTGCTCTCTTCAATTTCTTTCATTAATGTTTTATACTTTTCAAGGCAGATTTTTTTTTACCTCATTAGTTAAACTTATTCCTAAGTGTTTTATTCCTTTTGTTGCTATTGTAAATGGGATTGTTTTCTTGATGTCTTCTTTCAATAGTTTGTTGTTAGTAGATAGAAATGCAACTGATTTTTATATGTTGATTTTGTACCCTGAAACTTTATTCTATTCATTTATTAGTTTTAACATTTTTTGGTAGAATTTTAGAGTTTTCTGTATATAAGTTCATGCCATCTGCAAACAAACACAATTTTACTGTTTTCTTTCTAATTTGGATGTCTTTTATTTCTTTTTCTTGCCTAATTACTCTGGCTAGGATTTCTAATATTATTTGAATAGGAGTGGTGAGAGTGGGCATTCTTATCTTGTTCCTGATATTAGAGGAAAAGTTTTTAGCTTTTTACCATTGAGTATGATGTTAGCTCTGGTCTTGTCATATATGGATTTTATTATGTTGAGGTGCATTTCTTCTACACATAATTTGTTGAGAAGTTTTATCTTGGAATGATATTGAATTTTATCAAATTCTTTCCCCCATCCCCATAATGTATATCCAGCCATATGTATAAAAGGAAACTCACTTAGATGGAAAGTACTTGGAGGTGCATATCCAGTTAAGTTGTTATTATTCCATTCTTCTTTATCTTTCATGTATATAGTCCAACTTGTTTAGAGTGTTTTTCCCACCCTTCAGCAAATCCTAAAACAGGGGCTACAAGGATGTTAGAGCATATCCTTTCTTTAGTGACTCAAAAATAACCTTATTACCTGGCTGGCATAGCTCAGTGGATTGAGCACGGGCTGCAAACCAAAGTATCGCAGGTTTGATTTGCAGTCAGGGCACATGCCTGGGTTGCAGGCCATGACCCTCAGCAACCGCACATTGATGATTCTCTCTCTCTTTCTCCCTCCCTTCCCTCTCTAAAAATAAATAAAGTTAAAAAAATTAAAAAGACCCAATTTTGAAATAAAAAAATCACCTTATTAGAGGGGTCTTCCTGATCATCCTGTAAAAATTACACAATACCCTCTTCACTCCCACTTTTCTGCTTTCTCCCCAAACACCTTGGGCTGCCTGCCACATTATGTATTCATTTGTTTATTGCCTTTCTCCCTCCTCTAGAATGTAAGCACTATCTTTATAGTTAGTGCTTTAACTATAGTTAGTAAAACAGAGATTTACTCTGTCTGCTGAGGTATCTTCAGTGTCTACTGTAGTGTCAGAAATGAAAGCTGGCTCTGTATTAATAGGTATTTCAAAAAAAAAATACCAGAGTTTAGAGAATTTTCTCTTTTTCTTATATTCCCTCTAGTCCTCACTGCTTTGATCTCTCTGGTCCCTTGTAATGCGTGACTTTTTCTGTATCTAATCAAACTTTTCTGGTTATTATCAACACGAGTTTTGGCCTCCTATACACCATCCTATCCTGTCCTGCAGGCAAAGCCTCTTTGGTTCCTCCTGCCCCCACCCAGTGACAGTTCTATCAGTTCATTCCAGTCTTCCTGTTTTCTGGAAATCTGGTGGACTAGAAAGGATCACGGCAGCATTCTCTGCAGTTTGACCTGATGCTCTCATGCCCCGGGGGCCTGGGAATAACATTTCTGCTCCTGCCTTTGCCTGTTCCTCACAGCAGATTCAGTATATTGGCTAACGTTTCCTAGTCTCCTAACTTTGTGTCTCTTGTAAATGGAGACCTGCTCATCTTTCCCTTGGGTGTCATGATGTAATGGGGTTTTGTGTAAATTTAAGGTTTGTTTATTTATTCCCCTTCAACAGTTAATGGGTTATATTGCCAATCATTTTCTTATATATTTGACTGATCTGTTACAGTGATTAGTAACTTTATAATGTGGATGCTAGTAGAGCACTATAAATTAACTTTCTGATTCATTAACAATGGGTGGGTATTAACTATGATTCCTTAACAAAACTATGTTGGAGAGTGGAATAAAATTTAAACAAAGAGATTTCAACAAGCTATAGTGATGTACTGAAACTGGTAGACTGAAATAGAATAGAGATAAATATGAAACCTACATTTAGACAAAAGACAAATAAACCCAGCAAGTTGGCTGAGAGCAAAATAGAGGAATATGGATGGTTTGAAAGCAGATTTTTGTGTTTACTTACCACAATCTGTAAATAAACCCTAACTGTGATGGGGCTGCCAAGAATAAGGTAATAGCAATTCAGGCTCTTTCTAATAGTGTAGTATCCAGGTTAGCCCCACTTTTCTTGATCACACCACATCAGGATCATTCCAGTTTTGTCCTTACTTCTTAAGGTGGACATGGATTAATCAAGGATTCATATAGGGATAGTAAAGACCTTAAATGGAAATTTCAGATTGGAGAAAACAGATTATAGGAGATGAATACTAGGGTTGCTTCAACTTTAAGTTGCTCAGCTGTGGAGTAATTTTGCACCTCCACTTCTATTCTATGAGCAGCAGTGAAATAGAGGAAAAAAAGGAATCGTGAAATTGTCTTTAGCCTTAGGAACCTACAAATTCTAAGGAGACTAAGTGGATCAAAGAAAAGAGAGAGGGACAGTGGTTCTAATTTCTTTAAATTTCTTTTCTTTTTTTAGTGGCAGAATCCTCCCTCCAGCCTTTAGAATATTAAATGTTATATAGGACCTAATTTGGAAAATAAAGGGCAGTTTGAGTGGACAGGACTAGGGGCCCCACCTAGTGGACATGGAGCCCCACCTACTTGGCTCCCCCAACCCCAAAGAAGCCCCTGTGATACCTCTATGGAGCTTAGCATTCCCTAGAAATCAGTGTGAAATCACTAAGGGGAAGCCTGAAAGAAGTATCTTGGATTTGTAAGAAGAAGTAAATTAGAAAATTCTGGGAGAGCATTGTCCAGTTTCTTTAGCTCATTAGATGCACTTTGTCCACATAAGTAAATCCAGGAATGATAGAAAAAAAATGCTGAGGAAATTTTCCAGCTTAATTCCCTTCCACCTATTCTGAGTGCCTGATTTACTGAGCCCCCTTATTTCTTGGTTTTGGTCCTATGTCTTATGTCCCACATTCTCCCCTGCCTCTTCCAATTTAGTGACCTACTTTATGATTTGCTTGTTGTATACAATTGGGTCCACTTATCACCTAGTCACCACTTGTCAGGGGAGAGAAATGGTGGCAAACTTGTAGAGTCCACATGGATAGAAGACCTAAGCATTGGGGTATATTACCTAAAATGCAAGGTCTTGCTACCCCAGAGTAATCTACCTGTGAAATCCCCAAGTAGGGATGCTTAAAGATTTATGCTGGAAGCTGTGGCAGTAATCTGCAGCATCTCCTTCTTCCTGTCCCTTTTAGCACATATGTAGGATATATCTTTGGTCATGGGAAGTGGAAGATAGGAACAGAATGTCATGGCAACATACAGCATCTGTAGCAATCAATCAAAGTCCAACACAGTACATTTGGGCTACTCAGAGAATTTAATAAAGGTTAGGGCAGGATTTGAGGAAATCAACAAAAGATAAAAAGTAGTGCTACCCTGAGGCCTGAAGAGGCAAGGGAAGGACTGGTTGCTAAATCCAGACAGAAAAAAACTGTATAGATGAGGCTGTCCAACAGGAAGTGTTGCCTTCACTAGAGTGAGAAGCTAATGACAGAGTGGTACTAGAGGAGCGATGCTCTGATTTACTCTTCTCCTGCCATCTGCCTTCTTGCTAGAGACTTCCATTGTCTGAACCTAATGAGAAGTCAGATATCAATGGAACCCCTTGGTGGAATCCATACATGCCAGCCTCCTGGGTTTATAGCAGAGCAGAAAATGAATCTGAAAGGACATATAGAAGATATTCACCACCAATCCAGGCCAAGCTTTGTTTCAGCTATGTGGAGACCATAATATTCAGCCCACTTCTCTTTTATTCAAGCCCAATTGTAATCATGTATTTTATTGATGGTTATGTAGTATAGGTAAATAAAAGACAATCTGCTTTTTTTTTTTTGGTGGGCAAGCTCATTCTTACTGAAGTTAATACTGAATATTTTTCCAATTATTTCTCTGGAAAGTGAAGCTGAAAGAGCCATTTAAGGCTACCTGCCTCCATCTCCAGTTTGACATTTGCCTTCTCTGTTCTTCTAAGGAGGCACTTCAGGATCTGAGGTATATGGTTGACTACAACCCTGACATTGGAGAGCATCCTTTCTGCTTTAGAATTCATCCCTGAACGTGATAAGTAAATAACAATTGGCCTGGAATATATAACCTCATTCTGTTCAATTGTTCAAAGACACACATTATATAATGATAAAGGGGGCAATCATTAAGAAGACATAACATTTATTAATATATTAGCACCCAACTTGAGAGCATCAAAATATATAAAGCCATTATTAACATATCTAAAGAGTACATAACAATTGAAGGAGACTTTAACATGCACACAACAACAATGGATAGATCATCCAAACAGAGAGACAAACAACGAGCAAACATTGGCCTCATATGACTCATTAGACCAGATTTAATAGATTTATACCGAACACTCCATCCAAAAGCAATAGAATATACATTATTCTCAAGTGCACATGGAATATTCACTAGGACAGACCATGTGCTGGAACACACAAAAAAGGCTCAATAAATTTAAGAACACTGAAATCATACCAAGCAACTTTTCCAACCACAACTGTATGCAACTAGAAATCAACAACAAGAAAAAAAACTTGAAAAATCACAAATAAGGGGACATTAAACAACATGCTGCTGAGCAACTATTTGGTCAATGAAGAAATGAAAAATAAATGGAGACAAATAAAAATACAACATATGAAAATCTTTGGAAAATGGATAAATTCTAGAATCATAAAACCTCCCTAGACTGAATCATGAAGAAATAGAAAATCTAACTAGACCAATCACTAGTAAGGAAATTGAATAAAAAGCCTCCCCCAAAAGAAAAGTCCAGGACCAGATGACTTCACTGGTGAATTCCACCAAACATTCAAAGAATACTTAACATGTATCTTTCTCATATTCTTGCAATGGCATTTTTAAGAAGAATGAATGCTTCCTAAGTCATTTTATGAGGCAAACAATACCCTGATACCAAACCAGACAAGAACACAGAAAAGAAAACTACAGGCCAATATCTCTGAAGGACATAGATGCAAAAATCCTCAACAAAATAAGAGCAAATCTAAGATAACAACATTGAAAGGATCACATACCACAATCAAGTGAGATTTATTGCAGGGATGCCAGTATTGTTAAACATGTACAAATCAATCAATGTAATACACCACATGAACAAAATGAAGGATAAAAATTTCATGGTCATCTTAATAGAGGCAGAAAAAGCATTATAAGACATAACATTCATTCATGATAAAAATTCATAGTAAAATAGTACCTCAACATAATAAAAGCCATATATGACAAACCCATAGCTAACATTATGCTTACTCAACAGTCAGAAGTGGAAAGTTTTTTCTCTAAGATTAGGAACAAGATAACACTCCCTCTTACTGTTTTTATTCAACATAGTATTGGAAATCCTAGCCAGAGCCATTAGGCAAGAAAAAAAATTAAAAATATAAGGCATTCAAATTTGAAAGAAAGAAATAAAACTCACCATTTGTCAATGACATACTTTTATGTATAAAAAAAACCTTAAAGACTTTACCAAGAAAAACTATCAGAAATAATAAATGACTACAGTAATGTTTCAGGGTACAAAATCAAAATATAAAAATTGGTTGCATTTCTATACACTATCAGAAAAAGAAAAATCATATTTATGGTTGCATCAAAGACAATAATATACCTAGGAATAAACTTAACAAAGAAGGTAAAAAATCTATACACTGAAAACTATAAGACATTGTTGAAAGAAATCAAAGAAAACACACAAAATGGAAAGATATTCTTTGTTTATGAATTGGAAGAAATAATATTGTTAATTATCCAAAGCAATCAGTATTGTCAATTTATCCATATTATCTAAAACAATCTATGGATTCAATGTAATAATCCCTATTAAAATCCCAATGACATTTTTTTACAGAAATAGAACAAAAAATCCTAAAATTTGTATAAAATCAAAAGGGCCAAAGCAATTTTGAGAATAAAGGACAAAGACAGAGGCATCACAGTCCCCAGTTTCAAGCTATACCTCAGAGCTACAGTAATTAAGACTGTATGTTAACAGCAGAAAAGAGATACACACACCAATGGAACAGAATTAAGATCCCAGAAATAAACCCACTCATATATGGACAACTAATTTACAACAAAGGATCAAAGAACATACAGGAGAGAAAGAAAAGTCTCTTCAATAAATGGTGGTGGGACTGCTGAACAGCCACATGCTAAATAAAGGTAGACCAATAACTTATACAATACACAAAAATGAACTCAAAATTGATTCAAAACTTGAATGTAAGACCTGAAACTATAAGCTACATTGAAAAAACAGGCTAAGCTTCTGGACATCAATTTAGTGATGTTTTTGTGACTCTGACTCCAAGGGCAAGGAAAACACAATAAAAAATAAACAAGTGGAACTGCATCAAGCTAAAAAGCTTTTACACAGTGAAGAAAACCACCAAAACAAAAAAAGCAAATAACAAAATAGGAGAAGGCATTTGAAAACGATATTTCTGATAGGAATTAGTACCCAAAATATATAAAGAACTCGTATTACTAAAAAACAAATAAACTAAAAGATCCAAACAACCTGATAAAAAAAATGAGCAGAGCATCTGAATAAACATTTTTCCAAGAAAGATATACAGATGGCTAACAGGTACATGAGATGATGTTCAGCATCACTCATTAGGGACCCACAAATCAAAATCACAATGAGATACCACATCACACGTTAGAATGGGAATGTCCGTTATTATAAAAAAGACCAGAAATAGCAAGTGTCAGAGAGGATGTGGACAAAGAGGAGCCCTCACACACTGTTGGTGGGATTGTAAAGTGGTCCAGCCAATATGGAAAACAGTATGGAGGTTCCTCAAAAAACTGAGAATTGAAAGGCTGTAGGATCTAGCAACTCCTCTTCTGGGTGTTTATTCAAATAATATGCAAATGCTATTAAAAAGATGTATGCACCCCTATGTTCATTGAGGCATTATTTATAATAGCCAAGATAAACAGCCTGAGTATCCATCGATGGATGAATGAATAAAGTAGATGTGGTATGTATACACAATAGAATATTACACAGCCATAAAAAAGATGAAATATTGTCATTTGTGAGAACATAGATGGATCTTGTGAGTATTATGCTAAGTGAAATAAATCAGACAGCAAAGAACACAAACACTGTAGTTTTACTCACATGTAAAATATAAAGCAAAAATGAGCCAAATGAAGAAAAAAGACCCCAAAACAAATTCACAGATACAGGCAATTGATTGGTGTTTACCCTAGAGAGAAGGGGGTGGAGGAAGGGTGAAATGAGTAATGGGGGTCAATTGTATGGTGACAGATGGAAAGCAGACCTTTTGGTGGTTAGCAAGCTATAATGCAGGGGTGTCAAACTCATTTTCACCGGGGGCCACATCAGCCTCATGGTTGCCTTCAAAAAGCCGAATGTAGTTTTAGGTCTATATAAATGTAGCTTTTCCTTAACAGTGAAGGGAGAGCTTGGTGCCACTGCCAGGTAGAAACAAGGTGCCAGGCCTGATAAAACAAGGTGGAGGGCCGGATTTGGCCCTTGAGCCTTGTGTTTGCCACCTGTGCTATAATGTATACAGATATTGAATTATAATGTTGTACAACTGGAACTTACGTAATTTTATTAACTAATGTTAACTTAATTTTAAAAAGATTGGTATGGAACAACAGATATTGTTATTTGAAGACATTATAATAGTTAACACAGAAAATCCAAGGGAGACTATAAACTATTAGCACTGAGAAGTTACTGTCATTTCTACAAATTAATGGATGACAATTAAAAAACTATAATTATATATATATTTGACTCCATGCAAAACAGCACTAAAACCTACAAAGCTTATAGTAAGAAAAAATTGGAAGCCAAATAAATGTAAATCAGTACACAATAATTATATATTTGTATAATCATGCACTTGAATAGAATTCAACAGTTAATGTCAACAAATTGATTCTACCTCTATCCACATTGGATAAATAATTATCTGAAAAATAATTTTGAGTAAAACTTATGAGATTATAGAATATCTATAGTATGATCCTATTTTTGTAAATTAAAAATGCAAAATTAATGCTGCATACAAGTGGACTTATATATATTTTGTAAAAGTATAAGTCATGAAGGTCAAGACACTATACCACCTTGAGGATGCAGGTTACCTCTCGGTGGGGGAGCACGAAAGAACAGACTGGGAATTGAAGCATTCAGCAATGATATCTTATTTCTCTAAAGAAATGTTTGAAGCAAATTATACAAAGTAATAATATTTGCTAAATCTGGATAGTAGGTATCTGGATGTCTGTCAATTTATTACATGAGTAAATAATTTTTAAAAATCTAAAAAGTGAACAGGAAGTGACAAGATGTGTGTAAAGTACATTGCCAGAACTCTGAGGAAGTCTGACCGTGTAGAAGAGCAGAGGAATGCCATCCTTTCTGAATGGAGACGGGCTGGGCGATGAAGCCAATCAATGCATGGCTTCCTTCCTGACCAGGGCTTTTTCAGACTCCTGTGACTGCTTTATTTCAGGGGCAGAGATAGCCTGGCTGCAACATCTCTCACCTGCATTTAATCATCAAGGTGATGGATTCTGCCCATTTGTCCAAAACACACATAATGAGGAAACGCAAGTAGCTACATTTTCCTTTAAGGTATTATAAAATAAAGGATTATCTTCTGAATCATTTAAGAGTTATCAAATCATGATTGGTAGAGCTGAAATGCTGATTATTGTATTGTGCTTCTTCAGAAGTTAACAATTCTTTAGTCATTCCCAGAATAGCCTGTTTTCTTAATACTTGAGCTTACTGTAATGTCATCTTGTTTCAAGGGACTTGGTGGTGGTTTCTGTATTCACTTTTGTTTTGATCGTTGCCTTGATGATCTTCAAATCAGACTGATCAGACAGACTGGGAGGTGATGCAGACACTGGCCCGCAGTGTCCAAGTCATTATGGATGAAATGAGACATTCACACGGACTACTGAGTCCAGTGGAGGAAAAGGGACAGCACGGCTTTTCTCTCAAGGGCAGCAAAAGCCGCCACCCTTGCTGTGATTGGCCTTTATTGGGTTTCTCGGCATATTACATGATGGTTGTTATTTACACTGCACAGGTTCGCTTTAGGTGGTTACCTTTTACAGAAAACAAAGGAGCCCATGCTGCTAATCACATCACAGAAGAGGGATATTTGCAAATGAAAAGGCAAAAGTGGCTGAACTGGTTACACTCATCCTTGGAAGGTTTAGCATGGATTTTAGGAAGTTACTTTGCAGTAAATGTCCTCAATTCAGAGTGAGAGAGTTTTTTAACAAGAGCAAGACTCAAAGTGGCCTAGGCCCATTGCAGGCCTGATTCCCCACAGGAGAACCTATCTGTGGGCGTGGGTCCTGTGCATCTCTGAGTGGGAGCTGGGCCCACGCCACGCAGAACAGTCTCCTACAGGGAGGGAGAAAGCCTTCATTCTAAATCTGAAAAGAAAAATTTTACTGAGAATATACTTATGCTATTCATTGAAGAGTTAGTTTAATACAATCTTTTTGGCAGGACAATTCTGCAGTGCCAATTAAAAATTGAAATGTACAATATGTGACATTTCACCAAGTATTTCTATTTCTATAAATCTAACTTTCAAAGATAGTTTCATATATGCACAAAGTTATGGGTAAAAGGGAGTTAATGGTAAAGTATGTTCACTGTAATATTGTAGTGAACATCCTTGAACATACAATTAATTATACACTCAACAATATATTAGTAATAACTAGGAACGTGGCCGGTGTGCATCAGTAAGGGAATGGATGAATGCCTTCTGGCACACTAATGCTATATAATCACAGGGTAGTTAAAAGTAAATGATACCTCTCTTGATAGAGATATGAGTTCAACTTTTAATGAATATTCTTAAGTGAGAAAAACAAAGTTATGAAGAAATATATATGATATACTTCCATTAATGTAGAGGACACCAAACACATATATGTGTAAATATAAAACATACACATATGTAAATACATGGAAAAGTTTATAGCTCCAATTATTAACAGTGATTACTTTTGGGAAAAGAGTTTCAATTGGTCAGATAACATATTTAAAATATATTGATATAGATTTAATATAAAAATATTTAATGTGCACAACATAAATATATATTTAAATATATTTATTTAGATATTACATTTATATACTTTAAAATATTTAACATATTAATGCCTACATGTATACATTTTTGAATTTATTACGTATCTATTCACATTTTCGTATTTTTAAAAAGATTTAAATTCTCAAAGTATGTTGAATAGAAATTCTACTACCTTTGAGACTCACTTTTCATGTGCATTAGGAGATAAATGAGGAAAATATTTTTTAATAAAGTTATGCATGTTTACTGTGGAAAATTTAAAAATACATTAAAAGTTGCAGGGAAAAGAATAAATATTAATAATAATCTCATTATTATGTGTCGATGCTTTCCCTTCTTTTATGAATATGTTTGAGATCATACCATATATACCATTTTTATCCTGATTTCTTTTTACCTATGTACATATGTATTTTCTATGTCATTAAAAGGCCTTTGAAATGGAATCACATAGATTCCCATCATTTACTTAACCATTTCTCATTAGTCTTGGATTTGGTCAACAACCATGAAATCTGGTTCTGAATGAGACTCCAGAACACAGCTGTGCATTTCAAGCCCTTCGGCGATTAGCCAGCATGTGCCTAACACGGCCGAAGGGAAGGAAAGGAATCTAGGAGACACATCCACATGGACCAAAACACTTGCTGGGAAGCAATAGACAGAAGTGCAGATTAAATGCTTTCTCTTCCATCTCTTATATGATGGTGTTGGGAGAAGTTATCCACACGTGACATAAATTGAGACGAAGTTTGAAGAAGCCTTCTATTTTCATATACTGGGAATGCTCACAGTCCGGCAGGGAGGCCTCATTCTCAGTCCTCTCAGATATGCAGGATAGAATAGAAATTTCAAGGAAACTCAGAAATAGGATAGAAATTGCAAGGAAGACGGACACCAACAGAAAAGATTCTCAGACCTTAAGATTCATGGGATGGAGGCTGTAATTTATTTGGTACTAGAAGAATGTGCAGAGTCCTGAGGCACGTGACAAATACTGAAGGATCCCTTGCAGGTGTGAACATGAAACCTTTTCCAAAGGTTCATTAAATCACACAGCTTCCCGTGGAGACAGTCTCCATGGTAAACCTCACTTCCCTTTATCCAGGCCGATAAGCAGTGGAAGGAGCTGCAGAGGCCCTGGCCCAGGCCACCCAGGTTGCTGTGGGCGCAGGGCTTGTGCAGCCCAGGCCTGCGTCCACCCGTGCGCATCCGCCCAGGCACAGGCATCCCTTCCCCGCTTCGGATGGCGAGGGCTTGAGGTTTCTCTTTTCGTTGGACTCCCTGCAGATGGAAACCACAAAGGTAATGGAAGCCTGTAATCCTTTACGAATGGTTTGAATAGAAACCACAAGGCCTGGAAATTCAAGGACTTTGGCAAAAATGCTGTTTTGTTTTTCAGGTCCCTGAATTGATCTGGCCAGCGCCTCCGGCGACAAACAGAACAGCACTGGGACTGTGTGTGCTGTAATTAGGTTGGTGGGTTGGGCTGGGGCTTCTGTGGGACTGGACCTACCCAATCTGCCATTCTTGCAGTTATTCTGTGGCTTCATCACACCAGCTCGTGGCTTCCCCGGATCCATGGGTAGGCTGATTTTTACTAAAAGAAAAATAAGCTCATTGCTACTTCTCACTAACACATGTTTGGATTTTTTCCCCCTGATGAACTACTTTTGCCAAACCACACATTCTGTGATAAACAGAGCCTATCTAACTCTCTACTGGCTGGGGAATGTCCTGGATCACTCCCACATCTTTTACTGAAATGCCTCCAGAAAGGAACATTTAATTAATCATTTATTCTTTTGTTTGTTCATTTATTCATTCAATACATGTTTATGAAGCATCTATGATGAGTACGCTCTTCCTGAGGCATGGTGGTGGGGAATAAAGGAGAATAAAAGTGGACCTAGCCCTGCCCTGATAAAGAGGCATTAAAAACTAGGATAAGTGCTCTGACGGAAACAGGGTGTCCCATGAGAACATATGACGTGATGGCTGGAACCCCAACAGTTCCACCGCAGATCATAGGCAAGTGGCCCTCACAGAGCTCATCTGCAGCTTGAATAAGGAGGCTTGGAGTTTGAAGTGTATAGCAGGAATTCCTCTTCTTGTGGTCTTCAGTGGTGGGTGGTGATGACTTTGTCACAGTGTCTAGTTCTGGTGATCAGGTCAGATGTATTCAGTACACAGGTGTTGTCTTTAGTTGTGTTAGGAAGGTGGCAACTATTATTGATATGGTAGGCAGTTACACAGACAGGAACAGAGCAGGAACAATAGGCCAGGTACAGAAGGGCACCAGGGTGCAAAGCTCTGGGGCCTAGCAATGGGCAACACTGGGAAAACAAGTGTTGTAGGGTGGGACCTTGCCCCTGGCCTGTCACTGGTCAAGAAGTTCAGACCGTCCCCTGACCTTTCCTCCCCTGGCTTGTTGCTAGTCACGTGGTAGACCCCTCAGAGGAGAAACAAGGGGGCTGGAGAAGAGCCTCTTATGACTCCCATGAAGCACTTGCATGACCACTCCCTTAAGCGTGAGGTTCTGGCCTGCATCAAATAGTCTTAGGAACAAAGCTTTGGGTGTGTTGACCATGAAGACAGAGTTTTGGTCAAACAAGAAATAACACCTAGGCCTCAGTTGTATTTCAGCTCCAGGCCCAGAAAGCAAAACCAGATGAAAAGACACTGTGGCTGACATCAGGACCAGCTGCATTGCATAATGACCCCTTACCTTGCATGGACCAATTAGAGACCATGACCCTGAAGGACACATCTGGAAAACTGATGAATATTCCACTGAGATCCTCCACATAAAAATCCTCCAGGTGAAGGGCCCATAAGTTCTCTTTCTCTCTCACCCCCAACCCCCATATTTTTCCTCCCCCCTTCTTCCCTCAAGAAAGAGGGAACCTTTGCTTCTTTTTCCTAAGCAACAAAGGCCACTTTTTTATTGTTGTTTTTTGCCTCTGTAACTTGTTTCCTAAGACCACAGAGCCCAGCTGTCCCACTTCTTCTACCTCTGTGACTTTCTAAATAAACTTTCCCTTATATTTGAGTTTTTGGTTTTGAATTATTTCTTAAACCTGAGGTCTACCTTTGCCAGCAACATCTGGTGCTGTACACCATTAACATTATCACCATCATTATTCTAAATGTTACCAACTGTTTACCCTGTACAGGAAGGTGGTATCAGAACTCAAGCTTTATTTATTAAACTGAGTTGCAATGTCTACTGAAAAAATCTTTCCTGGAGAAGCAAATCATGGATGAAATCCTGGCTGTAGTCATAACACTTCTGACACCAAATGTGTGGGGTTTCCACATCAAGCCATTCTTCAATTCTCTTTGGACACCATCAGCTTTCCTACAGTTTAATTCAACTCTGACACTACCTGTAGTGCAGACACCACAGGTTAAGGACTCAGTCCCACAAGACTGCCTCCCACTTTAGAAGCTGATCTCAAGTGATGGGTCTCAGGGTACCCACACTTCTGTCTGACTTGATTACAAATTGGTGGTTCCCATGACTTCTTCCTTCTCATGCTCAGTATTTGCTATTACAACTCATGGAACCCAGGGAAACACTTGGCTTACTATTGCCAGTATTTATTACAGAGGACATTATGAAGGATACAAATGAACAGCCAGATGAAGAGGTCCACAGGGAAAGGTCTGGAAGTGTCCCGGGCACAGGAACTTCTATCCCTGTGAAGTTTGGGGCGTGCCACCCTCCTGGCTCGTAGTTGTGTTCACCAACCTGGAAGTTCTTTAAATTCTTTTATTTAGGGTTTTTATGGAGGTCCCATAATGCAGGCATGACTGATTAAATTATTAGCCATTGGTGATGAACTCAAATCCCATTCCCTCTTCCCTCCCTGTAGGTAGGGGCTGGTGGGTGGGTAAGAGTGGGGACTGAAAGTTCCGACCCTCTAATCACATGGTTATTTCCTCTGGCCAGTAGCCCATATCCAGAAGCGAACTAAGGGCTCATTAAAAGTCACCTCATTAGCATAAATTCTAGTATGTTGGAAAGGAGCTTACTAGGAATAATAAAAGATGCTCCTCCTACCCTTAGGACTTAGTCAATTACAAGCATTATAGAAGCTCTGTGCCAGGACCTGGGGGTGAAGGCCACATGAGTATTTCATATATCACATCACAGGCCTCTTATTTTATGTTCAAACTGAGCATTTGTCCGTGAGGGATGTCCTCACACTCAGTAAGATGCTGAACTTTGCAGTAGCTCGGAGAGTCGTGGTGGGACAGGTGGCAAGAGAAGGCCTATAGCTGGCAGCAGTCTCTGTCCGCTTGGCCTCCTTCTCCCAAATCTTCCCCTCACCTGCCCCTCACCTGCCCCTCACCTGTCCCTCACCTGCCCCTCACCTGCTCCTCACCTTCCCCTCTAGCTTCATAAGTTTTAAGGTCTTATGCTCTCAGACCAAGGAATTCCTGAAGGCAGAGGATTTGATGGTGAACTCCACAAAAGCAGGAATTTAGTCTTTTATCCCTATGTTCCTCGCACAGCAGGGACCCTGACCCAGGGTATGCACACACGGTGACACACACACACACTGATGGACAGGTTCTCCTCTTAGAAAAAGTTCTCTTCTGTGTCAAGGGGAGGATAACAGGGAGCCCTAGCCTCTCCTTAGTTTCAAAGGTCCCTTGGGAAAGCGACTTGAAACCTGAAGGATCTGGCAGAGCCACAGATATTCAGAGGACCCAGACCGCTTCCCAGTTTGGACTGAGTTCTGGGAGCCCAAGGACCCAGGCAGCCTACAACTGAGGTAAATTCAGTGTGTCATTTTGGTTGTATGCTGTTTGATATCGCCACCCTTGACAAAGTCAACCTACGTAACTTCTATTACTCTCAAATCCTTTCTTTGCTCATTCCTTGATTTTCTCAATGTTTGCTTTTAAACTCCTAGAGAGAATACATTGCCTAGTTCTTTCAGTTCTAATTTCTAATTCTTTTAGTTCAGCTCATAGTACCAGGTTTTGTGGTTCTATACACACTAAGCTCTAAAGAAAAGTTTAATTCACTCATCGAGCATAACCTGCTTTCACAGGGGAGCCTCGCTCGTATCCTGAGGAGCCAGGCACACTCTCCTTCCCCAGTCCACGCCTCTCAAGGATGTCAGGACTGCCACCCGAGACTTTGCATGCAGATGTTCTTGGGGACTCTCAGTGTGGGAAGCCACTGCATTCTTGTGGAAGTGAATGCCAGAGGTGGAAAACCTCTGCTTAACCTCTGTGGAGGTTACACTGTGCCCCCTCACCATCGTTTTATTGAAAACATGAAGGGGAGATAAAGTGCCAGTGGAAAATTGAAGCAAACCAGTCTGTGGGCCCGCTGGGTGGTTCTGAGGAAACCATTGGAGTGCATTAAACAGCTTGACTGGCTGGATGCCAGTGCGGTGCCCAGTGGGGAAGCCATCTCAGGTTTGGAGGGATGAAGGGCATGGGCCCAGGCTCTGTGGTTCTGGCACACCAGGGGGGTAGACTTGGGTGGTGCAGAACAGGGCAGGCTTGCACATGGCACTCAGGGGGCCATCGCCCAGGTTGTAAATTCCCAGAGGTCTCTGTTCCTGTAGCACAACCCACAGCCTTAAGGCCCCAGGCTGCGGGTAGCACGGTGACCACCAGCTCACACTGTGTGTTATTGTATGACCTGAAACTTGAGTCAGAGCCCATTTTAGGCAAGCTGTGGTGGGGGCTGCCTCTGCTGCCACCGTAGGCAAATGCTCCTTCCCCCAGACTGGTGACTGAGGAGATGGAAATTGGACATTCAGCCTCACTTTATTCCTAAATCAGGCCAGGTAGGATTTTTTAAGGCATTAATAGTCCCTGTCACATCACAGTGCTCATTAGGAGGCACCGTGATTCATATGGTCTCTGCTACTGCCTGTGGCAGCTCAAGCAAGCACTGTCTCCCAGTACTGTTTCCGCATCTATAAAATGGAGGGGGAGGGAAGGGATGCCCCTCCAACCCTCGAGAGAGTGAGTCTAAATGAGAAAATATACCAGATACTGGGAGCTCTTGAAAAGACAGGTGCTGTGGGCTCCCTCACCTCCTCACACATGGATCCCCGTGCTTAGTCCTTCTGGATGACATGGTACTCAACTGCCTAGAAACATAAGGGTGGGCTGAATCCAGCTGCAAAGCTGCTATATATTCTTGCTAGTGAGGATCATGCTGCCAAAAGGTATGCACACTCTCTTTCTCTCTTTGTGTGGCCAGTCTTCCGAGTCTGCATGGGGCTACAGGGTTTCTGGGAAGCAGGAGTTTTAACACCAAACCAGGACAGTCCTGGGCAAAAGAGGAAGGTTGGTTGCCCTACCAGGAGAAATTAGAGAGCAGAACTCTCTTGCTTCTGTCACCAAACCTCAATTTACTTGAGGGCTGTGTTTGGGGGGATAAAGAGAGGAAGATTTGGGTTATAAACTATATTTTGATTTCCTGCTTCCCAAGATCCAATTTGGGTAGAAATCTCACTGCCCAGTTTGCAGTAAATTAGCAGCTTCAAGAGGGTGTGGTTAGGATTCTTTATCAAATACCCTCATCACTCACTAGGGGCTTTGCCACCCTGAACAGGGCAATCTCTTTAATTCTGTAATTCTCATAATAACAATTTGCTCCCCTTTCTAGCATCTTGCCCTCCCACCAGACTATTATTTTTACTATCACTTTAATGGCCTGAGAGCTCAACGCTTGGATCAGCCCATTCAACGTTCTGTGTACCCTTGGCTACCAAACATAAGGATGTAAATAAGCCAGGCTGCCATCAGCCCTAGCGCTGCAGCCAACACTAGTGAAAGCTACAGCTTCTATCAATTGTTGATCAAGGATATGAATAAACAGAGACTCAAGAGGCTTAGGCTTGATAAAAATGGATTTCCTCTATCCCCAGTAATTGACCAGCTTTTAGAAAAGTATCAAGACATGCCAATGCCAGGCAGAAGCAGAAATGAAGGAATGAGACTGGAAGAACTTGACTTGGCCTAGTGATAAACATTCAATAATTCATTATTTCATCAAATGCTGCTCCACCTCCATTTTTTTGCATGTTTACTTTATGGGGAGCTGGGCAAAGCCTAGGAAAGGTTAATGAGCAAACTTTTTCTCTGTTGCCATGGTCCTACAGTTTAGCAACTCCAAGTTGATAATCTTTATGTGAAGACTAAGTAAAATAGATTGACATCTAGAAGCTTTAAAATACTACCCTGAAGCCTTGACCAGTCTTGAGACTGCACAGCTTGTGGTTGAAAGCTGTGCTATTTATGTTTCCAGGTGAGATAGTTCATTGTTCCCCAGCATCAGTGACAACCAGTTCCTAAGAAATGTTGGTGTTGTTTCTTTAATAGCTATTTTTGCAGTGGGCAGACACCTCCCTCTTTCATATCTCACAACCAGATAGTCAACCCATCTTCCCCCATGGCGGCAGGGGTGGGGGGGGGGGGATGAGCAAAAGCAATGGGCAACAAAATGAGCTTCCTGCATGTAGGAATATAAACCACAGAGAGCATAACTTGGAAAAATAGTTTTTGAAGCGAAAGGGCAAAACCACAGAGCACTTTAATAGTCACCCAAACTCACAAACTTAACACAAGCCACATAAGACCTTAATTAGGACACATGCTTGTGTGTTTATATTTAGAAACAGAAAGTATGACAGAAAAACAAAGATTATTAATGCTTTAGAAAGCATTTCAAAGGGGAACTAGAAAGGCATGCTTGCTGCCTGAGATTTTAATATTGGAAGAATTCTTGGTAAATAAGTACTTATTTAATTAGTCTCCTAGTGTTGATAGCAACTGATGGATCAACAAGGGCCGAACTGGGCAGGAGAGGAGAAAGCACTCATATATGAGAGAAGAGAATCACCCTCAGTGTTGTTCATCCTACACCCTCTGGTAACACTGCAACACCAGACTTGACTTTGGCTATTTATCAAATGGCTTTGTTTGTTGTTAAGAACTTAAGTGAATATGAGCCATTCAATTTTGTTTGTTTCTTCCCCCAACTCTCCTAATGAAAATTCTCCTGGCCACTTTTGGTTTCCTGAAAAGTTGTGATGCAGGCAAAGGTTAATTTGACTGACTTTCTCTTGTGGTTCCTCAGCTCTCTTGATATGATTACATCCTCATGATGCTATTTTTATAAATAATTGTTTTACTTTAGTTTTACAGACAAGTTGTAAAGATAGTACAGAGAGTTTTCACACACCCCAGACCCAGCCTCCCCAACTGTTAACACTCTACATTAGTGTGGTATCATTGTCACGCATTTGATGTTGTTATTAACTGTGGCTCATACTACATTCAAATATCCTTGGCTTTTACCTGAATCCCCTTATCTGTCCCAGGATCCTATCCAGGATACCACACTACATTCACTAGTCATGTCTCTTGGCTGTGACAGTTTCTCGGGCTTTCTTTGTTTTTGATAACCTTGACAGCTTTAACAAGTGCTGGTGAACATGGATTAATAATATTAATACCCATAACATTTCTGTGGTCTGAATTGTGCTGAGCAATGTGCAAGCCCTTTACATACCGAACCCAGCTTAGAGGGGTAAGCCACTGACCTAAGGTGACATGGTGCAAGTGGCAGAGCACAGATACCAACCCAGGCAGGCTGATTACAGACGCCACCTTCTTAACTACTGTGCTTGGTTTTAAGAATAATGAAAACCCTTAGTTCTATGTGTTCTTCACAAGGCACTTCCACATACAGTGTATCACAGCCACATCCTGACTACCTGAGTGGTCAGGGTGGTCAGGGCAGGTGCATCAAGCCCGGAAGGCCGGCACCTCAGTGTGGACGCACGGCCTGACACGGCTAGGACAGTGCTCCAGTCACTCAGGTGGGCACCGGCTGTGCCTGTGGGCCTGTCATGCTCTGGAGGGCAGAGGCCATATCTGCTTTACTGTTCGCTCCCTATGGTATCAAGTATCATGCTTTTACATGGTAATCTGTTAATGAGGACTTGTAATTAGACTCCCTTTTTAAAGATAAAGAAACCGAACACCAAATGCCAGAGCTAACAAAAGCCAATGAAATTTTTATTTTCCAGATAAACTATGGGGCTTAAATCTTTTTTAAAGTTCTTTCTTCTATAGGGATCTACTTTATTGACTATGCATGTACTTATCAAAAGTCTCTTAGTTGTCTAAGTTGATAGGGGAAGAAAGAACAGGAATTAATAAAATTTAGATAATTTAAAAATGGAATTTGCTTCAGCAGATACAAATTCCTTTATGGTGGTAGTGGTGGTGTGTCCTTAGTTTTCATTCCCTATTGTCTAAGACCTACTGGACATACTTACAGAATCACATCATTTTAATTTATCTCTTTACCCTTAATTTCATACCACTGGAAGAGATGTTACTATAAGTAGAGGAAATGGTTAGAAGTGCAGAGAAGAAGAAATAAGAACAGAACAAACTGGTGAAGGGAAAACCAGCCATGTCTGTATCCATTCTCCTCTAGTAACAGAGAGGCTCACCCTAGACTTCTTTATCCAGAGAGAGGCTCAGACCCTCAACCACACTAGAGGCTGGCTGTTGCCCCTGTCCTCCTCCTGGGAAAATCCTCATGATGTCAGGGGTGCAGACCTTCACCGCTCCTTCCAGAAAAGACAGCAATGAGAGGCTTGGTGGGCACAGCATGCACTGAACTTGCCTTGTACAGAAATATTGTACCTGGGTTCACACTGACTCTGTGAACTTGTCAAATTCTGTTACCTCTCAACTCAGTTTCCTCATCTCTAGAATGAACTTAATAAATCTGGTTCCAGAGCTGTTGTGAAGATCAGAAATAATATGTACCAATAGTACATGCAAAGTCCAATAGATGGTAAATGGCTTTACTCAATATATGCCGTTGTTATGAAACTGTATGTTTTCCAGCTTAAGGACTGATGTAGACAGCTACTTCAATCACTTTCTAGCTGCAGATTTCATACTCCTCTCATTTAATATTCTCCCAATGAAAGTGGAAGTCATTAAAAAATTCTCCTGGGATCCAGAGAAGCTGGTTTCTGGATTTAGTCCAATCTCAAGAGCACCTCTGCACTCAGCATGGGCTCTGGAGTGTGACAGCATCCACTCTCCACATCTCCAAGACTAGGGCGCATCAGGGCAAAGCTGGGAGCATGGTAGTTGCCAAACCTCTTCTGTCCCCTAATTCCGGCCTACGATTCCTGTCCCACCCAGGCCTCTAGCCTTGTCTGACCTCTGTTTTTCATTCTACATTATATTTGGCATTTTTATCACCAAGGCTTGGGCAACTGGGAAAAGCTTTGGGCCAGAACTGGGCACTATTTCCAAGGAGTTTCCCTTGGTGGACTGCTCAACACCGCATCGGGTACAAGTGGGTGGTTTTGACAGCTGCAGGGAGAGGTGCTGTGTCCTGGGGTAGGATGGGTGATGAACATGCCATAAATCCCGTCTGCTGAGAGCATAAATCTGAGGGCTGCACAACTTCCGAGGCATGGAAATGGGAACTATGGAGCCAGGTAAACAGACCTAAGTCAACAGGAGCAAAGAAACAGCTCTTATGGTCCTGCCATCTACAGCCTTGGGCTGGGTTGTCAGAGACTCAGATGGCTGGCTTCTTAGGAGTCATCTTGGACTTTTATGGTTTTGTGCGGTTTGGGAAAGAAAATAAACGCAGGGCAAGGGTGGGACCCCTTCTTGCAGTGGCTGGGGCAAAAACTCACAGTGCCATGGCTCCCCGCAGAGTTTCCAGGGCGGCTGGACGCTGTTGGCTCCTTCTCACTCCAGAGAAGTGAGGAAAAGGCTACTTAGCTGCCCCTTCACTAGCCCATGGGTTACTGATGAGTGGGTCCTCTGGTGCAAACACAGGCTGCAAGTCAGAACACCTGGATTCCAGGCCTGCCTCGCCGTGAGTGTGGGGTGTGATCTGAGGCCTCGTGACTTCTCTGGACGTCAGACTCCTCATTCACAGGCAGAATGGACATGGCATCCACATCCTACCCAACTCAGTGGATCAAATGAGATAAGAGGTCATATTTTTGGAAACCTGTTGCCTTGGGAAGCTGTCAGACCTTTGTGAATATTTTTTAAAAGTAAAAAAAATTAATAGCTATCGATTGCTAAACAGTTTTTAGTATTTGTCGCAGTCCTAGGTAGGGCTCGGTACAAAATAGAAATGTGAGTCTCCCTGTTCAAAAAGGAGGAAAAGTGCCATAAAGTTCTTGAAATAGCAAACTATAGTTAACAATGCTGTACTGTATATTTAAAAGTTGCTAAGGTAGATCTTAAAAGTTCTCATCAGAAGAAAGAACTGATGTAACTACGTGAGGGGATGGATGTGACCTAACTCTTGCGGTGGCCATTTTGCACTGTGTGCAGACTTCACATCTTCATGCTGCTCACCCAAAACTAACACAATGTTATATACCAGTTATATCTCAATTTAAAAAACTAATTAAAAAATAATAACACTTTTCTCTTTTATCCTTGGGCTCTTTCTCTACATGTCCATGTGGTTTTATTTGCTATGTAATGTTGAACTACCTCAGGCATGGGGGTTCTTGCAAAGTGAGTACAAATCTTCATGAGCTCCTGAGAACTCTGTTCTAAAACTCTGTGTGTGTGTGTGTGTGTGTGTGTGTGAGAGAGAGAGAGAGAGAGAGAGGGAGAGAGCGCATGCCCCACTGACTGCTGGGTCGATGTGCCTGTCCTAGCTGAGGTGGGCAAGTCGAGTCAGGCATCTCCCCTTCCTCAACCCACAGGACAGGTGCTCTAGGTGGGTGGGTGACAGGATGGACCCTGCTGGGTTGCCCAATAAACACACTCTGGTTCTGCTAGCCTGGGGCTAAGATGGTGTCATCAGGAGCTAGTCATGAATGTGCACCCTGGACTTGACTGTGACCCACCCTTTGCTGGTGTGCAGGACCTTGCTGGGGTGAGGGGAGAGGGAGATAAATGAGGCCCAAGGCACCAAAGAGTGGGGAAGCTGGCATCCAAGAACCCCTCCCTGGGAGGCAGTATGAGGCAGAAACACAGTTGAGTGTGGGTGACAAGCTTCCCTTTTGAACTTCACTTAAAAAACCTAAATTCTGAGACTGGGACTGCAGGGCATTAATGCCGAAGTGTGGGACACCCTCTTGGACCAAGCCCTATGTGACTATGCTGGCCCAGGTGATTGAGTACTCTCTTGAGTACTAGGGACCATTCTGTAAGAGAGCTACTTTTACTCCCATTCAGCAAAAGAGGATACTGAGATCTTATGTAGGTTGCACCAAGCCCCATGAAGGCAAAGGTAACATTTGAGTGCAGGCATAACTGAAATGGATCCAATAGAATCTCTCTGATATCAATGGCTGTGTGAGTTGGGCTGTTGAACCATATTCCCATCTGACCTAGGTTAGTAAGCTAATGCTCAGGTGCTGTGAACTCCACCAAGAGAAGAGTCAGGGCACATGCTCTCTCTAACGAAGACATTCCAGTGACACTGTAGAGAGTCTTCAGTGTTTGATAGTGAGTCAGACACCCAGGGTGGTCACTGAAACTTTTCTCAGTCATCTGTAGTCATTTGCTCAACCATTCAGCAAACAACGATTGAGTACATGTCACAGGCAAAGATTTGCTTGGCATTTTGGGGGAATATAAATGTGATTAAGATCTGACCTCTAGGAATTCATTTGTGCCAGAAACTTGTCAACACTATCTTTAAAGCAAGGTCAATAGTGAAAAGTGTCCTAAAGAAGAAGTGGTTATGGAGGTGCCGGGGAGTTCAAAGAAGAGAGGCCTTTGGCAGGTGAAGGAACAAAGCCCCCTAGTCTGGTGTTATTTAAGATAGCCCTAAAGAACGAGCAGGGCTTTGCACATGAAGGGTAGGCGGGAACAGCAAGAGCAAATCCATAGTGGTTGAGAAAACATGCAGCCTGTTCTGGGAACTGTCCCTCTTCCAATTCCAAGCGTGAGTTTCCATGTCCTTACTTGACCTTGCTATTTGGCAACATTTAACTGATCTAGAGGTATGCTTCTCTGGAATTATTTTTACATTTTTTTCTCAAACAGATTTGGAGAACGAGGTGTCTCTTTTGGTTGTAGAAGCTGTGGGCTGGCACTCCCTTGGAGCCTTAGGTGGTCATTTTCTTGCCATGTAGGGGCAGAGAAGCAGATACAAGGGTGGGGAGGCAGGGGACTAAGCTTTCATTTCCTCCTCTCCAGGTCTTCCCAAGGTCCAAAGCTTGCATTGGCTTTCTGCCTACGGATACCCTGTGTCTTTCCAATCAATCTCTCTTTTGCCTTGGCTATCTTGATACAAGTGTATGTCTCTTGAAATCCAGGGACCTCTTTTCAAATGTAGGGGCTATTGCAATGGTGTAGGGAAGGACTCAGGAGAGCCTGCTGCAAGGTCCTGGGGGAGAAGAGACAGGGGAGGGGCCCTGGATGGAGGAACCCTGGTGGAGTTCCATGTGGCAGGACAGAATGGTTAGAATGTAGTGGTGGTATGCACTCAGAGAGAGGCGAAGATAATGAACAACACCAGATTTCATGGGATCATGGGTATGACTATGACTCTAAATTGCCATTTAGTATACTTTGTATTACAGGATATAAAAGTCACCCCGCCCCAACCTAAGGAATGTGCAGTAGACACCTTAGACAGTCAAGGCTTCCTGTGACTCAGTACCCCACTACTTTCTGATTGTGTAGAAAGATGCACAACAAGCACATGATTGTACGTCTTTTAAAGCAGTATTTGAACTTATCTAAACATGCTTAAAAAGTGGGATGAGGTACAATTCCCTCCTGAAAAATGGGTTTTGAGAGCTACTAGAATACTTGCATTTATGAAATAGTGATAAAAATATTCCTCTCTTATAAGACAAGGTCTGTGCTATACAGAAGACTCTGCTCCTTTCTCTTCTGCTTCCTCAACCCCTGACTCTTCCTTTTCAGTTTCTCCACTTTCTGCAGGTAACTTCTTTTGTTTCTTGATTAGTCACTTCAGTCTGTTTTACTTCTCTCCCTTTTTGTTTGTACTTTTATTTTGCCCAGAGATTTGTCTTGCATTCCTGCTGCCGTTTTTGAGATGAGTGTACACCCAGTGGGAGCTGGCTTGCTGACAGTGTGCTGACCTCCTAAGTCTTCCTTCCCTGCCCCCTTGGCTGAATTAAGCTTCTGTCCCATTGCCCTGTCAGATCTAAATTTCCAGAAAGAGTGATGCTATAGAAATTCACACTTTGGGGAGCATAAGAAAAACAGAGAGGGCAAGTAATGGCTTACAAATATTTTGATAATCTCATATATTTGTTTGTATAGTTGACTGTGGACTTCCAAGAATGTGGTAGAAGAGGAAAGGGAGGTAAAATTTAATGGACCAATTGTAGGAAATAAACTTGCAAAGCTCAGAAATATGATCTAGAGGCTTTAACAAAACACACACGGAGCTGATACTATAAATAGCTGTGACAGCATGTGGGGCTCATTAAATCAGAGGAGTGGCCTGGGCACCTTGGAAGGTAGCTGCTAGGGCAGGCACACTCCAAGACGTGCCCTTTTCACTCAAAGTCTTCACAGATGTCAAGTTTCCAAGGGCTCTGTTCTCTCTGCGTCTGCCCGTGGAGGGAAGTGTGACCACACCTTGCCCTTTGCCTTGGTCTGGCTCGGTGACTAGAACTTGGAGAACAAATGCCTGGTGTGTTAATAGATCTAGCAGAGGGATTTGGAATTAGGATTGATGAATTTGCCATCCAAACATTTGTTCTCTGCTCTTTCCCATAGCTTCTTAATGTCAGGCTACAATTGGTAACTGTATATCAAAGAGCAATGAAAATACAATTTCTGACATTGGAAGCCAAAAAGCAGTATTTCTGGCATTAGCCCAGTCCCAAAGGGGAGGGAGAACATACATGTCTTCTTGCTTATCTATATTCTTTCTTTAAAACTCAGCTAACTTTTTATCTCTTTGGCTTTGGAGTGTTTCCTGAACTTCTAAATCCTCCTCATCTTCCCTTCTTTTGAACTCTGTTGGTCTCTATCCCTTGTGCTGTGAAAAGGGAGTGGGGTTTCATAGACCAGAGTTCACATTTTAGCTGAGACTCCTGTTGTGTTATCTTGAATAAATTCCAGTAAAAACCATATCATTTAGACAGGGATTACTAAATGATTGGTGATTGTAATAGTACTTTTATATTTTTATTTAATTCTGTCTGCAATTGTTAGAGGCACTTATTACTTTGATATTTTATGGATTGGGAAACAGAAATTCTCAGAAAAAGAATTTTCCTGAGATTACGTGGCTTGTTGGAGCTAATGCTGTCACAATTGAACCTGCTGTGTTGGCTCAGGCTAGCTTTTCTGAGCTTTAGTTCTTCCATCTTTGAGCTAGAGATAGCTGGGTAATTATAATGACTCAATGAGAAAGAATACCTAAAAGGCATGGTTAGAAATGTGTATCTGTGTAATCCCTTCCTCCTCCTCCTTCATTAGAGTGTTATCATATGCTATCATTTATCTTGTCATTTGAGTTTCTACCCAGGCCCTGAATTTTCCGTATATGGCAGCTCTGTCCCAGGTGCAGTCTATAGGTCTCGTAGTGTCACCAGCATGCACAGACGGTAGGGGTGACTTGATTTCCATAATTATAATTTCCGTCCCTCCTTCTGGATGTGCTATGAGCCTGGCATCATGACACATTGTGCTTTTTGTGAGGCTGAGGCAATTTGGCCTTGTTTATTACATTTCTTCCTAAATGGAAGCTAGTAACCATAATATTGCCACCCCAGGAAATTAAGTCCATGGAACAAACAAGTTTCCAAAGTATTTGGATATTTTCTTCAAAGATCCTGAGAGTTTAGTCTTTATTTTAGCTACCCAAAAGTAGCATAAAAATGGGCAAGAGTGGGGACAGAAGCAGAGGCAGGTAAGCTAGCTACTTCTTGCTTCTGTGAGTGACTTCTCTCAATAGTTTTTAAGTGAAATGTTTTTGTGAAAGGGAGACTTGTGGCAAAGCAAAGAGGGGGAAAGGAAATGTTCAAGGAGAGGGGTAACTGACCCTTCACTCCTAGCATTGTCCAGCAGCTTGGGACACCAGACGGTGGGCGCATGTGTGTCTATGAAAGGGGGAAGCAGTGGGCATGGGCCAGTGACTCTCGGTCCTGGCTGCTTGTGAAATAACCTGGGTGGAATTAAAACATATCAATGCCAGGACCAAGCCCAGACCGGCTGAATCAGAATCTCTTGGAATGGGGTCTTAGTATTTAAAAAAGCGTCTCTCAGATCATTCTCACATGTATCTGGGGTTGAAACAACTAACCCAGAAGAGTTAGGCGCACCAGGCCCAGAAACAAGCTCTCTTCCTGCACTGTCTCTGGGAGAAGTGTGACTTTCTGTAGCACCACTCTTCCTGGAAGCTCAGGTCTGACAGCACCATCTGCCAGAAGGTTAATCTTGGAATAAATGAAGGTGCATAATTTCACGGACCTCAAGATGTTGCACTCGGTATATCTTTTTTGGCAGAGGTGACAACTATAATGTATGTTAGCAACAAACTGAGTTCCTGTTAGAGCCAGAGGTGAAAGGCCTGGAGCAAACGTCTCCATGCTCAGAGGTATTGCAGACATGGAGTCGGGGTGGAATAAGCAATATCAGAAATAAGCTTCTCTACCGACCTCAAACACATGCTAGGAGAATATCTTCCATCCTTGGTCTTTTTTTTCTGATACTGCAAATAAGAATGCCAGCTCGTCTCAGCCCTCTCCCGTGTCCTGTTACTAACTCTGCTCCCAGTCCATTGTGAAGAAGAGTTTACATTTTCAGTTTTTCCTTTGAGAGTTTTCTCTACCTGCTGCTCATTGTAGCCGCATATGGGGCCATTATTGTTTTCCTTGAAAGTCTCTGCAGTTGAAAGCAGTCTGATGTTTTGGAAAGAGCATGGGTAGGGATCAAGCAGAATTGTTTGAACCCCTTATCTGTTAATGAATTCAGTGAGTTTGGGCAAATTTCTTAATCTCTGAGTCTCAGTTTCATAGTCTCGAAAGTAGGAACAGTGTCACCTGCTTTAAAAGGCTGTTGATAGGATAGGAAAATGAATGTAGGTTAAACACCCAGGCCAGTGTCAGGAATAACAGTTAATCTGGTACGTGTTGTTATACTGCTTTTTTACTTACTATGTTTCCTCACTTAATTTCAGAGATGAATGACTATGTTAAGTTGCTATAGAAATAACCATGTATGATGTCGGGTGGGTACTAGACTTGTTGGGTGATGGCTTCACAAATTATATGAATGTCTGACCACTATGCTGTACACCCAAAATGACAGAACGTTGAATGTCAATGGGAAATAAAACACTGTAAATGTCAATAAAAATAAAAAAAATTAAAGAGAAAGAGTAAATTCTACTCATATTTGAAGATTGATCACAAATCATGCCAACTCTATCCCCTCAATGAAATTATAATGGGAAAAAGTACTGATTCACAATTTGGCACATAATAGGCATGTAATAAATATTACTTTTTAAAATTCTTATTACCCTTATTTTTAGGGAAATTTTTTAGGCAAGAAGGGGGATTCAGATAATATTTTATGGGAATAGAACATTATAATAATCTCCATTATTGTTTTTAAACTTTTGTTGTACCATAAACTTTTAACAATCTTTCCGCTTTAGGATTTTGTATCTTTTTTTTTAATCCTCATTGGACAGTATGATTTTAGAATGAAAGGGAGAAAGAAACATTGATGGGTTGCCTCCCATACGTACCCCAAACTGGGTTTGAACACACAACCTAGGTATGTGCCCAGTCTGGGAATTGAACCCACAGCCTTTTGGTGTATGGGATGGCATTCCAACCAACTGAGCCACCCAGCCAGGGCAGGATTTCATATTTTGATATTTATACTTTCCCTGATTCCCAGATAATTCTACCTTGATTTCAAGCTGTGATTCAGTACTCCCCTGTCTTTTATCCACTGCTATTATTCTCAGCGATTTCAGCAACCATGTTGGCATTGGGGTTCTTTGTCTCTTAATTATTTATTTTCATTCTACTACATATCCCTACACATATGACCATTATTAGAAATGTCCCCATTGCCAAGACCTTAATGCTATTATCCTTCTTTCTGAAAAGAGCTATGTCCTATTCTCTTACTCTTTCTGACCCGCGGGTGTGTCAGTGCTAGCCCGGTAAGGACACACAGGTCCCAGGTCTTTGAACACAGTCTTTGAAACGGGTACATAAGGAAACTGTCAAGGGCCATATTAAGCCAGAGATATCAGGTTGGTTTAATGCCAAGATATTTAAGTTTTTTTCAGAACCTAAAGTAAATGTTATTATAATGAAGACCACCTAGTATTTGTACATACGGAAGCGGTACTGAGCTGTGTATTGTATTAGATGGATTAATATAACACTACAGCAGAAAACTCTAGAGACTCTTATAATTTTGCCATTGATTATGACTTGGCACCATCTTCAGATTTGCCCTGTCTCTGATGTGATTGGACCAAATAAACATAAGTATCTTGTATGTTGAAAACAGTGGTTGAACTGAGTTGAATTTGGGAGAATAAAGCAGCTAAAAGAATTAGTGAAATGGAATCATTGCTTAGTCCTTACATTAAAAAAATATATTTTATTTATTTATTTTTAGAGAAAGGGAAGATTTTATTTATTTATTTTTAGAAAAGGGAAAAGATTTTATTTATTTATTTTTAAACAACAGGAGAGAAACATGGATGGGAAAAAGAGAAACATTGATTGGTTGCCTATGTGTCCCTACTGGGAACCTAACCTGCAACCTGCTCAGGACATGTATCCTGACCAGGAATCGAACAGGTGACACTGCCTTGTGGGACGATGTCCAGCCAACTAAGCCACACCAGTCAGGTTAGTCCTTGTATTTCTTGAGCTCCTACTATCTCAGGCACTGAGCTAGGTTTTGGGTATGGAAGGATAATGAAGAGCTGACAATCTAGTGAGAAAAACAGTAGGCAGACACAGGTAGCTGTCTAAAAAATATTTTTCTAGCTGCTTATTGGCTCACACTTTTGCTGGGATATTCAGTGTGTATGGTTACAGTGGGTGGAGTTGTGAATGGACATAAGGGCTCCCAATTTAGAATGTTCTCTGGCACTTTTTATACACAGAGAACAAAGAGTCTGGAGACACCCTAATGAGTTTTCAGTTTGTGAACTGCTTGGCATTGAGTTAGAGTAGGTGGCAGATGGAGTTTGGTGCCAGGTCAATAAGTTGGATTTATATGCCCAATTATTTGGAGTTTCCATAGGGAGCATTCCCAGAAAGCAGGTCTATCCTGGGAGAACTATTATGCAGTTGGACTCGAGTTATCAGATGTCTCATTGTTACCATTTATTGTATGTACCCATTTCTGGTATTCAAAATTAAAGGAATGCGCATACATGAAATAATGGTGTCTGATTTCTAAATAAAATAATTTGGGGAGAATAAAAAGAAAAAAGGCAGCCTTGGCCGTGAGTTTCCCAAAAGTGATGAGGACAGTACTCAAACTCATGTGACCTCTCCAACTTTTGGGGTTCATCCAAAGGAAACTTTTTCCAAGGGTCCTTAGAAACAGAACTCATTCTACCTATAGTTGCTTCTAAGGAGAAGGTTGTTAAGGAATCTTCAGTCTCTTAACCATTTTGATTCTCAACAAATCCTTAATAAGAAACAAAAATGTACTTTCTGGATGGTGCTTGGTATGGGCAGAGGAGTTACTACAAATCATATTTAAAAGAAAGCCCTTCTGCCAAAGCTAGGACTGGTGGTCTCTTCCTCAGAGTTCCTTGCCTATGTGCTTATTTGTAGATTTGGGGGTCCAAGAGGACCCTCCATACACCCAAAGTACTTCGGTGAGCTCGCCACTGTCATACAATAGAAATGACATCGGGTCAATTGGGAAGTAATATCCTATGAGTAGCATCTGTTGCTCTGACCATGTCTGTGTTTGAGAATATGCTGACCTGAGAGTCTTTTCTAGAAGATTCAGTCCATGGGAAAGTTCTCTTAGCCTCAGTAGTTTCCGTCCCAGCTTCCTTGACATTGTGAAGTCTGTTTGTTCAGAATTAATGATTTCTTTAGTCCGTATGCTTGTAGCCCTTGTGTTTAGAACTTTTTTCTGCCTAATATTATAATTATTAACATTTCTTTCTCAATCAATAAATGATAAGTTCTATGAAGATTTAGTTCTACATGCTTCTATAGTCTTGACAAATTAGGTGCTAATTTTTTGTGAAAGCATAAAGGCAAGTTTAAAGCAGTAGGAAGCCAGAGCCAAGGGCAACATCCAACCAATTCTAACTGCAAAGCAAAATGCATTAAATGCAAGGAAACATGGAGTGACTCAAGTTGATTTGAACAGGATATCAGTGGCCTCCTCAAAGGGAACTTCCAAGGTCCTCTTGCCAACCTCTCCTAGGGCCCCCTCTGCCATCACCTCACAGATGCCTCTGAAGTTTAGCTGAAACTCAGGCAACACAGCGTGATGCTTGAAGCAGGCTTCCAATTCAAACTAAGGTGTGTCCCCTCTATTCCAGGTGTATTATTTATTTTCAAATATTTTTAATGCTTTTTAAAGATTTTATTTATTTTTAAGATTTTATGTTTTGATTACAGCTTGCATTCAAAACTATTTTGTACTAGCTTCAGGTGTACAGCACAGCAGTTAGACAGACATTCAGGTAGGTTACAAAGTGTTCCCTCCGATAACGTAAGTGCCCATGTGGCACCATAGATAGTTATTACAATACTATGGACTGCATCCCCTATGCTTTATCTTAGACCCCCATGCCTGTTCTGTAACTACCAGTCAGTACTTCTTAATCCCATCACTTATTTCGTGCTCCTCCCCAACATCCCTCCCCTCTGGCCTCCATCAGTTTGTCTCTATGACATCACTTGTATGTGGAGCCTAAAGAAAAAAATAAATGAGCAAAAAAAGTTAAAACAGACTTATGGACACAGAGAACCAGCTGTATTTTCCAGAGCTAGTTACTTTCCTGTGGTAAACCTCAGTTTCCTATGAAAAGAAAAACAGCAGGAAGGGAGAAATGAGGAGGGCACATATTCAAAGGTGGTGGTGTGAGGGGGAGAAGAAACACGACCACTCCTTTCTCTGGTAGTGGAGATAAGGGGAGTACTTATGGGTTGACTATAGACATGCAAGTTCATGTCTTTATTTCAAGGTTTCTGCTGAGTAAGTTATGAGGGGAGGGGACACATGCGCAAGAAAGGAGACTGCCAGCTCTCCTAAAGGACTTTCCTCGAAAGGGACTGAAATGACCATCATTTGGACTGGGAAAAGAGAAATAGAGACAAGATCATCTATTCTAGAGTTAAAATCAGCAAACTTTTAAAATAATTTACATATGCTTAAGTTTTATGCATGAACTTTTGCCATTGTTGTTATGGAAGGGAATCATGCTCTCTCATGCAAGGCCCTGTGTACATTTCCACTACTCTTTAAGCTTCAACTCAAGTGTCAACTCTCCGTTAAAGCCCTCTCTGACCCAAACCCAGCAGAGTTACTTGCTGTTCCATCTGCCCTTCCTTTGAGCCTCGGGAGTGTGTTCCTCATGACACAGGAGTCTTGCATTGCAGCTGTGTGGGAGGAGACCGTCTTCTCACTGGACTTGGGGCTCCTTTAAGAAAGAACATTTTAATTTTTGTCTTGACAGTCACACACATTCTGCTTATATACCACAGCATGTATTTGTAATTATTTTCATATAAGGATAAATTTTCCTATAAATATTTGAGTAAAATTAATAATGGCAGGTGTTCCATAATTTTATGAGGAAATAAGTATTCTTTGAGGCCATTTTTAGATCTAATAGGGGGGCCACAGGGCTTACCCAGTATGGAATTTCTTAATTCTTAGAGAGTGATTTAGGTTGTATAAGTATAGTCATTCACTTGCCACCTTTATAATTTTATTGTATCTGTTGCCACATGTATTATTAGTTAGTTAATCTTGTTTCCTTAGCTCAACTCATTTCTTTTACTTAAATTACTTTAAAAGAAAAATTTTAAGAAAACTAGAAACATGTGTATAATATGCCATAAATAGAAAAAAACATTCAAATACATTGAAATACGAAGTGCTTATCCGTGTTTTGCTTAAAATCGTTTCTGTATGACCAAAGGTAAGTGAATCGCTCTCAGGTTCAGGAAGCATGGCTCCGGCACTTGCGTGAAGCCACCATTTGCTTTCATCTAAAGCACCCTCACTATTAAACATGTGCACAGTGCTCCTCCTGCGTTTCCCCTGAGGTTCTCTGCATGACAGGAGAGAGTGGGCATGCTCCCTGGCCTTCCTCCCTCTCCCAACCCCGCCATGGTCTCCCCTCCACAGGCAAGAGTGGGCATGTGAACGGGGGTGGTCTGGCACAGAGCATCCAAGTGACCCATCATAAATTCCTTTGAATTTTTGTCTTGACATTCATAGACCTGTTGTTTCTACACCATGGTATAGTATATATTTGTAGTTATTTTTATACAAAGATAGATGTTTTCCTCCAAATATTTGAGAAAAATTGATGAACTTCGATACTGTTTATTTGGTGATTTTGAGTATAACCAATCACACCATCATGCACCACATTTTGAGACAAAGGTAGTCTTGAGTAAAACACAACATTGTATCAGATGGTCTCCCCTTTAGTATAAGGTGTAGTTTGGTATAAGGTTCCTCACTGACTGACACAAATGGAAATCCAAGGAGACTGAGATTGCAGAAAACTCTAGGAACAGTTCGTCCACTGAGACAGTAACAAGTGAAAAAACAGAGATGATGTATTTGGATCATTCTGGACCAGACTTAAAAATTAATTTTTGAAAACTAATTCTGGAAGTAATTGAAATCCAGTTTTTATCTGAATGACAGAGCCCAAGTATCCTCTCCCCATTTTAGAGGAGAAGGTTATTCCTTGTTCTTACCAGCTCTGGTCACTCTCGCCCAGGATCCCGGGATGCTGTCCAGTGGATGGGGTGGCCGTGGGCCACTTAACTACACGCACCTCCCTACACCATAGGTTTTGTGGATGATGTGTCACAGAAGTTAGAGACTAGGGAGAGGTTTTCCATTCAGCAGTTGAGTATACCAGTTGGGAGCCCCGATCTAGACTTTTCTATACTGTGCAATAACTGCTCCGTGATACAAGTACACCTTAAATTGGGGCAGAGCGAGGATTTGGAATTTAACTAGTAGATGTTTATTTTTTTGGCTGATCTGGCTGGCCTCAGTTTTAAATTTAGAAAAAAGGAAGAGAAGCTCTTGGCTTTGAGTTGGCCTCCTGTTTCTGTACTTACTACTGAGGAAGTGGCTGGCAGGTTGATTAAACCATCTTCATTTAGCTGGTAGGAGCCTTGTAAAAATGCCTAGAAGTCAACAGAGTAAGCCCCCAGGGGAAAAAGCAAGGAGTGGACTGGAGTCAGTTTTAAAGTTTGAGACTTGGCTTCAAATGAAACTGTCTGCATGGTTATTCTATTTAGTAGGAATTCTAGGGGTTTTAGTGGTTTTAGATGACAGAATCAAGAAGCTTTAATTATTTTAATGTAGCACACCCAATCTTTCTTCATGATGTGTGTGCGTAAGGAAACTGATGGCCATTTAGAGAAGTTTCTGCCAAGTCTGGCAGTACTGCTGGCCAAGTCCCTGGGAGGAAGATTTGGTGGCAATTGGCCTTTGGGCTAAAGAAAATTAGCCCGTGTGCTATTTTCTAGTCTAGTCATTCTCAACAGCCATCAGTAGCTTGCCCTCAAAAGCAACAGAAACTGGGTCCCCTCTGTCCCATGGTGAGGGCTAATCTGTCTGCTCCCCATCCGATGACCAGAGACATCAGTGAGAGATAAAGTTCGCCCTCTGCCTGACCCCTGATCAGGCCTGTGGCCCATTTCTTTAAATCTGCATTTACATGACAGAAATGTAAGAACACGGCCACCATTTATCCATCGTCGATCTGCGTTGTAGTGAAAACAGACACTATACCTATAATGAGTCTTGTTTCCTGACAGCTTTTTCTTGGCCCTCTAGACAAATGCTCACCACTGCTGGAGATGCCTCTGTGTTGGCTTGAGGGGGCTGAGGCAGGTCTGAGGGGGAACAGCTGAGTCTCTGGCCCACTCTGCTTTCAACGACTCCTTTCTTTACCCTGCTCAGGCTGCAGAAGAGGAGCCATGTGGGAAATGACCCACTCTGCCTGCCTTAAATGCTTCTCAAAGCCAAAAGGGGTAGGAATCTGGCAGGATTTGGAATTGGTAGATACTTCAGCATCTCTGATAAGGGGTGAGTCAGACAACTGACAGAAAACAGAACTCCTCTTAAACTGCATAGAGATGACACAGATCTCTGCTTCTTCTGCTCACCAGTCCCTCATCAGGCCCGGCGTGGGCACTGGGAACAAGGGTAGACTGGCTTCTGCACCCTGCTTCCTGCTGCCTGTGCGACCCCTGGCACATACACGGGCTTACCTCTGAGGCCCTGCGCCTTATAAACCAAGAGAGAGGGGTTGTAGACTTTTCTAAAGACACTTTGAACTCTGAAATTCAATAATGTGACTAAAATTTGGGGATGAGAGAAAGGAAAGCACCCATAGGGGAAAGGTGAAGGATGATAAAACAATACAAATCTCTAGGAAATATCCAGGTCTCTCTTCATTCTTACCTTTGATGACATGCATCACCGCCCTCACTTCCTAGCATTTCTACTAACTTGCTCTGTGACCTTTGGCACATTGCTTAGCTTCCCTAGATCTCTGTTGTCTCTTCTGTTAATTGGGAGCAATAATACCATCCATATGGAGGTGTTGATTTTGGTATTTTTATTTTGAGGAATAAATGTTAATACATTTAAAGGGCTTAGCATAGGGCATGCACACGGAGGAGCTCAATAATGTGAATTTGCTCCGCTTTTCTCTTTCTCTCCAAATTGCTTCACACAAGATCTTACCCTGAAGAACTTACTATAGGCTGGATGTTCTGATTAGGTGTTATGTAATTAGGGTCATAGGTCACACTGAGAATATCACAGATGCTCCGATGCTCCTCAGAGCAGGAAAGAACAAACCTACAGGAAGGTTTCCTGTGTGTTGATCATGCACCCCAAAGCTCCGTAGGTGGACAATATAGTCCAGACTGGAAGTTGTGTCCTCTCTTCCACTCCCCGCCCTGTGCACTCCCTACCTCCTGAATCTCATCCTCCCCTTCAGGATCCGGCTCCCTGCGGATTCTCCCCTGGTTAGTCCAGCCAGAAGAACTCTCTTCTGTACATATCTCAAGCCCTGCTGGCTTTACTCTCAGAGCCTACTTTTTCCACTTATGTTGTGAAATCTCCTCTGTGTTTTAAATTGTAATTGATATTTATGTATCCTTTTGCTACTTAACATAGTACATGTCTCTTGTCTCTTTAGCTAGATAGCAGATTTCTCGAGGGCAGGGAGATTGCGTTTTTATAGCCCCCTGAACATAGTAAGCAATCCACTTGTGGGCAGAGCCCACAGTAAAAAAATATTTACACTTTTCATCTGTTCCCATAGTAGCACAGAGCTTTCTCTCACACCCTCACCACTCAATTAATACCATGTTTTGTCAACAGCTGGTCACTCTGGTTTTTTTCATCATAGAGCAGATGAGGCTTCTAATTTTGAACTTGTGCTACTTTTAGAAAAATTGTTTTATTTTTTTCTTCTTTTTACATGTAAAAATGAGACTACTTTCTTTTTCCTGCCTCCCAGATAGATACCTGCTTGAGGCCTCAAAGCCCTAGCGCTATCCTCCCCTCCAAGGCTTTGAAAGGTAGATAATACATTCGCCTCCTGATAATGAGATATTTTCTTTAAAACAAATGTTATAAACCTTTAATTCATTTCCATACTCAAATCCTTATTATAGTTCAAGAATTCCCCAAAATGGAAAATATTAATTTCATCCATCCATCTCCACTTGACCTGTTCTCCACAGTCAAATCCAAAGTCCTGCCTTAAAAGTTCTGCATTCCTCTGAAGTTAAATGATACAAAAATGTCAAAAACACTCTTGCATTTGAATCACCCTGTCTGTCTCTGCTCACATGGCCCGATTCAGCAGATTGGCTCCTGGGGGAGGGCCCTGGGCTCCAGCCTATTACAAACAGACAGACACATCTCCAAGGTGGCTTTGTCAAAAGCCAAGGACATTTTTTAGGCATAGACTCTGAGCTTGTTGCCACATAAACAAATAGAAAGATTTCACTCTAGCTTCCTCAGTTTTTTTGGATTGACAACAAGTATTAAGAGGGAGACGGAAGCCAGGAAGGCAGCCTGGGGCAGCTAGAAGCCCACAAGGAAGCTGGGAATTGCTGGCTCTGGCTCCCCGCTCAGGGCAAGGCTGCGTGCAAAACTCAGCTGTGAACTAATGTCTGGAAAACGTCTCCGCTGGACATTTCACCCATGGACCCAGAGGCTGCACAGTGGAGAAGTGAGCAGTTCTTGCTCCTGGCTGCACAATAAAATCAACTGTGAGGTTGTTAAAGAATGCCAGTGGCTGGGCCCCACCCCATGACCCGGGAGTCCCAAGAATGGGTGTTTCTGAAGAGATCTCAGGGGCGGGGGTTGGGGGGCTTCTTACATGTGGTGAGGATGGAGGACAACTGAGTGGTGATAGCAAAAAGTCAGATTTTTTTGGAATACCTTGACTGAGTTTCTCTGTTGATTGGCATCTATGACTAAATACTGATATACCCTTTTTATTTCAAGGATGTTATTTTCCCTCTTATTGATGGGTATTCTTAAAGAGTAGGCTTTTAGGCTATATCTACAAGGGATCGTAGAGATCACTGAGCCCACCTGTGGTGAGCAGGTTTCATGGATGACACCAGCTCTGCTAACAGAGGCTGCCTGGAGAAGGACTCTGGGGGTGTTGAGAAAGACATGGAGGCTGTATCCCGATTCTACAGATTCAAGTCCTGTGCATCCCTAGTGCTGGCTGCCACATGTGAGATGGTGGCACAGGGCCATGGGAGTGGGGCATTTGCCATTCCTTGTGTACATGCAGAAATTACTTGCAGAGAGATGGACTTGACCAAATTCATACCAAGTGACTGGTTTTCTTCCCATTTCTCATTTATTGAACGTGAACAATACTCTTGATATTTGAAGGGTAAAGTCATGTAGACTATATACTTTCAGGTTGTCTCAGCCCAAAGTAAGCAATCATTTATTAAATTTGAATAAATGGTGAGCACAAATAGGGATCATTCATGGCCCAATTCAAACCAACTGCTTCCACTTTCCTTTGCTTTTGTCTATGCAAATATGGCCCATGTCTGTGAGTAAATCTGGAGCACTAACTCGGTGGTTTGGATTTTGGATTATGTTGCTTTCATATTGTGAAGCCTGGGAAAAGTCTAACATCTACAGGCATTTAGGAGCCACTGCCCCAGCCTCCTGGAGGCCTCTCAGGGCTTACTTCCCGAGTTTTCTAGTTCTGATTTGTGCTTTTAGAGAATTAGGTGATGTGAGCCTACAGGTATGGAAGTTGCTTCCATTCACTAATATATGCCCCCAAACACAGCCTTAGATATTTGGCTCCCTGATGAGAACATGACTCCACTTCCAGACTCTGGTTCCCTGTCCCTCACTTGCCCTCTCGATAGCCTTGGGGATGATTTCACTGCACCCTTTTAGTTTTCTTTCAAACATCCACCTGCTCTCTTCCTCTGCACACTCCTCAGCATTGTATCTTCCTTGTCCAATCTTTGTCCCAAAACAGAAATTTGGGATCTTATGTGTGAAATGCAGAAATGAATTGCCTGCTGAGATCAAAAAAACTTTTAAACTCAAGCATCTTGCCCACGTTGAGGAATGTATGGCAAAGTACCACTCTACTGAATTAAGCCCAACACATATTTTCCCTAAATGTTATTGACATTCAGTTGAGTTGATCATTACTACATATGTAGCTCTCTACTCTGAAAACTGACGGACTGTTTAGAATAAGTTCTAGTCCTTAAAGAAGCTATACTGGTACTATATGTATATCATCACAGAAAATAGCCTGGAAGATGACACACTGTAATTGTAGTTAACTTGGGGAGTCAGGAGAGGCTTTGGGTGGGCTTCATTCATCAGTGCTGTTTGGATTTTTAAAACAAATATGCACATATTTTATACTTGCAAAGTAAAACATAAAGTAAATTTAGAAAAATAAAAAAAAAACTGTTCATGACTTCCAGTCAAGCTGGCAGCATAGGCAGACATGGCTCTCCTTTTCACACAACCACATCAAAATTAAAACAACCATTACTCTGAACCATTAGAATTTGAGTTGAATGAAAGTCTGACAATGATGGACCATCCAGACTGGTAAAAGGAATACAGATATGGAATGGGCTGGTCCCTTACCCAGTGAGGTGGATTAAAATTTGGGAGGGATATCTTGGGAGTGGGAGGTTCCAGTCCCATACCAGGCCCCCCAGCCCAGGGTTCCAGTGCCAGAAAGATAAATCCCCACAACTTCTGGCTGCAAAAACCAGTAGGGATTGAGTCACTGGAAGCCATAGCTGGAGCCCCAAGCAGTTCCCCTTAAAGAACCCACACATGGACTCACCTACTCAGACTTACTCCTTCTGAGCTCCAGCACCAGGGCAGCAGCTTGAAACACACTAGTGGCATAGAGGAAGGAACTGAATTGTCTGGCATCAAGGTGAGCAGAGGGCATTGCCCCTTTTCTAAACTCTTCCCCCACAAAGCTGGCAAGCTTGTGTCATATCTGACTCCATCAACCTGGCTAACACCATTTGAGGTACCTTGGAGATTCCCAGAGACCCTGCCCCACTCAACTTATGGGCCTACCCAAGCTGCTTTTCTCTATGAATGGCTGGTCTTGGCTCATGCTTCACAACTTCCTTAATTCTCTCAAACAAGCATTAGCTGGCCTCGGTGAGCCCCAACCCCAGCACTAGCCACAGCCAGCCTAGATTCACAGCTTGGCTTCACCTATGAATCTCTAAGCACAGCACAAGTAGCAGCCATCTCAGATTGCTTTATAGCTCAGGCAGGGTGGCCCTGGGAAAAACACAGGTGAGGGCTGACCTTGGCCTGCACCACCCAGGAAACCCCAGGGCCAGTATACCCAGTGGACAGCTACAAACCACATCAGAGCACCAATACCCTGCCTCTGCATAGCTGATCATCCATGGAGGGTGGAAGTTGGTGGTCAGTGGTCACATCCAGTCCTTGCAGCTAACTGGCCTGGGTAAACCCCTCACATTGATCTGCTAACAGTAATGAAACCTCAACTACAAGAGGTGGATGTACACAGCCTGCACAAAGGGAGCACCCTGAGTACCCAGCTTGGGTGATAGGGGAGCCTATTTAACTGGACCCTACAGGACACCTACTACATTAGACCACACTACCAAGGCACAGAGTCAAAGCAGCTCTACCTAATACATAGAAACAAACAAAGGGAGGCTGCCAAAATGAGAAGACAAAGAAACATGGCCCAAATGAAATAACAGGTCAAAACTTCAGAAAAAGAGCTAAACAAAATGGAGATAAACAATCTATCAGATGCAGAGTTCAAAACACTGTTTATAAGGATACTCAGGGAACTTAGTGAGGACCTCAGCAGCATAAAAAAGATCCAGTTAGAAATGAAGGACACACTAATTGAAAAAAAGAACAATTTACAGGGAAACAACAGTAAAGTGGATGAAGCTGAGAACCAAATCAATGATTTGGAACATAAGGAAGCAAAAAAAGAAAAGAAAACAAAAACCAAACAAAACAAAACCCAATCAGAATGATACGAAGAAAAAAGAATCCAAAAAAATGAGGATAGTGTAAGCAGCCTCTGGGACAACTTCAAGAGGTCCAATGTTTGCATCATAGAGATGCCAGAGGGAGAAAAGAAAGAGCAAGAAATTGGAAATCTATTTGAAAAATAATGAAAAGAGAAGTTCCCTAATTTGGTGAAGGAAATAGATATGCAAGTCTAGGAAGCACAGAGAGTCCCAAACAAGAAGTGTGGAAAGAGGCCCATTCCAAGATACATAATCATTAAATTTTCCAAATCTTAAAGATAAAGAGAGAATCTTAAAAACATCAAGAGAAAAGAGGTTATGTACCTACAGAGGAGTTTCCATAAGACTGTCAACTGACTTTGCAAGCTAGGAGAGATTAGCAAAAAATATTCAGTCATGAAAAGCTGGGACCTACCGCCAAGATTGCTGTACCCAGTGAAGTTATCATTTAGAACTGAAGGCAGATAAAGAGCTTCCCAGACAAGAATAAAAACTAAAGGAGTTTATCATCACCAAACCATTATTATATGAAATGTTAGAGCAGCTTATTTAAGGAAAAGTAAAGATCAAAACTGTGAACAATATAGTGGCAAAAAATATATATCTTTCAACAGTTGAATCTAAAAAACAAACTAAGCAAACAAGAACAGAGACAGAATCATGGATACTGAGTGCATTTTGATGGTTGTCAGATAGGAGGGGAGTGTGGGGGAATGGGTGAAGAGGTGATGGGATTAAGAAGTACAAATGGGTGGTTACTGAATAGCCATGGGGATGTAAAGTACAGTACAGGAAACGGAGTAGCCAAAGAACTTATATGCATGACCCATGGGCATGAACAATGGTGGGGGGATTGCTTGAGGGAGTGGGGGTTGCTGGTTGGGAGGGCAAGGTGGGGGAAATCAGGACAACTGTAATAGGATAATCAATAAAATATAATTAAAAATAAAAATGAAATTAAAAAGTGTTTACAGTATCTTAGAGATAAAGAGACCTTCTTTGATTCAAATTCCACTGTAACTCTTTGTCAAATTTATGATACAATTTTGTGTGCACCTGGATGTGTGTGCATGCCTGTGCTTGTGTGTGTGTACACTAGTGTTAGGCTGACCCTTGTCCTTTTGTAGGAAAATTGTTCCCTATTCTGAATTACGTCTCTCTTATATTTTTGGTATTAAAATATAAGATGATGATTTTTTTAACCTTTACTTGACAGAATAAATAATTGAAGACTCAATGTCAGTTTTCAAAACTTTCCAAGGGTGTCCAACCTATTGGTGTCTTGGGCTGCACCAGAAGAAGAAGAGTTGCTATGGGCCACCCATTAAATACACAAACACTAACAAAAACTGACGAGCAAAAAACAGGTTTTAAGTGAATTTATGATTTTGTGTTGAGCCACATTCATAGTCATCTCGGGCCACTTGTGGCCTAGGGGCCACAGGTTGTACACTCCTGCTAGGCCCTTATGGGTCTACTGAAATTATAGTCTTAGAATTTCCCATGTTGTCAAGTTACCAATTTTATAGATGAGGGGCCTGAGGTTCAGGGAAATTGTGAAGTGCTCATGAAAAGTGATTTAATTGTGTTCTGATCAATGTACCACTCTGTCTCTCGATTTTAAGAAATTACACATTTTTTCATACAATACTTGATACTGAGCATATAATACGTATTAGATTAGCTGTTAGGGATAAATAAGAATAAATAGATAGATTGTCCTGGAGCTTATAGTGTTACATAATGGCTATCGGCATTTGCTTACATACCATATGCTAAATCATTAAAATAGTTTCTTTCTTTGGTAAATAAATTAGTGTTATACCATCTTATTAACATATTATCATTTCTTCATCTGTAGTTCCTTATAGGTTTAGTGAACAACATCTATATCAGACATTTTGCTTTGTCCATAATATTGAATTTTGTTTTGCACATAAACCATGTAACAGTTTTAAATGTTTTTTAAAGTTGGGCAGAATGAATACATATGTTTATTGAAAATAGTTAAACAATACTTAAATATACAGAGAAATAAGTGTGAGTCTGGTCGCAGCTCTCCAGCCCCATTCTGGTCTCTGGAGCTAACCACTGTGAGTAGTTTTGTGGATGTTCTTCCAGAGTATGTTCCTTAGCATGCATACAGACACGTCAGGTTATTCCTCTTGCTACAAAGCCTTTCTTATATACTTACCTATTTCTAGCAGAGTGAATTCACTTCATCCTCATTCAAGTGATCCTATCGTTTCTGAAAATATGATCATCAACCACCCTTGACTGTTTTGCCTGAATACAGGCCCCTCTCAACTTAAAAACAGGTTGTATTAAAAGGTTTCTGTTTTATAAGCTGCTTGGAACTTGGACTGGGTTCTCTCATAAAGGGAGTTACAATTATGTTTTACACGACGGCTGTAGCAGCACAAGAAAAAGGTCAGTATGGAAAAGGAACATTTAAAGAGTATTTACCATGTGTGAAAAACCCTATTAAGAACTTTCCATTATTTCATTTACTCTTTGCAACATTTTTGTTAGGATGGTTATTATTCCAAATTACACAGATGGGGCAACTAACGTTCAAAGGAACTAAGTAACTTGCCCATTGTCATTTAGGTTGTAAATGTCAGAGCCGAGAGTCAGGTTCAAGTATGTTTAATTCCTAAGCACATGCACCTTCCAGGCCCTGAAAGTTAGTTTAACAGGGGAAAGGTGAACACACAGGCACAGACGCAGCCACAGGAGGCGGCATGGTGTTCGCCTTCTCCTGTTCTCATGATCTCAGAAGGAAAGATCAGGAGCTGGAGGGCTAGAAGCTCTGTTTCCATACCTTATTCATACCCTGATCAATGACTGTGTCAGACAGGGGGTTGACACATTGGCTGCCACTGTACAGGTACTTCTTGGATTCCAAAGCCAATTAATGAAAACACTGCTGGAAATTGTTTTCCCTCCTAGATCTACTCTCTAGCCTTCTCCACCCCACTCTGTGCCTTGTGAGGCTAATCTCTCTGACTCCATCAGTTGGCAGAGTCCTTTTTCCTCTGGCTTCTTACTGGGTTTGTCCAATGGGAAGCATCAGCAGGGGACTGGAAGGTGTGAGAGAGGAGATGTCAGGTCACTTAGTTCCCTGGCTCCTTTCCTGTCACGGATACTTTGCAGTGGCTGGTTCCTACACCCAGAGCCACAGCTCCTGCTGGATGGCTTTCCCTACTTCTTCAGCTTTCTCTTAATCCCAGAAAACTATTCCTTTTTGGCATCTTCAACCTAAGGGGTGGTAACAGCATTCTTACTCTTACTAGCCAGGTACTTTACCATTTCTTCTTGGCTTAACACCACTTTGCCCACACTCCTTTAAATATTCCTTCATTAAACTCTATTTAGTTATGCTTTGAGGGTACCATCTGTTTGCTGCTGGGAACCTGTCTGATCCAGCAAATGAAACCAAGATTTATTCCTGAAAATGGATCCTCAAAAGGGGAATCTGTGATTAGGTTGCTCATACAGTTGATGAGGGCATGGATAATCTCCTTGCCAAGGTGAAATGGATAACAGAGCATGTGGTAGAATAATAGTTACTCAAATTATCAACAGCTGTTGCATGGGATGGTGTCGATGAAGGGCAAGGCATTGGGGGATCACATGACTCTGGCGTTGGCTGTTTTGTCGGGTGATTCAGATTACACAGATTGTGCCACAGGCTGGCTACTTCTGAAGCCCCAGAGAACACAAACAGAAGAAAGGGCAAATTATCAGCCTTGAATGTCCAACTCAGGGCATAGGTGGAAAATCAGCCTCTTTGGAAGGGTTTAAAGAATCTTTCTTTTTTTTGTAGCTTTGGGGCCAATATATTTAAATCGGGATAGCTTTTAAAGAATCTTTTGGAGTTCTGGCCAAGATGGAGGTGTAAGTAGAAACCCTTTGCTTCTTCTCACAACCAGAAGGAGGATAACAACCAATCTAAAATCAATAAACAACCAGAAGCACCAGAAAATCAAACTGCATGGAACTCTGACAACCAAGGAATTAAAGAAAAAATCAACCAGAACAACCAGACTGGGGCAGGTGACTCAGAAAAACTGCAGTGAGGTGGCTGAGGGGCAGGGCTGATGGCCGAGCTCATACGAGCTGCTCTGGAGGGACTGACTTAAGGGGAAAACTGAGACTCAGAGCTGACTGTGGGCTACGGCTGGGGTTGCCCTAGTGGGAGATACTTCCAGTCTGACACGAGAGTCTGTTGGAAAGTGCACTAGAGATGAACAGGCGAGCTGCACTGTTCCCTCTCTGGCCCCTCCCCCACAGGCAGTGCAGCAAAGAAGGTTGCCCTGCCCTGGTGAATACCTGAGGCAACTTACAGGTGTGCCAAGACAAAGAAATGTGGCCCAAATGAAAGAACACAGAAAAACCTCAGAACTAAGTGATGAGAACATTGCCAAACTAATTGATGGAGAATTTAAAGCCCTGGTAATCAAAATGCTCACAGAACTGATTGAGCTTGGTCAAAAAAATGAAAGAACAAATAAAAGATACCCAAAATGAAATAAAGCAAAATATTCAGGGAACCAACAGTGACAAGAAGGAAACCAGGATTCAAAGCAATGATTTGGAACAAGAGGAAGAAATAAACATCCAATTGGATCAGAACGAAGAAATGAGAATCCAAAAAAATGAAGAGAGGCCAAGGACTCTCTGTGACATCCTGAAACATTCCAATATCCAAATTATAGAGGTGCCAGAAGGAGAAGAGCAACAGTAGGAAATTGAAAGCTTATTTGAACAAATAATGAAAGAAAACTTCCCCAATCAGGCAAAGGAAATAGACTTCTAGGAAGCCCAGGAAGACCAGAGAGTGCCAAGGAACTTGGACCCAAAGAGAAACACACCTAGGCACATCATCATTAAGTTATCCAAGATTAAAGATAAAGAGAGAACCTTAAAAGCAGTAAGAGGAAAGGAGTTACCTACAAAGGAGTTCCCATAAGGCTATCAGCTGATTTATCAAAAGAAATCTTGTAGGCAAGAAGGGGCTGGAAAGAAGTATTCAAAGTCATGAAAGGCAAGGACCTACATCCAAGATTACTCTATCCACCAAAGCTATCATTCATTTAGAAGGGAAGGGCAGATAAAGTGCTTCCCAGATAAGGTCAAGTTAAAGGTGTTCATCATCACCAAGCCCTTACTATATGAAATGTTAAAGGGACTTATCTAAGAAAAAAGAAGATAAAAATATGAACAATAAAATGACAACAAACTTATAACTATCAACAAATTAACCTAACAGAAAAGAAAAACAACAAAAACAAAAACTAAGCAAACAGCCAGAACAGGAACAGAATCAGAGAGATGGACATCACATGGAGGGATTTCAGTGGGGAAGGCGAAGGGAGGAATAGGGGGAAAAGGTACAGGGAAGAAGAGGCATAATTAGTAGGCATAAAATAGGTGGGGAAAGATAAAAAATGGGATAGGAAACAGAGGACTCAAAGAACTTATATGTACAACCCATGGACATGAAATAAGGGGGAGAATGCTGGAGGGTTGTGGGGGCAGGGTGGAGGGGAGATAAAGGGGGAAATTTTGGGAAAATTGTACTAGTATAATCAATAAAATATACTTTAAAAAGAATCTTTTATCTTCTATAGCTGCAGGGAAAATATGGTTGAAGCTCATCTGTGATGAAACACCATTCTACTATCACACAGGTGTCTAGGGACTTGCACTGTGGTAAAATAGAGGGTGCACGTGCTGAGGATTCAGGTGCACCTGGGACAGACTCTCATCTCTGACACTACCTATATGGCATCGGGTAAATCAGTATGAGAGATGAGTTGCTGAATTAGTAAATGTTCTTATATGATAAGGCATAAATAGAAAAAGAGTAGATTCCTGAGATATAAGATGAGGCTATTTGAGGCAGATACAGAAGACTGAGAACTTTGAAATTCCAAATTCCCCTGATCCTTCAGAGCCGCATCTGAGGCAATGAACCTCCCCTTCACACCTGTAGTGAGCCCCAGTGGGAGAATCAGTCCAGACCTCTGGTGTTTGAGTATGACCATAACCCTTCTGCAGATAACTGTTCTCCCTTTAAACAGCTTCCACCCTGCCACTGGGCCCTAGTAGAAACTAAGTGCCTGACCACATTAGTTTTGTGTGGCTGTCATAACAAATTATCACCAACTTGGTGGCTTAGAACAACAGAAATTTGTTCTGTCACCGTTCTGGAGGCTGAAAGTCTGGAATAAGGTGTTGGCAGGGCTGCGTTCCCTCTGAAGGCTCCAGAGGAGAACCCTTCCTCCTCTCTTCAGCTGCTGTTGCTCAGGAATGTGACTGCGTAACTCCAGTCTCTCCCTCCGTCATCACATGGCTTTCTTCTCTGTCCTCCCCTCTGTCTCTAATAAGAACAATGTCATTGGATTTAGGGTGTACCCAAGTAATCTGCAATGATCTCATCTCAAAATGTTTAACTTAATTCTGTCTAAAAATGCTTTTTACAAAGGTCACATTCACAGGTGCTAGGAAACATATCAGTTGCAGGGCCACAGTTCAAATCTACACTGACTACGGAAAATCAAGTGACCATGTGACCTGAGCGGCTCCTAATGAACTGGGTGTTACCCCACCCACCATCCACAAAAATGGGAATGTGCAACAGCACCCCAACAAGTGCAAAAGAAATGTAAAAGATTGGATTCAATATGAGCAGGTGGCTCACTCTTTCAACATCCACTTTTGGTTCATAGCTTCCTCTATCTCAATTCACATCCACAGCCTTATGTGGAATTCCTTATATCCATGTGACTGGGGGAGAAAAAACTTGAACTTGACTTTGATATATGGTCAAAGCCAGAGGTGCATAGCCACTGCATTATGGTCTCCATTAGGGTGACCCTGAAAAACCCTCATGAAAGGAAATTATTTCAATTAGAGGAACTTTAAGCAGTATAATGGGTTGTTTAGTTGGGCCATCAGAAGGTGGCTTGAGGTTTGTACCTGTATCTCTATAGGAAGAGGCTTAAAACTTAACCAGTTGGTCAGGAACTTTAAGAAAGCATGATATGAAGATTGGTGATAGGGGGCAATATGTAAAGATAGAATTCTCATAATGAGTACAGAATATTCTTGCATTATCTAAAAGTCCACCAGAGGGTATTTTATTGTGGAGACACTCTCAATAAAGAGGTAGACAAGGTGAAATAACTCTGTGGCTGTTGGTCAGAATAGTTCTCAAACAATGTGGTGCTTGTTCTGTGGGCTCCTGGACAAAGTACCCATGGTAGCAGGAATTGAAGCTCATCAATGTGCTCTCCCTTGTCGGATTGATCTGGCCACTGCCATGACTTGGTCTCCAACCTGACAACAGCAGAGACCAGAGCTGCACCTTTGATGTAACGTTACCCCCTTGGGTGACAACCTATTACCCCATAGTTGCACTCCTTCGGTCACAGAGGCAACAGTCATTTTCCTCACAGAGATGGCTATACATTCTAAATAGGCATTTTCTTCCCAACTTTTTTGCCAGTACCACCATTCCTAGACTTACATGCTTTATTTTCCCTCATTTTTGCCCCATATAACATATGGAATGGCAAATAAAATAGGGAAATTGGTTTCTATCCAGTAAATTCACTGCCCCTTCCTTCATATAATTGTGGCATGAAGTGCTGCAGAGTCAGTTGTAATTACAGTGAGATAATGAACTGTGAGGTTAGGATACATGCCTCACACCAGGGGTCAAAACACAGTGCCTTCACCCTGACAGCTGGAATTCATGGATCTGGGAGTCAATATGTGGCATTGGAAGAGCCCTCCTTACTCTTACACTGAATAACTCAAAGAATTTTTGCTTCCTGTCTCCATAACCTTGGCATTGATGATTTGGGAGGTTAGGATGATCAATGGAAGAACGCCTCCAAGAAGGGACAGTCATGGTTCCACTAAGTTAGAAATTGGGACTGATGGCTTCTCATGCTGCTGAACCAACCAGCAAAGGTGGGGCCACTCTACTGGCCTAGGTAATTAAACCTGCTTATACAGAAATGTGGGTCACTGGGACTCAACAGAAGCCTAGGAAATTTACTGGAACTCCTCTTAGTATTTCTCTACCATACTGGTCTATGAAAGACTGTAGTATGCCAATAAATACAAGACAAGTATGTATTCAGGTTTCATGGAAGTAAGATTTGAGTCTCATCATCAGGTAAAGACTTATCCAGCCTAGGAGCTCACGGCATGGGGGTAGAGTTGAGGAGGGAATGGGAAGTAGAAGCAGCTATGGCTATCAACTTAGGCCTGTGCTGGGTACAAAAGCAAGGATAGTAGGAGTTATGCTGTGTGTTGTTTTTTCCCCACCCACATCTTTTTTGCCCTGTATTGCTTTATATTGAAATACTGATGGCAGCTTGTATTTTAAGGTTCACATGGGAGTAAGAGTGAACTCAGAGCACTGTATGATGATATATTCATAGATCGGAACTATGGGTTTCCTACATTGGGGGGCAGATGCTTTTCAGCAAAAAGGAAAAAGTAGATGCTGAGGCATTAAAATGTGCTAGATACTCTCTGTCCCTTTAGATGTTTTCCATCCTCCTTTCCACAGCACTATGCTTGGAGAGGCTGATCTCTGTGAGCCTCTGTAACCAGGCTTCCATGCCTAGCGGCTTTCAGTTGCAATGGCAATGGCAGGTGAGGGTGCTGGTGGAAAGGAAAACCAAGCTGTGCATCCCCTGGCTTCCTCCTGCTTTGGCCACACTTTGTCAGTGGCCACATTCTTCTTTCTTGGGCCAAGGCAACATGTGGTATTCCTGTCCCACAGCTACAAGCATTGCCAGGTCTCAGCAACCACTCTCTCCCCTTGTGTCTTCAGTCATTAAGTCAAAGGCTCTCCAAACTGTTCCTTGTCAGTTCTCTTTAAATCTGCCCTCTCCTTAAAAATAGCCCTTTCAAGAAACTCTTTGGTCAACCTTAGAGGGAGCCATTTTCATCTCTCCAGGATTCTGACTAGTAGAACACCCAAAGCCATGCTTTTCAGTTTAGGTTAATCCCTTCTTCCCCACCTCTATCCAGCTCATACACTCATCTCTCAGGCTGCTTATCCCTAGTTCTATGTGTATATGCTGAGAGAAGGACAGATCCAAAGACAGCTTTTCTTCCTTGGACCATAATAGCCACTACAGGAGGAAAGAGGAATTTCTCTTTTAGGTTAAGATATTTTGGCCCCTGCTTCACTCATGTGCCAAGACCTCTGAACTTGGAGATGAGTGCATTGTTCACTCTGTTAGCATTAGTGAGCAAAGCAAATTTACCATAGTATTCTAGTGATAGGAAAGACAACAGCCCAATACTAGGCCATAAACTTGCTTTACTCATTCATTCAACAAATATTTAGTGAACACTTTGTTCTAGGCTCCAAAAATATGGAACTGGACAAAATAAAGACTCAATTATCATGGAGCTTACAATTTCTTTGAATAAGCCCTTGACTTCTCTATGGTATTACAAGCACTATGGTAGAAGCTCAATGAATAATGATCAAATGATTAAAAGTGAAGATTAGAAAAATAATAATAAAAATATTGGTAAATTGCAATTATACAGCACTTCCCTATAGTTAGCTTAATGCAGTTTAATCTCTAAGTGTGAATGTGACCTTTGAAAGACTGGCCAGTCTCTTCTCCAAACCATCTAGCACTTAGAAACTTGTGGAAACTAGTGAGGTTTTGTTAGATTCCTCTCAGTTCCATGTGAAACATCTGGAAGCATCATAATACCAGTCTAACTTTTGCTGCTACATAATCTGCCCAATGGCCTCTTCTGGAAAAATCTCACATCCTTTGCCCCACTCTCTAAATCCCTCTGCTGGGACAAGTTCTGTTGGGGTGACTGGGCTCACTGGCCTTTCACATTCAGTTGCATCTCAACTCACAGCCTCTGTTCAACAGGACACGCTTCCTCAAAGGTGTCCCTCTAGGTTCACCTCCTCCTTTCCTCAGTCTGATGTCTTTTTCTTTTTAACCTCAGCTCCCTTCTCCCACTTCCTAGATTAGTATCCTGATGTCTGTCAATCAACTCTGGCCCACGATGCTGCCACCATCAGTCTGAAGAGAATACAGATGGACAGATGATGGACGGATAGGTGGTGTGTCAACAGACCCATTTTGTAAAATGGAAATTGGGAGAAACCTAAGACAACAGAAAGTGATGGAAAGCGAAGTCATTTATTCCAGATATAGCTCATTCCTGGTAGGTCTCAGCAATGGCATTTCCTCCATATACTGTTTTATTTTTTTTCATTGCAAGGTCAACTTTAAAAATGTGTGTGCTGACACTCACCGTTGTACCTTCTCATTGTTGGGTGGCTGGTGTGTAGCCAGGGTTTTTCAGTTCTTTGTAGTTTTGTGTGAAATGCACTGTGACACGGGGTGGGAGGGGGAAGTCCAGAGGGGAAAATTTTTGCTCACAGTAGAGCTGAAATCAAAGGAATGCTTCAGGCTGTGAAAAATGGCTTCCCGTTGCCTGGCTCCAGACTGCGAGCATTCATGCTTTGGAAAAGGTAGTCTGGAAAAAGTGAGGTGCGGGGAGGATGGGGATTTTCACATTGCAGCAGAGGATATCCATAGTTTCTTTTCAGGTTTAATTGCTCGTGGGTGGTGTACAATTATAAGTGCTCATAAATTGTCTACCCTTATATTGAATTCAGCCCCCTCCATATGTGTCTGCATGAGCTGAGCTGAAGCCAGTAGAATGGGCCAAAATACACTAGACCTGCAGCCAAACTGACGACAGAGAGTTTGAAAAGTCAGCTTAGAGAGACCTGTGCACCCACTTATTGGAGCAATAGATTTTCTGTTCCGAGCCTCTACACAGATGCTATTTTTTCCTCATTGGGGTGGAATATGAAATGAGAATGTATTGATGGACAAACTGACATCCTTCTCTAGTTGAAAAAGTACCATTTAGAAAATGGTACTGAGTAGTTTTTACTCAGAAATTTCAGAAAAAACATGTCATCTGACATTTCATAGGATGTTCAAATTGTTTGTTGTAAGATACTTTAAAAAGTAAACATTACTAGATATAGCATTATTAATTTTCAGTAGATTGAGAAAAGTTGATTTCTAACTTTTACAAAATGGCAATGAGAAAAAAGGACTTTCAAACCTCCCAAAGGGAAGTAGCAAAATGCTATGCAAATATTTCCCACCACTGCTCACTGTTTACTTTTTTACAGGTAGCTATGTTTTTAAAGATTTTATTTATTTTTAGGAAGGGAGGGAGGAAGAGAGGGAGAGAAATATCAATGTGCATCAATGTGAGAGAGAAACATTAATTGGTTGCTTCTCACACATCCCCAACTGAGGACCTGGCCCACAACCCAGGCATGCGTCCTTATGGGAATCAAATTGGTATCCTTTTGGTTTGTGAGACAATGCCCAACCCACTGAGCCACATGAGTCAGGGCTTCATAGGTGGCTATTTTGATTGACAGATCGATTAGTGTTCAGTAGAGAAATTGTGTTCTTGTGTGTTTTGTGTAAATGTGAGGCATTTTTGGGATTGGAAAGGGTGAAGAGAATTAATGAATAATGTCCATTTGAAGGTTGGACAAAAAATAATTAAATAGCTTGGTTATAGTTTAAATGTTTTTTGGTTATGCCTGGTATATTTAGCAAGTGGTACCCTGTTATGTAAAATGTATTGGGTGATAAGTATCTAAGCAGACTCTTGTAGGGAAATAACCAGATTCTGGAGTGGCTGGTTGGCCCTGAAACAAAGATTCTTAAGTGAAACAATCTTAATCTGCTGGTCAATGATCAAATTGGGCAGGTAACTAAAGTCACATCAAGGGGAGAAAGTGACCCTGCCTGTTTGGATTCAGTTCCAGGATTCATATATGGTTCTGTAGCGTGGACTCTTGGATACGAAACTTTTTTTTTTAATTTTTTAAGATTTTATTTATTTATTTTTAGAGAGGGAAGGGAGGGAGATAGAGAGAGAAAGAGAGAGAAACATCAATGTGAGGTTGCTGGGGGTTATGGCCTGCAACCCAGGCATGTACCCTGGGTTCTCACTGGGAATGGAACCTGGGACACTTTGGTTCCCAGCCTGCGCTCAATCCACTGAGCTACGCCAGCCAGGGCTGATACGAAACTTTTTGATGCTACTTAAAATATTACTTGGCTAGCTACTCAGAATTTTTTGTTTTAATGAGCAAAGGGGAAATACTTTAGAAAACAATAAAACAGTTAATGCACAAATCATTAAAGAGAACTGAGACTGAGACCCTTCTCTTTAGGATTTATGGCCATCATCTTGTTAGTGAGAGGGTCCCTTTTCTCTATGAAGAGAAATGGGACAGGAGACAAGGCATAGCCAGGCATGGCCAGACATGGTGGCAGCAACAACGAGGGCCATGACATGGAGAAGCTGAAATCTGCAACCAGAATACTAGCAAGTACTAAGGAGAGTTTGCAAACCACTGTCAGAGGAAGGGAGGAAACAGGAGAAACAGAAGGTTTCAGATTTCCCCTTGCATTGCATTTTTAGGTACTCAGTAAATATTTGTTGAATCAATGTGAGTAAAACTGAGAGGTGGGTTTTGGGGAAGAGCAACATCAAGCTATCCAAAGATCTTGTCTTACGGGTTTTGGGGAAGCAGGTTTCCCTTCCCCCCAGAAGAAGTGAAGAAAGCTGATATAGAGTCAAATTTCTGGTCTCTGCTGGGTGTTACTGGTGGCAGTAAGAAAATTAGTCAGTAAATGTTCTGGGAGCTGGGTAGAGTTTCAGGGGAGATAGGCTTGTACTGTACCATCAGGGACTGCAGGTTATAGGGAAGGAGGAAGCCCAGTGAGTTCAGGTGCTGAGCCAAGCTGCTCCTTGCTCTGCGGAAGTTCTATGGCCTGAAGAGGACTCCGTGCAAATTGCCCTTCTTCCATCAGTAGGCAGTCCAGAGCCTGCTGTCTGCTCTCCCTAGGCTGAAAATACACTTGGCCTTATCACATTTTGGAGAAAAAAAAGACACTGGCATTTCCAAAGCATGAAGCATTTTTACTCTTGTGAAAGTGGGTCCTACCCAGAAGAAACTGCTTCAGGGCAGTGGTTCTGAAATACTAAAAGAAAAAGAATTCTGAATCCCTGGTATTGACATAAATTGTTTCTAGGACAATGCTACTTAAACATGTATGTAGAAATATGAAACTAGGAACAAATTCTTTATGCCTGTAAATCTTATACACTTCTATAACAAAATTTTATTTCAAATTAAGTTCAGACATTGAATTTAGCATGTCTGTACTTTGTTACTATGTGCTGTGTGAAGACACAAGTTTCCCACTACTTGCCTCTATTTTAACTCCCAAAAAGCTTGGTACCGTGCACTGTGAAGTCATTGGGTCTTGATCTGGTTTTAATGCATCATTTACAAGTTTCTGTCTACCTCTCTCCTTTTCTTATCCATCTGTATGACAATTAATGTTACACACGGCAGGCAGGTCAAGTCTCAATTTGTTAAATAACTTAGGATACTAAAGTCTTATTCTATAAAAGTACGTTTTAATGCAAAATGTCCAATATAAGTTTTAACTTTCTAATGAGTAAAATAATTCAGCATGAAAAAAGGGTAGTTTTGGGTAATTATTGTCACTTTGCCATTAATTTAACAGCAATCAAATTTGCCTTTCTGTACATTGAAGGTTCAGTGCTACCACTCACGTGATGTCTTAACACCCATGAGGACATAATTACAGCTTGACCACAGGCAACAAATACGTGGTAGCACTCAGTCCTCATGGCTGAGAACACAAGAATATTAATTTTTTATTTTAAAGTTTTACTCAAGGTGTGCTTCAAATATAGTAAAGTATAGAAAGCAGTATGACAGACATATATCTCCTAAATAAATTATAAATGATACTATTTTGCAATTTTTGATTCAGACATCTTCTTAGTTATTATTTTATTTTTAGGATTTACAATAAAATCCTTTCTCAATTGTACAAGTCTGAGCTGTAACACAGGCATAGATTTGTATAGCCACCACTAGAAAAACCAGCTTAACTGCCTCCCAAGACCCCCTTGTGCTGTCCCTTGTAGTTACACCGTCCCCTCACCCCCTTGCCCACCGCATCACCTCACTGCTACAGATCTGTTCTCTGTCCTGATATTTTTGCCTTTCCCAGAATGTCACATATCTGGAACCTAGAACAGGTGACCTCTGGAGACTTACTTCTTTCACATTATGTAATACATGTTGCGTATATTAATTAGTATGTCATCTTTCATTGCTGAGTGTATTTCATTGTGTGGACTTACCATACCTTTTACTTGTTGAAGGACGTTTGATTTGGTTTTAGTATTTAGCAACTATAAATAATGCTGTGATAAATATTTGTATATAGATTTTTCTATAAACAAGAATTTTCATTTCTCTGGCAAAGTTCTCTGGGATGCTGGGTCATATCATAAGTATGTATTTAACTTTGTAAGAACTACTAAGTTGATCTCTAGACTGTGTGAATTGTGCCTTCCCAATAGCAATGTATAAGAGTTCTGGTTGCTCCCCTTCTCATTAGCCTTTAGTATATAAGTTTAAAGAATTATTTTAGTCATTCTAATAGGTAGGTACAAGTATAGGTATGGTGCCATTCTAGTAGGTATGTAGAAGCCATTGCTAATTTTGAGCCCAGAAATGTTATGATTGGATCAATATTTTAATAGAATGCTGTGCTAACATAGACTGTAGGAAGACAAGTTAGAAAGAGACCCACTAGAAGGATATTGACATAATATAGACCATGGAAATAGTGGTTTAAGCCAGGGCTGTAGTAGTAGAGGTAGTGAGAAGTTATCAGTTTCTTTGAAAACCAAACTGGATGTGGGGTAATAAAGGAAGAGAGAAGCCAAGGATGATGGCAAGGTTTTGGGGCTGAGCAATTAGAAATACAATTCACATTCACTAAAACATGACAGCAACAGTTCCTGGGGAAGGGTCAGGAACTCAGTCATGGATACCTGAGTTTGAGATATTTAACTATTAGACATCCGAGTAGATATCAAGTAGATGGCTGGATACATGTATCTAGAATTCATGTTTAGGCTGGAAATAGAAATTAGGAAGCTATCAATATTTGTGTTTAGAGACAGGAGTCTGGATGAGCTCTTCAAGGGAGTTAGTGTAGATAAAACAGTGGCTGACCCTTGAGGAAATCTGACATTTAAGGGGGGAGATAAAAGGCAACCAGCTAATGGTCTCAGTAACTAATGAGACCATGGCAGAAGGGGGCCTATGATATGGGAGTAATTAAGCTCATCACAGCACATTTGATTGCAACAGTTAAAACAACAGTTTGTTAAAAAAGAAACATTCTGGAACAAATGTGAAACTGGACAGGATATTGGGACAACACACACAAACCAGAAATGTTCTGGGAGAACTAGGATGTACATTCACTCTATCTCTGGGACATGTCCTCCACATCATGGCTTTCAAACTCCCATTTATTTGTGGCTGAACTCACTGTCTTGACTCCAACTATCCTGGAACCTGATTTTCTTTCAGCAGTCATTTTCTGTCTCTGCACAGGATAGTTCTACGACACTTATTGCTCAAATAAAAACCCCATGGATCAACCACCCCAACCTCCTTCCTCACCTCCCATCACATTCAACCTATCATCAACATTTCCTCCACTCTTCTTCCTAAACAGCTCATGAATCCATCCACTTCTATCCATGTCCATTGCTACCATCTCAGTCCACACACTTGCATCACTCACCTGGACTACTCCATAATCTCATAAATTATCCCTCAGCACCACCCTGAATCCCCTGCGCACCATTCTCCATACTGTAACTGAGATGAGTTTTCAAAAATGCAAATTTAGTCTTCTTATTTTCCCACTTAAAACCTCCCAGTGGCTTCTCACTGTCCTTAAACTGAAGCCCACATTTCTTATAATAATCTGCAGTGAGCTTCTTGATCTAGCTGTGCCTCTCTTCATTTTAATCTCTTACCTAATCACTTTACCCTCATTTTATACACTCAAGTCTTTCAATCCTTGTTGTGTGAATGTTTGCATACCCGTGAAATTATTACATTGAAACCTAATCCACAATATGGGGGAATTTGGATATGGGAAATTTGGGGGTGACTAGATCATGAAGGTGGTGTTCCCAGGAGGGAATGAGCTCTCTCTTTAACATGTGAGGCTGTAGGAAGAAGGTGGCATCTGTATACCAGGAGGAGAGTTTTCACCAGACATTCAGTCTGCTGGCACCGTGGTCTTGGCGCCACCCTCAAGAATTGTGAGAAATAAATGTTTCTTCTTTAAGCAACCCAAACAAAGCTCCTAAGACAGGCCATATATCCTTGCTTCTCTAGGCCACTACTGCTTGAAACACTTTCTCACTCAGTGACTTCTTTGCCACCTATCTCCTGCCCTTCCTTTAGGTCTCATTTAAGGGTCTGTAAAGGTTGTTTCCCCAAGCTGGCCCTCCTCATCTCCTTAGTTCAGGTTACGCCGAATCGGTTTTTTAGTGCTACCTACCCCACTGTTTGTAATGCTCATCACATGTGGGTTAAAGAACTCTAAAGTGTGTGGTTGCGAGTTCTATGAAGACAGGAACCATGTCTGTTGTTCAGTCTCCAGTCTCTGGCTCATACTGTGCTCAGTAAATGCTGAACGACTGAAAAACTGCGTCTAGTTCTGTTTTTCAAAGAGTTAGTTGAACTTCAACTCTCTTCAAATTTCCTGTCTCAAAAACTCAATCTCTTAAAAAGCATCAAAATATGACATCCAGAGCTCTTGTCACCTGCCTTTTGGTATCCATGTGGTACCCACTTAGAGCAGATTGGGGTTTCCTGGAGGCACACGTTTCTTGTTGACTGCATGAGGACTGGTATTACTCTAGCGAGATCTCATTCTTCTACCTTGGGATCTTGATTTCTATTTTTTTTCTGGGATCTGGGATCTGGGATCAGAGTAGTAGGGCCTTTGGTGATAAAATGTCTAATGCATACTTTTCCCTTTAGGCAAGAATCTATCTGAATTAATTTAAATTAAAGATTCTTAAATTGTGTGTTGAATGAGAAGATATTTTCTAATGTTCCCCCAGCAGAGGAGATCCATTTTCATGTATACTTGTCACAAGAGTACATTTCCTAAGATTTGATCTTAATTTTTTAATATATATTTATTTTTATTTTTAGAGAGGGGAAGGGAGGGAGAAAGAAAGAGAGAGAGAAACATCAGTGTGTGGTTGCCTTTCATGTGGCCCCCACTGGGGACCTGGCCCGCAACCCAGGCATGTGCCCTAAACGGGAATCGAACCTGTGACTCTTTGGTTCACAGCCCATGCTCAATCTACTGAGCTATGCCAGCCGGGGTCTGATCTTAATTTTTAAGTTTCATTTTGACCCAAATGCATCTTGTCTTGTCCCCCGCAAAAGGGAAAAATAGTTGGCTCCTCTCCTTTGTCCAAAGACTCTTCCTAGACATGTGAAGGATCCATAAATTAACCTTCCATTTTGTGGGGGGGGGTGTAAGTCGGAAAAGCTCCTCTGGAAATAAGTTCCCTTCCTGAAGATGGGTTTCTACTGAGAAGTCAGACTCTGTTCGATTAAAAAAATACATCATGCTTAGAGAATTTGAAGTCTTTCCATGAAAAAAAATGCTTAAAAAACCCAACAGCAATATAAGTCCTGGAAGACTAAGAAGTGTTGTTTTCATGGAAAAATTACTTATTACAGAAAAAAATTTAGAGCTCTGTTACAGCTTGTGGTAGACATAGATGTTTCCTAAGGGCTCTGTGATTTAAGACTGCAATAATGGATGAAATTCTGATACTGTGGCAACTCTCTAGAGTGTGAACTTTATGTCCAAAATTCTTTTTAATTCAGCTTCCAGAACTATTTCAATGACTGGTGCAGAGTTCTAACTGCAGGGGGGAAGGAAGGAACAGGGAGAGAGGCATGTGGGGGCGGGACGGAGAAGGATTTGAAGGCAGATCTATAACTATCTCCTTTCATTTGTCTGGCTCCTTGTCTTTCCTCTTTCAAATGCAATCAACTTCAGCAGGCCCCAGACACCCTGAACATAAGGTGGGGCCTAAACAAAACATTTTCTGTGTCTAGGAAGCTACCAAAATAGTCTCTGCAAGTCATGTAAAGAGCATTTAGTGGAACACAAAGTAAACAGGCACATGATGAAAGGCTGATGATGGCTGTGCTGATGAAAATGTCAGAAAGAAAGGAACACGTTCATCCCAATCAAGGTTTAGCTTCAAAGGCTGGTCTCCTTTATATAAATCAGCCAGTGGCTTGCCTGGTACTGGAACTTCTCCCAGACCCCTGCAGATGCAGCAGCCTGCTGGAGTTGGTATTCCACTTAACCTCTCCGGGCTTCAGCTTCTTCTTCATCAATAAAACGAGGAGACTGGACCAGTGTACCTCTCGACACTAATGCTCTGGGATTCTCATGTACAGGTAGACTCTACCTAAAAAGTGAAGATGAGAATAAAAATGCACAGAATGGATCCATTAGGAGGTGAATTTCAGCTTTGGCTTCTGAGTTCTATTCATCAGCTAGTTCCTTTTTACTCATATTTAAACCATTTGATTTAAAAATTTTGAGTGCTGCTTAACTTGCCTAGTATATTGCCTCTGTTCTTTGGAGAAGGGTGTAGACTGAAGTGATATATGGGAAAAGAACTTTCTTTACTTTCTTGGTGCATGACACCGGCACCACAGATAATACTCTGGGTTTGGACCACTGGTAGCAACTATAGCCATGGCCTCAACTCTAATAGGAATCCACTGCTAAGTGTTAGATTTGTGTTAATGCTGCTAGGGAAGCTGGGTAGTTTAGACAGCTTCTATACAGAAAAGAGTACATTCTCTGTAGCTAGCAAGTTCTTTCTGAATATTTGAGTATACCCATGTGCACACATATAGGCACACATGCACTCTCATGCATATATAATCAATGAGCAGACTTGCCTACTCAGGCCCATCAGATGCCACTGGAGATGGGTGAGCCGGCCACTGAGATGTGAAATGGGAGTGAAGACGCGATGGGAATGCCAAGGGTGAAATATAAATGGGGATACATGGCCTCTTGCTCTGACACTAGTCTTCTCGGCTTGTGGAGTCCAGGGGCTTTGCCTGGGCAGGCAGGGGGTGCAGCTTTAGTCCATTGTCCTTTCTGATCTTCATTCTGTTATGAATCATCATTTGGCTTGAGACACTGCAAAGACTACAAAACCCTTTAGGGTGCCATCAAATCCAGGACATGAGGGGTTTACATGCAGGCAAAATTACAGGTGCTTAACTGAGCTGGAATCCAACCTCACCCAGCTAGATTCATAAACCATGCTTTTCAGAATGAACAGGCTCCACAGTCTTTTTTAGACTGGATGCGCTATATCATGCTAAATTTCAACAGCTTAAAATAGCAAGCCACATTTCCTGCTCACACTATGTGTCCGTTAGGGACTTCCAAACAGACATCTCACTGTAGCCACCTGGGATTTATCCCATGGAGGTAAACCAAACACAGACTTCCACAATTCCAAATCCAGCAAATGAGAACATGGTGAGTTATGTACTTACTGTTAAAACTAATGCCTGGAGATAACACCTATCACTTCCATTTATGTATCTTTGTCTAAAGCACGTTGTATGGACAAGCCTAATGTTAAGAAAGCAATCATATTCTTCCCCCAAGATTGAGCAAGTGCTGGTCAACAATAGCCCCTTTTTACCCTATCTGAATGGCTAGGCTCATTTTTCACCCACCCCCAGACCCTGTTGAGGAACTTCTTCAACCCCCAAGTTGGTTGTTCTCTTTTCAAGACCCTACCTCTTGAATATCTTAAACTTTTTGATTTCTAGCACAGCTAGGGTGTCCAGATTCTGCAAGAGTTCAGAAATATCTTAGAGTGTATCCTAAATTTTGCCATATCCTTTGATGAACTATTCCCAATTTGACCCAAATTAGAAAGCCTGCCAATCTTAGAGTTTATTTTACAGATACTATTTTGATGGATACAACAATGCTGAATTGTTTTTACCAAAGAAGAGCTCATTGTACAGCACAAGGATAAACTCTTCTAAGGGGTATGTCACCAGTATTCCTGATTGGCTGTGTGACCCTGGAAAGACACTGGAGACTTCAGGTAATGTTTTTCCATGAGTGGATAAGGAATAGCTCTATTCCAACATTCTTCTAGGTTTATAATTTTACGATTCTATTTTTTGTGTTTATAGTTTCCCAGAAAATGCATTAATCACTAGGCTGAACACGTGAAACTAATATAATATTGAATGTCAACTGCAATTGAAAAAATAAAAATTAAAAAAGATGATAGACAAAAACAAATGAAAGTACATTAACTTCCGACATGGGTTGGTGATAGTGACAGTTTTACATTGTTGGGGATGCAAATTTGAAGCTCATCAGTGAGCATGCTCTATGGAAATCATGTAGAACTGCATTGTACAGGTATGGGGAGCATCTGCTTCCAGATGTTTGAGTGGGAAGGTCAGGGAAAGTGAAAACAATGATGTGGTCCACACCCACAAGAGAGCTAATGAGTTACTTGTGTACACAGCTGAGGAGAAATACACCCACCAGAATTCTTCTGTGTTTGACATAGGACAGATGATCTTTATGGACTCCTATGGTTAGGACAGAGAGGCAGTGACCAAAATAATTTGATTATAGCATCTTGCTAGTTATATGGCTTCACTTATATTTATTCTTCTTCCATTTTCCTTTGCCATTTCAGACATAACAAAGCCAGGGACTATATGTGGACTGTTTCTTTTGATCCCCCTCCAAGACTGCTGATTTTCTTCCTGGGACTTCAGTCTTGATATACCTCTCAGTAACAAGATACTGAATTGGAAATCACTTTGGAATCCACTTGTGGGCCCTCCAAACAAGTAAACAAACTCAGTATGCTTTCTAACCTTCGTTCACTTATCTACTCATTCAACAAGCATTCACTGAGCACCTCAGGTGCACCAGGCTCTGCGTTGGGCACTAGAGACCCAAACACCAATAAGGCACAGGAGGATCAGCCCTTTCCCTGAAGGCTGCCATAATATTACTGGGCTATATCTATGAAGAATGCGTTGCCAGTCTATAGTATATTGGAGTCCGAGATTTCTTGGGTGAGTCAAGAAAACCTCTAGGGACATATTTGGGTGGGATCTTAAAGTGAGTGAACTTTTTCTAGGAAGAGATATTCAAGATTCTCTGCCCAAGGCAGAGGGAGCAGCTTGGGCAAAGGAACCAAAATGAGTAGACATAACTGTTTCAGGAGCATCTATTGCCAAAACATCTGATATATGGATCATCCATTTTGCCCAAATGTTTCTTTTCAATTTTCCTCCATTCTAAAGTGTGGCAAAAACTCAAGTCAGAAAAGGGGGAGGCTTGAGTGCTGTGTGACAGTGTCCAGCCTTGGTACTGTCCATGACAGAATGGTAGCCAGTCCCAAGGGGAGCGCTGGTGTAGAGCCGGGTAGCCAGTGGACAGGAGCCCAGGCCTGCTCACAGTCCGGCTGTCAGGAACTCAGAGCCCTGCCACCAACTGTCTCTGTGATTTCAGGTATGACTTACTTCTCTAAGTCTCATGTTCTCCATTCATGGGAGTAATAGTATTTTCCCATTGGAGTGGTGAGGAGTGACTGAATTAACACATGTGAATCTGTTAGAATAGTTCCTGGCATATGTATTAAGCACTTTCATTAACAGATTGTTTTTTGCTGTTATAATTATTACTTTAACACTTTCCAAATTATATTTCACTGTAATTATTGAGTAGTAGATTCATTATCTTACAGTGATTTCTCCTATACCCCTAAACACTCCAATTTGGAAAGAAAGCAGGAGATTAGAGGCAGTTTTAATCAATTTTCTATTGATTAATTTATGTTGAGTATTATTCTATGAGTAGGGCCCTGTGTGAACTATCAAAATAGTATATTTTGTGGGGAAAGAGCTCTGGGAATCAAATTTTCACCCTGAATCTGCTAAAAAGAAGCAGAGTGTTTCATTTGACCTTTGGTTTCAATGTGGGTTTCAGAGGACAATAACAATTATAAATTGCTATAGTGGAGATTTGTTTTCTGTTTACTTTGCATTCTCCCTTCTTTCTTTCGGTGTAGACTTTGCCTGTCTTTTGCAAATTATTCCTTCCTCCGATCTTGTGATTGTGTTGAGGCTACGGGATTTACACATGTTGATATAGAAAGAGAATATCCACATTCCACCTCAGAGCAAGCCCCAGGAAGCAGCAGAGAATGCAGGCAATGCACAAAAGAAAGTAAAAAAGCAAAAACAGAGACAAAAAAACCCCACACAAACACAGATGGACAGCAAGGTCATTGAACAATGAAGGCATCAAACTCCATATTCTAGTTCCTAAATTCACCAAATCTGTCCTGGGTTCTTCCCTTGGGTCTACGAGTGAACTAAACTTCGATTTCTACTTCAGCTGCAATAAGTGGGGCTTCTGTCATTTGCAACCAAAGGAGCTTAATATCCCCATCTGCCTTGCAGAATTATTATATGGGTCAAAAAGACAAGTACACAGAGTTTTTTTTTAAAAATTAAAGCATAACAGACACTAACTGTAATAAAAAGAACTGTGAAATATAGTTTCTTCCCTTAAAAGAGGAATAAGGTGTTCGGTACTGCCAACATTAATGATCTAAGAACAAAGATCGAGTTGCGTAATCTATGTAATTGGATTTCATGTGAAGGGAATGCTGTGCGTTGTGACCAGGGAAGGCTGCAGAGAAGAAGTATTCAAGCTGGGCCTGAAGGGTAAACACAGTGCTCATTCAAGTAAGGAAAGGGGTTTTAGGCATGGAGGAAGCTGTGGGCTAAGGCACCCATGTTGTATATTCAGTTAAAAAGTATGAACTGCTTGCTATACATCTGGGAAATCAAGGCTCACGGAGATCTTGGAATCTGCTCTAGCTACTTTTATAAGCCATTTAAGTCATCAAATACCAAAAAGTCTGCAGTATTTAAGCAAAGAGAGAGAGAGAGAAGGAGGCGGGGGGGAGAGAGAGAGGAGCATAGCCCACATTCCTGTGGGTCCTCTCTTGTAATCCAAGACCTTTCTTCTCTCTGGTTAGCATTTTAAGATCTTACTGGTGTTGGAATTAAATTGGCATTACCTGCAGGCATCATCTGCATGATTTTTATTCCCCTCTCTTTGGGAATGAGCAGAAATGGCCAATTCAGATGAAAGTTATTCTCCCTGCAGGTCCCTTCTCGACCATCCAGCTGTTATTACTTTTCCCTACCCTGTGGTCACTGTCCTTCCCAGTTCCATCTTTAACCACACTTGTGGCTAAGCCTCAGGGCTATAAATGGAAATTATTCTCCCGGAGATGCTTGATACTATTATTATTAAGTAGCTGCAGACTTCCAAGGTTTCTAGGGTCCAGGACAACAAACATACACATTGTTTTCTCCATTATTTCTTAAAGTGCCATGCTTAGAAATCGTTCCAAGTTAATTTATCACTTGACTGTGGGATCTTAGCAGCACATGTTTTCCTCCCTCAGTTCAAGGGAACTCATACTCGAATCATTGTCAAGTTCTCTTATCATAAGGCATCACAAATTGAAAGCTTAGTTTCCCGATCTACAAAATTGGATTTTAACACTAAATTTACAGGACTAGCATAAGAATGAACTAAAATAATTGATGTGGAATTATTTCATGAAGCACCACAATGATGATAATAATAGCGATACAGAAGTAACAAGGTATGATCCTTCTTTGTGACGTGTGCTCCCAGGCCTGTCTCCTAGTTCTGTCCTCCCTCTGTCACCCTCGGGATTTTTCCTGATATCCTGGGCTCATGTGAATTCTAGTACCTGACAGGTACCTGAGGCTGGAGTTTCCTAATTGGCCGGCTGTTGGCACTTTTCACTTCATATTCCTGCTGGACAGATGCTACAGGCAATTAGTACTGCACAGACGACCGAGATCAGTGTGGTTGGTGGCTCAGAGCAGCTGTGCATGAGACTGTCCCCCTGCAGAGACGGGTAAATAGGGACCTGCATGGCAGTGGACTTCAGTGAGAGCCGCACCAGGCAGAATGTCTTGGCTTTGGACTGGCTGAATGAAACGGGGCTAGTCTGATGACATAGAGATGAAGGAGAGGGTGAGAGGTTGGCTAATTCAAGAAGAGCCCAGGTAATGAATGCCACCTGCAGCTCATTTGTGTGTTTTATAACCCATCATTTTCTCTTTGTCTTTGAAAATATCTCCTGAGCAGAGGCCCTTTGGCAAGGGGGAAGCAAGGCGTGCCTCTCATCTTTTCCTCTATCCTCACCCCAATTGAAAACAAATAACTCAAAGCCAGTTGACTTCCTAGCAAATCCAATTTGTATCAAACACCATTCTCAGTCAATTTCATAAACAAATTCTTCCAGGAAAGCTGAAATTATTTTGTGAAAACAGTTTGGGGTATGGCTTTTGGACAGAGAGTGTAGAGGTTACTCCCTTAGAGAGCACACGCTTGAGAAAGATTGTGCTTGAGGGAAGGTCAGACCTTCCCTCTCTTTTTGAAGATGAGGATGCCGAAGTCAGAATGGGCAGGTGACCTGACCAGGGTCTACTTCCCAGGGTCTGCCTTCCTAAGTGTCCTGAAGGCAGAGGGAGGAGTACAGAAGACCCACTGTATCTGGGAAAGAATTGAGCGACGGAGGGAGAATTGGCTGCTGGACCTGACGTTGTCAGAAACCAGGCTTGGCGAGTGGGAGTGAATAATGCCAGGGCGAGACATATTGCCGAGAAAGAGAGAGAGACAAAGGAGTAAAAACCAAGCTGGGACTTGCAGCAGACAACTCAAAACCAAGAGTCAATGCTGGTTGGGGACAAAGTGACACTAGAACAGCTGAGAATAATTTAGGGTCAGCAGGGTGAAAAACAAGCTGTTTTCAAATTAATAAAAATAAAAATGAGTAGTATAAAGTAAACACAATAGCTGGATTCATTACTCACTTCCCGATGTTGGGCAGGCCCCCACAATCTAGCCTAGTCTGTTTTTCCCTTGCATTCCCTTCACCCACACAAATGCAGCCCGAAGCTCATACCCATTCCTGGTATTCGTTGTCTCTAGGGTTTTCCTCAGGCTCTTCTCTCTGCCTGAAATGCTGTTTCCCCTCCTGACATACTTGTCAGGTCCAAGCAAATTCTGTGTATTCTGACGACTCCCGTCACCATTTCCAATGAAGTGTTTTCGCCCCACATCAAGCAATTTTCAGACACCATCTGGGTGTCCAACAATTTAACCTCTATCTAGAGCCAGCTTCTGGAGCCAGGTCCCAAAGGTTAAGGGCTCAGTCCTAAATGACTGCTCTCCCCACCCCCACATCACGAGCCACTCACAGGTCCAGGTGGTCACCTGAGCTTCTGACTCATCGACTAAGAGTTCCAGGACCCCTTCTCAGGTTTGATTAATTTACTGGAGCAGATCAAAGAAACAGTCACTTACTAGATCACCAGTGTATTAGGAAACGATGCAACACAGGAACAGCCAGATGGCAGAGATGTGGAGGACAAGGTTGCGGGAAGAGGCAAGGAGCTTCCACGCCCTCTCCAGACACACTACTCTCCCTTCACCTCCACGTGTTTATCAATCTGGAAGCTCTCCAAACTCTGTTCTTTTTTTTTTTATGGCGACTTCATTCCATAGGCACAGTTGATGAAGTCATTGGCTATTGGTGATTGTACTCAATCTCCAGCCCTCTCCCCTTCCTGGAGGTGGGTAGGAAAATGAAAGTTCCAACCCTCCAATCACACTGCCGTTCCCCTGGCAACCAGCTTAGGAAATGGCCTCATTAACATAGCAAGAGACAAAATTATTGCTCTCACTACCAGAAGTACCAAGGGTTTAGGAATTCTTTGCCAGATATGGGTCTAAGAACAAATATACATTTATTATGAATTATAATATCACACTTTCAAAGACCAGCTCTGTCCACACTGCCTACGTGAAGCCTAATACGCATTTGGGCTGAAAGTATTCTCTCTCTCCTCGCTGACCTCTAGCGGCACCGAGGCCTGTGCCTGCCGTACAGAGTGATTCCGTGGCCACAGGCAGCGTTATCTCCTCCCTCACTTTGGAGAGTTAGTCAGCCAGTCGTCAGCTGTGCCTCACAAGCTTCACCTGTGTGCCTCACACAGCGTAGGTGCTATCAACGTTAGAAATATCCAAACCTATAGGGAATTTTCATGTTTATTTGAGTCAAACTGGTGACAATTTCTGGGAAAGCAAAATCTCAGCAGATTGAGAAAACGCTCCAGACAGGGCAGTTTTGCACCTTATTTTATACATTACAACCAAGGAAAGAGACGTAAGAGGGTTATATGAAATTCACTGGTGATGCATTAGGGAGGTGGGAGAAAGCAAAGCAGGGAAACCTTTGGGACTGTTTAAAAAGTAAAAGGAATAGACACACACTTCCTTTACATTGGTGGGTATGGGATAGTCAACAGTTAACAATTAACATGGTAACAGTAGCAATGAGAGGTTTTGTGGTCCCTGATGGGGTGCAGTGACTGTGCCCTAAGGGGTCTGGAAAAAGGCAATCACCCTGATATTCCAAAGGCACGTTATCCTTGATGCAATGATACAACAGACAGGCTCCAGCCAGGCACACACTGATCTCTGCCAGGGAAGGTATTGACCTAGGACAGGACCACCCACTGTGACTCCCTTGTAGTTAGAAAATTTTAACTTCAGGCCACCTTATGTGGTTACTTTAGGTCCCCTGAGCTTGTCGGGTTTACTATGTGGCCCCCTTTTTTTGTCCACAGTGCTCAGAAAGTTTGTGCCAAAGGAGTGGTCCTCTGGAGAGTACACATGACATTGGGAGATCGCGCACTGGGTCTGCGAAGGGTGTCATGTGCCCTAGGAAGGAGAGCTGTTGAGAAATTGAGAGCATTCAGAGGAGAGACACAGAGATCATAAATAAGTTTTAAAATAGGCTAAAAAAAGTCAATTTAATGGAAAATAAAACTTGGGACCTTTCCAGAGAAGGAGGCACTTTCACTGATCTTCCTCCAGGCCCATAAAAAGCCTCTACTGGAGAATTGACAGCAGCTGCTTTTCATCCCTGGTCAGGACAGATCAGTAGAAAATTAACCTAAACAGAAGCATCGTTGAGATCACAAACAGGGAAAATATTTCTGAGAGAAGGTGATTACACTTTCAGATGAGTTATCAGAGAGATTTGTAGACTTTAGGTCTCCAAAAGTCCATTAAAAAACAGATTCCTGTGTGTCAAGGCCAGTTTAGAGGCTCTCCCTGGAATGAATGCCATGGAGGGAACTTGACAATCTTCTCTCACACCTTCCTGCTGGCCAGGTGTCAGCCTCTCGGGGCCCAGAGGCAAGTTCCAGGATGCTTCCAGCAGGTGGCGGCCACGTGCAGTGAAAGCCCATAGGTCTAGCTGGCCAGAGTGGTTTGAAACAGCCAGTCTCCAAGGTTTGGAAGTGCACAGGCACCCATGCAGGGTGTGCAAATGTGTAGTAAGCACACCCCAATGGGAAGTCCAGGAAGCCCCCTCCAAAGGACCTCTCATGTTCTCCACTCCCACCCCATCAGGGCTCTTGGGTGTTAAGTGCTTTAGGCAACTTGGAGAAACCTTTGCTCCAAACATGGCATTAGGGCACAGATGGGACTTTTTCCCAGAAAGTCCCCAGAGCCTGAGCTCAGAGAGTCAGAGTGGTGTGCTGAGACTTCCTGATGCGCTTCTACCAGCCCAGGCATAGTGAAGAACATTTTATCCAAACCAAAGTGAAATGAAACAAAATAAAAAAACACTAGGCAAAGAGGAACAATGGTGAAGGTAATTCAGGAGGGCAGCAAGTCAGAAGAGCAGTAAGTTGCACACCGGCCATCTACATACCTGCTGCGTTCACAAGCCTTCTTCTAAAAATGCTCCCCCAGGAGCACTGAGTTTGCTTGTGCTGTGTCCTGGGGACTCACATGCTCTGCTGCCACCCAACAGTCTGGGTGTTGGGGACACAGCCAGAGGCAGCCCTAGGTGGGCTGAGGGCAGCTTCTGCCTATGAATTGATCAGGCGTCCCACAGGATGCTCCAGATTCAGTGTGACAGCCAACCATATCAGATGCTCTCCCGGAGAATACGTGGGCCAGAATCACCCAGTATGGGAATGGAGAGTTGCTGCCAGCCCCCTGGAGAAACAAGGCCTGCTTTTTATAACTGCCATGGAATTGTTGGGTCCCAGAGTGCCTCAGACTATACCAAGCAGGCTTTCTTGGTATTCTTACTTTTTTATCTAACTCTTCAGCATCTTTCCATCATCTCAAGGACTCAAGCACATCTCTCCACCCAACCTGAAGTGTATAATAAACACCATGGGACTTCCTTGCCCTGTCACCTCCACCACCTGATAAAAAAAAGCCTTTTGAATTCTGTTTTAATTTTTCACCCTCTGAATTAAGAGGTCAGCTCAGAAATTGAGGGGGATGGACCCCCAGAAATTGCAATGATGATGTGTTGATAGGATGAGAGAAACATGAGCCCTTTGGTTCCGGAAGAATATGGCACTTTTCACATGGGTCCTAGAGGTAAGGAACCTCGCTGAGCTTGAATTCCAGTTCTAGTCCTTGTGAAAAGGACTCAAGTGCTCTATGGCTCTGTTTTCTCATTTGCAAGGAAAGAAAAGAAAAGAAAAGAAAAGAAAAGAAAAGAAAAGAGAGAGAAAAAGAAAGAGAGAAAGAGAGAAAGAGAGAAAGAAAGAGAGAAAGAAAGAAAGAAAGAAAGAAAGAAAGAAAGAAAGAAAGAAAGAAAGAAAGAAAGAAAGAAAGAAAGAAAATAGTTCCTGCTTGACCTGGTAAGTGCTAGATAATGAGAAATATTGATATTGACTGATTCTTTGTCTCTTCCACTAGACTATGCAATCCTATTAACATTTCTATTTTTCTGGCACCAATTAGTGATCTGTTAGTATGCACTGAATGAATGGAATGAATGTGGAAAACATAGGAAAAACTTGAAGAGCACTTTGAGATATTTTGGCTAACTTGAAGTAAAATTTTCTTTGGCTTTCCTAGTTTTCAACATTATCTACCCTGCTCCCATTTGGTATCACAAGGTTATTTTCTTCTTGAAGGACTCAGGCCTACCAATTACATTTTGACATTCTTTAGATCAGGCATTATAACATCCTGAATTGGTTTATTATCTCATAGAAAACTCCCACTGAGTTCACTCAGCTGAAACTGGCAGTACTCCCCTTCAGGGAGAATTCTGGCCTGATGTCTTTTTGTACAACACAAGGGGGTTTTACACTCTTGGGACGAACCCAAGATGCTGATAAGTTAGATGATGAAGGTGAGAAGACAGAATGCTGCCAAGGGTGGATATCTCAACGCAGTCCCAGCTTTGAACATGCAGTGCTGTCTTTGAACTTATTTCAGATGTCAAACGCAGCAGGGTTGACATCGACACCAGCAGGCCATGGATTATGGCTGCCTCTAATGACCATGTTCCACTGTGTTTATTGTTCTGGATGTTAATATATAGAGTAAATGATAGTCTTTTAATTGAAGGTTGGAAATGCCCCATACTAAGGCACTCGGGTGACATCACCATTAACCACTCAAGTGAAACCGAAGACACTTGCTGGCCAGGAAATTACAGCCTTGGAGACCATCTTCCTATTTGTGTATGTGGTATGTGTGAGGACACGGGGCCCAATGGCTGGCCTGTAGTACTTCATTGGCAGTTTTTCATTTTACTGGGAGGAAAGAGAAATTATTTCAAAACTAACAAGAATACATTAATTCTACAGGAAATCTCAGCTTACCAGAACCTTAATAGAACATGATGCTATAGGATGTATGAACCCAGGAGAGAAGGGAAGGGTCAGCTCTCTCCCTTTCTTTAGCACATTGAAGTGGCTGTTCAAGGACTCTTCTCTGTTTATTTGTGGGAACAATGAACAATGCCTCCATAACAGTTTAATAAAAAATAAGAATATGACTATAATTATTATTCAGACTGTGGCTTCCAAGATGTGAGAAGTCTTGACATGCTATTGAACCATGAACTGGCCCTAATGGTTTCTATGAGAAGCTATATTATGTTCCTACAGCTGCTATAACAAGTACCACAAACTTGGTAGTTCAGAACAACAAAAATTTATTATCTTACTATGCTAGAGGTCAGAGGTCATAAGGGCTAAAACAACATCCTTTCTGGAGATTCTATGGGAGAATCTATTTCCTTGCCTTTTCCAGTCTCTAGCAGTTGCCTGTATTCTAGAAACTGCATCATTCTGATCTCGGCCTCTGTTGTCAAGTCTTCTCTGACTCTCCTGCCTCCCTCTTCTGATTATGAAGACCCCTATGATTACATTGACCTGGGTGGTTCAGCGTCATTTCCCCATTTCCAGGATAGCTGATTAGCACACTTAATTCCATCTGCAATCTTAATTCCCCTAAAAAACATAACACAATATATGTGCAGGTTCTGGGATGAAGCCATGAACATCTTTGGGGTAAGGGCATTCTTCTGCCTACCATATAAGATGCTAGAGTAGCCTCTATGGAAGTGAAATCTAGGTTGGGAGTTGAGGCCTACTGATGAGAAAGTGCAACGATGATAAAAAGCTGTTTCATATGTCTCAAGAGCAAAATAATTGGATAAGTCAGAGGCATTATAGCTTACTAAGAACACACAATTTGGGCTCAGACAGAACTGGAGTCAACTTTAACACAACTAGCTATTAAACTCATGTTAATGAGTTTCCATTACTGTACCATGAAAGCAATAATATGTACCACATAAGACTGTTGCAAGTTTTAAGTGAGATAATAGAAATAAAATGTCCAGGGTAGCATCTGGTACTTAGTAAATGTTCACCAAGTGGTGTCAGAAAGAGTTTTGTTTTTTTTCTGCCTCCTCGTGAGGCATAGCAAAAATGGTGAGGATCTATAGTTTTCCTCAAATCCAATATCCAAAATAAAGGGTATAGAACTGTTATTTAAAAGGAGAGTCAACATTTTACATTGTCTTGAGAATGAGAAGTTTAATTGAATCTCTCTTTATCAAGTGTTATTATCACCAGCAGGCACATGTGTCTGGCACTGTGCTAGGTGCTGGAGAGGGGACTCACCATGGCCCTGGCCTCCATGCCAGCATGTAATTAGCCGCACTAGATGCCATAGCTGACAGCTAAGGGGGTGCTAAAGGAACTAAGGCAGGAGAATGAGCAGCGGAAGAAGGAGGTGGTTTCAGAGAAATTAGGACTTAAGTTGGACCTTGAAGGAAGACAAAGAGTTAGAGAAGCTGGGAAAAACAGGGAGGGCATTTTAGCCAGAGGGTTTGGAGATTAGTGACATGAGCAAAAATGCCAACATAAGGATTCCATGTTTAAGGGACAGGACAGATGTCTTTGGTAGCTAAGTTGTGGGTCAGGAATGTGCAGAGGGAGAATGCGACAAGATTAAAGAGGGCCTCTATCACCCTTAGTAAGTCTCTATCTTATTCAATTTGGAATGACATATAGTGGGTACTCAATACCATTTGGTGTTGTTGCTTTGTCCTAACCTGAAATAAAGTATTTAGATATAATTCTTTGGACAGTGAGGGATCACAGAAAGAACAAGGTACAATATGCAGAGGACAATTAGGGTCCTATTTCCAGTGTCCAGCAAAAGAAATGAAGGTTTGATGATAGCAGGAATATAAAGGAAAGATAAGCAAGATAAGTAGAAATATGAGACAAATTAAATGTAAAGTTCAGAAATGATCTGGATATATATGCAGGGCTCATGGGGCAGGTTTGCAAATGGTAATTGTGTGGCTGGAACAATTGCACTGATTCCTGATGTCCAAAAAACAATAGGGTGTCCAAAAACCTAAAAATGAGTGTATCAGTTACCTATTGCTGTATAACAAACCAACCCATAAATCACTGACTTAAAACAACCATTTGTCTAATTCGTGTTTCTATAGGTTGGGCTGCATGGTCTTTCTGGTCTTGGCCAGGCTCACTCCTGAGTCTGTGCTCCACTGCCAAGTCAATGGAAGGCTGCTGGCCTTGGAGGCTTCAACTTTTCATCTCACTTTTTCTATGTAGTCTTTCATTATCCAACAGTAAAGCATGGGGTTATTTTCATGATGGGGACAGGGTTCCAAAAGAGCTAACAGAAAGATGCAAGGCCCCTGAAGCATAAACCTAGAACTGGAAATCCAACACTTTCACTTCATTCTGTTAGACAAACCAAGTCACACTGCTTAGTCTGAATTCAAGGAGTAGGGAGATAGAGCCCATTTCTTCATGGGGGGAGCTACAAAGTCACATAGTAAAGAGTGTGACAATTGAGGCCATTTCTGTAATAGAATCTAGCATGGTCAGAGGATATTTGGGATGCTCAGCTAAAAAACCTATTTGTTTATTATTTTACTTTTATAGCTACAGATACATTGAACTCAGTAGCAACTGTATGGTGAATTGTACGAGTCTTGTTTTGTTTTCATTCCAGCTGTGTGCAAGAGTTCTGCCACTCCTCTTGGATAATATACCAGTCATTGAAGAGAATTGGGTGTCTCAAGCTGGTCTCGGTGGTAAATTTTATGTGTAAGATTTTTATCTCTCTTAGAGCTTATTGAGGGCCTGAACCACATCACTGCCTTATCTCAATTAGTCCACTAAATGTCACAAAGAACTAGAAATGTGGAAAGCATTTACTCTCCTGTTAGCATTGGCTACAAATTTGGGCTTAGGTTTTAAAGGTGACTAATATCATCATCACCCAGAGAGAAAATAGGGTGGTAGGAAGGAAATAAGCTGCCTGGGCCACCCCTCTCTTATGGGGAAAATGCATCCTGCTATTCCTCTGAGTTTCCTTAAAGAAAAAGCCTACTCCTAGTACTACATATTTGCCTATGTGCACATCTCAACGCTCTGCAATCCCATTTTAATGACCCAATCTATTGAGCTTGGTCTATCATGCCCAAGAACTGGGAGAGGAAAGAAGGACAGCAGATGGACACCTCCTGGAGCCTGGAGGTGTCTGGAAAGGAGAACATCCAGAATTGCTAGCAGGGCCCTTGAGGCCTGACCAATTCCTACCAGTATCAGCTGGGCATGTAATGAGCACATAGTCCCTCTATGCCATCTGCAGTACCACTTAAGGAGAGTGGGAACCTGGAAGAGGATCAAACCCTGGAGAGGACCGGTGGTCCTATTAGGTGTGGTTCTGATGCTGAAGCAGCTGCCAGGGCAAAAGACTCTTGCCAGGATCCAGTGGGGGCCAGGTTTCCACTCCCTGTCCTGGACCCACTTCTCTTCCTGGGCCTTGGCTCTGCAGGTTTATGGGAGACATGTTGCTGCAGGGTGGGAAGGAGGAAGAACAGGGAGGATAATGGGGCAGCTGGAGCAGTCGGGGCTTTTGGCAGCCTGTCAATGATCTGGATGAATTCAGCCCAACTCAAGTGGACCTGGTCCAGCAAGGGGAATCAGGAATTTGAAGCTCAATGCCAGATGCCAGTCCATCTTGAGTCTGTTTTCTTTCTTGTCTCATTACCAACCCCTCAGTCCTGCAAATACAACACCTTTCTTACTTTCCTCCCTAAGGTCTTAAAATAGAACTGCTTAGTGATTGACCAAGGTCAGCTAAACAAGAAGAGAAGGGGGAAAGTTGTCCATTTTTGTGCATCTTAGATATTATTGACTCTGAGTCAGGGATGGTTCCTTATATGAACTCTTTTACTTAGACCACTGTGCATGAATTGATTCCTAAATGCACTGCGTGCATTGAACCTCTAAGCCTCTGCTCAGATTATCCTCCCTGCCTAGAATGCTTTCTCTTTTCCTGTCTGCTGGCCCAAACTCTACATATTATACAAGTTCCATGCTGCATGGGATGACTTTCCCAATTATTTTAGATTTGATAATCTCTCCATTTTCTGAACTCATATGCCTTATCATCTACATCCTAATATATGGGATTTAGTATTGTTATTGATTTTTCTTGTGTTTGGGTCTCTTATTCCATGTGAGCCTTACACTTCCTTATATCTCCAATAGCATGTAGCTCACTGCTTTGTGCACAGACTTTCAACAAATGTTCAATGTTAATGGCACTTTAAATGCATTATATCCTCCTCCAATCTGCTGCTAGTACTTCTGATCATTTTTTGGCCATCCAGCATTCATTCTGCCTTCTGAGTAGTACCCTGATTTCCACTGGGGCTAATTACTTCTCACTCACTGTTCCAGGTACCTGCATTCCATGGATGGAATCCAAGAGTGAAAGCTTCTTTTCTGTCTTCATAGTTCTCAGACTAGATTTCTGGGGTGTGGCCAATGGTTGGCCAAGGAGCTTCTCTGTCCCATGTCTTTGAAACTGGAGTGAGGAGTTGCAGATCAGAAATGGTTGGAGGCCACTCCTGGCAGGGTGACAGCAGGAGCATCCCAGCCAGACTGGTCTACTACATGAGGGCCTTTCTTCCTCTGTGCCCTGGCCCTCTGGATATTTATGTTATGGTACATTCTCAAGTCTCACTCTTAGCCTCCTGGTAGTTCTTCTGATGAGGGCTCTTCCAAAGCAGCCAAAGGGTCTGAATGTCTGTTGTTTGTTTAGGTTGCTTAAAACCATGCATTCCTAACTGATATATGCTTGATTTCAGCCTTTATCAACACACTCTTGGCAGACTGCAGTTGCCTTTTTATTTGGCTTCTTATCTTCAATTTCACCCTCCTTGAATAAGTTCTCTACATTTTTCCAGAGTGTTATGTGTAAGATTAAAATTTTAACTTAAATGCTGAGTTATTCTTGCTTTTGAGATAAGACATTGCCTCTCAGCATTTCTCGTTTCCCTGTGCCCTGTGCATGTGCTCGAATCAGGGCAATATGGTGCAGTAGAAAGAGCCTAGACCTAGGCTTGTGTCACGTGACATTCGCTAATTTATTACACCCTTTCATCATTATTTTTCTCATGTAAAATGGAGAATATGCCACTTCCTCAGGTGGTTGTGGAGATCGGATGGGACAATGCACCTGCAGTTCATTGTCATGATGAGTTAGGTTCTCAGGAGCTGCTAGTTCCCTTCCCTCCTCCCTCCCTCCTTAGTTGAGCTTGCTGCTCCAGGATGGGTCTTGACAAACCTTGGATGTGCTTGGGTTCAGTGATGCTCCCTAGGTTAGGAGGTTGGATGCAGCATCAGAGGATCGTTGATGCTCTATTTTATGTCATTCTAGAGAGGTAAGATGCCCTAAGAAATCATCTGGCATGGTATATTGAAGCAAAACATTTTTTCATTTGTGGTATGTTAAGAACAGTTTTGATTATGTTGGTGGGAGACGAAGACTTTTTATTATGATACAGTCAGTCTCTTGGGCAAGTGTTTTTAAAAACTAAGGCTGCAGTTCAGAGCCAGATGCCATGTCTGTTTCTTGCTTCTTCACCTAGTCTCAGCAGGTAAAAAGTGAGAGGCTGTACACTCTTTGTAGTATGTGGAGGTGAATGTTTCCAACAGTTATGTCCTCCCACCCTCATTTTCCATGCTCGCTCTTAAAATCTTCATATTTGAAATGGCCCATTTGTTACTGCTGCCAAAGCTTGAAAGCAATGTGAGCTAATTATAGAGCGGGAGTTTGCCTAACAGAAGGGCTTTTCACTAGCAGCTGAAGGGGGCTGTTTCCCTTTTGCATCAGTGATAGCTTGACGGGATTCAAAAAGTACATAGTAACCTCTAATAATTTCTAACTTAGGATCACAGGAGAAAGCACATAATGAAGGGGGATTTACATCACAAGTAGGGTGAAAATCTCTGTGTTAGATGATGTGCTAAGCCAGCTAAATGGGTATTATGTGGACAATATGTGTGTGTAAACAACAGGACAGACTCACAGGAGTATCACTCTTTGGGATATTAGAATTCCAAGTGTCAACTAAATAAGTAAGATCAACTTGCAGGGGAGCGATTTGCTAGGGCAGTGAAGTGGTTTATTACCAGTATTACCATCAGTCAGTGTGATATGATGTCAAGGGGAAAGGCAGGGGATGTGGGGGGAGGAGTATATTGTTACAGTACATACAGTCAGGAGTTTCTTTGCGATGCATTGTCTTGTAGGTTTTCTTCTCAAGGCATTAAAAAGTCTTTTCTGAGATCATGCTGACTGTTCCCACGAGCTGCATTTGTCTCCCCTACCTCTCTATACCTCCCCTAATTGCTCCCTATCTAAAGAAGTCAAAGGTCCCAGCCGTGGAGTGCTCGGTGTCCCAACTCCACTGAAGCTCAGTTGTCTTACACCATCACACTACCACATGCATGAGAGAGCCAGGGTCTTTGTAGAGATCAGACCTCAAGCTGGAAGCCAGCAGATCTCAGGCTGGAAGTCCTTGTTTGCTGAGCAGAAAAGCAGGCAGCGTCACAGCCCAGGCCCCTCAGGGGCCAGAGAACATCAGAAGTAGACCTTTCACACCACAACTCTTCACTTTGGGCAGTGCTTAGGGAAAAAAAGCAGTAGGGGTGCTGGTGCTGACTGTGAATTGAAAGTAGAGTCCTCTCTCCTTGGCGGCAGGAATCCCATTGTTCGGTTCCACATGACCTAAACCTGACTCTAAGTGCCTTTGGAAGTCACTAATAACTGTGACTATGAAGCGGCGGGAAGCCACTGACATGGATTTCCCCACACTCAGCCAAAGCCTCAGAGGGGCATTCCAGAGGGAAACTGGAGGGCTCCCATGTGAACTCCTTTTCTGGTAACCTGCTAGGGATGAGTGGACTGTGGCTTCAGTCCTGCTTCAGGAGCCTTCATTCCTTTTACCTACTAGGCCTCAGGGAAGGTCTCAGAGCCCCAAATCACTCAATGCTATTTTATAAAATGCAATGTCAATGACTGTCTTTTCAATTGAAATGGCAGGGTCCAGAAGAAGAAGTGACTACCTTGTTTCTTTGGCTTCTAGCCAACCTGGATTAAAGCAAGAAGAAGGAAAACAACAATATCAATAAGATTTCTTTTGAGTTTTTCCAAAGTCTTTGTTTCCCGGCAAATAAAAAGCATCTATAAGCCATGACTATGCAGTTGACTGCTTGCAGGAGAGTTTGGGAGTGTTCGCCCTAATTCAACACACCGGTTCCTCCATAGTCTCTGTTTGATACATTTACCCTCCAAGCAGTGACATGCTCTTATGAGTTCATTGGCTTGTTAAGGTATCTAGTGTATGGCTGTGAAATGGAATTTTACTGTGTGCAGAGACATGAATTCTGTCTATCAAAAACTATTTATCCAAAGAAAACAAAACACCTCTTTGAAAAGATATATGTACCCACCCCTGTATTTATCACAGCATTATTTACAATAGCCAAGATATGGAAGCCACCCAGGTGTCCATCAACAGCTGAATGGGTACGATGTAGTATATATGCACAATGGAATATTGCACAGCAATGAGAAAGACTGAAAGCTTGCCATTTGCAACAACATGAAAGAATGTAGAGGATTATACTAAGTGCACTAAGTCAGACAGGGAAAGACAAAAGCTGAATGGTTTCACATATATATAGAATGTAAAAATATGAAACAAATGAACAAACAAAACAAAAACAAACTAAAAGAAACAGATGAAAGAGATGGTTACTAGAGGGTAGGGGGTGAGGGGTGGGTGAAAAAAGTGAAGGAAAAAATAGTCAATAACACTGCACATAAGTTTGTACAGTGACAGATGACTATTAGAACTAGTAGAGTGAACGCTTTGTAAGGTATAAAAATGTCAAATCCCTATATTGTTCACCTGAAACTAATATAACTACTACATGATATAGTGGAGAAATAAAGTGGAATTAAACAGAATACATGACTTTTACATCCACTTCTACTTAGCTCTGGGGCTTGAGGGCACCTTAAGCTTCAATTTGATATATAAAAAGGGAATAAAGGCTACTACTACTCACCATCATTGAAATAATCAGATAGAAATGCACTAAAAGTGCTTTTTAGATTGAAAAGCCTATACAAGTGTGACTGATCACCAACACCACTTCCAAACAACTTGAAGAATACAACTGCTGTTAAAATAGACCTGCCAGAACCAGTCTTTTATGATGGGTTTAAATTTTGAAGCTATCAAAAGCGATTCCACCTTAAAGAGCTTTTCATATGACTTGTTTTTCATTGAGACATTTCTGAGAACTGAAAGGGTTGCCTCATTGTTAGAAACTCACACAGTGAGTCCAAGGGTTCCTGCGGCTGAGCGATACAGTGGCAGGCACGCCATTTCCTGACAGATTCCTACTGTCTGCAGATTCTGTATTTTTCTCGGTTTGACGCTGGTACTGAAATCTCCCTGATTTCCTGTTATTGGGAACCATGGAGACAGTTTTCTCTTCTGTAAAGTGAGATAATACCTCCTAGGGTTTTTGTAAGGCATGTGACAAATTATTGTCTGTAACGCATGTATGGCAGAGCATTGCCCACAAGAGGTATGTAATAAATGTTAGCTATCACTACTACTGCTATTATTACATTTATTTTAATTATCCCTGGGTGAATCATACCTTGCGATGGCCACATTCTCCCTTTGGCCAGCCATTGACTAAATGAAATTTCCAGTACTTCTGGAAAGAAGAGTATGTGCCATATTGAGGAAAAGTTGATGTGATTTTACCTTCTTTACCAGTAGAATGATTGATCTTTGAATGTTCCACTTTCTTTGGGTTACTAAGAAGCGCCGGCCCCCTTACAAAGGTGGAGAAGCCCAGACGAAACAGCAGCAGGTTCCTAGTGTTCTGCTCCCCAGCCCACGTTCTGAGCAAGAGATTCCAATTCTTTACAGTGACCACTTTCCAGCTTCAAATGTCCCTGGAAGGGGTTGTCCCTTCCTCCCTGGCACGGGCAATAGGGCAGTGGGTGCCAGTGCCACCTATACTGTGCTGTGGCGAATTTACTCTAGGGAACAAAACCATTCTTGGTTTGCATATTAACAATGAGTACGGTAGGATAACAGCGAAAATGTTTTAAGCCCTTCCTATTTGCCAGATACTTCTCTAAACACTTGATACACATTAACTCACTTAATTTTCACAAAACCCTATGAGGTAGGTATAATTAGCATCATTTTTCCAGAGGAGGAAACTGAGGCACAGATAGTCAATGCTGGTGCCAGGATTAAAGCGCGGCACCCTCACTCTGAAGCACAGCCCTCTGAGGACAGGCCTGGAGGGGGCAGCTCTGGAGCTGGAGCTCTGCAACCGCCAGCAGGGTCCGCGCTCCTGATGGAAGGGGGTGGGTGGTCCGCATGGTGCGGCGGTAGAGAGGAACAGAGCAAGCTTTTCAGGGTGGACCTTGATCTTCTCTCTAGGGTCTCTTGTTGACAAAGGGCAGGTGTTTTTGTGTACTACAAAGACTACCTTCATTGCTTGTGGCTACCATCTTTTTATCTCAGGCCGTATGTTTGGGTTGTATGGCAGAAATAATGGCAAATTATACAGTGCTTTTGCATGAATTTGTCTTTGCTCCTAATCTGTGAGACCAGAATTCTTACTTGACAGATTTTCTCATGGGAGGGAAGAGCCTCAGAGGGTGAAGAGAATCACCTAAGGCTACACAGCTAATAAGCGACACAAACTGGGGTTTGTGCCCCTATGCCAAGCTCCTAGCCCTACACGGTAGTGAACAATTGCTAGTCAGCCCTGGGGGCCTGCAACTGGGTTAAAAGAAGGAAAAGCTGCCTCTTGGGTCAGATTAGTATGGACACTCTGTAGAGAGAGAACAGAGAAGGGAGAAATGGAGATTCTGTCACAGAAGTGTGTCGCTAAAATATATATATTGTTGGAAGGCAGTGACCTCTCATTGATCAAGGCCAGTTTTTGATCCTCCTGCACATAGTAGGCCTACCTTAACTTTTTAGAAGTTTTTATTTATTTATTATTATGTACTGAATTTATAGAGGTGATGTTGCATAATAAAGCAATAAAGGTTTCAAGTGAACACTCCTTTCTTTTCTTTTCTTTTTTAAATTTGCTATTCAAGTACAGTTGTCTCCATTTAGTTGGCATTTCCTGTGGTTTCTAGGTGTCTGTGAATGTCACTTCCTCAGGAAAGCCTGTCCTTATTGCCTCTGTCCCTCAGGCGCATATAGGTGTCCTCCCCCTTTCACAGCCTAACTCATCAATTCACTCATTCACTCAATCTGCAAACACTTACTGAGCCCTCAGGTGTCAGCTAACACGAGTCCCTGATCTCATGGAGCCAGATGAAGATGTGATATGAATACAGCAGAAGAAAGGAGTTGATAGTGAGGTGTGGTCAGAGGACGGAATGAGTGGGGGAGCGGCGAGCATTGCAGATGTCTCGGGCAGGGGTGTGGGCAGGGCTGTAGAAACAGCAAACACAGAGGACTCTGCTTGGCCTCATGGGGACTTTCTTCTGATGCTGTGGTTATTGTTTAACAACGGGCTAGACTGCAACAGTAACACCAAACTGCAACCGAGGTGGGGAACTCAGTCTCTCCCTCTCCATTGCGCCGCTGACACCTACCTCACTTCTGGGCATGGAAGGCCAGTCATTGTTAAGTAGCTGAATATATGGATCTGAGGAATAGAAATAGGAAAATAAAGGCCAATTTTAGCTGAAAAGACAAAGCCCAGGGACTGAAGCATTTCTGGGATTATCTAAGTAACCATGGTTTATGATCTAAGACTTTTTTTGTTTCTTTCTTTTTCTTTTCATTTCAGTTTTTGCACAGACAGAATTTAAAATCTTATAAGGAAATAGTTTCTGAAGAGTCTAAGTGTGTGATATGCCTATGATTTAGCTCAAATTTAGAGGTAAGTACCTATCAGTTACCAGTGTTTAAGAGTTTTTGGAATCAGTATCATTTTGAAATATCTCAAACTTACAGAGGTTGTAAGCTTGGTACAAAACCTTATTTTGTACCATGAAACTATTTGAAAGCAAATTGCTGACACTTTGTCCTAACATGGTTGCTTTCCAACTCAAACATTCTGCCTGAGCACTTTAGTGTGCATTTCCCACACACAAGGACCGTCTTCTCCACGACTGACAAGCATCCATCACAATCGGACACTGACTCGTGCTCCAGGTGCCTGTGTGTGGAAGCCCCCTCACCCTGCTCCGCAGGCTCCAATTCCTTTGACCAGGTGCCTTCCCGGGAGGGTCCCTCCTGCTCAGACCCTGACACCCTGCTCCGAGCCCCCACAGCTACTGTCCACCCCACCCCACCCCAGCCAGAACTACTTACACCTTACTCAGCCCCACCTAATGACTTCAAGATTCAGAAAAGAGAAGCAGGCAGTCTTAAACATTTTTAAAATAGTTTTTACTATAGTCAGTTGATGAGAGCTGCCGTCACACATGTCCTTTCCTCAAACGGCCCGTCCAAAGCACCCAGGCAGCATTCTTCTGTCGGGCGGTGTTCACCCCTCCTGCGGCCTCCCAGGCAGCTCCTTCGGAGCACCCTTCCTCTCATTCTGCATCATTACTCTTACCACCTTTTTATCCTCATGCAAGGACATCTTTTTCCATTACTTTTTAGAGAGAGAGGAAGGGAGAGAGAGAAACATCAATGTGGGAGAGAAGCGTGGATTGGTTTCTTCCTGTACCTGCCTGGACCAGCGATCTTATGTGTCTGGACTGAGGGTCGTTCGGGCTGCACCTGGACTGGGGATCAACCTGCAACCTAGGAATCAAACCAGCAACCTTTCAGTTATGGGATGGTGATCAACCACCTGAGCCACACCAGACAGGGCTCGGTACCTTCTTAAAGGACCAGATTAAGACTCACCTCTTACAATAAGTCTTTCCCCGCTCACCCCACATTTCCTGGTCCAACTTTGTTCTGAGGTTTTGGTTTTGTTTTCCAATTTATATTGTGTTAGAGTCGTATCTCAGTACTTGTCTTCAGAACTCCCTGTGTTTGTTGCATTTTAATGAGAAAAAAGTGTTTCAGCACTTGGTGCTTGATTGGGACATGTCGCACTTGCTAGAACTTTTATGAGTCACAATGCCACCCCGCAGGAGAAAATGCCTCATCATTTGTAGCTTGAAAAATTCGTTGGGTACTTGTTAGTTTCGGCACTCATCACAAGTTCCAGAATGAATAAAGACAAGCACCAAGGTACCACTGTACTTACTTACACATAGTTTTGTTGTTAGGTATGGTATAGTTTTGTTCCATAGCTATTTTGCTTCCCTAGCTAGGTTTGTTTACTTCTCAGGTAACCCCACAAGGGCTGGACACCTGAGACAGCTTTAGCCAGTATTTGCCATTGAGACTAACTTGAGATTATGCATTGTGGGCCTCCACATCCATTGTCACAGGCCCTGTGCTAGGGAGAGCTGATGGGGATGTGACCCTGAGCCTCATGTCTTTGGTGTCTACCTTGATCTGGGGGTCATTATTTTTCTACTTTGCCCATACAGTGGTATATTGCCAGTCTGACCACATTACTTCTTGACTTAAAACTCTTCAATGGCTTGCTCCTCATTGCTCAAAAGTCAAGGAATTCTTGAAATCACTTACAAAGCCTTCCACATGTGTGAGCTACAGCTCCTGCTATGCCCTCCTTCAGAATCCACGTCCTGAAGGGATGCTGCATTGCTTGCAGCGGCTCTCCCAGCGCAAGCCGCTTCCTGCCTCTGTGACTCACTGCTTCCCCAGCTGGGTGCACCTGTGTCCTCTTTTCTTACCTGGATGATCTACTCACCCTCAAGATTCAGATCAATTATCTTTTTCAAGGACACCTTTCTAGAGCTTCCTGGCAGGGTAAGTTCCCCTTTTCTGTGCTCACATAGTGTCCCATACATACTTTCATTCTTGCTTTTGACACCACTTTACTCATTCATTCACCAAGTTCTGTTTTGAACACCTACAGGGTGCCAGGCATTGTCCTATATGCTGGGAAGACTGCAGTGATAATGCTGGATAACCCCCTTTATGAAAAAGATGTATATTAGAAAATACACAAATAAATCTGAAGTGACAAATGAGGGCTGTGCTACAAAGTAGAAGGCACAGAGAAACCATGCCTGGCAGTGAGGTCAAGGAAGCTTTTTGTCGACAAGGTGACATGTAAGCAGCATCTGGAGGTGTAGGGTAAGTGGAGGCAGTCTGGCTTCCTCACCCAGGTGTCTGGGTAACTAAGGGAAGCAGCATTCCCATGGCCTTGGAGGGGCCTGATAAGTAGTGTCCTCATAGCCTTGAGACTGGGTCCCATAAACTGTTCCCATAACGTGAAGTGGGCTCACATGACCAGAATTATGCTATGTTATATAATTTTCTGGCTTGAAGCTGGCTTCATTTGCCTCTAGTACTTAAGGCGGTAGGGGCTTCTCACTAGGGAGACACGCAGCTTGCAGCATGCATGGTTTGCCCACCCATGAACAAAGGCATGTCAAACATCCCCACAACTCCGCACATTTTCTCCCATCTCCCTGAAGCTAGAGTGGACCTGTCCAGCCTTGACCGGCTGCAACGTAGGAGGGTTAAGCTGCCCTGACCCAGGTGAAAAGAGAAGGGCAAGAAGGATTATTGATATACTTGGTTCACACATTTGTGGCCTCATTTAGAGTTTAAGCTATGTGAGGAGAGGCGCTGGACAGAATTCATTATTGCATCCCCAGAAACTAGTGCAGTACCTCAAACATTTCAATGTCTGTCAAATTGAACAAAGCCGTCCAGAGCATGAGGTCTTGTCTCGTCCAGAAGGCCTGGCTATTTGCAGGCCCGGCCACAAGGGAGGAGAAACTCCCATCATTTCTTTACTTCCTGTAGCCCTCTTGGGCTTCCTTTATTCAAATTGTGGCTTTCTCTCTCCATTCTTACTACACTGGACTTCTCAGAAGACGTTCCAAAACTCTTCCCACAATTGCTGTGGGACAACAGTAAATAGTCTGCAATTTCTAAAAGCTTAGTATTGTTCAGTCCCCAAAACAGCTGTGTAGTGACCTCTTACCACCCAGCTGTGGTGTGATGGAATCTGAGGGGCCCAACCTGTGAGTAAAGTGCCTTGCAACCCTGGATTTCAAGACCAAGCCTGGATTTATCTGACTGCCTATTCATGATGATGGTGAAAGAGAAGCTGCTCTTCCTCCAGGCTGTCTCTGAAGCCCAGGCTGGGATCCTCTCTGCCCAGGACAATAGGACTATCCAACCCCATCCAGGGAAAGATTCCCATTTTTAGAATTATCTACCCAGGGAACAAGAAGGAGGAGCATATGAGTCTGCCTATCTTAGTTCGGAACTCATGTTATTTCTCAGTTGCTTCTGAAACTCTGCAGTCACAGTAGATTGAATATTTCTTAGGGCTGGCAAAAAAGAAGTTTGAAAAGTCCTTCAGTGCATGTTTTTAAGTTGAGATATGACTGAAGAGAAAAGAATACAGATATCTGATTTTTTAGTAATGAAGGAAAAAGTGATAACTTTTAACACAATTAAAAGCCTAACAATTTAAAATAAGGTAGTTCTTGCTTATTTCTATTCTGTTTTCAACTAAGAGTTAATCTATTTCTTTTGCCCAGTGCACCAGGAAAATGTACAACTTTTGGTTACCATCCTTGTCATAATCCACTTGGTTGTCTTGAAAATAGTTTCCTGTATCAAGCAAAATCTTTCCCACTCTTTATACATTTTTATAAAGATTTTATTTATTTACTTTTAGAGAGAGGGAAAGGGAGGGAGAAAGAAAGAGAGAAAAACATTAATATGTGAGAGATACAGTGACCAGTTGCCTCTCACATGCCCCCAGCTGGGGACCTGGCCCGCAGCCCAGGCACATGCCCTGACTGGGGATTGAACTGGTGACCATTCAGTTTGCAGGCCACACTCAATCCACTGAGCCGCTCTTTATCCATTTTATCTGATCCTATTCAGCCCTTTCATCTCAGTCCCTAACCTTCAAAAGAATGTTAAATTTCAAGTAAAGAATGTGATGCTAAGAGATGCTAAGTTGAGTACATGTGTCTGAAGTCTTTAAGCAGTTTTCTGACTTGGACTTCCAGGCTGGCTGGGAGCATTGTAGGTGAAGCCACAGACTGGTACGCACACTGCTGGAGAAGTATACACAGTAACCAGCACATGCTGTAAGAACAATAATTGTGTTCTTCCAACAGCGTCTAGTCTCAGATTCTTCTCTCTAGGAGGGAAAAGGCATCAGCCTTCTTATGTAGCAGTGGGCAGTGGATAGGTCAGTTTTATACTGGAAAACTATTTTAGACAGCGGATAGGTTACTCTAAAGTGACGTAACCATAATAAAGGTTCAAGGAGCAAACTAATACTTGCACTTAAAAATAAGACGGTGCTGATTTTTTTATTGAGCTGCCTTCTAAAGTTTTACTGGTTTGGCTATTTAGTTCTCTATCATTCTCTGCTTTGAATACAGAGATACCAAAGACTTTCAGATGGCAATAAAATATTTTATGGCAGCAAAATTAGAAATACAAAAAGTCTTAAAATTATTGAAGCAGAACATCAAGCTCTTTTTAAATTCAGACAAGCATGAAAATACTGTGCCTGATAAGGAAAAAGATGGAGATGGACCTTGTGTTTGGAAAAGGTGCTCGATTGCTCTGTCTTATGAAATAGATAGATTGAGGACATAATATAAATGAATCTATTTTGAAGCTCTTACAAGATTTCTGTCTAATAAGAGATTTAATGTCATTAACACTTAATTTACTTTAAGCTTATATTGATGCATACTGCTTGATTTTTTAATATAATTCAGACAACTCAAGTAGGAGACAGTGAAAACAGGTTTTCCATGTCTAGTTTTTAGTTTTGCCACTGAGTCCATATCTTGATTAACACAATCGTGTTGACTCATGAACGAGATTCTGTGGCATTCACCTTTTCCAATAAAATAAGGCAAAACAATGATATATAAACAATTCAAAACTTAATTGCTCATGTTAGGATGGAAAATATCTGACTACCACACATGAGGGGAAAAACAGAGTTTGAAGAGTGGTCATGTTTATGATTAATGGTCAGGGAGAATTCCATAACAGGTACATCCAGGCTTACTCACACACAAGGCATGCTGAGGACCCTGCCAATCCCTGCCCCCACCCTAGTCCCAATTCAAATGCACATTCCCTGGAGTATACAGGCACAGACATATAATAAAACTTGCAAGGAAAGCTCATGTTGGTTATACTCCAGATTTTGATGTGAAAGAAAATTAACTGGGTAAACTAGCCTCTCTAAGGTGGATTACTATGGCTGGGGAAGGACTAAGAATGTTAAAAATAAAAGGCAAGAAAAATCTATCACCAGCATCTGGAAGACCTACAAAGTTATAGATTTCCAATCCAACTTATATAATTGTCATAGGATTTAAGAAGCATTCAAGTGTACCCTGGTAGCAATTTTATTCTTAAAGGTCAAATCACAGCTGGGGTCTTGGAATCCCAGCAAAAATGTGACCATTAGCATTCAACTACCTGCTCAGGAAGTTAGGATCCTGGTAAACATAAGAACCAAGTGAAATTTAATTCTGCTCATTCTTAGGTCACCATTTTTCCTTTCCTTTAGGGAGATTTTCTCCTGCACAGAATTGTGCAAATACCACCTATCTCATCCGGGACACTAAAAAGACATTGTGAATGTTCAAGTGTGGGCAGGGATCACTAGTCTCCTGCTTTTAATACCTCATCTCTCTTAGAGAAGATACCTCTGTGAGCAGAGCACACCTGTTGAACTGTGGTCTTTCTACTATGGTGCTGTATCTCAGCAATCCACACTCTGCAATCTCATCCCCTAAAAAGGATACAAACACACAGGACAGTTGACAAGGGAATTGCCCCAGACAGTGATGTACTGAACAGTGATGCACTAACAGGATGGCCTCTGAGGCTGATCCTGACCTCCAAGTCTCTGGGAGAGGGCCCTTCTCAGGCCTCAGTAAGGCAGGTCACAGTGAGATTTCTCATACAGAACACTTAAGGTCCACTATATTGTCTTATTAAAGAATTGCACAGTAATGATTTGGTAAGTTTAGAAAGTAAGCATATTGGAGTATAGCCCTTTGGGTGGTTACAGTCTCATATAGGTTATCTGCTTTTTCTTGGCATGAATTTATTTATTTATTTAAATTAACTTATTTATGAGATTTTTTTACCTAATTAATTGTGCCAAACCAAAAGTCCATTTCATTGGAAGACATCTATCTATATAAGCCAGCAGCAGAGGGAAAGGAGAATGTTTTACTTCCTTCTGTCTTCCCCATAAGACCCATGACTTACCTTTCTTGACTGATTTTATACTTAAGTAACAGCAAGAATCATTAAGTGAACTGCTTTCAGAAGAATTAGCCCAGCCCTGGTGCAGGGTGACACCTATTTGTAGATCTCCTTTACGTCATGAAATGTTTCCTGCTCAACTGGGTTTAACTGACTTGGACGAAAACAAGTTCACAGGGCTTGAGAACTTGGCCGGGAAGCCATAAACAATGGGAAACACCAAGTGGAATCCGTGCTTCCTAACTTGGGGTTTTGGCTTACGTGGCGCCACTGAGGTGAGGGAAGGGTCATGTCCATTTAGAGGAATCACTTGACACTCTGGAAGAGGCTGCTGGTGTCACTTACTAATTCCATTATAAGCACATATTTGTGCCGGTGCCAAGGGAGCGTGCAGAGAGGGGCAGCAGAGCACGAGCTGAGCTGCCCGAGGAGGTGCTTAGAGGGAGCTTGGGCCCCAGCTGGGGCGCCTTCGCGGGGGCGACATCGCCATGGGTGTGCAGCCTGCTGGATGCGTGCCAAGGGAAGGCCAGGCAACAGGGCACCCACCCTCTTATAATGGCATTAAAATGGAGCAGAGGAGCCAAGTTTAATGATCTTATTACCCAAAATGGGCAGAGTTAGGACATTCCCTCCTGGGAGAATAGGTGCAGCATTTTTGTGATAACTCTGAGATGGTGCCAGAGGACAGAGTTTTGTGGATGATGTATTTTTTAAAAAGTTTTGTATAGATGAAAAGCAAAATCTTATATCCCCAAATTAAATAATACCATCCGGCCTTAAATGCTATATGCAGCAAGTATATACAGAACCTAGGGGGATGTTAATTCACATTTAAGTGATAGAAGGGAAGTATTAGTAAATTAATTGAATGTTTTAAACAACTGATGACTGAAAGATGAGGATGATCTTAATAAGGAGTAAACTCCATAGGGTGTAACATAGAGCCTCATACAAAACAGGCATTAACAAATCATTGTATGTGGTCAATGTCTAGTAAATCCTTTATGACTAATAACTGACTGAATAATAGACCTCAGTTTGGGGTGGATCTCTCTTTAAGAGAAGATTTTCACCTCTTCTAAAGGGTAATTATGAGCTAGAGGAATGCAGAATAACAGACATAGGTTAGTTAAAGGGGAACTAACTAACTCATATTAGTTAATTAATTAATTCAACACATATTTCCTAAGCACCAATTGTGTATTTTGCACTACCATAGGCACTGGGGAAAAAGATAAATACAGAGAGGTCCCTGACCTCATAGAACATGCACTCTAATGAGAAAGATGAATATCAATAAAACAAAACAACAAGTCTATATCTGTATGTCAGCTGGCTTTTAGGGCTTGAAAGAAAACTGAGGCTGAGTAAGGAGACAATGAATGAGTGGTTAGCATGTGGTGGCATTTTTCACAGAGTGAACATGGAAAGTGGGATCATTTGGGATCAAGATCAGGAGGTGATATTTGAGGGGGAAAAAATCAAAATGAGGACGTGACCATGGAGAGATCTAGAAAAACAATGTTCCTGGCAGAGGAAACAGCAAGGTACAGGACAAGTGGCAGGACTGAGCTTTGCTTGTTCTCTGACCTGCGAGAACTCCAGGCTGGCTGAGTGCAGCACAGGAGGGAGAGAGTGGAGATACAACTGGAGAGGTAGGCAGGGGATGATCACGTACATACAGGCAGGACTGGCTCCTGGCTGAAGCCACAGCCAAGTCTGCTGTGTCTCTGGCTCTGGTGAAGCTGTTGCTGAGATGCTGGTTGTTGTCAACACAAATGCTGACCCGGAATGCCGAGACCGCGCCTCTGCTGGCTCAGAGTCTCTCCCTGGATGAGGCCCCCCTTCTGCCTGGTTCTGCCTCCTGTGTCTCGTGATTGCCTTCCCTTATTCCTCAAGCTGACAGTGACCAGCTAGGCAGGAAAGACGCCCTTTTCTGGGAAATGATAATAATCAGTGCATATTTTTGAAGATACTTTCACAAACATTATTTAACTCCGAAATCAACATTTCCCATTCGCATGAACTATCCTGACGTGTTGGGATATCTTGGTCACTTTTTGCAGGGAAGATTGGGAGGAGATTAGGGGTGTTAGGGGTGAATGTTGGAAGGAGATTAAGTTGCCTTTCAAATCTCACATGGCCAAAGTTACTACATGAGATTTAATGAGAAAAGAGTCAGATTTCTAAAAAAGAAAAAAATGAGGAAGAGGTAAGAAAAAACCATCACAGACAAAGGCTGTATGCCTTGTTTTGTTCACCTAAAGAATCAGAACTACAAAGACAAAAAATGTGTTCTTTATTCCCAAGTCAAAGATGCTGCTGAGACATAAATGGTGCATTGTGGTGGCAGGGAAACAGTTTCTACTATGTTTCTTCTCTTTGTAAGAAAATGTTCGAGGTGGTCCAAGAGGCCATCCACACATTCTGTGGACCCCCATCTGTCAGGTCCTATACTTCGCATTTTTAAGCTTCTCTTCAGGGGGTATATGTGGGTCTGCAAATACACTATTTCTTTTCGCAAATGTAAAACCCCAGGCTTTGTAATTTGGGTCTTTTCAAAACTTGACATTACTGGATTAATACTTCTTTTCCTGGTGTTAACATAATGACTGTCAGTGTCATTTCAATATACCAGCTTGTTTTCCTAGCGATGCCCTGGAGGAAAGCTGATGTGGGAGCCACCTGTGGTCTGTGGCCACAGTCAGAACTGTACAAAGTGGTGTATTGTCCGGGTGTGTGGATAAATCCAAACTCAGGACTTGCCTTGCCAGGCCACAGAGCTCAGAGATGTGGTCAGCATTACAGCCTGGCACCTTTCTATTGAGCTCAGATGAGTTTCCATGGCAAAGGAGCTGTGTCCTTCACTGTTAGGTTGCTGCTATGGTGTTTGCATGTTATTAATGTCTTGATACAAGTAAAAAAAGCAATGAAGCATTGTGCATTTTTAAAGAAATTATCCACTGGTTATTTTAGTGTATAAAAGTCAGTATATCCAAAAATAACCATTGTGACTTGTGTTAGTAATTTAATATAACTTCTTGCATTAAGAAGATGGATCTCTAATTGTCAAATATGAAAGGTTCAAGGTTGGAAGATGGCAGCCAAGTAGGTGGAGGCTGAGTCCACTTGCTCTTGCCCCTAACTCGGATACTCAGCTGATCTTTCAACAAATAAAATTCAATATTCAAAGGAATCTTAGCTGATGTGAAGTTTGGGAGCCAAGGAGTTCAGAAGATGGTTCACAATGGGCAGTAAGGAGATTTTATAGGTTGAAGGGGAGATACCTCATGTATGCATAGCGCCTGCAGCCATGGAGAACCTAGTCACAAACTGCAGCTCTGTGGCTCCCTCCTCTCCCAGGGCAGGGAACCCACAGACCCAGACCAGGAGTGACTTGGATACACAAAGTTGGGAGATATGGGCTACATACACAGACAGCAAGCAGCACACCCATAGCTGCAGGAGCAAATGCCAACCGAGAGAGAGAGAGAGAGAGAGAGAGAGAGAGAGAGAGAGAGAGAGAGAGAGAGAGAGGGACTGACTCTATCTGTACCTGGGTCAGATGGAGGCAGGCTGCCACCAGCCAAGAGTGTGATGAGTGTGAGAGACTTTTGGCTTTTTGGAGAGGTGGTGTGTGTAAAATGGACAGTGACTCAGCGCTGCAGTGGGAGGGCCCAGAGAGACTTTTCAAAAGGGGAGCTGTAGTGTGCTGGGTAGGGACCCTGTGCACAGCTGCTCTGCCAGCAAAGGGAAAAGATTGAAAGCACAGTTTGCTCCCACTGCATACAGCTGGGCAGAGAGATCAGAAACGTGCACAGTGAGGGCATTTCTTGGGCTCAGCCTAGCGCAGCTAGCAGGCCAGGCCAATGGCAGTGCAAGTGGAGAGTTCAGGACTATGTCTGCTGTGAGGGCAGCGGGCTAGGAACTGGACAGGCAGGGTTTGAGTGCCTGAGAATATTTACTGCCAGACAGAGCGCGCTTCCCAGGCAGAGATCAAACCTCCAGGAAGGGAAGGATGCACCCAACTCCACCTCCTGCAGGATCACAAGCACCACCAACTGGGAAGCTCCACAAAACACACAGAAGAGGCTCAAGAACCCCTGCAGGGCACATATCAGCAAGAGAAATAAAGAGAAATGCCTAAAGGGCCCATTTTGAATTTCTCTCAAGGAGACAAAACACCCACTTATTAACTGATGGTCACTAGCCTGTTTCTGGCTCTTGGCCATTGTGAATTGAGCTGCTGTGAACATTGGGTTGCACAGGTTCTTTTGAATTGGTGATTTGGGATTCTTAGGGCATAATCCCAGCAGTGGGATTGCTAGGTCAAAAGGCAGTTTTATTTTTAGTTTTTTGAGAAAATTCCATACTGTTTTCCACAGTGACTGCACCAGTCAGCATTCCCATCAACAGTGTACTAGGGTTTCCTTTTCTCCACAATCTTGCCAGCACTTGTTGTTTGTTGATTTGCTTATGATGGCCATTCTGACCAGTGTGAAGTGGTATCTCACTGTGGTTTTAATTTGCATCTCTCTGATGGCTAGTGATGCTGAGCATCCTTTTATATGTCTCTAGGCCTTCTGTATGTCCTCCTTGGAGAAGTGTCTGTTCAAGTCCTTTGCCCATTTTTTAATTGGGTTGTTTGTCTTCCTGGAGTAGAGTCATGCAAATTCTTCATATATTTTGATATTTATATTTTGTATTCCTTTGAATCTGTGTCCTTTAGCAGAGGGAAAGACAATCCTAACCAAGGGGCTCCTAACCAAAGGGATGCTACCTGGAGGAAATGGGGGCCCAAAGTATGGTTTGAGGTTAATCAGCAAAAGTTGTAGGAGTAGAGTGTTTCAGGTAGAGGAGAATGCCCATGTGATGGTGCTGATGCTTCAGAAATATAGAGCAAAGCTAACGGTTATGGAAGAAGCTGTAGAAATAAGATACTAATTATACTAATTATAGATAGGCCCTTGACCATAGGATGAGGCTTTCTAGGATGTTCTAAGAGGTTGGAACTTAAACCTGAGAAGAAGGTAAAGGATTGAAAGGCTTCATGGGAAGAAGAATGACCCAGCGTGCCATTTGGCCTGTATGACAGTCAGCACCAGGAAGAGAGATCTTGACTGATGCCTTATGTTAATATGATATTTGTGGCATTCTCACACCTTTTAGACTCTTAGGGCTAGAAGAAACCTAAAGTACTCTTGCTGCATAGACCTGTTAAACCTCACACACAGGTACATGTTACCAGCAGCTGTGAGCATAGACTTTGTAAATGAATCAATCCTTGTACAATTTTGTTTCCCTTTTTTTTTATGCATCCCAGTGTTATTTATCTGATGCAACTGAGGATGGTACTGCTGCATTGCAGTCCATCAGGGACAATGATTATGTCCCACCCCAAGGAGGATAGAGAAGCATGGGAGATAGATTGTGAGCACGTTCTTCTCTTGTCTCATTCATTAACCAACTCCTCTCCCTCACCAATGAGAGGAGACACTCGTCTGATTGGCAAATAGAGAAAAGCCTCTGAATGCATGTGGCTCAGCTTGGTCTTCTTGTCAGGGTCCCACTGCTCTCCTCAAGTATCTGGAGCTTACCCAGCTATACTATGCCTTTGCAGGAGGGAGACCTGCACTTTAGACTATAGATCCCGCTTACAGGAGACTCATTAACTCTCATATCTGGTTGTATAGGTCAAGCTATGTTCTCAAATTCAGCTACTCCAGTAATAGAGCTGATATTTTAGCTTTCATCTTTCTGATTTCTGTTAAAGTTGGAATCAGAAAAATAGAAGCTAAAATACCCATCTCTCATTTGGTTCTGAATCCAAGAAGGGAAGAAACAAATATCATCATTTAACCCCTGAAAACCTTACAAATGATAGAATCACTTTTTCTTTTTCTGCTTATTGAATATATTTCCATGTGCTTTTCTTGTCCATAAAACCACACCGGTTTCAAGTGTAGAACTGAACAAAATAACACCTGCACACTGCGTTCATTGTGTGCCCACGGCCCCAAGCAAAGTCACTTTATGTCCCCCTTTGCTCACCTCCACCTCCCACCCCTCTTTACTTCTGGCTGTCTCCACACCGCTGTTTGTGTCTATGTGTTATATGTATGTTTTCTCTGAATCCCTTCACCTTTTTTCATCCAGCCCTCCCAAACCTCCTCAGCCAGGTAATGTTCCATTGAGTAAATGTACCTCAGCTTTTCAATCCACTTATCTACTGATGGACACTTGGCCTGCTTCCAAATCTTGGCTATTGTAAATAATACTTCAATGAACATAAGGCTGCATATAGTCTTTCAAATTAGTGTTTCAGGTTTCTTCAGATATATTCCCATAAGTGGGATCACTGGGTCAAAAGGCAGCTCCATTATACATTTTCTGAGGAAACTCCATACTGTTTTCTACAGTGGCTGCACCAGGGTTCCCTTGTCTTCACATCCTGCCAGCACTCATTGTTTGCTGATTTATTGATGATGGCCATTCTGGCAGGTGTGAGGTGATATCTTATTGTGGTTTTAATTTGCATTTCTCTGATGATTAGTGATGTTGAGCATTTTTAGAATCACTGATCTTTTTCTTATCTATATTTGGATTTCTTGTTTTCCATCTCGTCTTTGTTAAACTCTGGTTGTAGTGGAAGACTCATACTTACTGATTCAATTCATTTATTTACTTTTATGTGAAGGCAGTTCACATTGTGGAAGGACATTGAGACCCCTTATCCTTCCATAATCGGTTAGTTACCACTTAATTTCTATTTCTTCTCCCAGGAAAGAAATGAGAAAGAATTGGCTAGCTTAGAGCTAGAGAAGATTGGTGTTGCGACTTTATGTCATCCACCCACAGCATTTAGAGAAATAAAAGGGAGATTGGATGATGGTAGAAGATGGAGGAAAAGCTAGAGAGCTTCCTTATCCTTCTATGTCATCTAGTGTCTAACAAATTCATTTTGAGTATTAATCTCTTTTCTGACTCCATCTTATTTGCCTAACCTTATTTTCTGCTTTTCTTTTTTTCTTAGTTGCATTAAATTTATTTTCGGGGGTTAAAAGGTAATGTAAAAATGCAATAAAAATTTTTAAAAGCAAAAAGCGAATATTTATTTTATTTTACTTCACTGTATGCATTTTTATAAGTTTCTTAAATCATTTTAGCAACAAGGTAGAGAATAGATAAATAAATAATATCCTCCCAAAGTAGCCAGTTCCTACTTGGCTGCACAACCTGCTTTGAAATGTAGAGTTTTATAATTTAGAAACACTCAGGTTCTTTCAACCCATGAAAACATGGCAAAGTCCAATATAAATAATTTTTAAAAATTATTTTTATCAGTGCCAATCTCTACTAATACTTATTTTTCAGATCTGTTTTTTTATTTTCAATTTATATTTAAATTGATTCAGTAATGTTTAACAGCCACTTTGTCTCTGGATCATGTCCAGAGACTAGCCTCTCCGGATCCTTGAGCCTCAAAGTTCAGCCTAATGAGTATTCTCTCCCAAAATACCTGTGGGCAAAGTCTACTATTCTTTGTTAATTGGTTCAGTGCTTCACCTAAGTGCTCCTCCGGACTTTGAAGATTGGTGTTGTACAATTATGTTTTTCTTTGGGAGTAGTAGAGCAAGCAGATCCTTCTGAGCCTTTGACTGCTGTAAATACCCATCACCAAAATAGTCTGAGAAAGAATTATGAACTGGTGGTTTTTGTGCAGCTGAGAATCTACATCTCTTCAAAGGCATCATCCATTTTGCATTTAAAAATACCTCAGTGATATCCTTTTGAAGCCTATCTCTATCTATTCTAACAGGTGTTTTGTCATTTCACCTGTAGCAAGCATTTATTTGGTGACAACAATATCAGGTACTAACCACATCTCCCAGAGTTCTGGCTCTGATTCTAGTTCTTCCATAGAGTTTTATAAAGAGGGAAATTTACAGCCTGACTCCATGGTATTATACTTCAGTTTACTGCTTCTCTTGTCCACTGACCCCATTGTATATATGGTTGCCTTTATTAAATAGTGCCAAATTCGTAGTCTCATGTCTACAAACTTTTTGGTTACTTTTTAACTTTCTAAGTGCATTTTCCTTATAGTCCAGAGCATACCAGAACATGCATTAAATAAGCATGCTATACCTTGGGTGTTCACACAGTTCCATCTCTATTCCTATTTACTTCTCTACTATTGCCTGTGGGGGGAGGTGTGTGTGGTATGCACACATTTGCATGCATCTGCTGAGTTGGCAGCCTGGAAGGTCCCGTGTGTATCGGGAAGAAGAAAATACTACTTAGCAATAACAGATTTGGTAGGAAAACGTTCTTTTCTTCAAGAGTAGAAAGGAGGAACCATGTTCCATATTACAAGAATGATACATATAATTATCATCCCAGCTGTAAATAAAAATACTCCACCGTGGTTAGGAGAAGCAGTCTCACTGCCCTAGGCCTCCCAAAACAAAAAAAAAAAAACAAAACCAAAAACCCCAATCCCCATGGTGTCAGATGCCCTTTTCCTTCAAGGACAACTCTCCAGGGGCCACAGAAACAGAAGCTAGACCTTAGGAACTCATGGATATTTCCTCTGTTAACTTTGATCATCTGAGTCAATAGTCCAAGGCAGTGACTTTTCTGCGTGGCAATCATCCAAAGCAGGGGGCTTTCTTTCAGAAGTAGAATGATCAAGAAGCCATGCACTCTATGTCCCTTCCTGCTTCATTTCAGCCAACGCTGAATCCCTCTGAGCATGACTGCCAGTTGCAACTGTATTTCTTCCCATCTTCAGATCCCAGAGCCCTGGCAGGGATGTGATGATGCTGATGTCCACTCCTCCTCACCTCGGGAATATCAGGGCTCTCTGTGCCTATCGTTGCCACAACACAATTCACCCAAGTTCTACAGGCAAGGAAAGAATGTACATTGCAGGGTGGTCTTCTCCTGGCAATTATAATTCAAAACTGTTATGACTAACTCCTCTGTTCTGGGAACTGTGTTATATGCTGGAGTGACCATGTGAAAAGAGGAGGCTTCTTTCTGCCAGAAAGTCACTCATTCCACATTTTTTGGCTTATTTTTCATGTACCAGACAGGTGTTCTAGCTCCTGAATAATATGATAATAAGCAAAACTAAAAAAAAAAAGCTGGTGTACTCATGGAACTTACATTTCAGTGAGAGAGACAACAAATAATAAATAAGTAAAATATATCAGGTTGTGATAATTTTTTTGATGCATCAGCTTGGTTAGACTATATCCCCAATTATCCAATCCAACACTAATATCAATGTTGCTATGAAGATATTTTGTAGATATGTTTGAAGTCCATATTCAGTTTAAGAGAGATATCATAGAGGAAGTGGGTGGGCCTGATTCATTCTGCTGAAAGGCCTTAAAAGCAGGGCTGAGATTCCTCTGAGAGAAAAAGAAATTCATTTGTGGGCAGTGGCTTACAACCCATGGCCTTCCTGTCGACCTGTCCTGTATGTATCAGACTTATTTAGGCAGCCCGCACGATTGCGTAAGCCAGTCCCTTGCAGTCAACTGCTTCATAGTATCTTCTATAGTTTCTGCTCCTCTGGTTGAGACCTGACTTATACAGCTCTATGAAGAAATATTAAACAGGCAAAAGGGATAAGCCTGGTTGGTGACATGGATCATACGGACAATTAAGATGGAATTTATACCTGTTACCATAGAGTTATGGACAAAGAGCTCAAGTAATATTGTAGAAGTAGTGATTATTTTACTAGTATAGAAAATTTTTCTTTGGAGAAGGGAATGTAACTCAAATATTTGGGGTTTTAGGCAGGTTTCTTTCTTTTTCTGAGCTGTTTTCAATTTTTTAATGTCTAAAATAGTGATGTCAAGTTTATATGATCATTATACAAATAAGACTGGTATTATATAGAAAACATCTAGCACCATGCCTACTCCATAATAACTCTACTCTCATTCTTTTAATTTTTCAATCCCCTCCTCACTAATACCAATATGTATACCTGATCTGTGAATATCATGGCATTTCAGCATTATCTTGACATTATATGTTTCCCCATGCACCTGTGCTAACCCTTACCTAAGGCAGACGTGTTGGAAGTCTGCTCGATGCATGCATTTATTGGGATAATGGAGGCTCACGAACCCAAGAAGATAGTGAACTGGGAATCACATGTGGATGGAGGACAACAGCTTTATCGGAAAAAAACAGTTCACTCCATTTCCCCCTATTATCTCAAAACTTTCCACAACTCTCTATTAAGTCTGCAGAGAAACATGTAGCTCCTTTTAAAATACCTTATAAATAATCAAAAGGATGTATGATTGAACAGATTCTGCTTCTTTGAGCTTTCAGCTCAGCTCTCTTGTGCATGACTCCTCATTGTCAAGGGCTTCTGACAGTTGATGGGAAAAAAAAGATGTGGAGGCATGTTCTTCTTCAGGATATACTTCAAATTGCAGTTGTCAGGCAAAGGAGATCACTCTGTCATCTTTGTACATATTTGGTGGTGAAAAAACACAGAAGAGACCAATACTGTGCTTGAAATAGTCCACATTCATATGAACAGCCCTCCTTTCTCTGCTTAACTGAGCAGAAAACTCCACTTCCAAGGTCGATTTGCCTGAGGAAGGTGCTACAGTACTCAGTGCTGTAGTTTCATTCAGGATAGGATGAATTTTCAACTTCCTGGTGTCTTTCATAGCTGCCTTCAATAAAAAGAGGTATACAAGGCAGAAGTTGCTGTTTCCAGTCCAGTTCAGCATTATCATTGAAAGGCAAGGGGTTATATTCCCATGTGTTTTTAAAGCAAAAACAAAACAAAACAAAACAGGCTAGAATGAATCTTCAGTCCAAGCATTTTTCAGTGCCTACTATGTGTTACAAAGTCTAGGTGGTAAGGTCACATCAGTGAACAAGTCAGTGAACAAGTCAGGCAAGATCCTAGTTTCATTTAGGTTGTTTAATCAGTAGACTGTCTAAATGGAATAAGTGTCATTTATTAAGTGCATCCTAGATGCAAGTTCTCTGTCTAGGTAATCACACATGGGGCAGTCCAACAAAGGGTAACTAGTGGCGCCCCTGCAGACGGGAGGAGGCTTGGGGTGAAGAGCCTGATGCAAAGGGAAATAGGGGATACTGTAGTCCAGCTGGTGCCGTCAGTAGAGGTCTGACAGATGTGACTCACAGCAGAGACAGACTGTGGTTCACAGTGAAAAGGGTGGGTGAGACCAAGTGTTTGAGGAGCTGAAATTGGACAGCGTATTAGGGCAGATTTCTGTTTTGGGGCCAAAGACCCAGGTACTTGCGTTAGGTGCCTATGGGTTTGAACAAATGACTAGATCCAGTGCCTGGTGCATAGTATGAGATCAGCAAATATTTACTGAAGAAATAAAAGGACAGAATAAAAATTTGCAATAAATGTGATTGAAATTCACATCAGAAGCACTGAAGCAGAGCTCAGAAGACTTCTCTTTAGGGTCAGAATTTCATCCAGGGCTTTAGGAGACCTGTGCTCTGAAAGGGAAGTCACCTGAGCACAGTGTGGGAATTGGTGACATTTTAGGAAGGCTCATTTTGACTGGAGTGACATCTGGCCTGCTCTGTGGTCTAAAAGGCATCATCCCTGCCATGCTGCTTGGATATACCTCAATGCCACTACCAGTGGGACTGGATATTTGAAGGGATGTCAGGATTATAGCAGTTGTATCTGCTCTTCCTGCTTCTACATTATAATATAGCTTCAGATAAAATGGAGAATATTTGGAGAAGACTTTTGGGCAAAGCCTAATTCAACTTTTCTATTAACTTTGCTCATTGGGTCAATGTCTCCTTACCAAATGTCTATGTCAATGCTATTGCTTACTCCTGCCCATCACTGAGAAATCTACTCAACTTTGAGTCAAGAAAAGAATACAAATTACACATATATAGTTTTATCAGATTCATATGTGGTGTTGACCCTGGAGCACTTCAGTAGGAAGAACACTGTGAGCAGCTGACAGCAAGGGTGAGCTTTGAGGTCAGGGCAGAGAACGCGGTTTCTGCCATTATTTACACTGCCCTTAGTGTGAGTAGCTCCAGGTCGATGCATATTGTATAAAGATGGAAAAAAATACAGTGGTGGACTCTGTACCACCTGATGGCTGGGAGGAAGGTGCTGGCATTATCAGGAGTTTCTCACTGGGTAGGAAGTTGGCATGGGCTGGGGAAAAATGAACAATAACCTGTAGGAAAGAGACATCATTAACTGAGTTCTTTCTTTGTATGAGCCTGTGCTGTGTGTTTATGTACATTATCTTGTTCTTTCCTCACATAGCTCTGGGGGTATGTATTCAGATCCCTGTTTTTCAGATGAGGCAACTGAAGCTTAGAAAGGTCAGCTAAGTTATCTAAGAAGTATGCCTGCCACGTGGTATGTACTCCACAAATGCTTCTTAAATTAATAAATGAATGAATAAGGCCACACTTCTGGTAAGTAGCAGATATGAAACTTGTGCTCAGGCCAACTCGAAGACAGGTCCCTTGCTGGTATTTTCCTCAAGGGTTTTACTTTTGCAGACAGCAAGGAGGCTACTGGAATAATGTTTAGCAGCTCTGTTTCTAAGCAGGGGACTGTCTGTCTTCTCCCTTAAGTAAACCCAGCTGCCAGAATACACTGGTGGAGTTATGTTAGCAACCAGGAGTAGCCAGCTGCCTACTGGTTATCTACATGAAGGAATGCTGTTTTGCTATTTCCCTCTGACTGATACTGAAATTGAAACGGGGAAGGACTCCAAGTACAACATATCATGCAGGGGGATGGGGGTACCCTCGTGGGATCACACTGAGAAGCTGCCGAGAACATGCTGAAATCACTCTTCTGATGGATTAGGAGTACTTTCTCACCCAAAGCCAGTGGCCACATCTGCTGGGCACACACCATGGTTAGCCTGAGTTGACTTCTTGCATATGTGGACCCAGAGCAGGAGTCCACAAGCCACTTCCACAGAGGAAGCTGAGTTCATATAACAAACTTTAGAAAAGTTGAGACAAGGAGTCCTGGATAGAGATGTGCCTTTAAAGATATTCTTCCAGGAGGTCTTTTGTAGATAAGCAGTGACTTCAGGAACAGAAAGTGTACGTCACACCCTTTACCCCAGAGCTTAGGCCACCATGTGCCTGGGGCCTGGGTCAAGCAGGGTGATCACGTTCTGCAGTCAGAGCAGCATGTCAAAATGAAGAGGTAAGTCTTCTACTGGTTCCTTCGATTTCCCTTAGAAAGTACATTCTGTGAAAAGAGGTGTCAGTGTTTCTGGGTTCAATATGATGTAGTTCTGGTTTAGATAATCAGATGACCTAAGACTGATGAGTCATTCTGTGAAATCAGGTGCAGAGGGAGCTGCCTGCAAAGGAACTCGCTCACTTATGAGGGGATTTGGAAAGTAGGGAAAGTAGTGGCTGCTGGCTGAGGGGCCATGGGAAACCTAAACAGACAGTGAAGAGTCCCAAGAGGTCAACAGACTCTGGCCCAGGGACATTCCAGCCACCACGAGGGGCCTAAAGGAACAGGCACTCTTGTTTCAAAAATGTATCTGATGATCTTGTCTGGGGCATGTGTGATTTCAAGATGCCACGAACCATTGATCTGTCCCTTGAGTTCACAACCAGGGATGATGATTGATAAACTCAGTGCAGAGTTCTCTTTGTTTTATTTTTCAGCCATTTTGTCTGAACTTGCTCTGAGACACTGATAAAGCTTCTAACGATGGAGATAATCACCACCCACCAGCATTTAAAGATCTGAAGATATGCCTGCTGTATACTATTTCCTGGGACCTCTGGTCTATTCCATCTGCCTGAAGGGTCTTCATATTCGAATGTCTTTCATATCTAAATCTCTAGTCCAGATCTTAAAGTATCTGCTCCAGAATGTATCACCAACAACTTAAAGTTGATAAGCCCAATTCATGCTGTCTCTCAAAAATGCATCTCCTGTGTTCTCTATCTCACTGAATGGCACCACTTGCCTAGCATTCAAGTCTGAAATGAGCCACACTGAACTTCTCGCTTGCTCCCACATTCAGTTAGCCACTAAGGCATGATCAATTTTAACTCACTAATATCTCCTGACCTGTTTCCTCATGTCCAACCTTATAACTACTACCTGAGTTCAAGTACTCATCATTAAAAAAGTTTGGGGGACTTAGACTGGTAAGTGATTTCCTAAATGTCTCTCTCCAGGTCTTCCATGTGGTCAGCCAGGATGTGTTTTCCGAGTCTCAGACCTCATGTTATTCCTCTGTTCACTGATCTGCTCTCTTGCATGGCATTTGAGGTCTGTCATGCTCAAGCCCTTGCTTCTTTCTCAGATTCTTTCCCTGCCTCTTCCCAATGGGTTCCCATGACACACCTTCATGTTCCACTTGACTCACTCTTCCCCCAATGTGACAAGCTCACAGATACCTCCATGACTTCCCAAACCTGGTCCCTTTTCTGTTGGCACAGATCAAGCCATTCACGCAAGCTAAACTCATCCTGATTCTTACTTCTAGGTGCTAATGTGTATTCTTCTACAAACTGTTTTCTAATATACAATACTTCTGATACCAAATGTGTGGTCTTCGTTTTCTCAAACCAACTTATTCTCCAGCTCTCCAGACACCAACCAGGTGTCTTACAATTTAGTTCAATTCTGACATGAGCTGCTTGGAGTTACTACAGAGCTCATGGGTTAAGGGCTTAGTCCCCCAGGGCTAATCCCCCTTCACATCTGAATTGGAATTCACCAGCCTCCCATACACTCATTTATTGATATAAATTAGAATTTACATGACATCTTATTTGGGTTGGATAACTTGCTAGAATGGCCCATAGAACTCGAGAATCATTTACTTGCTATTACTGGTGTATTAGAAAGGATACATCTCAGGAATAGCCAAAAGGAGGAGATGAGTAGGGCAAGTTATATGGGAAGGGGCATAGAGCTTTCATGGCCTCAATGAGCATGTTCCAGAAATGCTTACTGAATGAATGCAGGAGTGAATAGCCTCTGTTTACTGGCCAGTTTAAAAAGAGAGGTTTGCATTTTGTCTTGAAAAACCCTGACCAAATGACACCATGAACTTTTTGACTTTGAAAATC